>NC_142441.1:89435000-90060000 GCF_059453495.1 Arachis ipaensis | reverse complement strand
CCTCTGATTCTCTGGGTGATGGATTTGGACATGAAACATAGGAAAGTGGTGGTGCTTGGGAGTGATTGGATTGGAACTGGGGTAGGAAAGGATCATACGGTGGCGAATGGTGAAGAGAAGCTTGTGAGTGTGGTGGTTCGAGGTTATGTTGAGAGGATGGTCTATAGGCACGGGGTGGGACTTGTTGGTAGTTACAAGGTTGTCCACCGTATCTATCAGCTGGGTATGCATTGTAGAGTGGTCGTTGTCCGTGATATCTTGGAGGGTGTTGTTGCCTAAAGGGTTGATTAGATCCTCTTGGCTCCATCCATCCTTGATTGGTCTGACCTTGATACATATTCCTGCTACAACTTCTATTTCCTTCAACAAAGTTAGAACCAAACTCAAAGCGAGAGAGGTGAGAGTTCATAGTATCAAATAAAATTAAAAAGAAAAAACAAAAATAAATAAACAAGCAAAAGAAAAATATTTACAATAACCAATAATAAGGCACACGTTAGCAGTTCCCCGGCAACGGCGACATTTTTTGACGTTAGGATTTTTGCCAGTAAAGAATGTCATAAAAACAGTCGCGTTGTAGATATAGTTTCTAAACCGACAGAAATCCCTTCGTACAAACGTTGTGGTTGTCACAAGTAACAAACCCCTTTTAAAATTGATAACTGAGTATTTAAACCTCGGGTCGTCTTCTCAAGGAACTGCAGGGAAGTATGTTCTTATTATTGGTTATGGAGATTGTAAATTTGGGGTTTCAAGAATGAGGAACGAGTAATTTAATGACAAATAAATTAAATGGCAATCAAAATAAATAAATAACTGTAAAGTAAACTTTTGGCAAGGTATGAAAAATTGGAGGTCCTATCCTAGCTATCCTTATCAATGATGATGATGGTTGAATCTTAATTCCACTTTCTTAACCTTTACTAAGATAAAGGGAGGTCAAGGGATTAATTGGTTTGATCTTCGAATCCTATTTATTTCCTAAGAAAAGATTGGAATTATGGAAGTTCAATTCAATTAACAAAGATAACAATTATCAATTATGCTGTTCAATTGGATAACTCCTGAGTTACTGATTTCTTAACCAAGACCAAAAGGAGAAAAATAAATCTACTTGGAATAAAAAATGTCTTCAGAGTAAAAGTAACAATAGCATGAATAAGAGTAATCAATATTAAACTGAAATACCTCAAATAACATTAATAAAAGAGTAATCTGTAACATGAAAGGATTCATAAAGTATCTTGCAAAGGTAAATAAAAGGAATATTGAACCTGATCAAAAGAGATAATCCTGAAAGTGAATAAAAATCCTAAATCTAAATCCTAATCCTAAAGAGAGAGGAGAGAGCCTCTCTCAAAACTAAATCTAAATTATGGAAAGTAAAAATTGGCGAGCTCTCTCTGAATGGATGCATTCCCTCACTTCATAACCTCTGGTCTATGCCTTCTGGACTTGGATTTGGGCCAAAAAGGGCTTCAGAATTCGCTGGGAGCATTTTCTGTAATTTCTGGTGCGTGGCCTCTGTCTCGCATCCGCGTGGGTCACACGGTCGCGTCATTCGGAGCTTTTCTTGTCACGCGGTCGCGTCAGTCATGCGACCGCGTCATATTCGTTATGCTTAAGGCGCGGGGTGGCGTCAGTCATGCGGCTGCGTCGCTGTTGATTCGCGTTTGGCACGCGATCGCGTCGTCCATGCAATCGCGTGGATGCCAGTTTCTTCAGAAGCTCCGTTTTGTGCTTTCCTTCCATTTTTATATGTTTCCTTTCCATCCTCTAGGTCATTCCTGCCTTAGAAGATCTAAAACTACTCAACACACTAATCACGGTATCGAATGAAAATAAAGGTAATTAAAATAATTAATTTTAAAGCATAGGAAACATGTTTTTCACATACATCACATAATAAGGAAGGGAAAGTAAAACCATGCAATTAATATGAATAAGTAGATGAAGGATTGAATAAATCACTCAAACTAAGCACAAAATATATCATAAAATATGGGTTTATCAAGATACTAGAAACTCCAATGGACAGTAAGGAGCATGATTTTGTACTGGAACAAGTGGAGGAAGTTGAAATTATCGAAGAAGAAGAATTGGTCGAAGATTTAGGAGATGCTGAACCTCCATGGGAATCCAAAATTATGGAGAATTACGTCAAGGAATTTACAAATGATGCTAAGGAGGATAGTGCACAGCCCCAAAGCAGATATCTTATGAAGAACTGGACGGAACGACTCAAGAAGCAAGTTTCCTTGATAATGATAATCACGAGTCAAGTTCTCCTAGTAAAGAACTTGCATCCGCAGGTGAATTCTTTTAGACTGAAGAATCTTCTCCAAATGAATACGAAGATGATGCGGAGGTAGACTTTTCTCAACCTCCAACTTATGACTTGAGTGATGAGGAAGATATCGAAGACTTTGATCAAGACGTGGTTACAGTTGAAGAAGTTTACAAGGAAGTGGAAGAAATCATAGAAGAACACAAGGGAGTAGAGCTTGCAAAACCACTGGAAACACCTTTTCCAAGGCCATTACCATCCAATACAAATTTCATATGGGTAAAATCCTTAGCCTTTATCTTTACTTTTCCACTTGAATATGGTTTGCTTGAAACAGATGGCCAGCTTGGAGCTCTTTGCGGCTTCAAGAGTAAAAGGGAAATGGTTCGTGCTCAAGGCTGGTATGCAAGATTCAATGAGGTTCCACGCTTCACTTTGAAGTGTAGGGATTGGTTTCGAGTTCGATTGCAAGGGTCTCGGAAAACGTTTGATCACCTTGGTGAGAATACAACTTCTAAACCGCCCAGCTGGAAAAATATAGATTGAAACAAAGGCAGATATACAAGCAAGGTTTGGGATCCAGAAATATATTCTGATATTCAGCACCCTGGGAGCCTGAAAACCTGTTTGAATTTGCTCAAGGGCTTTACATGCCTAGTTTGGGACCCCAGAGGCTGGTGGAATTCCAAACAGTGGTGGAGATTTTTGGATGAATTAAAGCACAAGCCACCATAGCAGGAAGCTCATCAAATGTCCAACTTAAGGACTTTAACTAAAAGTGCTAGGTGGGAGACAACCCACCATGGTATGATCGTTCCTTTTTCAATTTCGATTTTATTTCGTTTTGTTTGTTTTTGAGTTTTATTTTATTCTATCTTCGTTGAACCTAGAATTATTCATAGCATCCACACTATCATTGCATTTTGCATCCTGCATAAAAAAAAAAGAGCACACCATGCGTGCGCATGGGCCACGCGTGGGCGTCGATTGCAAATCGGCGTCAAAATCCAATGCCCAGAAAGTTGGGCTGGAATCGTGCGGCTGTGGTTCATTAGGCACAAATTGGGCCACACGATCGTGTCAGTGACGCGAACGCGTCACTTTCACTTCACACACACCACGCGAAAGCGTGGGCGACGCGTACGCGTCGCCTGGAAATCTTAGCCACCTAATTGGAAACAGAGAGTTGTGCCAAAACGACACTGGATTTGTGCATTTAGCACAATTCTCAGCGACGCGTACGCGTGCCCCACGCATACGCGTCACTTTCATTATCCCTCAATCACGCGATCGCATCAATGACGCGTTCACGTCATTCCCCTTTTCGCCCTAAACACGCGATCGCGCGCCCCACGCGTTCGCGTGGATTCAAATACCCTAATCCCAACCCACGCGAACCCTACCCCTTTCGCGTACCAAAACCCACCCCCAAACCCCCTCTGCACTCTCTCTTCCTTCACCCCCAACGACCACATCACCGCCACCCCTCCCTCACCGAGCTGTCGCCACCACCTAGGACATCCGGCCGACTGCCACCACGCCCCAACCACCGCTCCCTCCCCTTTCTCTTCCTTCCCCGCTTCTCCTCCACTGCCACGTGATGCACAGAAAACTTGTCTCTCAACAAATCTCCCTTCGGCAAGTGTACCGAAGTTGTCGTCAAGTAAAAACTCACAACAGAGTGAGGTCGAATTCCACAGGGATTGATTGATCAAGCAACTTTAATTAGAAGAATGTTCTAGTTGAGCGAATCCAGAATTTGGGTTGAGAGTTGCAAAAAATAAAATGGCGGGAATGTAAATAACAGAAAAGTAAATGCTAGAATTAAAGAACTGGAAGTAAATGACTGAAAATAAAATGCAGAATTGTAAATGGGAATGGGGGATTTGCTCATAAAAGTAAATAGCAGAAATTAAAGAGAATGGGTAAGATCAGAGATGGGGAGTTCATTGGGCTTAGGAGATGTTGGAATTCTCTGGATCAAGTTCATTTTCATCTCTTCCTCAATCAATGCACTCATTGATCTCCTTGGCAATCTTAAGTGATTGAATTACAATTTCTTGCAATTCAATCTCTCAAATCTTGATCAATAGCTAATTCCTTGGTCAATTGCTCATGAGAAGAGATGAAGTATGGTCACTGATTATACCACATGCATTTCCCAAATCAAGTGTTGAGAGGGTTATAGTCACATACCCATCCAAACCCAATTTGGTCCAGCATGAGAAAGCACTTCTAGCTTGATCTCTTCATTCCTCTTTCAAGGTTCAAAAGAGATCCAAGTTTGAATAGTTTCTCTTCCAAGATAACTACTCAATTGGATGAAGATCGAAAGCTTTCAAGTAAAATCAAGAGGAAAGATAGAAGAAGAATAATGAAAATTAGTATTGATCCATCAAATTACAACAGAGCTCCCTAACCCAATGAAAGGGGTTTAGTTGTTCATAGCTCTTGAAAATGAAAACAAAGATGGAGAATACATCATAAAACTAGAAATTGCAAAGAAAGTAAATACAGAGAGTAGTTCTCTTTTTCCCAGCCTTCCAGAACTCCTTCTCAATTCAAAGCTACTCCTATATATACTACTCTTCTCAGCTTCTAGTGTGATTCTTCAAGTCTTGGGCCTTTGGATCTTGAGTTTGAAGCAGTTCCTTTCTTTATTTGGGCTTGGCTTTACTTGTAGAGAGAAAGTGCGAAGTGGGCGGAGACTTTAGTTCAGGACGTTAGGGGTGTTAATATTTAGTGAGAATAATAGTTCGAGAACGTTAGTGACACTTAACATTGTCACTAACGTTCCAATGCACCCCTTTGCCTCACGTTAAAACCCACGTTAACTAGGTTAACGTGGCTTTTAACGTTGCCTTGTGAACCTTCGAGAACGTTAGTGACACTCAACATTATCACTAACGTTCCAGTGTGCCCCTTCTTGCTTCACGTTAAAGCCCACGTTAACTAGGTTAACGTGGCTTCTAACGTGGCCCTTGCCATCCTTCGAGAACATTAGTGACATTCAACATTGTTACTAACGTTCCAATGTGACCCTAGGTCTCACGTTAGAGGCCACGTTAACTAGGTTAACGTGGCTTCTAACATGGCCATCTTTAGCTATCCCAACGTTAGTGACAATGTTGAGTGTCACTAACGTTGGTTCATCCTTCATTCCTCATCGTTAGCTTCCACGTTAACCAAGTTAACGTGGAAGTTAACGTGACTCTTGGGGGTTGTGTGGTTGCTTCAACGTTAGTGACAATGTTGAGTGTCACTAACGTTGTCGAAAACTCTTCATCCCTTATGTTAGTTCCCACGTTAACCAAGTTAACGTGGGAGTTAACGTGGTACTTTGCATCATAGGCCAACGTTAGTGACAATGTTGAGTGTCACTAACGTTGGCTTCTCTTCCCCCCTTAACGTTAGAGGCCAACGTGGCTTCTAACGTGGCCACTTATGAGTAATTGCCAACGTTAGTGACAATGTTAAGTGTCACTAACGTTGGCTCAACTTCTCTTCTCCACGTTAGAGTTCACGTTAACTTAGTTAACGTGACTCTCTAACGTGGGCATTGATGGCTTTTTGAGAGTGTTATTGGAAATCACTTTTCTCATTACCTTGCAAATTACCTCCCATTTTCTTGCTTCCTTTTGGTCCTGAAATCAAGCAATAAAGTGCAACAAAGCTCTAGTCCAAGTCATGAGTAATGCAACATAATAATTGTCACTAAACTTATGCAAAATCCTCATGAAATTATGTAAAATGCACAATATATGCTTGAATCAAGGCATAGGTGAATATCTACCCAAAACTAGCTTATTTCCTAAAGAAATGCATGAAACTAACCTAAAAACAGTAAAGAAAAGGTCGGTGAAACTGGCCAAGATGCCCTGGCATCACCACGCCGCCTCGTACCCAAGCCGCCCAACGCCGCCGTCACCTCCGCGTGCCACCACGCCCCCAACCCTCCCCTCCTCACCTCTTCTTCTCCATCCCTCCCCCATAACCCCCTTAAACCCACACCCACCACACAGCCACCACTGCCCCCGTCAAACCGCCGCCGTGCCGCCTCCCAGCGTCGCCACGTCACTGCCACCACCAACACCATCTCTCTGCACCCTAATTCTGTTCATCTACCCACCAGGTTCCGCCGAACACTAATTTTTTTTCTGTTGATTAGTTAGTTAGTTTTTTTCGAATTATGTTCAAATTAGGATAGTTAGAGATGCATGATCATAGTGGATTTTAGGTGGTTAGGTAGCTAGGATGTGGTTAGTGGATTTAGGCCTGATAATTGCACCGTTCTTGTTAATTGTTTACTCTGTTTTGCAATTTCGAATATACTGTGATGATAATGTTGTTCATATGCTGATCTTTACTTTTCTTTGATGCAGATTGAGTTGTTTATTTTGAATTCCTATGAATTACTACTTGTTACTCTTTTCTGCATTTCCTTATTATTATATGAACTCTTTTTGCTGCTGATTATTACCCGGGAATGTCCAATTTTTAGCCAAAATGCTGCCCAATTTTTTTCAGCATATTATTTCACTCTACTACCATTCATGAATTAGTTTTGGAACTTTCTAATTTTGCACTAAATGGTTTTAACCAAAGCAATTCATGAATGCACGGGCCAGCTTTCTCCTTCTTTTTGATTCCCTTATTTGATTAACTCAAATTATTGATGATTTCACTTTGAATTTGCAATTCATTTCCATAATTAATCATCAATAATCTGCACTTTTACTTGAATTTGAGTTACTTGTAGTCAAATTTGTGCAATTTTAGTTATTGGGAACCACAACGCCATGCCACTGACTTTAACTACATTTTTAAATCTTAACCATTTTTAACTTCCTAACTATTTAGTTTTCAACTAACCACTTTCAAACCACTTCAAGGCTTGTTTAATGTTGTTCCTAATTAACAAACAAATCTGCACATCAAAGATTTTGGACTATGATTTTTTTTTCTCCAACTTTTAACTTGAATACAATCCAAAATTTTACATCAAATTAACTCAATTCATGCTTACATTGCCACTTTATTCTTCTTTTGCCTATCTATGCTTCTATTGATATTTTCTTATTTGCTTACCTGTTTTCCTGCTTTTGTTCTTAAACTATATCTTGGAATTTATGCTTTTCAGGATGTCTTAGCCTAAAATTAAAGGAAAGGGTAAAGCAACCACTGGCAAAAGGAAAAGAGGAGACTCCTCTACTTCTATATTGGATATCCTCCATGACGATTCCTAGCGGGAGAAGAACTTTACCCCGCAGGAAAAGGGTGATCAGCTACTGCCTGCCACAGACCCTGTCAAGTTTACCAACAGATACTGTGAGCTTAAGTGTCTAGTTTTTGCCACTTCCAGAAACCTATACCTGGAAAGGACCCTCAAAATTCCAGAAGAACTCAAACAATACACTTCAGAACAAATTAAACAAAAAGGCTGGTTCTTCTTGGAAAGGAACCTGACTGAAGTCAACTCATCCTGGGTCATAGAATTCTACTGTAACTACTTCAAAACATCCCTGGATGCAGTACAGCTTCGAGGCAAGTAGATTCTGGTTACTGAAGAAGCAATAGAAGAAATCCTCCAACATCAGCCTAAGTCAGATCAGCCAGACGGTTACCAAAAGGCTGAGAAAGATATGCAATTCATGAGATTTGACTGGGACGCAGTCAAGAGGACTATAGCCCTTGATCCTACTTTCCCATGGGTCATGGGCAAATCCATAGTGGCCCCAAAAGGAATAAGGATTATCTACCTGAACGATGAGGCTCGAATTTGGCAGCAGATTCTGAGTAACTATGTGATGCCGAGCACTCATGAGACGGAGGTGCTAGCTGCTATAATTACCCTCATCTGGTGTATGGTGGAGGGAAAGGACTTATATCTACCCCGCTTTATCCAGTATTACATGACCAGAGTCCATCTCAGAGGCACCATCCCATTCCCATACCTGATCACTCAGCTAGGTCGCCGAGCTGAGGTGCCCTGGGAGCTAGCAGATGAGAAGCCAACGGCTGCCGACTGCAAGAAGATTATCCCTCATAGCAGGAAGTTTCAGGCTTTGGGCTATAGACTTCTATTTCTTACTGCCTCTACTGAGGCAGCTACATCTTCTGCTGCCCCTTTTGCATCCACTGCCCCACCAGCCACCACTGCACCCTCACCTGCCTCAGAGCCCATTTATCACCTCGTGCACCGACTCTTTGCACGATTGGATCGTATGGAGCGTCGCTTGTATGAGCACTTAAAGTTAATGATCCGATCAGGCCACCATGACATCCCCTCAGAGCCTGACACCCCTTCGGAGCCATCTGAGGAGGAGGCGGACGATCATGAGGAGGAGGCACATGCAGAGGCTGCGCAGGCAGGACCTGAGCAGGCTACGCCAGGCCATGAGGAGCCCCATCAGATATAGCCGGCTGATCCAGAGATCCCTCTGTAGACAGACCCTCCGACACTCGTAGACTGCAGAGCCTCAGACCACCACACAGACACCTACTGCATATCTGATGAGCGAATAATTTATACGCTTTTTGGCATTGTTTTTACATGGTTTTCAATATGATTTAGTTAGATTTTAGTATATTTTTATTAGTTTTTAAATAAAAATCATATTTCTGGACTTTACTATGAGTTTGTGTGTTTTTTTATGACTTCAGGTATTTTCTGGCTGAAATTGAGGGACTTGAGCAAAAATCAGATTCAGAGGCTGAAGAAGGACTGCAGATGCTGTTGGATTCTGACCTCCCTGCACTCAAAGTGGATTTTCTCGAGCTACACAACTCCAAATGGTGCGCTCTCAATTGCGTTGAAAAGTAGACATCTAGGGCTTTCCAGCAATATATAATAGTCCATACTTTGCCCGGGTTTAGATGACGGAAACTGTCGTTCAACGCCAGCTTCCTGCCCTATTCTAGAGTTAAATGCCAGAAACAGGTTGCAAACTGGAGTTAAATGCCAGAAACAGGTTACAAACTGGCATTCAACTCCAAGAGAAGCCTCTACACGTGTAAAGCTCAATGCTCAGCCCAAGCACACACCAAGTGGTCATCGGAAGTGGATTTCTGCATCATTTACTCATTTCTGTAAACCCTAGTAACTAGTTTAGTATAAATAGGACTTTTTACTATTGTATTTACATCTTCGGATCTATCTTTGATCAATTTTATGCTATCTTAGACCTTTATAGGGGCTGGCCATTCGGCCATGCCTGGACCATTATCACTTATGTATTTTCAACGGTAGAGTTTCTACACACCATAGATTAAGGTGTGGAGCTCTGCTGTTCCTCATGAATTAATGCAAAGTACTATTGTTTTTCTATTCAACTCAAGCCTATTTCTTATCTAAGATATACACTTGTTCTTCAACCTGAGGAAGGTGATGATCCGTGACACTCATCATCATTCTCACCCATGAACACGTGCCTGACAACCACCTCTGTTCTACTTGCAATCGCTTAAGTGCATATCACTTAGCCTTCTGGTTCATGACGCATGGTTGCCTCGCCTGACAACTGAGCCTTCCATTCCATGAGATCAGAGTCTTCGTGGTATAGGCTAGAATTATTGGCGGCTATTCTTGAGATCCAAAAAGTCTAAACCTTGTCTGTGGTATTCCGAGTAGGATCTGGGAAGGGATGGCTGTGACGAGCTTCAAACTCACGAGTGCTGGGCGTAGTGACAGACGCAAAAGGATGACTGAATCCTCTTCCAGTATGATCGAGAACCGACAGATGAATAGCCGTGCGGTGATAGCGCATCTTGGACCATTTTCATTGAGAGGATGGGAAGTAGCCATTGACAACGGTGATGCCCTACATAAAGCTTGCTATAGAAAGGGGTGGGAATGATTGGATGAAGACAGCAGGAAAGCAGAGGTTCAGGAGGAATGAAAGCATCTCTATACGCTTATCTGAAATTCTCACCAATGAATTACATAAGTACCTCTATCTTTATTTTATGTTTTATTTATCTTTTAATTATTAAAACTCTATAACCATTTGAATCCACCTGACTAAAATTTACAAGGTGACCATAGCTTGCTTCAAGCCGACAATCTCCGTGGGATCGACCCTTACTCACGTAAGGTTTATTACTTGGACGACCCAGTGCACTTGCTGGTTAGTTGTGCGAAGTTGTGACAAAGTGTGATTCACGTTTGAGAGCACCGAGTCTTTGGCGCCATTATTGATGACCGCAATTTCATGCACCAAGTTTTTGGCACCGTTGCTTGGGATTGTTCGAGTTTGGACAACTGACGGTTCATCTTGTTGCTCAGAATAAGTAATTTTATTTTAATTTTAAGCTTTTTGTTTTTATTATTTTTAATTTTCGAAAAAAATATTTTTTTAAAAAAGAATTTAATTTATTTTCTTCATAATTTTTAAGAAGGAATTCTAGAGTTTCATGAAACATGTTGAAGCCTGGCTGGCTGTAAAGCCATGTCTAATTCTTTTGGACCGAGGCTTCCACTCATCAGCACAGAAGCAAGTTGAATGAAGTATCAGCTGTTGTATGTCTGATTTATATTTGCTAAAGCTTGGCTGGCTAGTAAGCCATGTCTAATTCTTGGACCGGAGTTTTAGACTAACATTGCAAGATTCCT
Source organism: Arachis ipaensis (assembly GCF_059453495.1). Lineage (NCBI taxonomy): Eukaryota > Viridiplantae > Streptophyta > Magnoliopsida > Fabales > Fabaceae > Arachis > Arachis ipaensis. The sequence goes on along the minus strand of NC_142441.1, from coordinate 90,049,102 downwards.
GGAATTCCTATTAAAAATTTTAAAATCTTTATTTTCCTTTTTCCAAATAATTTTCGAAAAATACCAAAAAATTTTAATAAAATTATAAAATCAAAAATAATTTGATGTTTCTTGTTTAAGTCTTGTGTCAGTTTGTAAGTTTGGTGTCAATTGCATGTTTATCTCTTTCTTGGTAAGTCTTCTTGTTTGATCTTTAAAATTTCTTGTTTGGTGTCTTTTCTTGTTTCTCCTATGAATTTTTGAATTATTAATGTCTCAACATTGAAAATTTCTAAGTTTGGTGTCTTGCATGTTTTCCTTTTCTTCAAAATTTTCAAAAATAAGTTCTTGGTGTTCATCTTGATATTCAAAGTGTTCTTGGTGTTCATCTTGACATTCATAGTGTTCTTGCATGCATCATTTGTTTTGATCCAAAACTTTCATGCATTGAGTCTTTTAATTGTTTTTCTATCTCATCATTAAAAATTCAAAAATAAAAAAAAAATATTTTTCCCTTATTTCACTCATAAATTTCGAAAATTTGAGTTGACTTTTTCAAAAACTTTTTAAAATTTAGTTGTTTCTTATGAGTCAAGTCAAATTTTCAATTTAAAAATTCTATCTTTTTCAAATCTTTTTCAAAAATCAAATCTTTTTTTTATTTTTCTTTCATAATTTTCAAAAATTTCAAAAATCTTTTTCTTATTTTACTTCATAATTTTCGAAATTACTACTAGCATTTAATGTCTTGATTCAAAAATTTTCAACTTGTTACTTGCCTATTAAGAAAGGTTCAATCTTTAAATTTTAAAATCATATCTTTTGGTTTATTATTAGTCAAGTAATCAACTTTAATTTCAAAAATCAAATCTTTTTAATTTTCTTTTCAAATCTTTTTCAAAATAAATTTCAATCATATCTTTTTCAAAATCAATTTCAAAATCTTTTTCCAACTTCTTATCTTTTCAAAATTGATTTTCAAATCTTTTTCAATTAACTACTCAACTTTTTGTTTTGATTCTTATCTTTTTCAAAACCACCTAACTACTTTTCCCTCTCTAATTTTCGAAAACTACTAACCCTTTTTTTTCAAAATTCTTTTTAATTAACTAATTGTTTTAAATTTTAATTTTATTTTGTTTCTCTTTTAATTTTTGAATTTTAAATTTAATTTTTATTTTTAATTTTCGAAAATTCTTCTCTCTCATCTCCTTCTATTTAATTATTCATCTACTAACACTTCTCTTCCACCCAAAATTCGAACACTATCTTCCTCTCTGTGTTCGAGTTTTTCTCTTCCCCTTCTTTTATTCTTCTCGTCTACTCACATAAAGGAACCTCTCTACTGTGGAAAAGAGGATCCCTATTATTTTCTGTACTCTTCTTTTTCATATGAGCAGGAACAAAGATAAGAACATTTTTGTTGAAGCTGATCCTGAACCTGAAAGGACTCTGCAGAGGAAGCTAAGGAAAGCTAAAGCACAACTCTCTGGAGAAAATCTGACTAAAATTTTCAAAAAAGAAGGAGACATGGCCGAAAATAATAACAATGCAAGAAAGATGCTTGATGACTTTACTGCACCGAATTCCAACTTACATGGAAGAAGCATCTCAATCCCTGCCATTGGAGCAAACAATTTTGAGCTAAAGCCTCAACTAGTTTCTCTGATGCAACAGAATTGCAAGTTTCATGGACTTCCATCAGAAGATCCTTTTCAGTTCTTAACTGAATTCTTGCAGATCTGTGATACTGTTAAGACCAATGGGGTTGACTCCGAGGTCTACAGGCTTATGCTTTTCCCGTTTGCTGTAACAGACAGAGCTAGAATATGGTTGCATTCTCAACCTAAAGATAGCCTAAACTCTTGGGATAAGCTGGTCACGGCTTTCTTAGCCAAGTTCTTTCCTCCTCAAAAGCTTAGTATGCTTAGAGTGGATGTTCAAACCTTCAGATAGAAAGAAGGTGAATCCCTCTATGAAGCTTAGGAGAGATACAAGTAACTGACCAAAAAGTGTCCTTCTGACATGCTTTCAGAATGGACCATCCTGGATATATTCTATGATGGTCTGTCTGAATTATCAAAGATGTCATTGGTCCACTCTGCAGGTGGATCTATTCACCTAAAGAAAATGCCTGCAGAAGCTCAGGAACTCATTGACATGGTTGCAAATAACCAATTCATGTACACTTCTGAAAGGAATCCTGTGAGTAATGGGACGCCTCAGAGGAAGGGAGTTCTTGAAATTGATACTCTGAATGCCATATTGGCTCAGAATAAAATATTAACTCAGCAAGTCAATATGATTTCTCAGAGTCTGAATGGATATCCAACAGTACTCAAGAGGCATCTTCTGAAGAAGAAGCGTATGATCCTGAGAACCCTATGGGAATACCTATAATCCCTCATGGAGAAATCATCCAAATTTCTCATGGAAGGATCAACAAAAGCCTCAACAAGGCTTTAATAATGGTGGAAGAAACATGTTTAGCAACAGCAAGCCTTTTCCATCATCCACTCAGCAACAGACAGAGAATTCTGAGCAGAGTCCATCTAGCTTAGCAAATATAGTCTCTGATCTATCTAAGGGTACTGTGAGTTTCATGAATGAAACAAGGTCCTCCATTAGAAATTTGGAGGCACAAGTGGGCCAACTGAGTAAAAGAGTCACTGAAACTCCTCCTAGTACTATCCCAAGCAATACAGAAGAGAATCCAAAAAGAGAGTGCAAGGCCATTACCTTACTTGCTGTGGCCGAACCCAAAGAGGAGGAGGAGGACGTGAATCCTAGTGAGGAAGACCTTCTGGAACACCAAGTGACCAATAAGGAGTTTCCCTTTGAGTTACCAAAGGAATCTGAGGCTCATCTAGAGATCATAGAGATTCCATTTAACCTCCTTCTGCCCTTCATGAGCTCTGATGAGTATTCATCCTCTGAAGAGGATGAAGACATTACTGAAGAGCAAGTTGCTAAGTACCTTGGTGCAATCATGAAGCTAAATGCTAAATTATTTGGTAGTGAGACTTGGGAAGATGAACCTCCCTTGCTCACTAATGAACTAAATACATTGGATAGGCAGAACTTACCTCAAAAGAAACAGGATCCTGGTAAATTCCTAATTCCCTGTAACATAGGCACCATGACCTTTGAGAAGGCTCTGTGTGACCTAGGGTCAGGAATAAACTTAATGGCACTCTCTGTAATGGAGAAACTTGGGATCTTTGAGGTGCAAGCTGCCAGAATCTCATTAGAGATGGCAGACAACTCAAGAAAATAGGCTTATGGACAAGTAGAGGACGTGTTAGTGAAGGTTGAAAGCCTTTACATCCCTACTGATTTCATAATCCTAGACACTGGGAAGGATGAGGATGAATCCATCATCCTTGAAAGACCCTTTCTAGCCACAGCAAGAGCTGTGATTGATGTGGACAGAGAAAAATTGGTCCTTCAACTGAATGAGGACAACCTTGTGTTTCAAACTCAAGGATCTCCTTCTGTAACCATGGAGAGTAAGCATGAAAAGCTTCTCTTACTGCAGAGTCAACCAAAGCCTCCACAGTCAAACTCTAAGTTTGGTGTTAGGAGGTTCCAACCTTGCTCTGATTATCTGTGAGGCTCCATGAGAGCTCACTGTCAAGCTATTGACATTAAAGAAGCGCTTGTTGGGAGGCAACCCAATGTTATTTAATTATATTTAATTTTATTTTTATTTTTATTTCGTGTTTTATTAGGTTGATGATCATGTGGAGTCACAAAAACTACTGAAAAATAAAAAATTGAATGAAAAATAGCATTAAAAATAGCACACCCTGGAGGAGGAGCATTTTGGCGTTTAAACGCCAGAAACAAGCATCTGTCTGGCGTTTAACGCCAGAAACAAGCACCAAGCTGGCATTTAACACCAGAAACAAGCATCTACCTGGCGTTAAACGCCAGAAACAGGCTACATTTGGGCGTTTAACGCCAGAAACAAGCAGCAGTCTGGCGTTAAAAACCAGGAATGCACAGCAAGGGCGTTTTACACCCCTAATTGGAGCAGGGATGTTAAGTCCTTGGCCCCACTAGATCTGTGGATCCCCACAGGATCTATGGACCCCACAGGATCCCCACCACTTCTTCTCTCCTCTTCATACCTTTTCATAACCCTCTTCTCCATAGACCCCACCTACCTCCAAAATTCAAACTCTTTTCCCTCCCAAACCCAACCCTAATGGCCGAACCTTAAACCTTCCCCCACCCCTATATACACCCCTCATTCCTTCTTCATTTTCACATAACACAACCTTTTCTTCTTACCCTTGGCCGAATACACACCTCTCTCTCTCCTCCATTCTTTCTCTTCTTCTACTTCTTTCTTTCTTCTTTTGCTCGGGGACGAGCAAACATTTTAAGTTTGGTGTGGTAAAAAGCATTGCTTTTTGTTTTTTCATAACCATCAATGGCACCTAAGGCTAGAGAATCCTCAAGAAAGAGGAAAGGGAAGGCAATTGCTTCCACCTCTGAGTCATGGGAGATGTAGAGATTCATCTCAAATGTCCATCAAGACCACTTCTATGAAGTGGCCAAGAAAAAAGTGATCCCTGAGGTTCCTTTCAAGCTCAAAAAGAATGAGTATCCGGAGATCCGACTTGAGATCCAAAGAAGAGGTTGGGAAGTTCTCACCAACCCCATTCAACAAGTCGGGATCTTAATGGTTCAAGAGTTCTATGCAAATGCATGGATCACTAGGAACCATGATCAAAGTGTGAACCCGAATCCAAAGCATTGGCTCACCATGGTTCGGGAGAAATACTTAGATTTCAGTCCGGAAAATGTAAGGCTGGCGTTCAACTTGCCAATGATGGAAGAAAACGCACGCCCCTACACTAGAAGGGTCAACTTTGATCAAAGGTTGGACCAAGTCCTCATGGACATATGTGTAGAAGGAGCTCAATGGAAGGTTGACTCAAGAGGCAAGCCGGTTCAATTAAGAAGATTGGACCTTAAGCCTGTAGCTAGAGGATGGTTGGAGTTTATTCAATGCTCAATAATTCCTACTAGCAACCGGTCTAAAGTTACTATAGACCGGGCCATCATGATCCATAGTATCATGATTGGGGAAGAAGTGGAAGTTCATGAGATCATACCTCAAGAACTCTACAAGGTGGCTGACAAGTCCTCTACTTTGGCAAGGTTAGCCTTTCCTCACCTCATTTACCACCTCTGCAATTCGGCTGGAATTGACATAGAGGGAGACATCCTCATTGAAGAGGACAAGCCCATCACTAAGAAAAGGATGGAACAAACAAGAGATCATGGATCTCAACAAAAGCATGAGGAAATTCCTCACCATGAAATCCCTGAGATGCCTCAGGGGATGCATTTTTCTCCACAGAATTATTGGGAGCAAATCAACACCTCCCTAGGAGAATTAAGTTCCAACATGGGACAACTAAGGATGGAGCACCAAGAGCACTCCATCATCCTCCATGAGATTAGAGAAGATCAAAGAGCTATGAGGGAGGAGCAACAAGGGCAAGGAAGAGACATAGAGGAACTCAAAAGCACCATTGGTTATTCAAGAAGAGGAATACGCCACCCTCACTAAGGTGGACCCGTTCCTTAATCTCATTGTTCTTATTTTTCCTATTTTTTGGTTTTATGCTTCATGTTTATTTATGTTTGTGTCTTATTACATGATCACTAGTGTCTAAGTGTCTATGTCTTAAGGCTATGAATGTCCTATGAATCCATCACCTCTCTTAAATGAAAAATGTTTTAATTACAAAAGAACAAGAAGTACATGGTTTTGAATTCATCCTTGAAACTAGTTTAATTATTTTGATGTGGTGACAATACTTTTTGTTTTCTGAATGAATGCTTAAACAGTGCATATGTCTTTTGATATTGTGGTTTATGAATGTTAAATATGTTGGCTCTTGAAGAATAAGGAAAAAGGAGAAATGTTATTTGATGATCTGAAAAATCATTAAAATGATTCTTGAAGCAAGAAAAAGCAGTGAATACAAAATCTTGCGAAAAAAAAAGAGAAAAGAAAAATGATGAAAAAAAAGAGAAAAAGAAAAAGCAAGCAGAAAAAGCCAAAAGCTCTTTAAACCAAAAGGCAAGAGCAAAAAGCCAATAACCCTTAAAACCAAAAGGCAAGGGTAAAAAGGATCCAAGGCTTTGAGCATCAGTGGATAGGAGGGCCTAATGGAATAAAATCCTGGCCTAAGCGGCTAAACCAAGCTGTCCCTAACCATGTGCTTGTGGCGTGAAGGGGTCAAGTGAAAACTTGAGACTGAGCGGTTAAAGTCAAGGTCCAAAGCAAAAAAAGAGTGTGCTTAAGAACCCTAGACACCTCTAATTGGGGACTTTAGCAAAGCTGAGTCACAATCTGAAAAGGTTCACCCAGTTATGTGTCTGTGGCATGTATGTATCCGGTGGTAATACTGGAAAACAGAGTGCTTAGGGCCACGGCCAAGACTCATAAAGTAGCTGTGTTCAAGAATCAATATACTGAACTAGGAAAATCAATAACACTATCTGAATTCTAAGTTCCTATAGATGCCAATCATTCTAAACTTCAATGGATAAAGTGAGATGCCAAAACTATTCAAGAGGAAAAAAGCTACTAGTCCCGCTCATTTGATTGGAGCTAATTTTCATTGATATTTTGAAATTTATAGTATATTCTCTTCTTTTTATCCTATTTGATTTTCAGTTTCTTGTGGACAAGCAACAATTTAAGTTTGGTGTTTGATGAGCGGATAATTTATACGCTTTTTGGCATTATTTTTAGTATGTTTTTAGTATATTTTCGTTAGTTTTTATTATGTTTTTATTAGTTTTAAATAAATATCACTTTTCTGGGCTTTACTATGACTTTTTGTATTTTTCTGTGATTTCAGGTATTTTCTGGCTAAAATTGAGGGACCTGAGCAAAAATCTGATTCAGAGGCTGAAAAAGGACTGCAGATGCTGTTGGATTCTGACCTCCCTGCACTCGAAGTTGATTTTCTTGAGCTACAGAAGCCCAATTGGTGCGCTCTTAATTGCTTTGGAAAGTAGACATCCTGGGCTTTTCAGCAATATATAATAGTCTATACTTTGCCCGAGATTTGATGGCTCAAATAGGCGTTCTAAGTCAGCTCAAGAATTCTGGCGTTTAACTCCAGAACTGGCACAAAAGCTAGAGTTAAACGCCCAAACTGGCATAAAAGCTAGCGTTTAACTCCAAGAAATGTCTCTACACATGAAAGCTTCAATGCTCAGCCCAAGCACACACCAAGTGGGCCCCGGAAGTGGAATTTTACAATAAACACCCTAGCTTACTCATTTTCTGTAACCCTAGGTCACTAGTTTACTATAAATACTACTTTCAGTGATTCATATTGTACCTCATGACACTTTACACGTTTCTTGTTTTGTTCTCTATGGCATGAGTCTCTAAACCCCATTGTTGGGGGTGAGGAGCTCTGCTATTCTTCATGAATTAATGCAATTACTACTGTTTTTCATTCTATTACGCTTGCTTCCATTCAAAGATATTCATTCGCACTTCAACTTGATGAATGTGATGATCCGTGACACTCATCATCATTCTCACCTATGAACGCGTGCCTAACAACCACCTCCGTTCTACCTTAGATTGAATGCATATCTCTTAGCCTCATGATTCAAATCAAAGTCTTCGTGGTATAAGCTAGAATCATTGGCGGTCATTCCTGAGATCCGGAACGTCTAAACCTTGTCTGTGGTATTTTGAGTAGGATCTGGGAAGGGATGACTGTGACGAGCTTCAAACTCGCGAATGTTGGGCGTAGTGACAGACGCAAAAGGATCAATGGATCCTATTCCGACATGATCGATAACCGACAGATGATTAGCCGTGCGGTGACAGCGCATTTGGAATATTTTCACTGAGAGGACGGGATGTAGCCATTTACAACGGTGATGCCCAACATAAAGCTTGCCATGGAAGGAGTCTTGCGTGCATGAAGAAGAAGACAGTAGGAAAGCAGAGGTTCAGAAGACAAAGCATCTCCAAAGCCTCAACCTGTTCTTCATTACTGTATAACAAGTATTTATTTCATATTCTTTTACTTTTTACAATTAAATCTGAGAATTACTGATATCCTGACTAAGAGTTACAAGATAACCATAGCTTGCTTCAAGCCGACAATCTCCGTGGGATCGACCCTTACTCACGTAAGGTATTACTTGGACGACCCAGTGCACTTGCTTGTTAGTTGTGCGGAGTTACAAAAGTGTGATTGTAATTTCGTGTACCAAGTTTTTGGCACCGTTGTCGGAGATTGTTCGAGTTTGGACAACTGACGGTTATTCTTGTTGCTTAGATTAGGAATATTTTATTTTTGTTGGTTTAGAGTCTTTTATTTGAGTTTAGTTTTATATTTTAAGTTTGGTGTCAATTGCATGAATTTATTTTCTTTTAATTTTTCGAAATTGCATGTCTTTAGTTCTTTCTTGATCTTCAAAATTCTAAAGTTGGTGTCTTCTTTGTGTTTTTCCTTTAAATTTTCGAAAAGTTGTGTTTGATTTTCTAAAAATTTTAAGTTTGGTGTGTTTTTGTGCTTTTATTTACTTAAAAATTTTTCAAAAATTTGTTCTTGGTGTTCATCTTGATCTTCAAAGTGTTCTTGGTGTTCATCTTGACATTCAAAGTTTTCTTGTTTGTTCTCTGTGTTTTGATCTAAAATTTCTAAGTTTAGTGTCATTTTGTTGTTTTTCTTTTTCCGCATTAAAATTCAAAAATCAAAAAAATATCCTTTCCTTATTTTACTCATAAATTTCGAAATTTTGCATTAATTTTCAAAATCATATCTTTTTTTTAGTCAAGTCAATATTCTAATTTCAAAAATTGATCTTTTCAAATCTTTTTCAAAAATCAAATCTTTTTAATTTCTTCAATCATATCTTTTCAATCATATCTTTTTTTAAATTTGCAATCATATCTTCTCAATCATATCTTTTTCAAAATAATTCTCAATCATATCTTTTTTTTAATTTGCAATCATATCTTTTTCAAAATAATTTTCAAACATATCTTTTTAATTGCTAATTTCAAAATCTTTTTAATTAATTAATTAATTTAGTTTTCAATTTGCTTTTATTTTATTTTATTCCCTTTTTGTTTTCAAAACTTTAATTTATTTTCCATTTATTTTACTTTATTTTATTCGGTTAATTTTAATTAAAATAAAATAAAAACAAAAATATATTTTATTTGCAATCCACATCATTTCCCTTTCTCCATCATGGACCTAAGTGGAAGTGAATAGTCCAGAACGACTCTGGGGTCATATGCTAACCCCATTACAACTGCATATGGGAATAACATCTGTATACCTCCCATCAAAGCAAGCAGCTTTGAGCTAAATCCTCAGCTCATTATCATGGTGCAGCAAAATTGTCAGTATTCCAGTCTTCCACAGGAAGAACCTACTGAGTTTCTGGCACAGTTCTTACAAATTGCTGACACAGTACGTGATAAAGAAGTGGATCAGGATGTCTACAGATTATTATTATTTCCATTTGCTGTAAAAGATCAAGCTAAGAGGTGGTTAAATAACCAACCCACAGCAAGCATAAAAACATGGAGACAATTAACAGACAAATTCCTGAATCAATTTTCCCCTCCAAAAAGGATGACACAGCTAAGGCTGGACATCCAAGGCTTTAAACAAGAGGATCATGAATCCCTTTATAATGCCTGGGAGAGGTACAGAGGGATGCTAAGAAAATGCCCCTCTGAAATGTTTTCAGAGTGGGTACAGTTAGACATCTTCTACTATGGGCTTACAGAAAAAGCTCAGATGTCCCTAGACCACTCAGCTGGTGGATCTATACACATGAGAAAAATAATTGAAGAAGCTCAAGAGCTCATAGATACAGTTGCTAGAAATCAGCATCTGTACTCAAACAGTGAGTCCTCTATAAAAGAAGAGGCTATGGCAGTAACTACTGATCCTAACCCTCAAGAACAGATTGTCGAACTTAATCAGCAATTACTCCTTATGACAAAACAATTAGCAGAATTCAAAGAGATGCTCCAAGACACTAAAAATGCTAACAAGAATATAGAAGCACAATTGAATCAGACAACACAGCAGCTATCTAAACAGATAACAGAAGAATGCCAAGCTGTCCAACTAAGGAGCGGGAAGACATTGAATAACTCAGCTCAAAATAGCAAAAAGTTAAGAAAGGAACAAATGACAGAGGATGACCAAACCACTACCCAAGATCCCTTTGAGGACATCAAGAGCCCAGAGAGGAATAACTCTGGCGTTCAAACACCAGAAAAGGGTAAGAAAGTGGCGTTAAACGCCCAATGGGTAGCCAAATCTGGCGTTCAAACGCCAGAAAAGGGCTGCAATCTGGCGTTAAACGCCCAAAAAGCATCCAATCCTGGCGTTCAAATGCCACAAAGGGGTCAGACACTTGCAAGTGCTGATAACAACCACCTTAAGCAGGCTTCTTCAACCACTTCTGTAGGGAATAAACCTGCAGTAACTAAGGTTGAAGAATATAAAGCCAAGATGCCTTATCCTCAGAAGCTCCGCCAAGCAGAACAGGATAAATAATTTGCCCGCTTTGCAGACTATCTCAGGTCGTCTTCTCAAGGAATTGCAGGAAAGTATGTTCTTATTATTGGTTATGAGTTTGTAAATTTGGGGTTTTGAAAGTAAGGAAGCAGTATGTTGAATGATCAGAAGAATAAAATAAATAACTATAAAATAGACTCTTGGCAAGGTATGAAAACTGGAAGTCCTATCCTGGCTATCCTTATCAATTGTAATAAGAATTGGATTTTTCTCCCACTTTGTTAACCTATAACCATGAAGGTAAGTTAAGTGGATGAATTAATTCTGATTCCTCAAGTCCTAGTCTTTTCTTGAAAAAAGTTAGAGTTATTGGAACCTGAATTAATTCTTGAAGAATTCCAATTTTCAACAACAATGAGTTTGATAACTCAAGTGTCTCCAATGACACAACCAAAGCCAAAAGGGAAAAATCTAAATTATTTATATAAATAAAAGAAAGCAATCATAATTCTGAAATACCTCAAATTATATTAAATAAAGAAATTAATTCTAACATGGAGTTCATAAATTAAATTAGAAAAATAAATAAAAGGAACATTGAACCTGTGATCGCAAAAGATGATATAATCATAAAGTGAAAATAATCCTAATTCTAAATCCTAAGTGAGAGGAGAGAACCTCTCTCTCTAAAAACTACATCTAATCCTAAAATTGTGTATTGTGAGCTTATTATTATGAATGGATATATTCCCCCACTTTATAGCCTCTAATCTGTGTTTTTTGGGCCGATAACTGGGTCAGAAACAGCCCAGAATTCGCTGGTTGCGAATTCAAACACGCTGATTTTTTGTCACTGCGACGCGTCCGCGTGGAGCACGCATTCGCGTCACCTATCGTCAGAGAAACTATGACATATTATATATCAAATCGAAGCCCCGGATGTTAGCTTTCCAACGCACTTAAAGCCGCATCGTTTGGACCTCTGTAGCTAAAGTTATAGCTGTTTGAGTGCGAAGAGGTCAGGCTGGACAGCTTAGCAATTTCTCTAACTTCTTGTATTCCTTCCACTTTTGCATGCTTCCTTTCCATCCTCTGAGCCATTCCTGCCCTGTAATCTCTGAAATCACTTAACACACATATCAAGGCATCTAATGGTAATAAGAGAGGATTAAACATAGGGAACTTAAGGCCAAAGAAGCATGTTTTCAATCAAAGCACATAATTAGGAAGGCAAATGTAAAACCATGCAAATAGTATGAATAAGTGGGTAAAGAGTTGATAAAAACCACTCAATTGAGCACAAGATAAACCATAAAATAGTGGTTTATCAATCCTCTTCTATTTGTATCTTGGAGTAATGGACTGTGAATTTGAAAAGAGGTTGCATCTTTTTTATGATTTCTGCATGCTTGATGTTCGCTATTTTGCATGGATGGATCGCCATTTCTCAGAGAAGGCTTGATTTTCTTTTGTGTTTTTAGGGCTTTAACTGCAATACTTTTCTTTTTCCGGGATCCCTGCTTTGTTATTGCCTCCAAAGGATGCCCCTGGACTTTAGTGTAAGTCCTGGGGTTTCCTTTTACTACTGTTTTTGAGTCTTTTTAACATTCGCATGCTATTGTCTGAGTTATCACCATATTTGTCCGAGATGTTTTCTGTTTTGTCTGAGCTGTTTGATTAGTAACCCATTTTTCCCTTTTTCTCACTGTAGGACTAGTTGACCCATGTCTTCTCGCAAAAACATTGTCGAGACGTCTACTAAAGTTCCCGAGTGCATGTCTGACTGGCTGGACTCCCTCGTCTTGATGTGTGTTTCTGTGGTTAATTCTGAGTATTGCGTGCAACTTAGTAGACATCATAGGGTTCGTAGTAATAGAGATCAAGAGAAGAATTACGAGTTGATAGCGCCTGACCCTGATGAGAGGGTTTGTTTCCCTACTTTGATTCAGGGGGAACGTCCCTTCTTTTATGCGTATGATTACTTTTTTAGCCAAATGAACATTATCCTTCCTTTTACTTCCTTTGAGACTAACCTGTTGTGGTCCTGCAATGTAGCTCCTTCTCAGCTTCACCCGAACTCGTGGGGCTTCATAAAAATCTTCCAACTATTGTGCCAAGAATTGGATGTCCGACCTTCTCAAACTCTCTTTCTTTACCTTTTTGTTCTGACGAAGCCTGGGGCAGCTAAGAAGAAGGCTTCCTGGATTCTTTCCGAGTTTCCCAGGGAAAGAAAGTTTTTTCTATATACGATGAATCTTTTAGGGATTTAAAAAATTATTATTTCAAGGTTCGAGCTGTTGAAGGAGGTCGACCTTTCTTCTTCGAACAGAATGATGAGCCTGCCTTCCCCTTATGTTGGCAACAGAATGTGGTAGTGTCTAGGTATACTTGGGAAATGCTAAATGAAATCGAGCAGGCCTTTGTACATGTGTTGGAGGAGAATTCGGGGGAACCTCCTCACCATGACAAAAAAAGGTTCTTAGGGGATCCCTCCCTTCTCCGAGCTGAATTGGGTAGTTGCCGATTTCTCTTTATCTTTTTACTTTGTTTTGCTTGTTTGTTTTATCAATCCACCCTTTTCTCACTTGCAATTCTGGTTTTTACTGTGTTTTCATAGATGGTAAAGACCACTGATTCTATGAAGGCCTTTAAAAGGGCGAGAAAGGCGACTACGGCTCAGAACATCTCGGCCAAAATTTCTGGGGAGGAATCTTCCAAGGTTACCCTGAGGAGGTCGACTTCGAACACTTCTGCACCGAGGAAAGTCATCCCGACTCCCCAAGTTCGCCTGGTCCCTTCTGATCCTCCTCAGCCGACCTCCGGTGCTGCCTCTCCCTCTGCTGCTGGTCCTCCTCCAAAGAAGCAGAGGACTGTTAAACCCTTCAATTTGGATGCCCCTGACTTTGATGCTGTGGGGTTTGTGGATAACCAAATCGCTCCTTATGGCCGACTTCCTATGGACGATGTGTCCATCCTGCACCACCTGGATTTTATCACCATTAGTGGTGTGCGAATGGCGCATATGGGTGCAGCTTTGTTTTGCTCTATGCGACGAAAGACTTTATGCAGGAAGCCAAGTCAGAATTTGACAGGATCAAGGGGTTGAAGGATGAGCTGGACGCCAAAGTGGCCAAGTTAGAGCTGGATGTAGAGAAGGAAAAATCCAGGGCTATTGCTGCGGAGGCTACTGCAAATCTAGTCGAGGAGATGGCCAAGAAGTGGAAAGAGAGTTATACTCTAACCTATGGCGAGCTGTTAGAGACCAAGGAGAGGCTGGAGTCTGCTCATGCTGACTATGCTGAGCTCCAGGGCCATCCCGTAGGCAGCGTGACTGATGCATATGAGAATCTAAAAGCTCAGGTCTGAGTTCTTGCTCCCGAGCTCGACCTGAGTCTTTTTAGTTTGGATAACGTTGTTGAAGATGGTAAAATTGTTCCTGCCCCTGATGAAGATGAGGATGTGGTTCCTCCTCCCGTGCAATCAGCCAAGGCTTCTACTATCCCGACTTCTTCAACTGCTGCAGCTGAGGTCAGCCACCCTGAGTCCGATCCCGATGTCTAGATCTTAAATCGGGATGATGGAACTATAGATGCGATTCCGATGAAGATCGTACCTCCCCCGACAACTCAGGGTGCCGTTCTTGAGGAAAACTTAGATCCCCTGTGACTTTTTCTAATGTATTTTGTATAGCCCGGTTTGTGGGCTTTTAAACTCTACTTTTTTGTAATTGAGCCCTGGTGTGGCCTTGACATTTCAGTTGCTTTTCTTTGGAGTTGTTGAATGTTTTGGTTGACTTGGCTCCATTGTTGTTGTTGAGTCTCCTTGAGTTGATTGATATCTTCCCTCAAGTGGTGTAGGTCTCCCTTCATTTGGTGTACATCTCCTTGCAATTGTTCCCAGTTGAATCCTTCTAGAAATTGTTGATATTGGTAGTGTGGTGGTGGTTGAAGTGCCAGGAAGTGAGGTTGCTCTTCTGCCTCTTCCTCTTCTTGTTGTTGTTGTGGTCCATGAGCATGAGCTCTTTGTTCTCTAGCCCTTTGAAGTGGGTTAACAGCTACCACTTTGGCCATCTTCTTGGCAATTATGAATTTGTCTTGCTTCACAATCACCTCATCAATGATCTTTTCAACTCCAGCCTCATCACATAGCCTCTGTATAATGCTGGGGAATGCCAACCTTGCGTTGTCACTGGTACTTTTCAGCACTTTGTTGATGTTGTTGGCGATCATCTCCCACACGTTGACATTCTCACCTTTCATGATGCTGTAGATGAGCACAGATCTCTCCTTGGTCACCTCTGAAGTGTTGGATGTGGGGATTAGGGACCTCCTCACAAATTCTAGCCACCCTCTAGCTTGGGGCTCAAATCTCTTCTCCTCAATTGGTTGGGTATCCCATCCTTATCATTTATCTAATGCACATTCAGCACACAAATTTCATTCAGGATCTCATCAAACCCAGGGTCTTGCTGCTTCATTCTTTCTTTATAGCTCCGGGTGGAGCTTGTCCTCTTCACCATTAGCATCCTTTCTATGCTAGAGGGGCTATAGTCAATGGACTTTCCCCTTACATAGCTAATGTAGCCATAGTGTTGTCCTGGTTGAGGTACAACATTAGCATAAAATTCCCTCACTAGGCTCTCTACCACCTTTCTTGGTGGGTTGCATAGGACTGACCAACCCCTATTGTTGATCTTAATGTTGATCTCAAGATGCTCATTCCTCCCTAGTTGAAACCCAACTTCTGGAATGATCTTCCTCTCACTCACCCAACCATAGAATTGATTTTGGTTGAATGCAGAGAGGAACTTGTAGTCAATGAAAGAGCTTGAGGATCCAGACGTTGGTTCCTTGGTTTTTCTTTTCTTTGAGGCTGAGCTTTTTGGTGGTGCCATTAGGTTGAGAGAGTGTGTTTGAGATTGTGAAAAAAATGGGGGTTGCGAGAAAGAGCAAGCAAAACAAGATTTTATTCCAACACCAAACTTAGGACTTGATTGTCCTAATCAAGAAAAAGAAGAAAAAAAGTAGGGGAAGATAGATAGTAGAAGGTGAAAAGAGAAAGGAAGGTGAAGGGTGTATGTATGCTTTTCGCGTGTGATTGGGGTTTTGAAGTGGGAGAGGAGTTGGGGAGGTGAGGTTTTTATAAGGGGTGAATGGTGTGGTCGAAAGGTGGGAAATAAAAGAGGGTTAAATGTTTTCCTACTTGGGGAGTGGCGCCTAGCGTGGGAAGAGGCGCCAACTCTTTTCTCATAGTGTCTTTTGCATGTGTTGAGTTCCAAAGTGCAAGTACACTTTGACTTCCTTGCTTTGTGAGTTGTTTACCATGTGGGCCCTATCTTCTCTCCTGAAATTGAAACTGAACCCATTAGTAATGACAAAAGAACCCCTTCACATTCCTTCTCATCAAGAGTGATTTGGATTGCAACTGATAGGTGTCCCTTAGGACACCAAACTTAATCCTTTGGCATCTTAATAAATTGGTTCCATCATTGTGTATTTAATGTGTTCATAAGAATGGAATAACACCAATCTTTTCATTTTCTTTTGATTCCAATTCCTCTGAACTCAGTAAACCACGTTCATGTTCTTACCCAAAACATTAAGTGCTTTCAATTTGGGTGACTTGGGCTTGATAGGTGATCATTGGTGGCGGCCACACTAAACTTAATCTCAGGGCTTACTCTTCAAAATCAAGCTACTAATTGTTTGTAAGCCTAGATTAAGTGAGTGAAAGGCCACACCAAACTTAGCAATTTAGCTAGTTCTCAGCCCATTCACTCATCATTAGTTATGCCTTCATCAAGTTGCAATTCCAGAATAGAAAGAAATAAAAGAGTGTAAAGAGAAAAAAATCTAACTACCAAAGCTAATATCAAACTTTCTAATCTATAATTACAATCTATTCCTAATATGGTAATGTAACACAAATGTGAGACTAAAATTAAACTATCTAAAGCAATAGATTTAAACTACTTCTAAGAAAGGCAATTAAATCAAAAAGGATAAAGTGTTGGGGTGCCTCCCAACTAGCGCTTCTTTATTGTCATTAGCTTGACATTCCTTCATTCTTAGCTGAGTTTGTAGCTCACTCTCTGCTCTTCTAAGGAGCCTCCCAAGTAGTGTTTGAGTCTATGGCCATTGACAGCAAAAGTCCTCTAAGTCTTGTCCTCCATGAGCTCCACATGACCATAGGGAAACACCTTGAGTATGGTCAAAGGTCCTGACCATCGAGATTTAAGTTTCCCAGGGAAGAACTTGAGTCTTGAGTTGTAGAGTAACACCTTCTGTCCTTTAGTGAACTCCCTTCTTGCTATCTTTTGGTCATGCCACCTTTTTGTGTTCTCTTTGTAGATTTTTGCATTCTCATATGCTTGATTTCTAAACTCTTCCAGCTCATTGAGTTGCATTAATCTCTTTTCTCCAGCAGCTTGCTCATCATAGTTTAACATTTTTAGAGCCCAAAATGCTCTATGCTCAAGTTCAACTGGTAAGTGACAAGCCTTGCCATATACCAGTTGGTTTGGAGATATCCCAATGGGAGTCTTATAGGCTGTTCTGTAGGCCCATAGTGCATCATCCAGCTTCTTAGACCAATCCTTTCTTGAGCTTCCAACAGTTTTTTCAAGGATTCGTTTTAGCTCTCTGTTGGAAATTTCAGCTTGCCCGTTGGTCTGTGGGTGCTATGGAGTTGCCACTTTGTGCTTGACTCCATATCTGAGAAGGAGTGTCTCAAGTTGTTTGTTGCAGAAGTGTGTCCCTCCATCATTAATGAGAGCTCTGGGAACTCCAAATCTGCTAAAGATGTTCCTTCTCAAGAAGCTTATCACAACTTTGTTGTCATTTGTTGTAGTGGCTATGGCTTCTACCCACCTTGAGACATAATCAACAGCCACCAATATGTAGCTATTTGAGTAGGAGGTTGGGAAGGGTCCCATGAAGTCAATCCCCATACATCAAATAGCTCCAGCTCTAATATGAATTGCTTTGGCATCTCATTTCTCTTGGTTAGGTTACCAGCTCTTTGGCATTCATCACACCTTAACACCATTTCCTTGGCATCCTTAAACATTGTTGGCCAGTAAAATCCGGATTGAAGCACTTTTGCTGCTGTTCTTTCTCCACAGAAGTGACCTCCATATGCGGATCCATGGTACTGCCATAAACTTCCTACCCTTCTTCATGGGATATACACCTTCTTAGGATTCCATTAGCACACTTTTTAAACAAATAGGGGTCATCCCAGATGTAGTGTTTGGCATCCTTGATTATCTTCCTCCTCATGTGTTTATTGATGTTAGTTGGTAGTTCTCCAATAGCCTTGAGGTTAGCTATGTCTGCAAACCAAGGGGCTACTCGAATCATCATCAATTGATCATTAGGGAAGCTTTCATTTACTGGTACTTGCTGCATTTCTTCTTCTTGTGGGATCCTTGAGAGGTGGTCAGCTACTTTGTTCTCTGCTCCGCTCCTATCTTTAATCTCAATATCAAATTCTTGGAGCAGCAGAATCCACCTTATTAGTCTGGGCTTAGATTCTTGCTTGGTAAGCAAGTATTTGAGTGCTGCATGATCAGTGAACACAATTACTTTTGAGCCAATAAGATATTATCTAAACTTATCAAAAGCAAAAACTATGGCTAAAAGTTCTTTCTCCGTGGTGGTATAGTTCCTTTGATTCTCATTAAGGACCTTGCTAGCATAGTAAATAACATGTACTAGCCTATCTTTCCTCTGTCCTAGAACAGCACCAACAGCAAAATCAGATGCATCACACATTAGTTCAAAGGGAAGATCCCAGCATGGTGGTGCTATAATAGGTGCAGCAGAGAGTTTCTTCTTAAGTTCATCAAAGGCTACCATGCACTCTCTATCAAAAACAAAGGGAGTATTTGAGACAAGTAGGTTGCTAAAAGGTTTTGCAATCTTTGAAAATTCTTTGATAAACCTCCTATAGAACCCAGCGTGTCCCAAAAAACTTTTGATTGCTTTGGCATTGCAAGGCGGAGGTAAATTTTCAATTACTTCCACTTTTGCCTTGTCCACTTCTATGCCATCTTTTGAAATTTTGTGACCAGGAATAACTCCTTCAGTTACCATAAAAAGCCTTGGATCCTTTTTATCACCCTTGCCTTTTGGTTTAAACGGGTATTGGCTTTTTCTGCTTGCTTTTCTCTCTCTCTTTTTTTTTCGCAGGCTTTCTATTCACTGCTTTTTCTTACTTCAAGAATCAATTTTATGATTTTTCAGATTATCAAATAACGTTTCTCCTTTTTCCCATCATTCTTTCAAGAGCCAACAATTTTAACATTCATAAACAATCAAATTCAAAAATATGCACTGTTCAAGCATTCATTCAGAAAAACAATAGTATTGCCACCACATCAAAATAACTAAACTGTTTTAAAATTCGAAATTCATGCACTTCTTTTTCTTTTTCAATTAAAAACATTTTTCATTTTAAGAAAGGTGATGGATTCATTTTTATAGCTTTAAGGCATAGACACTTAAACACTAATGATCATGTAATAAAGACACAAACATAAATAAACATAAAGCACAATTTTCGAACAACAGAAAATAAAGAACGGGTCCACCTTAGTGATGGCGGCTTGTTCTTCCTCTTGAAGATCTTATGGAGTACTTGAGCTCCTCAATGTCTCTTCCTTGCCTTTGTTGCTCCTCTCTCAGGGTTCTTTGATCTTCTCTAATTTTATGAAGGAGGATGGAATGCTCTTGGTGCTCCACCCTTAGTTGTCCCGTATTGGAACTTAATTCTCCTAGGGAGGTGTTAATTTGCTCCCAATAGTTTTGTGGAGGAAAATGCATCCCTTGAGGCATCTCAGGGATTTCATGATGAGAATTTTCCTCATGCTCTTGTTGAGGTCCATGAGTGGGCTCTCTTGTTTGCTCCATCCTTTTCTTAGTGATGGGCTTGTCCTCTTCAATGAGGAGTCTTAGCCACAACTTCATAGAAGTGGTCTTGATGGACCTTTGAGATGAATCTCTCCATCTCTCATGACTCGAAGGTGGAAGAAATTGCATTTCCTTTCCTCTTTCTAGAGGTTTCTCCGGCCGTAGGTGTCATAAATGGTTATGGAAAAAAAAAGCTGAGCTTTTCCACACCAAACTTAAAAGGTTTGCTCGTCCTCGAGCAAAAGAATGAAGAAAGGATAAGAACATGAAGAGATGGAGGAGATGGAGGTGATTGGTAGAGGTTATTTTGGGAAGAGTATTATGAAAAGGTGTGAAGAAGTGAGAGAGAGTGAGTTGAGGTTGGTGGGGATCCTGTGGGGTCCACAGATCCTGAGGTGTCAAGGATTTCTCATCCCTGCACCAATTAGGCGTGCAAAACGCCCTCTGCTGCCAATCCTGGCATTAAACGCCAGGTTGCTGCCCATTTTTAGTGTTTAACGCCAGCTTTTTGCCCTTTTCTGGCGTTAAACGCCCAGAATAGTGCCAGACTGGGCGTTTAACGCCCATTCTGCTGTCTTTACTGGCGTTTAAACGCCAGTAGGCTTCTCCTCCAGGGTGTGCTATTTTTCATTCTGTTTTTCAGTTTGTTTCTGCTTTTTCAATTGTTTTTGTAACTTCGCATGATCATCAACCTACAGAAAACATAAAATAATAATGGAAAATAGAAATTAACATAGATAAGTAAAATTGGGTTGCCTCCCAACAAGCGCTTCTTTAATGTCAGTAGCTTGACAGTGGGCTCTCATGGAGCCTCACAGATACTCAGAGCATGATGATGGCCTCTTAACACCAAACTTAGAGTTTGGTTGTGGCCTTCCAACATCAAACTTAGAGTTTGAATGTGGGGGTTTTATTTGACTCTGTATTGAGAGAAGCCTTTCATGCTTCTTCCTTTTCCTGTCTGCAAACCATGGTGCTTCCTGAATGGCGAAGAGTTGCTCATCCGGAAAGGTTTCAGAGATCTCAGTATGAGGGTGGGACGCCCCTGCTACTGGTTCTATCCGGGACAGGTGATC
The DNA here is from genome assembly GCF_059453495.1 of Arachis ipaensis. Taxonomy (NCBI): domain Eukaryota; kingdom Viridiplantae; phylum Streptophyta; class Magnoliopsida; order Fabales; family Fabaceae; genus Arachis; species Arachis ipaensis. The sequence continues at coordinate 90,028,585 of NC_142441.1, read as the reverse complement.
AGCTACCTGGTTCTCTGTGCCTTTTTCTGTCTCTTATTTCTATATAAAACTCTTGCAGAAGCAACACCTATCTTATGAGCCTGGGTTTTGAATCCTGCTTTCTGAGTAGGTATTTAAGAGCAGCATGGTCAGTATACACAATCACTTTTGAACCTACTAAATAGGATCTAAACTTGTTAATGGCATCAACCACTGCAAGTAACTCTTTTTCTGTGGTTATGTAATTCTTCTGTGCATCATTTAAAACATGGCTAGCATAGTAAATGACGTGCAGAAGCTTGTTATGGCATGGTCACTGGCATCACACATTAGATCGAATTGTAATGTCCAGTCAGGTGCAGAGATGACTGGTGCTGTGACCAGCTTGGCTTTTAGGGTCTTGATGCCAAGGCATCTTAGGCTAGTTTCACTAGCATTTTTCTGTTAGTTTTAGTTGTTTTATGCATTTTCTTGAGCTTAAAGTAACCAAGAATGGTTAAATGAATAACAAAGCAATGAACCATCCAAACAGTATGATTTTGATGCAAATTCCATGAGTTTTTAGTATATTACTTGAATGCTATGAATGGAAGATTTCTCATGAAATTTTGCAAGACTTTGATGCAATTGTTTGGATGATTTCAGGGAAGAAGAGGCTAGGCAAGGAAGCAACAAAATCAATAAAGGAAGCTTGAATATCACATGTGGAGTTTAAGTTCCAGTTTAAGCTTAAACTGGAACTTAAACTACCAAACCATATAATGCTGGAAATGGCGTTTAAGTTCCAGTTTAAGCCTAAACTGGAGCTTAAACGCCAGAATCATGAAGGTTAAGGAATGCTGGAACTGGCGTTTAACCTCCAGTTTAACCTTAAACTGGAAGTTAAATGCCAGAATGAGAATTTCACCAAGGGAGCATTTCCACGTTTAAGCTCCAGTTTAACCTTAAACTGGAGCTTAAACGTGTTCGACACAAATTCTCACCAAAGAAGCATTTCCACGTTTAACCTCCAGTTTAACCTTAAACTGGAGGTTAAACGCCAGAAGTAAGAAAGGCACCAGGAGCATTTCCACGTTTAAGCTCCAGTTTAACCTTAAACTGGAGCTTAAACGTGTTCGACTATTTCTCTCCTCCAGGGTTGCTTTCCCATTTCCACGTTTAAGCTTCAGTTTAACCTTAAACTGAAGCTTAAACGTGTTCGACCCAATTGCTCCTCCAGGGTTGCTTTCTTCATTTCCACGTTTAAGCTTCAGTTTAACCTTAAACTGAAGCTTAAACGTGTTCGACAATTCACACTCCTGGGTTGCTTTCTTCCATTTCCACGTTTAAGTTTCAGTTTAACCTTAAACTGAAACTTAAACTTCAACTTAAACGCCACTTTTTGAAAGGGTTTCTGGGCCAAATATATTGAAGTTTAAGTTAGCATTTGAGCACAAACATTAACTTAAACGTATTATGGTATGAAACCCAATTGAATATCATGGTTTATGGGATTGGGCCTGAAGAATTGATGAGTCTGGAGCTTCAATTTGTTGAGTCTTGTATCATTACTTGTTTATCACTAAGTTTGCTCAATGAATGTTACAGAATTGGATCACAGCCTCATCAGGATTATGGATCATAAACCCAAAGCAAAAGGAAATCAGGGAAAGGCCTCAAAGCCCAAGAAACACAACAGAAGCTCAATTTAGAAAGTGTATAAATAGGATAGAATTTAAGTTGGTTGACACACACTGGAGGAGATTTATACACGGGAACTTTGGATCATTTTCTTTTTAGTTTTGTAATTGAATTCAGAGCTATGACTCACTAAACCCCTTTCATTGGGTTAGGGAGCTCTATTGTAATTCAATGAATCAATAATAGTTTTATCTTCTTCTTCAATCTTTTCTCTTGAATTTTGTTAGAAAGTTTCTCGATCTAATTCCATTGGGTAGTTGTCTTGGGAAAGAAACTACCCATAATTGGAATCCTTCGGAACCTTGGGAAAGGAATGGAGGATTCATGCTAGAGAAGCTTTCTCACAGTGAATTGGATTGGGGTTTGGATGGATATTGTGACATGTAATCCTACCAAATTGTGGTTCATGAAACTGTGTGGTATAATCAGTGATCGAGCATCATCTCTTCTTATGAACATTTAAACCAAGGGATTGGGAATTTGTTTGTTTTTAGAGAGAATTGGTGAGCCAAGGGATTGGGATCCAATCATATAAGATTGCCAAGCAAAATTTAATGAATGCATTGGTTGAGGAAGGGATAAAAGTTGTTTTGATTCGGAGATCTCAATATCTCCTAACACCCAATGAATTCCCATTTCTGATTTACCACTTTCTCTTTACATTCTGCAATTAAATTCATGCAATCACCCCCATCCCTTTTAATTTCAGCAATTTAACTTCTCGCTCTTTAATTCATGCAATTTTACATTCCGCAATTCTCATCTAAATCTTGATTCCGCTCAACTAGAACATACTTCTAATCCGAATTGCTCACTCAACCAATCCTTGTGGGATTCGACCTCACTCTATTGTGAGTTTTTACTTGACGATAACCGGTGCACTTGCCGGAAGAAATTTTGCCGATCGTGCAATTTCCTAAATCGTAGCATAACAAGTTTATGCACATCAGGTCTCAAACACCTGCAGACATTCTGTGTCAAACACAAATGGCATGTCAGCAATTTTTGAAAAATCCTTTATGAACTTCCTATAGAATCCTGCAATTCCTTTAATAAGAATAATTTGCAACGTTAATGAGAAAAATGATCACCAATAATGGCCTTGAAAGCCATTATAGCCCACATTAGTTGCCACATTAATTACGTTAACGTGGAAGCTAACGTGGAAGAGAAGTGAAGCTCCAATCTTAGTGGTAAAAGTGAATGCCACTAACGTTGGAAGAAGGGGCACACTTGGCCACGTAAAGAGTCACGTTAATCACATTAACGTGAACTCTAACGTGGAAGGAATAAGGAATTGCCAACGTTAGTGACACTCACCTTTGTCACTAATGTTGGATTAAGCCACTATTAAGCCACTATTGCCCACATTAGTTGCCACGTTAAGTACGTTAACGTGGAAGCTAATGTGGAAGAAAAATTGATGGACCAACGTTAGTGACACTCACCTTTGTCACTAACGTTAGAGATGGCAATCACCACCACGTTAGTAGTCACGTTAATCTAATTAACGTGAACTCTAACATGGGAAGGAGGGGCGTTTGGAGCGTTAGTGACAAAGGTAAGTGTCACTAATGCTCTCGAAAAATAGGCAAGTCCACGTTAAAGGTCACGTTAGCTATACTAACGTGAACTCTAACGTGGGGAAAGGGGGGCAACAAGCAACGTTATTGGAAAAGGTGAATGCCAATAACGTTTGCGAAGGACCAAGAGGCAACGTTAGTGGTCACGTTAGTGCCACTAACGTTGAAGTTAACGTGAATCAATTTTGGCTTGGAACGTTAGTGAAAAAGGTGATCATCACTAACTTTCTCGAACCCACACTTTCACTTAACGTTAACACCACTAACGTCCTAACTAACGTCCATGCCTAACTCACACTTTCTCTGCAAGCAGAGCTGAGCCCACTGAAGATTGTAACTGCTTCAACTAAAGATCCAAAGGCCCATATCGAAGACTTGAAGAAGCCAACTAGAAGATTAGAAGAGTAGTATATATAGGAGTAGTTTTGAACTAGTGAAGCAGCTTTTGGCATATTGGAGAACTACACTCTGTATATCTTACTTTCCCTACACTTTCTAGTTTGAGTTTTCAGAATGTACTTTTCATTTACACTTTCCATTCCCAGAGCTATAAACAACTAAACCCCTTTCATTGGGTTAGAGAGCTCTGTTGTAATTTGATGGATCAATAATAGTTTTCATTATTCTTCTTCTTTCTTTTCTCTTGATTTTACTAGAAAGCTTTCAATCTTCATCCTATTGGGTAGTTGTCTTGGAAAAGAAGCTATTCATACTTGGATCTCTTCGGACCTTGGAAGAGGGATGAAGAGATCATGCTAGAAATGCTTTCTCATGTTGGACCGAATTGGGGTTTGGATGGATACGGTGACATATAATCCTACCAACACTTTGATTTAGGAATACATGTGGTATAATCAGTGACCATACTTCATCTCTTCTCATGAGCAATTAGACCAAGGAATTGGCTATTGATCAAGATTTGAGAGATTGGGTTGCCAAGGAATTGGAATCCAATCACTTAAGATTGCCAAGGAGATCAATGAATGTATTGATTGAGGAAGAGATGAGAATGAACTTGATCCGGAGAATACAACATCTCCTAAGCCCGATGAATTCCCCATTTCTAATCTTACCCATTCTCTTTACTTTTTGCCATTTACTTTCATGTTCATTTCCCTAATTCCCCATTTAAGATTCTGCAATTTACTTTTCGCCATTTACATTTCGCTCTTTATTTCTAGCAATTACACTTTCTGTTATTTACTTTCCCGCCATTTACGTTTCTGCAAATATCAACTTAATTTCTGCCTAGCTCAACTAGAATATTCCTCTGATTGAAGTTGTTTGACCAATCAATCCCCGTGGGATTCGACCTCACTCTATTGTGAGTTTTTACTTGACGACAATTCGGTATACTTGCCGAGGGAAATTTGTTGACAGACTGACAACGCCCCAGCGGTGTGTTGGTAGATTTCTCTTTAATAACACCTCGTTGTGAGTATAGCTCTACCAACAACAATCCTCGGGGGGTCAAATTTAGAAGAGGGATTTGGTTGTCACAAGTTCAACCCCAATAGAAATAACCGAAGTATTCAAACCTCGGGTCGTCTCACAAGGAATGGGCAAACATGTGCTTCGACATTGGTTAGAAATCTGGGGTTGTGAGTTATGAGCATGGAAATAAATGGAAATCTTAACAAGCAAGTAATCTTAAATTGCAATAACTAATTCAACTACCTATGCAAAACTTGAGCAATTCCAATGAACAAGCAATATTCTACTTAATTCTACTTTAAACAAAACAAGTAACTATACCTAAGGCAATTGAAATTGGAAATTGGTTTTCAAATATGAATGATAAAAACAACTCTTGGCTAGGCATGGGAATTGGGATCACAATCCTTGTCCAACAACTATATCTTGACAATCATGAGGAACCAAGCTCATTAAGTCTACCGCCAAAGTCTTAAGTACGTGATATCTACCCCTAGACTTGAAGTACGTCAAATGGCTTTGGTCACATCAACCCATAAGTCCCAACCTACCTACTAATTAAATTAGTAGTGGGTTGGCATCAATGAGTATCAAATTGACCACCAAGGGCTCCCAAATCATCAAATCCATTAGACCCAATGACTCAAGTTTACCCAATTCCCTTGACCTAGGCCAAGAGTGGAAAAGACTACTCCATAATCAAAGTAAACAATTCATCAAACACTTGGTAAGCATTAATAAAAGACATGTTCAAAATAGCAATTAAATTGAATTCCACAAATACCCACTAACAATTATCAACATACAATCAAGCAATCAAAAAGATTAAACATAGAAATCATCAATGTAACATCAAGTCAAGATTCATAACTTTCAAGAAATGGGTATGAAATGACAATTGACAAGAATCATAAAACTATCACTAAATGTAAGCAAGATTGTAACAAGGAATTCAAATTGAACAATTAAAACTGTAATTAACAAAATCCAATTCACAAATCAACAAGGGAAGATCAAAATGAAAACTAGATCTAGAGAGGAACAAGGGTTTCTCTCTCTAGAATAACCAAAGAACCTAAAACTAGCTAAAATTGTGTCCTAGTGTAAAATTGAGTGATCTCTCTCTTTCCCCCTAGCATCCTTGGGTCTTTTCCATGCAGAAACAGCTTGAATTTGGCTCTCCTTGGCCTCAGAAATCGCGAGGCACGATTTCTCTTAATGAGGTCACGTGCAGCTTCCCACGCGTGCACGCCATGCGTACGCGCGCGCCTATTGCTTTTATGATCCATGCGTTCGCGCCAGTTGTACGTGCGCGTTGATAGGAATCTTCCAATCTGCGTGGATGCGTCCATCCTTTCGCGCCGCTTCCAGCCAATCCCATCCACGCGTGCACGTGGAGTGCGTGGGCGCGCCGATGCTGCTGCTCCCAAGACTTCAATTCTTCATGTTCCTCCCTTTTTGTACATGCTTTCTCCCTCTCTTCTAAGTCATTCCTACCCTATAATTCCTGAAATTACTCAACAAAAATATCACGGCATCGAATGGCAATAGAAGAGGGTTAAAATATGGCAATTTCAAGGCAAAATAAGCATGTTTTTCATCATAGAGTAGTATTGGGAAGTGAACACAAAACCATGCATTTCTTGTGAATAAGTGTGAGAAATGTTGATAAAATCCCCCAAAATAAGCACAAGATAAACCACGAAATCGGGGTTTATCAAATCTCCCCACACTTAAACCAAGCATGTCCTCATGCTTAAAATAAAAAGACCAAAGATTATGACGGGAAAGGATTTATGAAATGCTAAGTACCTAAACGGATGCATGCAACTAATGTAAAATCATCTACCTACTTGGTCAAAAGTGAATCCATCCTTCAAGAATACATGTGAGCATATAGGGTGAAGATAGTATGCGATTCATGAATCCTACCAAATTGAATATCACTAAAGAGTGCATATAACTTGCTAAACGAATGCTTGTGAAAGCCGGGAACAATCATTGAGCCTCGAACCCTCACCGAAAATGTATCCACTCTATTCGCTCAAGTGTCTAGGGTTCATCACTCAATCTCCTCCTAATCATTCTTTCCAAGCTTTGTCTTTCATCTAATTAATGAACAATTACTTAATGCATGCTTACAAGTATCATGAGGTCTTATTCATGGGTTGTAATGGGGTTAGGGTGAAGGTAAGGATGTATATGGCTAAGTGGGCTTAAAATTTGAGTCCTTGATCAACCTCGGATCCCACTAGACACCTAAAACAACCTATACAACTACAATACATTCCTAGCTACCCTTGAATTTTACCCTTTTTGCATACTCATGCATACTTTTCAATCCACCTACTATATGCATTGTTTTTATTACTTTATCTTGGGGCATTTTTGTCCCTTTTCCTTGTTTTCTTTCTCTCTTCTTTTTTTTTTATTTGATATTATCATCATCCCCCTTTCTTTGGGGTTTCTTTGTGAACCAAAGTGTCAGTGCATACGGTGTAATCATTTAGCACACGAGTATGTTCTCAAAATCCTAAAATTTTCAATTACACTACAATTACATGCCTATATACCTACCCGAATTTCCAAAATATACCCCTCCTATTTGAATGATACACATCCTAACTCACCTAAGCTAATCAAGGATTCAAATTCAGGGACATTCATGGTTTTTCACTTAGGATTATTGATGTGCTCTGTTTAAGAACAAGAGGGTTTATCAAAGGCTCAAAATTGGTTAGCAATGGTAGATATAAGGGTTAAGGCTATTTGGGAAAAGTGACAGTTGAAATGACGGCCTCAATCATACAAATGCATTCATACACAAAGCAATGGACATAGAATTAGACAAAGCAAGGATCACACTCATAGAGAGAGAGATATACACACAAGAATGGAAATAATGGTTAAAAGATGTAACTATGCAATAGGCTCAAAACTTTCTTGCTTGTGTTCTTAACTCAATCACTATGTTCCAAAATATATTATTAAAACAAGTTTGCTGCAGAAATTTTCAAAATTTTGGTAGGTTACCCAGAACACAGTTTCTTGGAAAGAAAGTTATTTTTTTGACTAAGTAACTCTATAGAAACTAACCATCTTGCAAAGAGTATTTACAAGCAAGACTAACTACACATGCAATATATATAAAAAAAAGAAGAAAGATAAATCCATGGGTATTGAGGAGAAGAGAGTGTTACCCATGGAGATCGCTCGAACGACCTCCCCACACTTTAGAAATTAACACGGTCCTCCGTGCTGCAAATGATACGCAAGGGACGGTCGGGACCAGAGTCATCACTATCCCCTCCATCAGAACTTTCATCACTTGGGTTTGAGGTGGATGTGAATATCTCAGGTTCCTCCATGCTAGGGGCAACACAATGCAGAAGTTTCTTGATGTAAGTATATCGGCGGTGGTTACGCCTCTCATATCTATCAAGCTTCTGGTGAAGATCTTCTATCCTTTGATGTGTGGATCTCAGCGGTGGTGATGATGAGCTAGAAGGAAAAAGAAGTGGCGGGGCCATGTCGAGGCTTGGTTTGTTCATGGGAAGATATAGGTATTTTCCGCATGGGACCATATCACCCTTAGCCGGAACCATAATCTTCTTATCCTTGGCTTCCCAAGAAACACCCGCAGCAGCAACTAAGTCAGATACCAAAGCTAGAAATGGTAGGTTACCCCAGTCGTGAACTTGACTCATTGCTTGCTTTACAAGAGGTGGGATGTTCACCGGCTTCTCTGTGAGAATACACCAAACAAGCAAGGCAAGGTCCGCCGTGATGGACGACTTGTGAGTGCTAGGTAGCACATCATGAGATAGGATCTGGGCCCAAGCTCTAGCTTCCACAGTGAGGAAGCGAGCGTCAATACTCTTGGGCCTCATCCGCAGTCGACCTTGGATCCAAAAAGATTCTGGCTCAGCAATGATTCGGAGGATCGAGTCCCAATCGAATCCATACTCTTCTCGCTGACGTAGGACTTTTTGGTAGCCATCCATGGCACCTGGCACTGGTAAAACATTAAGTACTTGCTGAATAGCCTCTTTTGAAACTGAGACTTGCTTACGGCGCACGTATACCGATTGAAGAGAGGGAAGGTGGTAGTTAGTATAAAATTCTTCCACCCAAGAGAGGTTGATTTCTCTTGGTTTCCTCAAGAGAAACTCCCATCCTCGCTGTTCAATTCGGGGTAGAATATAAGGCGCAACCTTGTCCGGCGGAGCTAGTAGATGCTCAGGATGATAGTTCCTTACGGCTATGGAAGGGAACTTAAGTTCACAGAAGCGGTTGGGGAACTTTGAAGAGTCTCTTGCCGGTTTGCCCTTGTCATTCTCATCAATAGGAGCGGGTGTCTTTCCGTTCTTTGATAAGGGTTTGGCTCCTATTGAAGAACGCGCCTTAGAAACTGATTTTTGGGGTGCCCTCTTTGCGGCCGGTTTCCTTGCAGCTATCTCTTTGCCCTTCTTGGTGGCCATCCTAAAAAGGAAGAGAAAGAAGGAAAACATTAAACCCAAGAAACAATTCGATGAAAACATGCAAGTGACTTGTAATGCCCATGACGAATATGAAAGCAAGAGGTATGTCACTTGTTATGGGATACAAGAGAAAGTAAGGCATGCAAAGGCATGAGAAGAGTAGTCTCAAGCATCCTTAATAAAAAGCAAGTCATGTTCAATTAATATGGAATTGGTAAGTATCAACTTTAAACACACAAATTAGACTCAATGCATTTAAGAAGAAACAAGTGAATGAGGAGGGAGCACCCAATTGAAAGTACATGACTAAATTGAGCCAAAATGGTATGTGTGCATTTCCTCGAACACTTGGCATGCAATAATCAAGCAATGAGCAATTATGAGATATCAAACCAATTCAAAGCCCATAATGGAACATCAATCATCGCATAAACATCACACAATGGTAAAAGAGTGACAAAAGATCTAGTAATACAAATTAAGTTCAAGTTCAACATCCATGGAGAAATAAAGAAAAGAGAGGGAAAATAAGCAAACAAAAACAAGAAACATCATCATCAAGTAAAAGAGAAACTAAGTAAGGCAACAAGAAGCATCTACTTAGAAGAAATAGCATAAGAAAAAGTGGAAGTAAAGGAAAGGAAGAGGTTAAACCTTGAGGAGTATGAAAAAGCAAGGTTGAATCTTCTTTTGCGAAGATGAGAGAGGAAATAGGAGAAGTGTAGCGCCACCGGAAAAGGGTGGTTGTCACCGGTGAGTGGCCGGAGACAATGGTGGTGGTTTGTATAAGAAGAAGAAGAGAAAAGAAATGATGGAGAGAGTGGGAGAATGAACTAAGAAAGAAAAAGAAGTGTGAGTGAGAAAGGGAGTGAAACGGCGCGAAGTATAAAACTGACTCGCGCAACTGGCGCGCGCGCGCAAGGTGCGCTGACGCGTCGGTGAAGGTATGAGCTGAGGGCGCGTGCACGTCAGTGGCACGTGCGCGCGAGAGGAGTTGTGCTCCAGGCATAAAAGTGGCACAAACCTGGCTCAAGTCTCTGGTTTTTGTACCAGGGTGACCCAGGGAGGCATGCGCGTGGACGCGCACCATGCGCGTGGACGCGCACCATGCGCGGACGCGTGCTTGTGGTATTCTACAGCTGGCGCGGGCACGCACTACGCGCGAACGCGTCAGTTTTGGCACAAAGTTGGCCCAATCGTGGCACAACTCTCTGGTTTTTGTACCAGAGATTCCGTATAGCTCCATCGGCGCGCGCGCACACTGTGCGCTTGCGCGTCGATGGTCAATTGGCAATGGTGCGCGCAGGCAGCATGTACGCGAACGCGTGGGTGCCTGGCGCTAGTTGGACACAAAGTTGGCCTAACTCTCGGATTTTTGGCATGAAAATGGAAATTCGCAACCGGTGCACGCGCGCACTGTGTGCTTGCGCGTCGGTGCCCTTTTTCAAAGAAAAATTTTGTTTTCTTTATCTCTTTTCACAACCTATCTATATGAACATTCTACCTATCTAACAGAATCAACAAAGCTAGCATTCCTAAGCACTCAATCAATCATCAAAAGATCATAAAATTCAAAGAACTAAAGATACTAAAAGATTGTATAAACAAGGAAGATCTTACCACGGTGGGGTGCCTCCCACCAAGCACTTTTTTTTAATGTCCTTAAGTTGGACGGTCCTCTTCTTAAGCTTCATCTCTACCCGGTACATCCTCCAATATGTACACCTCTAGCTCCCTTGGAGGTTTGCAACCATGATATTTCTTCACTCTATGCCCATTCACCTTGAAAGTTGCTTCACTTTTGGGATCAAACAATTCCAACATTCCGTAGGGCTTCATTTCTTTCACCTTAAAAGGTCCTTCCCATCTAGAACGGAGCTTGCCAGGCATAAATCGGAGCCTTGAGTTGTAGAGGAGGACTTCATCTCCTTCTTTAAAGTCCTTCTTCCGAATGTGATGGTCATGCAATGCTTTAGTCTTTTCCTTGTAAATTCGGGCATTCTCATATGACTCGTTCCTCAAACATTCAAGCTCTTCTAGTTGTAACTTCCTAGCTTCACCCACCTTGGCTAAATCCATGTTGCACTGCTTTACCACCCAATATGCTCGATGCTCAATCTCCACCGGAAGATGGCATGCCTTACCATAGACGATCCGGAAGGGACTCATCCCTATCGGAGTCTTGTAGGCCGTTCTGTATGCCCATAGTGCATCTCCTAACCGGAGGCTCCAATCCTTTCTTTGTGGATTAACCACTTTTTCCAAGATTCTCTTGATTTCCCGGTTGGACACTTCCGCTTGCCCATTTGTTTGCGGATGATAAGCAGTAGCAACCTTATGCGACACTCCATAGCGCTTGAGCAATGCTTCTACCTTCCTGCTACAAAAGTGGGATCCTTGGTCGCTCACGATTGCTCGTGGCAACCCATAACGGCATACAATGTGATTTCTAATGAAAGAAACAACGGTATTAGCATCGTCAAGGCGGGTAGGCACGGCCTCCACCCACTTTGACACGTAGTCAACCGCTAACAGAATGTAGAGATACCCACTAGAGTTAGGAAACGGTCCCATAAAGTCAATGCCCCATACATCAAATATCTCACAGAACAACATAGGTTGCTGAGGCATTTCATCCCTTTGGGATATGTTTCCTGACTTCTGACACTGATGGCAAGACACACATAACCGGTTAGCATCCTTGAATAAGGTTGGCCACCAGAATCCACAATCTAACACCTTTTTAGTAGTCCTTTGTGGGCCAAAGTGGCCACCACAGTCGGACGAATGACAAGCTTCCAGAATTGGTTAAAATTCGGATTCCGGGACACACCTTCGGATTACTTGGTCTACACCTCTCTTCCACAAGTGAGGGTCATCCCAAATATAGTATTTGGAATCACTCCTCAACTTGTCCCTTTGGTTTTTCAAAAAGTTAGGAGGGAAGATTCTTGTAACCAAGTAGTTCGCCATTGGGGCAAACCAAGGAAAACTAGCTGACACAGCATGCAAACTATCCAATGGGAATGAGTCATTGATCGGAAATGGATCAATTTTTAAATTCTCAATGCGGCTTAAGTGATCCGCAACCAGGTTTTGAGATCCACTCCGGTCCCTAATCTCAATGTCGAATTCTTGCAAAAGCAAGATCCAACGTATGAGTCTAGGCTTTGACTCATTCTTTGTCAATAAATACTTCAAAGCTGCATGATCCGTGTATACCACTATCTTTGAACCTAGCAAATAAGATCTGAATTTATCTAAAGCATGAACAATGGCTAAGAGTTCTTTTTCGGTAGTGGTATAGTTGGATTGTGTGGCATCTAATGTCTTAGGAGAGTAAGCAATGACATAAGGAAGTTTACCCTCGCGCTGTGCAAGCGCGGCACCCACAGCATAGTTTGACGCATCGCACATTATCTCAAACGGCAACGTCCAGTTGGGGCCTCGCACAATCGGTGCTATGGTGAGAACTTTCCTCAACTCTTCAAAAGCTTTTACACATTCACTGTCAAACTCAAAATCCACATCTTTTTGGAGTAGGCACGACAATGGCAAAGCAATCTTGCTGAAGTCCTTGATAAAGTGCATGTAAAATCCTGCATGTCCCAAAAACGAGCGGACCTCCCTCACGGATGAGGGGTGAGGCAAAGTAGTGATAACATCGACCTTGGCCGGGTCCACAGAAATGCCTTCACTAGAGACTACATGTCCTAACACTATGCCTTGTCGTACCATAAAATGATATTTTTCAAAATTTAAGACAAGGTTAGTGTCAACACATCTAGCTAGGACCTTGGCCAAGCTCTCTAAACAACAATCGAATGAGATACCATAAACGCTGAAGTCGTCCATAAACACTTCTAGACAATTCTCCATTAGATCGGAGAAGACACTCATCATGCACCTCTGAAAAGTAGCGGGTGCATTACATAGTCCAAATGGCATCCTTTTATAGGCAAAGGTGCCAAACGGACATGTAAACGTGGTCTTCTCCTGATCTTCAGGAGCAATATGTATCTGAAAATATCCAGTAAATCCATCAAGAAAATAGTAGTGAGATTTACCTGCCAAGCGGTCTAGCATCTGATAGATGAACGGTAAGGGGTAATGGTCCTTCCGTGTGGCGGCGTTCAATCTTCTGTAGTCAATACATACTCGCCACGCATTTTGTACTCTTTTAGTGACCATTTCTCCGTCTTCCTTCTTGACCGTTGTGATGCCCGACTTCTTGGGGACAACTTGAACCGGGCTCACCTACTCACTGTCGAAAATAGGGTATATGATATCCGCATCCAGTAGTCGGGTGACCTCTTTCTTCACTACGTCGAGGATGGTTGGGTTGAGCCTCCTTTGCGGTTGCCGAACCGGCTTGGCTCCATCTTGGAGAAATATCCTGTGCATGCACTTATGCGGGTCAATTCCCACAATATTCGCAAGGCTCCATCCTATTACTTTCTTGTACTTTCTTAGAACGTTTAGGAGCTTTTCCTCTTCTTCACTGGAAACCCACAGTTGTCTTCTAAGAACGCATATTTCAGATGGGAGGGAAGGGGCTTCAATTCACTTGTTACCTCAAGATGAGGTTCTTTTTCATCAAGCTCATGGGACTCATTCTTGACAACTTCTTTAGGTTCATCCACTTGGTTATCCATCTCCTCAACAGTGGGGTAGCACAACTTGTCATGATCTTCTTCTTGTACTTCTGCTACCACTTCATCAATTATATCTCATCGGAGCATAGAGTGTTCTTCGGGAGGATGTTTCATGGCTTCCTCTAAATTGAACTTGATAGTCTTGTCTCCAACCCCAAAGGAATATATACCGGTGAAGGCATCTAGCTTGAACTTGGAGGTTTTGAGGAAGGGTCTACCAAGTAGGACGGAGGATGAGCTTTTACCTTCAATTGGAGGCATCTCAAGGATGTAAAAGTCAACCGGAAAAACCAAATCCTTAATTGCCACAAGTACATCTTCAGCTATCCCCATTACTGTGATCACACTTTTATCGGCTAAGGCAAACCTCGCCGTCGATTTCTTCAATGGAGCTAAATTCAACTGCACATAGATGGAAAGTGGCATGATGCTAACACAAGCTCCCAAGTCACACATACAATCATGAAAAGTGTATCCACCAATACAACAAGACACTAAGCACGGTCCAGGGTCACCACATTTTCTTGGAATAGGCTCTATCAAGGAAGAAATTGAGCTACCCAAGGATAGTGTCTCCAATTCCCCTATTCTATCCTTGTGTATACACAAGTCTTTCAAAAATTTTGCATACTTGGGGATTTTTTGAATAGCGTCAAGGAGTGGTATGGTTACCTCGACGTTTTTGAACACTTGGAGCATGTCCAAATCAAATTCCGGTGTCTTCTTTGCGTTCTTCACCATGGAAGGAAATGGAATAGGAATTGATTCATCAACTATAGCTTTCCTCTTGGGTTCCTTGAGGTTTACTCCTTCTTCCTCATGCCTTTTGTCTACCACCTCTTCTTCATGGGAGTTCCAACAACTACCTCTTCCTCATGCATTTCTCCCATGACTCTTGGGGCTATCTCCTCTAATGTTGTCCCCGACCGTAGAGTAATGGCGTTGAGACCGCCTCTTGGGTTTGGTTTGGGTTGTGATGGAAGGTTGGAGGAACTTGAGGGTTGAGTGGTATTGTTATTGGGAGTCGGTGGTTGGCTTGACGTGTTCATCTTTGAGAGCATGTTGGTGAGGTTGGCCAATTGAGTGTTCAAGGCCTCGAATTGAGCCTTGTTGATCTCATCTCGCTTTTCCATAGCGGCTCTAAGCTCATCAACTTGATTGTTGGAGGATGTAGGAGTTTGGTTTTGTTGTCTATGGTGCGGTGTTTGGTACTTGGTGTAGTTGTTTTGGTTTTGGTTGGCTTGGTAGTTGGTGTTATTATGGTGGTATTGGGATGAAGATTGGTTGTTGTTGTGATGAGAAGAGGGGTTGTTCCATCTTTGGTTCTGATTGCTTCCTTGCGCATTGTCTCTCCACCCTTGATGTTGATTACTACCTTGATGGTAGTTGTTTTGACCTTGAGGAGGGTATGGTGGGCGGTTGTTGTAATTCACATTGGCTACCACAAGGGCATGTTCCTCTTGGATTTGATGGCATTGGTCGGTGTAATGTGTGGTACTAGAGCACAAACCATAAATCCTAGGAGGGCCTTCAAGTTGAGCTACCGGAGGAGGGGCTTGGATGGCTTTGATGGAGCAGTACTCCCTTTGATCTCTTTGAATTTGTGTAAGGATGGTGGTCATATCCCCAAGTGCCTTGGTTAGACTTGCTTCGGAAGGGGGCGGTTCTACCACACCCTTAAGGGGGTTACTCCTCACTCTTGTGTGTTGTGTAGATTTGGCGACATCCTTTATCAAATCTCAAGCTTCTCCTTCCGTCTTATTTTTCGAAAGGGATCCGCCACTAGAGGTGATAAGCAATCTTCTATCTTCCGCACAAAGACCTCCGGTAAAGTAGCTAATGAGCAAGCGAGTGGTCATTCCGTGATGTGGACATGACTCCAATAACCTCTTGAATCAAGACCAATACTCATGCATGCTCTCTTGGTCTCTTTGCATTATGCCCGAAATCTCTTTCCGGATGTACTCGGTCTTCTCCGGTGGGAAGAACTTGTCAAGAAACTCTCTTCTCAAGAAATCCCAACTAGTCACAATATCATCCGGTAGCGAATAGAACCATATTTTTGCTTGTGCTTCAAGAGAGAAAGGAAAGGCGAAAACCATGATGGCTACCTCATCGACTCCATGCCTTCGAGCCGTAGAACAAGCAACATGAAAATCCTTCAAATGTCGGATGGGGTCTTGACCCGGTGATGCGCGGAAAACTTGTCTCTCAACAAATCTCCCTTCGGCAAATGTACCGAAGTTGTCGTCAAGTAAAAACTCACAATAGAGTGAGGTCGAATCCCACAGGGATTGATTGATCAAGCAACTTTAATTAGAAGAATGTTCTAGTTGAGCGAATCCAGAATTTGGGTTGAGAGTTACAAAAAATAAAATGGTGGGAATGTAAATAACAGAAAAGTAAATGCTAGAATTAAAGAACTGGAAGTAAATGACTGAAAATAAAATGCAGACTTGTAAATAGGAATGGGGGATTTGCTCATAAAAGTAAATAGCAGAAATTAAAGAGAATGGGTAAGATCAGAGATGGGGAGTTCATTGGGCTTATGAGATGTTGCAATTCTCCGGATCAAGTTCATTTTCATCTCTTCCTCAATCAATGCACTCATTGATCTCCTTGGCAATCTTAAGTGATTGAATTACAATTTCTTGCAATTTAATCTCTCAAATCTTGATCAATAGCCAATTCCTTGGTCAATTGCTCATGAGAAGAGATGAAGTATGGTCACTGATTATACCACATGCATTTCCCAAATCAAGTGTTGAGAGGGTTATAGTCACATACCTATCCAAACCCAATTTGGTCCAACATGAGAAAGCATTTCTAACTTCATCTCTTCATTCCTCTTTCAAGGTTCAACAGAGATCCAAGTTTGAATAGCTTCTCTTCCAAGATAACTACTCAATTGGATGAAGATCGAAAGCTTTCAAGTAAAATCAAGAGGAAAGATAGAAGAAGAATAATGAAAATTAGTATTGATCCATCAAATTACAACAGAGCACCCTAACCCAATGAAAGGGGTTTAGCTGTTCATAGCTCTTGAAAATGAAAACAAAGATGGAGAATACATCATAAAACTAGAAATTGCAAAGAAAGTAAATACAGAGAGTAGTTCTCTTTTTCCTAGCTTTCTAGAACTCCTTCTCAATTCAAAGCTACTCCTATATATACTACTCTTCTCAACTTCTAGTGTGATTCTTCAAGTCTTGGGCCTTTGGATCTTGAGTTTGAAGCAGTTCCTTTCTTTATTTGGGCTTGGCTTTACTTGCAGAGAGAAAGTGCAAAGTGGGCGGAGACTTTAGTTCAGGACGTTAGGGGTGTTAATATTTAGTGAGAATAATAGTTCGAGAACGTTAGTGACACTTAATATTGTCTCTAACGTTCCAATGCACCCCTTTGCCTCACGTTAAAACCCACGTTAACTAGGTTAACGTGGCTTTTAACGTTGCCTTGTGAACCTTCGAGAACGTTAGTGACACTCAACATTATCACTAACGTTCCAGTGTGCCCCTTCTTGCTTCACGTTAAAGCCCACGTTAACTAGGTTAACGTGGCTTCTAACGTGGCCCTTGCCATTCTTCGAGAACGTTAGTGACATTCAACATTGTCACTAACGTTCCAATGTGCCCCTAGGTCTCACGTTAGAGTCGATGTTAACTAGGTTAACGTGGCTTCTAACGTGGCCATCTTTAGCCATCCCAACGTTAGTGACAATGTTGAGTGTCACTAACGTTGGTTCATCCTTCATTCCTCATCGTTAGCTTCCACGTTAACCAAGTTAACGTGGAAGTTAACGTGATTCTTGGGGGTTGTGTGGTTGCTTCAACGTTAGTGACAATGTTGAGTGTCACTAACGTTGTCGACAACTCTTCATCCCTTACCTTAGTTCCCACGTTAACCAAGTTAACGTGGGAGTTAACGTGGTACTTTGCATCATAGGCCAACGTTAGTGACAATGTTGAGTGTCACTAACGTTGGCTTCTCTTCCCCCCTTAACGTTAGAGGCCACGTTAACTAGGTTAACGTGGCTTCTAACGTGGCCACTTATGAGTAATTGCCAATGTTAGTGACAATGTTAAGTGTCACTAACGTTGGCTCAACTTCTCTTCTCCCCGTTAAAGTTCACGTTAACTTAGTTAACGTGACTCTCTAACGTGGGCATTGATGGCTTTTTGAGAGTGTTATTGGCAATCACTTTTCTTATTAACCTTGCAAGTTACCTCCCCTTTTCTTGCTTCCTTTTGGTCCTGAAATCAAGCAATAAAGTGCATCAAAGCTCTAGTCCAAGTCATGAGTAATGCAACATAATAATTGTCACTAAACTTATGCAAAATCCTCATGAAATTATGTAAAATGCACAATGTATGCTTGAATCAAGGCATAGGTGAATATCTGCCCAAAATTAGCTTATTTCCTAAAGAAATGCATGAAACTAACCTAAAAACAGTAAAGAAAAGGTCAGTGAAACTGGCCAAGATCCCCTGGCATCACAACACCAAACTTAAAGCTTGCTTGTCCCTAAGCAAGTACTGGAACAAGAGAATGATGAATGGAATATCCAGAGGAATGAGTCATTCTTGTGGAAGTCATGTTACTGATTTTATGGTGGTTTCATGCATAGCAACTTAGGTTCATTCCATTACTGGCTTTCAGACCTTTATCATGTCCCTAAACACTTACTTTGTTTATATCTCATGAGACTTTTATTCATTGATCCTTTTATTGTTATTTCAAGGGTTGTTTGTGTTATTTAGGCTAAGTGCTCTGTAAGGGGGCAACTCTTTAAGATAAGCTTTCAGCCAACACTCCCGAACCAGTTGGTTCAAGGTGCTAGGTGTTGAGACACCCCTAAGGACTTACTCCCTCAAGCCTATCCCCCATACATACACACCACAGGCATATAGTTTGTTTATTTTCTTTTCTTGAGACCTTGGTGTCCAGCACCTCTTTGGGTTACTAAGTGTTCTGTAGTGAAGGTTACTCTTGATAGTGGACTTTCAGCTGATAATCCCGAGTAAGTTAACCTAAGTTATCAAGTGATAAGGCACCCCTAAGAGCTTATTCATCCAAGTAGATCCCTCATACAGGAGTACCACAGACACTTGCCTCAAGATTAAAACCATTGATGCCTAGCCTTATTGCTTACTCTTTTTCTTTTGTTTTTCACTTCCATTGTTCTTTCCCTTTTCTCTTCTTAGGATCTTGTTATTAACTTATTCTCATGAGTGTATCCAAAGCAAAGTATTCAGGCCATATAATTGTCATCCCAGCCTTGTGGTTGAACCAACTTAGCTAACTTATGACTACCCCAAAGATTCATGAATGCACTTCCACAATATGAACTCTACTCTGGTGTTTTAAAAACACTCATTCTCTTTTCATTTGATTCAAAGGGACAAGCATACAAGTAAGTTAAGTGATGGTGCAGTAACATAAAGACTAGTGTACATAGACCTATTCAGAACTTAAAAGACAGAATTTAAAACGGGTTCAACTACGAGTAACTACAAATCAAAAGTGCATTCGAACTTCCAACTTTCAACAATTCTGAGTACAATGGAATTAGGTAACAATACAACCTTCGGGTGATGATCTCTGGTCCCCCTCTCTCTTTGTCATCATCCTAGTTTTTGCTGCCTCGCTTCTTTGGGTGAAGGTGCACCATTTCCTTATAGGAATCCTGCAAGGTTACTGGAAGTTGTTTGTTCCCAAAGCACTTGAGATATAGTTAGCTTACATGTATGCTTGTGCCTCTTGAACTCAATTTGGTGTGTGAGCACCAAACTTAGTTCTTTGCCCAGTACAAAACATTGCATATATGCAGAGACCCTCATATCTTGTTATCAACAAAGCAATGATCACCTATAGTCTAACTACATCTAAGTGGTTTCTCTTGATTGGATGGAGCTAGCAATGTTCTTTTGGAGTGGAGTGTAATTCTAACCAATGTCTTTTAGTGGAACACCAAACTTAGAACTACACTACCACTCTTGGATTGTTCTGGTGTGGAACACCAAACTTAGCTCCTTACAATACAGGGGAAACAACTTGTGATTTTTATTGAAATAAAGATGAAAGTGAAACTACCTGAGGTTGGGTTGCCTCCCAACAGAGCGCTCTTTTATCGTCGCTAGCTCGACGAGTCCTTAATTACATGAGATGGTACTTTACTCTGGGGTTTTCCCCCATGTTGCCCAGGTAATGCTTGAGTCTTTGTCCATTCACTGTAAAAGTCCTCTCTGAACCTTCATCCGTGATTTCGATGTGGCCATATGGTGATACTTTTGTAACCATGAAAGGTCCGGACCACCTTGACTTGAGTTTTCTTGGGAACAGCCTTAATTTAGAATTGTAAAGGAGTACTTGCTGCCCTTTTTCGAAACTCCTGGGTGCCAGATGCATGTCATGTTTTCTCTTTGCCTTTTCTTTATACATCTTAGTGTTTTCATAGGCTTGTGACCTGAATTCTTCCATCTCTTGCAGCTGCAAGATCCTTTTTGCACCAGCAGCAATGCTGTCAAAATTTAGTATCTTGATAGCCCAAAGAGCTTTGTGTTCCAGCTCCAGTGGTAAGTG
Source organism: Arachis ipaensis (assembly GCF_059453495.1). Lineage (NCBI taxonomy): Eukaryota > Viridiplantae > Streptophyta > Magnoliopsida > Fabales > Fabaceae > Arachis > Arachis ipaensis. The sequence continues at coordinate 90,008,194 of NC_142441.1, read as the reverse complement.
ACAAGCCTTCCCATAGACTAGTTGATATGGAGACATTCCAAGTGGAGTTTTAAATGCTGTTCTGTATGCCCAAAGAGCATCATCCAACTTCTTCGACCAATCCTTTCTAGATGCGCCCACAGTCTTTTCCAGGATCCTCTTCAGCTCTCTGTTGGATATCTCAGTTTGCCCACTTGTTTGAGGATGGTAAGGTGTGGCTACATTGTGTTTTACCCCATATCGTAAGAGGAGAGCTTCTAGTGGTTTGTTACAAAAGTGGCTCCCTCCATCACTGATGAGAGCTCTTGGGACTCCAAACCGGCTAAAGATATTCTTCCTGAGGAAGTTCATGACTACCTTGTTATCATTAGTTGGGGTTGTAATAGCCTCTACCCATTTGGAAACATAATCCACTGCTACCAGGATGTATTTGTTTGCATATGAGGTTGGGAATGGTCCCATGAAATCAATTCCCCACACATCAAATAGTTCCAGTTCCAAGATGAAATTTTGTGGCATGGCGTTACTTTTGGGCAGGTTTCCAGATCTTTGGCATTCATTGCAGCTTTATACTAGTTCCTTGGCATCCTTGAAAAGGGTGGGCCAAAAGAATCCGCTTTGTAACACCTTTGCTGCGGTTCTGTCCCCTCCAAAGTGCCCGTCATAGCATGAACCGTGGCAGTTCCACAGGACTTCTCTCCCTTCCTCTTCCGAAACATATCTTCTAAGAATTCCATCTGAACATTTCTTGAAGAGATATGGCTCGTCCCAGACAAAGTATTTTGCATCATTCATAAGCTTCCTCCTTTGATGTTTATTGATCCCTGGGGGTAATGCCCCAGTTGCCTTGAAATTTGCAATATCTGTGAACCATGGTGCTTTGTGAACTGTCATCAATTGCTCATCAGGGAAGAGCTCGTTCACATTTGTATCATTCTCTCCACCTTGATCATGAGGGATTCTGGATAGGTGATCTGCCACCTTGTTCTCCACTCCTTTCTTGTCTCTGATTTCAATATCGAATTCCTGCAAAAGTAAGATCCACCTTATTAGTCTTGGCTTTGATTCTTGCTTGGCAAACAAATATTTAAGTGCTGTGTGATCTGTAAAAACAATCACTTTAGCACCAATGAGGTATGATCTAAATTTGTCAAATGCAAAAACTATTGCTAGCAACTCCTTTTCAGTAGTGGTATAATTTCTTTGAGTTTCATTAAGGACTTTGCTAGCATAGTATATCACACGAACTAGGTTATCTTTCCTTTGTCCTAACACTGCCCCAACTGCAAAATCAGATGTATCGCACATCAATTCAAATGGTAGGTTCCAATCAGGTGGGGAAATGATAGGAGTAGAGGATAACCTCATTTTTAATTGTGCAAATGCTAGCATGCATGTTTCATCAAAGATGAATGGTGTATCAGATACAAGGAGATTGCTTAAGGGCTATGCTATCTTTAAAAAATCTTTGATGAACCTTCTGTAAAAACCAGCATGCCCTAAAAAACTTCTAATTGCCTTGACATCACTGGGTGGGGGTAGTTTTTCAATAAGTTCTACTTTAGCTCTATCAACCTCAATGCCTTGGTGAGAGACCTTGTGACCAAGGACTATTCCTCCTGTCACCATGAAATGGCATTTTTTCCAGTTCAAAACCAAATTGGTCTCTTGGCATCTTTTTAATACCAAGGCGAGGTGATATAGGCAACTAGGAAAAGAATCTCCGAATACAGAGAAATCATCCATAAAAACTTCAATGAATTTTTCTATCATATCTGAAAAGATAGAAAGCATGTAGCGTTGGAAAGTTGCAGGGGCATTACATAATACAAATGGCATGCGCCTATAGGCAACACTCCATACGGACAGGTAAATGAGGTTTTCTCTTGGTCTCTTGGATCAACCACTATTTGGTTATATCCTGAATAACCGTCGAGAAAACAATAATATGCGTGCCCTGCAAGTCTTTCCAACATCTGATCCATGAATGGAAGGGGAAAATGGTCCTTTCGTGTAGCCTCATTGAGTTTCCTGTAGTCTATGCACATCTGCCATCCTGTGACGGTCCTTGTAGGTATGAGCTCGTTCTTCTCATTGGTAACCACAGTGATCCCTCCCTTCTTTGGCACAACATGTATGGGGCTAGCCCAAGGGCTGTCCAAAATTGGGTATATGACCCCTCCTTGCCAAAGCTTCATAACCTTTTTCTATACCACTTCCTTCATGATTGAGTTCAGCCTTCTTTGGGATTGAATTTATGGCTTGGCATCATCTTCCAACAGTATTTTATGCATGCATATGGCTGAACTGATTCCCTTCAAGTCAGCAAGGGTCCATCCAATGGCATCCTTATGCTCCCGCAGCACCTTGAGTAGTTCGTCCTCTTGATCTTGACTGAGGGATGAATTTATGATCACTGGGTAGTTTTTATTTTCTCCTAGATATGCATATTTGAGAGTGGGTGGCAATGCTTTGAGTTCAAGTTTGGGTGCTTCTGATTTTTTGTTCCCTTCCTTTGGTGCATCTGGTATATGTATTTCTACTGTAGCTACCTCTTCACTTGATTCAGATTCTTCCTCCACCAATCTCTCGTTCTCTTCAGGTTCATCTTCTTTAAAATTCTCCTCCACTTCATCCTCAAGTGCATCTAACCTCATGCATTCCCCCAATTGTTCCGGTGGATAACTCATGGCCTTGAACACATTGAATGTCATCTTTTCATTGTGTAATCTCAGGGTGAGGTCACCCTTCTGAACATCAATGACAGCTCCAGCAGTGGCCAAGAATGGCCTTTCCAAGATGATGGAGGTCTTGGCGTCTTCCTGCATGTCCAGCATAACAAAATCTGCTGGGAATATGAAATCTCCTACTTTTACTAGCAAATTCTCTACTATCCCGTGAGGGAATTTGAGCGACCGGTCTGCCAGTTGTAGAGCCATTTTTGTTGGTTTAGCCTCCTCAATTTTCATATTTCTCATCATAGCTACTGACATCAAATTGATGCTGGCCCCTAAGTCACAAAGAGCCTTTTCTACTGTGATTTCTCCAATAATGCAAGGGATCTGAAAACTCCCAGAATCCTTCAGTTTCTGAGGTAGTTTATGCTGAATGATAGCACTGCACTTTTCAGTTAGTATCACAGTCTCATTGTTCTTCCAGCTTCTCTTCTTAGTCATTAGCTCCTTCAAAAACTTGGCATAAAGTGGCATTTGTTCTATGGCTTCAGCAAATGGTATGTTGATTTGTAGCTTCTTAAAGATTTCCAAAAATCTCAAGAACTGGTTGTCATCTTCCTTTTTCTTCAATAGCTGGGGGTATGGAGCTCTTGAGATGTTCAGTTGGGGTATCTTTTTTTCTTTCTGCAGACTTGGCGTGGAGGTTTGCATTCCATCTTGCTCTTCTCCCTTTTCATTTGAGTCTTCTTCTTGTGGTTTTTGGGGATGTTCCTTCAGTTCCTTCCCACTCCTAAGTGTGATAGCTTGACACTCCTCCCTTTTGCTTGAATGGGCATCATAGCAAAAATTGTTGTTAGAAAGCTGCTTAAATAGATAGCTGATTTGTGTTTCCAGTTTTGTGATGGCAGCATTTTGATTCTGCATGTTTGACTGCACTTCCTCTCTGAATGCTTTACTGTCTTGAATGTCTTTGCATATTCCTTCAATGAAGGTTTCGATCTTAGAGAGCTTGTCATCAATTGATGAGTGGTTCGGAGCAGATGTGCTGTTTTGGTTTTGATAAGTGTGTGAAGAAGTGTTGTTGTGGGGGTGTTGAGATGTCCTCTGGGTGAATTGCTGGTGAGCTGCATTGTTGTTGGAGTTGTAACGTCTCTGGTCTTGGTTTTGATCTTGCTCACTTCCCCACCCAAATTTTGGGTGGTTTCTCCATCCAGGGTTGTAAGTCTTGGAGTATGGATCATAGTTTTTCCTTTGTGAATTCCCAATGTAGTTGGCTTGCTCCTGACTCCCCTCTGCTTCTTCATTCACTCCTTGTTGGATTGTTGATGAAGATGAGATTGCTGCTACTTGGTTCCTCTCCATCTTCTTGGTGAGGTCAGCCAGCTGCTGGGTAATGAGCTTGTTTTGGGCCAAAAGAGCATCTACATTGTTTAGCTCCATCACTCCTCTTGTGTTCCCTCTTTCGGAAGCATAGAAGTAGTCGTTTTCTGCTACTGTTTCAATAACATCTATGGCTTCCTCAATGGTCTTCTTCTTGTTCAAGGATCCTCCAGATGAATTGTCCACGGCCTTCTTTGACTCATAAGAGAGACTTTCATAGAAGATGTGCAGTTGGACCCATTCATTGAACATGTCAAGTGGACACCTCCTTGTCAAGTCCTTTAACCTCTCCCATGCTTCATACAGAGTCTCACCATCTTGTTGCCTGAAAGTTTGAACCTCAGCTCTCAGCCTATTGATTTGTTGAGGAGGGTAGAATCTTGCTAAGAATTTGTTCACCACATCCTCCCAAGTTGTCAAGCTCTCCCTTGGGAAGGATTCCAGCCACTTGGCTGCCTTGTCCCTGAGTGAGAAAGGAAATAAGAGCAGTCTATAGGCATCAGGATGAACACCATTAGATTTCACTGTGTCACATATTCTCAGGAAGGTGGTCAAATGTTGATTGGGGTCTTCTTGAACACCTCCTCCAAACGAACAGTTGTTCTAGACAAGGGTGATGAGCTGTGGTTTAAGTTCAAAGTTGTTGGCATGGATTGTTGGCTTTTGGATGCTATTTCCATAATTGCCTGGGTTTGGATTAATGTAAGAGCCCAAAACTCTTCTATCCTCCCCAGCATGATTTGCTCCACCTCCTCTGCCATGGTTGTGAGTCTCTTCTTCATGATGATTTTCCATGTTTTCTTCCATGTTTGGTTCAAAGTATTCCTTAAAGTGTTCCTCCTCTTCTTTAGCACCAACTACTCGTTTTTCTTTTGCCTCCCTCCTTAGTCTAAGGAAGATTCTCTCAGGTTCAGAATCAAAGGAAGTTGAAGTCCCGCTTCTTCTCCCTGTCATACAACCAACAGGTACAAGCAAAGAAAATAAGTGCAGACAGTATTTGTGTCAGAATTACTGTTAGTTGTGGGTGATGCAATATATCAAACAGTTAGTGGGTTAGCAAACAGAATCGAAAATAACAAAGAAAAACAAAAGAGTAGAGGGGGAAGGGAAGAAGTTTAACTGAAACAAAAATAAATTACTCAAACAGACAAATGTAATTCAAAAAATAAAAATGCTCAATCTAGTGATCTTCCAATTTAATCATTGTTGATGCACAATCAATCCCCGGCAACGGCGCCATAAACTTGATGCGCGGAAAACTTGTCTCTCAACAAATCTCCCTTCGGCAAGTGTACCGAAGTTGTCGTCAAATAAAAACTCACAATAGAGTGGGGTCGAATCCCACAGGGATTGATTGATCAAGCAACTTTAATTAGAAGAATGTTCTAGTTGAGCGAATCCAGAATTTGGGTTGAGAGTTGCAAAAATAAAATGGCGGGAATGTAAATAACAGAAAAGTAAATGCTAGAATTAAAGAACTGGAAGTAAATGACTGAAAATAAAATGCAGAATTGTAAATAGGAATGGGGGATTTGCTCATAAAAGTAAATAGCAGAAATTAAAGAGAACGGGTAAGATCAGAGATGGGGAGTTCATTGGGCTTAGGAGATGTTGCAATTCTCCGGATCAAGTTCATTTTCATCTCTTCCTCAATCAATGCACTCATTGATCTCCTTGGCAATCTTAAGTGATTGAATTACAATTTCTTGCAATTCAATCTCTCAAATCTTGTCAATAGCCAATTCCTTGGTCAATTGCTCATGAGAAGAGATGAAGTATAGTCACTGATTATACCACATGCATTTCCCAAATCAAGTGTTGAGAGGGTTATAGTCACATACCCATCCAAACCCAATTTGGTCCAGCATGAGAAAGCATTTCTAGATTGATCTCTTCATTCCTCTTTCACGGTTCAAAAGAGATCCAAGTTTGAATAGCTTCTCTTCCAAGATAACTACTCAATTGGATGAAGATCGAAAGCTTTCAAGTAAAATCAAGAGGAAAGATAGAAGAAGAATAATGAAAATTAGTATTGATCCATCAAATTACAACAGAGCTCCCTAACCCAATGAAAGGGGTTTAGTTGTTCATAGCTCTTGAAAATGAAAACAAAGATGGAGAATACATCATAAAACTAGAAATTGCAAAGAAAGTAAATACAGAGAGTAGTTCTCTTTTTCCCAGCCTTCCAGAACTCCTTCTCAATTCAAAGCTACTCCTATATATACTACTCTTCTCAGCTTCTAGTGTGATTCTTCAAGTCTTGGGCCTTTGGATCTTGAGTTTGAAGCAGTTCCTTTCTTTATTTGGGCTTGGCTTTACTTGCAGAGAGAAAGTGCGAAGTGGGCGGAGACTTTAGTTCAGGACGTTAGGGGTGTTAATATTTAGTGAGAATAATAGTTCGAGAACGTTAGTGACACTTAACATTGTCACTAACGTTCCAATGCACCCCTTTGCCTCACGTTAAAACCCACGTTAACTAGGTTAACGTGGCTTTTAACGTTGCCTTGTGAACCTTCGAGAACGTTAGTGACACTCAACATTATCACTAACGTTCCAGTGTGCCCCTTCTTGCTTCACGTTAAAGCCCATGTTAACTAGGTTAACGTGGCCCTTGCCATCCTTCGAGAACGTTAGTGACATTCAACATTGTCACTAACATTCCAATGTGCCCATAGGTCTCACGTTAGAGTCCACGTTAACTAGGTTAACGTGGCTTCTAACGTGGCCATCTTTAGCCATCCCAACGTTAGTGACAATGTTGAGTGTCACTAACGTTGGTTCATCCTTCATTCCTCATCGTTAGCTTCCACGTTAACCAAGTTAACGTGGAAGTTAACGTGACTCTTGGGGGTTGTGTGGTTGCTTCAACGTTAGTGACAATGTTGAGTGTCACTAACGTTGTCGACAACTCTTCATCCCTTACGTTAGTTCCCACGTTAACCAAGTTAACGTGGGAGTTAACGTGGTACATTGCATCATAGGCCAACGTTAGTGACAATGTTGAGTGTCACTAACGTTGGCTTCTTTTCCCCCCTTAACGTTAGAGGCCACGTTAACCTAGTTAACGTGGCCTCTAACATGGCCACTTATGAGTAATTGGCAACGTTAGTGACAATGTTAAGTGTCACTAACGTTGGCTCAACTTCTCTTCTCCACGTTAGAGTTCACGTTAACTTAGTTAACGTGACTCTCTAACGTGGGCATTGATGGCTTTTTGAGAGTGTTATTGGCAATCACTTTTCTCATTAACCTTGCAAGTTACCTCCCCTTTTCTTGCTTCCTTTTGGTCTTGAAATCAAGCAATAAAGTGCATCAAAGCTCTAGTCCAAGTCATGAGTAATGCAACATAATAATTGTCACTAAACTTATACAAAATCCTCATGAAATTATGTAAAATGCACAATATATGCTTGAATTAAGGCATAGGTGAATATCTACCCAAAATTAGCTTATTTCCTAAAGAAATGCATGAAACTAACCTAAAAACAGTAAAGAAAATGTCAGTGAAACTGGCCAAGATGCCCTGGCATCACCCGGCAACCCATGATACTTAGGAAGTAGATTTATCAAGCTACTCTTCAACTCAAAGTTTGGATCAAGGTTGGGATACCTTGCTTGTAACGGTTGAAGTATGATATCTGGAGCTCCTTGCTCATGCAAAGTGATCCAGCGTGGCTCCGCCATGTGTGGCTCACCTGTAGGATGCAAAAATATAGTAGTATTGCCAACAGAAGAATAGGAAGTAGCGGACTCCAAGTCACTCTCGGTAACGTCTAGTGATTCGGTGTTTTCCTCAAGAGAGGCCGAAGTACTAGGCGAGTAGTCCAATCGCCTTCTACCTTGCCGAGTGTGTAACAAAGTCCTTTCAATCTGGGGATCAAAGTTGGCTAAGCTAGAATTCGGTTGAGACCGAGTCATCAAACTTAAAAGTCATAGTACAAATGCAAAAGAATTTTAAACTATAGCTAAGTATTGAAAGAGCAAAATATCTACAATATTCACATATTCACATAACCAATATCAAGGCATATGTTGCAACCATTTCCCGGCAACGGCGCCAAAAATTTGACAACGCCCCAGCGGTGTGTTGGTAGATTTCTCTTTAATAACACCTCGTTGTGAGTATAGCTCTACCAACAACAATCCTCGGGGGGTCAAATTTAGAAGAGAGATTTGGTTGTCACAAGTTCAACCCCAATAGAAATAACCGAAGTATTCAAATCTCGGGTCGTCTCACAAGGAATGGGCAAACATGTGCTTCGACATTGGTTAGAAATCCGGGGTTGTGAGTTATGAGCATGGAAATAAATGGAAATCTTAACAAGCAAGTAATCTTAAATTGCAATAACTAATTCAACTACCTACGCAAAACTTGAACAATTCCAATGAACAAGCAATATTCTACTTAATTCTACTTTAAACCAAACAAGTAACTATAACTAAGGCAATTGAAATTGGAAATTGGTTTTCAAATATGAATGATAAAAACAACTCTTGGCTAGGCATGGGAATTGGGATCACAATCCTTGTCCAACAACTATATCTTGACAATCATGAGGAACCAAGCTCATTAAGTCTACCCCCAAAGTCTTAAGTACGTGATATCTACCCCTAGACTTGAAGTACGTCAAATGGCTTTGGTCACATCATCCCATAAGTCCCAACCTACCTACTAATTAAATTAGTAGTGGGTTGGCATCAATGAGTATCAAATTGACCACCAAGGGCTCCCAAATCATCAAATCCATTAGACCCAATGACTCAAGTTTACCCAATTCCCTTGACCTAGGCCAAGAGTGGAAAAGACTACTCCATAATCAAAGTAAACAATTCATCAAACACTTGGTAAGCATTAATAAAAGACATGTTCAAAATAGCAATTAAATTGAATTCCACAAATACCCACTAACAATTATCAACATACAATCAAGCAATCAACAAGATTAAACATAGAAATCATCAATGTAACATCAACAAGTCAAGATTCATAACATTCAAGAAATGGGTATGAAATGACAATTGACAAGAATCATAAAACTATCACTAAATGTAAGAAAGATTGTAACAAGGAATTCAAATTGAACAATTAAAACTGTAATTAACAAAATCTAATTCACAAATCAACAAGGGAAGATCAAAATGAAAACTAGATCTAGAGAGGAACAAGGGTTTCTCTCTCTAGAATAACCAAAGAACCTAAAACTAGCTAAAATTGTGTCCTAGTGTAAAATTGAGTGATCTCTCTCTTTCCCCTAGCATCCTTGGGTCTTTTCCATGCAGAAACAGCTTGAATTTGGGCCTCCTTGGCCTCAGAAATCGCCAGGCACGATTTCTCTTAATGAGGTCACGTGCAGCTTCCCACGCGTGCGCGCCATGCGTGCGCGCGCTGGTGCACGAAAATTACTTCACACTATGTAATTCTGCACAACTAACCAGCAAGTGCATTGGGTCGTCCAAGTAATACCTTACGTGAGTAAGGGTCGATCCCACGGAGATTGTTGGCTTGAAGCAAGTTATGGTTATCTTGCAACTCTTAGTCAGGATAATAATTAGTGGCTATCAATTGACTTGCAAATGAATAAGAGAGCATGGATTAAAGGTTACTTGTTATGCAGTAAAAGAGAATATGTTGGAGTTTTGGAGAAGCTTTGCCTTTTGAATCTCTGCTTTCTCTCTATCTTCATCTTCACGCACGCACGTCCCTCCTATGGCAAGCTGTGTGTTGGAAGATCACCGTTGTCAATGGCTACCATCCTTCCTTTTAGTGAAAATGGTCCAGGTGCGCTGTCACCGCACGGCTAATCATCTGTAGGTTCTCGATCATACCGGAATAGGATTCGCTATCCTTTTGCGTCTGTCACTACGCCCAGCACTCGCGAGTTTGAAGCTCGTTACAGTCAACCAATCCCAGAATTCTACTAGGAATACCACAAACAAGGTTTAGACTTTCCGGATTCTCAAAGATGCTGCCAATGGATTCTAGCTTATACCACGGAGATTCCGATTAAGGAATCTAAGAGATACTCATTCAATCTAATGTAGAACGGAGGTGGTTGTCAGGCACACGTTCATAGGTTGAGAATGGTGATGAGTGTCACGGATCATCACATTCATCATAATAAGGCGCAAATGAATATCTTAGATAGGAACAGACATGATTGAATAGAAAACAGAAATACTGGCATTAACTCATCGAGGCACAGCAGAGCTCCTCACCCCCAACAATGGAGTTTAGAGACTCATGCCGTCAAGAGGTACAAAGTTTTTTTCTAAAATGTCATGAGATCCAAAATAAATCTCTAAAAGTTGTTTAAATACTAAACTAGTAACCTAGGTTTACAGAAAATGAGTAAACTATGATAGATGGTGCAGAAATCCACTTCTGGGGCCCACTTGGTGTGTGCTGGGGCTGAGATTAAAGCTTCTCACGTGCATAGGGCTGTTTTGGGCGTTCAACGCCAGCTTTGGATCCAATTCTGGCGTTGAACTCCAACTCCTAACTTGTTTCTGGCGCTGGACGCCAGACAGCAGCATGGAACTGGCGTTGAACGCCAGTTTACGTCATCTATCCTTGAGCAAAGTATAGACTATTATATATTTCTGGAAAGCCCTGGATGTCTACTTTCCAACGCAATTGGAATCGCGCCATTTGGAGTTCTGTAGCTCCGGAAAATTCACTTTGAGTGTAGAGAGGTCAGAATCTAACAACATCAGCAGTCCTTTTTCAGCCTGAATCAGATTTTTGCTCAGCTCCCTCGATTTCAGCCAGAAAATACCTGAAATCACAGAAAAACACACAAACTCATAGTAAAGTCCAGAAATATATATTTTGCCTAAAAGCTACTGAAAATAAACTAAAAACTAACTAAAACACACTAAAAACTATATGAAATTAACCCCAAAAAACGTATAAAATATCCGCTCATCACAACACCAAACTTAAACTGTTGCTTGTCCTCAAGCAACTAGATAAATAAAATAGAATACAAATAATTTAAGAAGCAATAATATCTCAGAGTTTTTGAGTGAAGCTCAGAGTCTAATTAGATGAGCGGGACTAGTAGCTTTTGGCTTCTGAACAGTTTTGGCATCTCACTTTATCCATTGAAGCTCAGAGTGATTGGCATCTATAGGAACTCAGAATTTAGATAGTGATATTGATTCTCCAAGTTTAGTATGTTGATTCTTGAACACAGATACTTTATGAGTCTTGGCCGTGGCCCTAAGCACTTTGTTTTCCAGTATTACCACCGGATACATAAATGCCACAGACACATAATTGGGTGAACCTTTTCAGATTGTGACTCAGCTTTGCTAAAGTCCCTAATTAGAGGTGTCCATAGTTCTTAAGCACACTCTTCTTTTTGCTTTGGACCTTGACTTTAATCGCTCAGTCTCAAGTTTTCACTTGACACCTTCACGCCACAAGCACATGGTTAGGGACAACTTAGTTTAGCCGCTTAGGCCGGGATTTTATTCCTTTAGGCCCTCCTATCCACTGATGCTCAAAGCCTTGGGATCCTTTTTATTTACCCTTGCCTTTTGGTTTTAAGGGTTATTGGCTTTTTCTGCTTGCTTTTTTTTTTTTTTGCAAGCTTTGTTCTTTGCTGCTTTTTCTTGCTTCAAGAATCATTCTTATGATTTTTCAGATTATCAATAACATGTCTCATGTTCATCATTCTTTCAAGAGCCAACATATTTAACAGTCTTAAACATCAAATTCAAAAGACATATGCACTGTTCAAGCATTCATTCAGAAGACAGAAAGCATTGCCACCACATGTAAATAATTGGAATGTTCTTATTAAAAACTCGAAAATTATTGCCTCTTATCCTAAAGAAATTCTTCTATTTTATTCGTGTTTGATGATGATGAGAAAATTAAATTATAGCTTAATTAGAGATAAAATCAAAAATATAGATACTAATTACTACTATATAACTCCTAAGGTAAAACTAGAATAAGAATAGTTATCACAGAGTTAAGGCTAAGATTGGAATTTAACAACCTTTGTTCTGGGGAGTGGATGTTCCTCTAATCTGCGGGGTGCTTGGTCCTTCAAGAGATAATTTCTGGCGCTTCAATTCCCTTAAGTCGCGCCCTTGCTCCTCCTGTTCTTTAATCAAATAGCAAAGAATGCTACTTTGTTCCTTCTGTTCTTTCATTATTTGTTCCACAGCTTCTTGCATCTTGGTAACTGATGTTTCAAGATACTCCCAGTATTCAGATTGAGGGATTTTTGGGAGAAATTCCTATGTTTTCTTCTTGATGGGGTCATCCTGTGCTTGTTGTTTTTCCATTGATGCTTTGGTGATTGGTCGCTCAATTGAGATATACTCAGTTATTCCCATCCTTACTCCAGCGTCCTTGCAGAGCATAGAAATCAAGCTTGGATAAGCCAACCTGGCATCTTTGGAATTTTTATTTGCAATTTTGTAAATTTCAGTTGAAATCAGTTGATGAACTTCCACTTCTTTTCCCATCATGATGCAATGGATCATCACTGCTCTTCTGATAGTGACTTCAGAACGGTTGCTAGTGGGCAGCAGAGAATGCCCAATGAAATACAGCCATCCTCTGGCGACTGGTTTGAGATCTTCTCTTTTGAGTTGATTAGGAACACCCTTCGTGCTGGTGGTTCACCTGGCTCCAGGGATGCATATGTCCTCTAGAATCTTATCCAAGCCCTTGTCTGTTCTCATCATTCTCCTATTGAAGGAGTCTGGATCATCTTTCAGCTGAGGTAGCTTTAAGATCTCCCTGATCTTGTCAGGGTGGGTATGAACAATCTTTCCTCTGACCACAGTCCGATAGTCATAGATATCAGATCCAGATAGTCTTTGCCTGTCTGTATGCCACATATTAGCATAGAACTCCTGGACCATATTCCTTCCCACTTTCTTTTCAGGATTGGGTAGGATCTCCTAGTTCCTGATTCGAATTTGCTCCTGGATCTCCGGATATTCATCTTCTTTCAGATCGAATCTGACTTCCGGGATCACTGATCTTAGAACCATTATTTTGTAATAATGGTCAGAATGTTCTTTAGTTAAGAACTTTCCTTGATTCCAAAGTGGTTTTGGAACACTCTCTTTCTTGCCTCTTGGAGTGGGTTATTTTCCTTTAGGAGCCATGATCCTAGTGATCACGGATAAGCACACCAAACTTAGAGGTTTGCTTGTCCTCAAGCAAAAGAAAAGAAAGGAGAGGGAGAGAAGGAGAGCTGGGTGCAATGGTGGATGGGAGGGGAGGGAGGCCGAACCCATATTTAAAGGGAGAGGGGGTGGGTTTTCGAAAAATAGGGAGAAAGATAAGATAGAAGATATGATTTTTAGAAAAAAATATGATAAGAAAAGATATGATTTAAAATTGGAAAGATATGAAAGATATTTGAAGTAGATAGATTTCAAATTTTGAAAAAGATAGTATGGAGATTTGAAAAAGATATTGCTTAGTTGAAAAGTTTTTTGAATGAAAAGAGAGAGATTTGTTTTGAACATTTTGAAAAAGAGTTGAGTTGGATTGAAAAAAAAAGGATTTGTGCTTATGGATTAAGATACATTTAATATTTTTAAAAAAGAGTTTTTAGAAATTAAGGATTTTAGAAATCAGGGTTCTTAACATGTTTATGCAAGAAATCATGAATTGGAACATGAAAATTAGGATTAAAATGAAAAATATGAAGAAAAAACAAATTTACCTCCTCCCCACCATCCTGGCGTTTGAATGCCCAAACGCTGCATGTTTTGGGCGTTCAACGCCCAAATGCTGCTTCTCCTGGGCGTTCAACGCCCAGCTGCTGCTTATTTCTGGCGTTGAACGCCAGGAAGTCCTTTGTTACTGGGCGTTTTTCTGAATGCCCAGAACGCTGTAAATCTGGCGTTAAACGCCTAGAAAGAGCTTCTTTCTAGCGTTCAACACCCAGATGGCTATCCTTACTGGCGTTCAACGCCCAGTGGATGCTTCTGTTGGGCGTTGAACGCCCAAAACAGACTTTTACTGGCGTTTTCTTGCCAGTGAGCTCTTTTTCTCTATTTTGCGTGCAGAATCCTTCTATAACCCTGTGAACTTATACAATTGACTCTTTACCTTTGGATCAATGAACTTTATATAAACAAATAAAATCAAGAATAGGGCAAAATGATTAGAGGAAGTGATGCCCCATGGTTGGGTTGCCTCCCAGCAAGTGCTTCTTTATTGTCTTTAGCTGGACCTTGCTGAGCTTTTAATCTAGCTTCAGCCTTGAGCACTCTTGCTCAACATTGCCTTCAAGATAGTGCTTGATTCTCTGTCCATTAACAATGAACTTCTTATCAGAATCAATATCTTGAAGCTCCACATAACCATATGGTGATACACTTGTAATCACATATGGTCCCCTCCACCGGGACTTCAGTTTCCCGGGGAATAGCCTGAGCCTAGAGTTAAACAACAGAACCTTTTGTCCTGTTTTAAAGATTCTAGATGACAGCTTCCTGTGATTCCATTTTTTTTATTTTTCTTTATAAAGCTTGGCATTTTCGAAAGCAGTGCATCTGAATTCCTCTAGTTCATTTAGCTGGAGCAATCTTTTTTCTCCAACTAATTTGGCATCAAAGTTTAGAAATCTGGTTGCCCAGTAGGCTTTATGTTCCAGTTCCACGAGCAGGTGACATACCTTACCATACACAAGTTGGTATGGAGAGGTCCCTATAGGAGTCTTGAATGCTGTTCTGTGTGCCCACAGAGCATCATCCAAGCTTCTTGCCCAATCCTTTCTACGGGTACTTACAGTCCGTTCTAGGATTCTTTTTAGTTCTCTGTTAGAGACTTCAGCTTGTCCATTAGTCTGTGGATGATATGGAGTCACCACCTTGTGGCGAATCCCATACTGGACCATGGCAGAGTAAAGCTGTTTGTTGCAGAAGTGAGTGCCCCCATCACTGATTAGTACTCTAGGGACCCCAAACCTGCTGAAGATATATTTCTGGAGGAACTTCAGCACTGTTTTAGTATCATTGGTGGGTGTGGCAACGGCCTCTATCCATTTTGATAGGTAGTCAACGGCCACCAGAATATAAGTGTTTGAGTATGATGGTGGAAAAGGTCCCATGAAGTCAATTCCCCATACGTCAAACAACTCAATCTCCAAGATTCCCTGTTGAGGCATGGCGTAACCATGAGGCAGATTACCAGCTCTTTGGCAACTGTCACAGTTACGTACGAACTCTCGGGAATCTTTATAGAGTGTGGGCCAATAGAAGCCACATTGGAGGACCTTGGTGGCTGTTCGCTCACCTCCGAAATGGCCTCCCTATTGTGATCCATGGCAATGCTGTAGGATCCTCTATGCTTCTTCTCTAGGCACACATCTCCGGATTATTCCGTCTGCACATCTCTTAAAGAGATAGGGTTCATCCCACAAGTAGTACTTTGCATCAGTAACTAATTTTTCCTTTTGTTGCCTGTTGTACTCTTTGGGTATGAACCTTGCAGCTTTATAGTTTGCAATGTCTGCAAACCATGGTGTTTCCTGAATGGCAAATAAATGCTCATCCGGAAAAGTCTCAGAGATCTCAGGAGAGGGGAGGGACGTCCCTTCTACTGGCTCTATCCGGGACAGATGATCAGCCACTTGGTTCTCTGTCCCTTTTCTGTCTCTTATTTCTATATCAAACTCTTGCAGAAGCGACACCCATCTTATGAGCCTGGGTTTTGAATCCTGCTTTGTGAGTAGATATTTGAGAGCAGCATGGGCAGTATACACAATCACCTTTGATCCTACCAAGTATGATCTAAACTTGTCAATGGCATAAATCACTGCAAGTAATTCTTTTTCTGTGGTTGTGTAATTCTTCTGGGCATCATTTAAAATGCAGCTAGCATAATAAATGACGTGCAGAAGCTTGTCATGCCTCTGCCCCAGCACTGCACCAATGGCGTGATCACTGGCATCACACATTAGCTCAAATGGTAATGTCCAGTCTGGTGCAGAAATAACTGGTGCTGTGACCAGCTTGGCTTTCAGCATTTCAAACACCTGCAGACACTCTGTGTCAAACACAAATGGCATGTCAGCAGCTAGCAGATTGCTGAGAGGTTTTGCGATTTTTGAAAAATCCTTTATAAACCTCCTATAGAATCCTGCATGCCCCAAAAAGCTTCTGATTGCCTTGACATTGACAGGGGGTGGTAATTTTTCAATTACCTCTATTTTTGCTTGATCCACCTATATTCCCTTGTTTGAAATTTTATGCCCAAGGACAATCCCTTCAGTCACCATAAAGTGACATTTTTCCCAGTTTAAAACCAGGTTGGTCTCTTGGCGTCTTTTCAGAACTAGTTTTAGGTGATCAAGACAGGAGCTGAATGAGTCTCCATATACTGAGAAGTCATCCATGAAGACTTCCAGAAATTTTTCCACCATATCAGAGAAAATAGAGAGCATGCATCTCTGGAAGGTTGCAGGCGCATTACACAGCCCAAATGGCATCCTTCTATAAGCAAACACTCCAGATGGACATGTGAATGCTGTTTTCTCTTGATCCTGGGGATCTACTGCAATCTGGTTATAGCCTGAGTAGCCATCCAAAAAGCAGTAATAATCATGACCTGCCAGTCTTTCTAGCATCTGGTCTATGAATGGTAAAGGAAAATGATCCTTTCTGGTGGCTTTGTTGAGCCTTCTGTAGTCAATACACATGCGCCACCCTGTAACTGTTCTTGTAGGAACCAGTTCATTCTTTTTATTATGAACCACTGTCATGCCTCCCTTTTTGGGGACAACTTAGACAGGGCTCACCCAGGGGCTGTCAGAAATAGGATAAATAATCCCAACCTCCAGTAATTTAGTGACCTCTTTCTGCACCACTTCCTTCATGGCTGGATTTAGCCACCTCTGTGGTTGAACCACTGGTTTATCATTATCCTCTAATAGGATTTTGTGCATGCATCTGGCTGGGCTTATGACCTTAAGGTCACCTATGGACCACCCAAGAGCTGTCTTGTGTGTCCTTAGCACTTGAATAAGTGCTTCCTCTTCCTGTGGATTTACAGCAGAGCTTATGATCACTGGAAAAGTGTCACCTTCTCCCATAAATGCATATTTCAGGGATGGTGGTAATGGTTTGAGCTCGGGTTTAGGAGGTTTTTCCTCTTCCAGAGGAAATTTCAGAGGCTCTTTCATTTCCTCTGAATCCTCCAAATCAGGCTGAACATCTTTAAAGATGTCTTCCAACTCTGATTCGAGACTCTCAGTCATGTTGATCTCTTCTACCAAAGAGTCAATAAGATCAACTTTCATGCAGTCTTTGGATGTGTCTGGATGCTGTATGGCTTTGACAGCATTCAACTTAAACTCATCCTCATTGACTCTTAGGATTATTTCCCCCTATTGGACATCAATGAGAGTTCGTCCAGTTGCTAGGAAGGGTCTTCTTAGAATGAGAGTAGCACTCTTGTGCTCCTCCATTTCCAGCACTACAAAGTCAGTGGGAAAGGCGAATGGCCCAACTCTGACAATCATGTCTTCAATCACGCCTGATGGATATTTAATGGAGCCATTAGCAAGTTGAAGACATATCCGGGTTGGTTTAACTTCTTCAGTTAAACCAAGCTTTCTGATAGTGGATGCAGGTATTAGGTTGATGCTTGCCCCCAGATCACATAAAGCTGTCTTGGTGCAATTACCTTCTAATGTGCATGGTATCAGAAAACTCCCAGGGTCTTTAAGCTTTTTAGGAAAGCTTTTCAGAATGACTGCACTACATTCTTCAGTGAGGAGAACTCTTTCAGTTTCTCTCCAATCCTTCTTATGACTCAAGATCTCTTTCATGAACTTGGCATAAGAAGGTATTTGCTCAAGTGCCTATGCAAATGGAATCTTTATTTCAAGAGTCCTGAGATAATCTGCAAAGCGAGCAAATTGCTTATCCTGCTCCTCTTGGCGGAGTTTTTGAGGATAAGGTATCTTGGCTTTATATTCCTCAACCTTAGTTGCTGTAAGTTTATTTCCTACAGAAGTGGTTGAGGAAGCCTTTTTAGATGGGTTGTCATCAGCACTTGTGTGTGTCTGATCCCTCACTGGCAATTGAATGCCAGAGTTAGGAGTTGGAGTGGCGTTAGACGCCAGCTTCCCAGTTCTTCCTGGCATCTGAACGCCAAAACTGTGCTCCTTTTGGGCGTTCAAGGCCAGATCCTTGCTTGTTTCTGGCATTGAACGCCAGTCTTGTGCATGGTCTGGGCGTTCAGCGCCAGCCTTCAACCAAATTTCTGGCGTTTTAGCGCCAGAATTATTTTTCCCTGGGCTCTTACTGTTCTCAGATGGATTTTGGGTGGTTTGCTCATTTCTTGGTTTCCTGCTACTTTGAAGTGGGGTAGTTAGTGCTTTCCCACTTCTTAGTTGAACTGCTTGGCATTCTTCTATTATTTGTTTTGACAGCTGCTGCCTTGTTTGCTTTAATTGTACTTCCATGTTTATATTAGCCATCCTTGTCTCTTGTAGTTTATCCTTAAATTCAGCTAACTGCTTTGTTAGAAAATCCAACATCTGATTGAATTCAGTAGCTTGCTCTGCAGGACTGAGTTCAGTAGTTACTGTTTTAGCCTCTTCTTTCATGGAAGGGTCACTGCTTAAGTACAGATGCTGATTTCTAGCAACTATATCAATGAGCTCTTGAGCTTCTTCAATTGTCTTTCTCATGTGGATAGATCCACCAGCTGAGCAATCTAAAGAGATCTGAGCTCTTTCTGTAAGCCCATAATAGAAGATGTCTAACTGAACCCACTCTGAAAACATTTCAGAGGGGCATTTTCTTAGCATCTCTCTGTATTTCTCCCAGGCATCATAAAGAGATTCATTATCTCCTTGTTTAAAGCCTTGGATGTCTAGCCTTAGCTGTGTCATCTGTTTTGGAGGGAAGTATTGATTCAGGAATTTTTCTATCAACTGTTTTCATGTCCTTATGCTAGCCTTAGGTTGGTTATTTAACCACCTCTTGGCTTGGTCTTTTACAGCAAATAGAAACAGTAATAATCTGTAGACATCCTGATTTACTTCCTTATCATGTACTGTGTCAGCAATTTGTAAAAACTGTGCCAGAAATTCTGTAGGTTCTTCTTGTGGAAGACCGGAATACTAGCAGCTTTGCTGCACCATGATAATGAGCTGAGGATTCAGCTCAAAGCTACTGACTCCAATGGAGGGTATGCAGATACTACTCCCATATGAAGCAGTAGAGGGGTTAGCATATGACCCCAGAGTCCTCCTAGACTATTCATTTCCACTTAGATCCATGATGGAGAAAGGGAGATGATGTAAAATAAAAAATGTATTTATATTATTAATTTTTTATTTATTTATTTATTTATTTAATTATTTCGAAAATAAATTAAAATAAAATAAATAAAAATAGGTGAAGATTTTCGAAAAAAATGAGGAGAGAGAAAGTGGTCAGGAAATTTTAAAAAAGATTTTAAATTTTAAAAAAAAATCTGAATTTTAAAAATAATTTTTGAAAATTTGTTTTAAAAATAGAGAGAAAAGATATTTTTGAATTTAAGGAGGAGAGAGAGAAACAATAAGATAGCCCAAGATTTAAAATTTTTAGATCTAATGCTCCTTGTTTTCGAAAATTCTGGAGGGAAAACACCAAGGAACACCAAACTTAAAAATTTTAAGATCAAGACGCAAGGAGAACTCAAGAACACTTTGAAGACTCACAAGAACACAAGAACATGAAGAATGAACACCAAACTTAAAATTTTTAGAAAACCAAACTAAAATTTTCGAAAAACAAAGAAAAATCAACAAGAAAACACCAAACTTAAAGTTTGGCACAAGATTTATTCAAAGAAAAATTATTTTTGAAAAAGATTTTGAAAATAAGATAGCCAATTACTAAGAACATAAGCACCACGCTCTAACTAATTGAGCTATAAATTTAAAGTGTTTTAACAAGGTATAAATAATAAAAGACTCTAAACCAAAAAGACAAATTTTTTCCCTAATCTAAGCAACGAAATAAACCGTCAGTTGTCCAAACTCAAACAATCCCCGGCAACGGCGCCAAGAACTTGGTGCACGAAAATTACTTCACACTATGTAATTCCGCACAACTAACCAGCAAGTGCACTGGGTCGTCCAAGTAATACCTTACGTGACTAAGGGTCGATCCCACGGAGATTGTTGGCTTGAAGCAAGCTATGGTTATCTTGCAACTCTTAGTCAAGATATTAATTAGTGGCTATCAATTGACTTGCAAATGAATAAGAGAGCATGGATTAAAAGTTACTTGTTATGCAGTAAATGAGAATATGTTGGAGTTTTGGAGATGCTTTGCCTTTTGAATCTTTGCTTTCTCTCTATCTCCTTCTTCACGCACGCACGTCCCTCCTATGGCAAGCTGTGTGTTGGAGGATCACCGTTGTCAATGGCTACCATCCTTCCTTTCAGTGAAAATGGTCCAGGTGCGCTCTCACCGCAAAGCTAATCATCTGTAGGTTCTCGATCATACTGGAATAGGATTCGCTATCCTTTTGCGTCTGTCACTACGCCCAGCACTCGCGAGTTTGAAGCTCGTTACAGTCATCCAATCCCAGAATCCTACTAGGAAAACCACAGACAAGGTTTAGACTTTCCGGATTCTCAAAGATGCTGCCAATGGATTCTACCTTATACCACGGAGATTCCGATTAAGGAATCTAAGAGATACTCATTCAATCTAATGTAGAACGGAGGTGGTTGTCAGGCACACGTTCATAGGTTGAGAATGGTGATGAGTGTCATGGATCATCACATTCATCATAATAAGGCGCAAATGAATATCTTAGATAGGAACAGACATGATTGAATAGAAAACAGAAATACTGGCATTAACTCATCGAGGCACAGCATAGCTCCTCACCCACAACAATGGAGTTTAGAGACTCATGCCGTCAAGAGGTACAAAGTTTTTTTCTAAAATGTCATGAGATCCAAAATAAATCTCTAAAAGTTGTTTAAATACTAAACTAGTAACCTAGGTTTACAGAAAATGAGTAAACTATGATAGATGGTGCAGAAATCCACTTCTGGGGCCCAGTTGGTGTGTGCTGGGGCTGAGACTAAAGCTTCTCACGTGCATAGGGCTGTTTTCGGCGTTCAACGCCAGCTTTGGATCCAATTCTGGCGTTGAACTCCAACTCCTAACTTGTTTCTGGCGCTGGACGCCAGACAGCAGCATGGAACTGGCGTTGAACGCCAGTTTACATCGTCTATCCTTGAGCAAAGTATGGACTATTATATATATCTGGAAAGCCCTGGATGTCTACGTTCCAACGCAATTGGAACCGCGCCATTTGGAGTTCTGTAGCTCCAGAAAATTCACTTTGATTGCAGAGAGGTCAGAATCCAACAGAATCAGCAGTCCTTTTTCAGCCTGATTCAGATTTTTGCTCAGCTCCCTCGATTTCAGCCAGAAAATACCTGAAATCACAGAAAAACACACAAACTCATAGTAAAGTCCAGAAATATATATTTTGCCTAAAAGCTACTGAAAATAAACTAAAAACTAACTAAAACACACTAAAAACTATATGAAATTAACCCCAAAAAACGTATAAAATATCCGCTCATCACAACACCAAACTTAAACTGTTGCTTGTCCTCAAGCAACTAGATAAATAAAATAGAATACAAATAATTTAAGAAGCAATAATATCTCAGAGTTTTTGAGTGAAGCTCAGAGTCTAATTAGATGAGCGGGACTAGTAGCTTTTGGCTTCTGAACAGTTTTGGCATCTCACTTTATCCATTGAAGCTCAGAGTGATTGGCATCTATAGGAACTCAGAATTTAGATAGTGATATTGATTCTCCAAGTTTAGTATGTTGATTCTTGAACACAGATACTTTATGAGTCTTGGCCGTGGCCCTAAGCACTTTGTTTTCCAGTATTACCACCGGATACATAAATGCCACAGACACATAATTGGGTGAACCTTTTCAGATTGTGACTCAGCTTTGCTAAAGTCCCTAATTAGAGGTGTCCATAGTTCTTAAGCACACTCTTCTTTTTGCTTTGGACCTTGACTTTAATCGCTCAGTCTCAAGTTTTCACTTGACACCTTCACGCCACAAGCACATGGTTAGGGACAACTTAGTTTAGCCGCTTAGGCCGGGATTTTATTCCTTTAGGCCCTCCTATCCACTGATGCTCAAAGCCTTGGGATCCTTTTTATTTACCCTTGCCTTTTGGTTTTAAGGGTTATTGGCTTTTTCTACTTGCTTTTTTTTTTTTTTGCAAGCTTTGTTCTTTGCTGCTTTTTCTTGCTTCAAGAATCATTCTTATGATTTTTCAGATTATCAATAACATGTCTCATGTTTATCATTCTTTCAAGAGCCAACATATTTAACAGTCTTAAACATCAAATTCAAAAGACATATGCACTGTTCAAGCATTCATTCAGAAAATAGAAAGCATTGCCACCACATGTAAATAATTGGAATGTTCTTATTAAAAACTCGAAAATTATTGCCTCTTATTCTAAAGAAATTCTTCTATTTTATTCATGTTTGATGATGATGAGAAAATTAAATTATAGCTTAATTGGAGATAAAATCAAAAATATAGATACTAATTACTACTATATGACTCCTAAGGTAAAACTAGAATAAGAACAGTTATCACAGAGTTAAGGCTAAGATTGGAATTTAACAACCTTTATTCTGGGGAGTGGATGTTCCTCTAATCTGGGGGGTGCTTGGTCCTTCAAGAGATAATTTCTGGCGCTTCAATTCCCTTAAGTTGCGCCCTTGCTCCTCCTGTTCTTTAATCAAATAGCAAAGAATGCTACTTTGTTCCTTCTGTTCTTTCATTATTTGTTCCATAGCTTCTTGTATCTTGGTAACTGATGTTTCAAGATACTCCCAGTATTCAGATTGAGGGATTTCTGGGAGAAATTCCTGTGTTTTCTTCTTGATGGGGTCATCCTGTGCTTGTTATTTTTCTATTGATGCTTTGGTGATTGGTCGCTCAATTGAGATATACTCAGTTATTCCCATCCTTACTCCAGCGTCCTTGCAGAGCATAGAAATCAAGCTTGGATAAGCCAACCTGGCATCTTTGGAATTTTTATTTGCAATTTTGTAAAATTCAGTTAAAATCAGTTGATGAACTTCCACTTCTTTTCCCATCATGATGCAATGGATCATCACTGCTCTTCTGATAGTGACTTCAGAACGGTTGCTAGTGGGCAGCAGAGAATGCCCAATGAAATCCAGCCATCCTCTGGCGACTGGTTTGAGATCTTCTCTTTTGAGTTGATTAGGAACACCCTTCGTGCTGGTGGTCCACCTGGCTCCAGGGATGCATATGTCCTCTAGAATCTTATCCAGGCCCTTGTCTGTTCTCATTATTCTCCTATTGAAGGAGTCTGGATCATCTTTCAGCTGAGGTAGCTTTAAGATCTCCCTGATCTTGTCAGGGTGGGTATGAACAATCTTTCCTCTGACCACAGTCCGATAGTCATAGATATCAGATCCAGATAGTCTTTGCCTGTCTGTATGCCACATATTAGCATAGAACTCCTGGACCATATTCCTTCCCACTTTCGTTTCAGGATTGGCTAGGATCTCCCAGTTCCTGATTCAAATTTGCTCCTGGATCTCCGGATATTCGTCTTCTTTCAGATCGAATCTGACTTCCGGGATCACTGATCTTAGACCCATTATTTTGTAATAATGGTCTGAATGTTCTTTAGTTAAGAACTTCCCTTGATTCCAAAGTGGTTTTGGAACACTCTCTTTCTTGCCTCTTGGAGTGGGTTGTTTTCCTTTAGGAGCCAAGATCCTAGTGATCACGGATAAGCACACCAAACTTAGAGGTTTGCTTGTCCTCAAGCAAAAGAAAAGAAAGGAGAGGGAGAGAAGGAGATCTGGGTGCAATGGTGGATGGGAGAGGAGGGAGGCCGAACCCATATTTAAAGGGAGAGGGGGTGGATTTTCAAAAAATAGGGAGAAAGATAAGATAGAAGATATAATTTTTAGAAAAAAATATGATAAGAAAAGATATGATTTAAAATTGGAAAGATATGAAAGATATTTGAAGAAGATAGATTTGAAATTTTGAAAAAGATAGTATGGAGATTTGAAAAAGATATTGCTTAGTTGAAAAGATTTTTGAATGAAAAGAGAGAGATTTGTTTTAAACATTTTGAAAAAGAGTTGAGTTGGATTGAAAAAAAAGGATTTGTGCTTATGGATTAAGATACATTTAATATTTTTAAAGAAGGGTTTTTAGAAATTAGGGATTTTAGAAATCAGGGTTCTTAACATGTTTATGCAAGAAATCATGAATTGGAACATGAAAATTAGGATTAAAATGAAAAATATGAAGAAAAAACGAATTTACCTCCTCCCCACCATCCTGGCGTTTGAACGCCCAAACGCTGCATGTTTTGGGCATTCAACGCCCAAATGCTGCTTCTCCTGGGCGTTCAATGCCCAGCTATTGCTTATTTCTGGCGTTGAACGCCAGGAAGTCCTTTGTTACTGGGCGTTTTTCTGAATGCCTAGAACGCTGTAAATCTGGCGTTAAACGCCCAGAAAGAGCTTCTTTCTGGCGTTCAACGCCCAGATGGCTATCCTTACTGGCGTTCAACGCCCAGTGGATGCTTCTGTTGGGCGTTGAAGGCCCAAAACAGACTTTTACTAGCGTTTTCTTGCCAGTGAGCTCTTTTTCTCTGTTTTGCGTGCAGAATCCTTCTATAACCCTGTGAACTTATACAATTGACTCTTTACCTTTGGATCAATGAACTTTATATAAACAAATAAAATCAAGAATAGGGCAAAATGCTTAGAGGAAGTGATGCCCCATGGCTGGGTTGCCTCCCAGCAAGCGCTTCTTTATTTTCTTTAGCTGGACCTTGCTGAGCTTTTAATCTAGCTTCAGCCTTGAGCACTCTTGCTCAACATTGCCTTCAAGATAGTGCTTGATTCTCTGTCCATTAACAATGAACTTCTTATCAGAATCAATATCTTGAAGCTCCACATAACCATATGGTGATACACTTGTAATCACATATGGTCCCCTCCACAGGGACTTCAGTTTCCCGGGGAATAGCCTGAGCCTAGAGTTAAACAACCGAACCTTTTGTCCTGGTTCAAAGATTCTAGATGACAGCTTCCTGTCATGCCATTTTTTTTATTTTTCTTTATAAAGCTTGGCATTTTTGAAAGCAGTGCATCTGAATTCCTCTAGTTCATTTAACTGGAGCAATCTTTTTTCTCCAGCTAATTTGGCATCAAAGTTTAGAAATCCGGTTGCCCAGTAGGCTTTATGTTCCAGTTCCACGAGCAGGTGACATGCCTTACCATACATAAGTTGGTATGGAGAGGTCCCTATAGGAGTCTTGAATGCTGTTCTATATGCCCACAGAGCATCATCCAAGCTTCTTGCCCAATCCTTTCTACGGGTACTTACAGTCCGTTCTAGGATTCTTTTTAGTTCTCTGTTAGAGACTTTAGCTTGTCGATTAGCCTGTGGATGATATGGAGTCGCCACCTTGTGGCGAATCCCATACCGGACCATGGCAGAGTAAAGCTGTTTGTTGCAGAAGTGAGTGCCCCCATCACTGATTAGTACTCTAGGGACCCCAAACCTGCTGAAGATATATTTCTGGAGGAACTTCAGCACTGTTTTAGTATCATTGGTGGGTGTGGCAACGGCCTCTACCCATTTTGAAACGTAGTCAACGGCCACCAGAATATAAGTGTTTGAGTATGATGGTGGAAAAGGTCCCATGAAGTCAATTCCCCATACGTCAAACAACTCAATCTCTAAGATTCCTTGTTGAGGCATGGCGTAACCATGAGGCAGATTACCAGCTCTTTGGCAACTGTCACAGTTACGTACGAACTCTCGGGAATCTTTATAGAGTGTGGGCCAATAAAAGCCACATTGGAGGACCTTGGTGACTGTTCGCTCACCTCCGAAATGGCCTCCATATTGTGATCCATGGCAATGCCATAGGATCCTCTATGCTTCTTCTCTAGGCACACATCTCCGGATTATTCCATCTGCATATCTCTTAAAGAGATAGGGTTCATCCCACAAGTAGTACTTTGCATCAGTAACTAATTTTTTCTTTTGTTGCCTGTTGTACTCTTTGGGTATGAACCTTGCAGCTTTATAGTTTGCAATGTCTGCAAACCATGGTGTTTTCTGAATGGCAAATAAATGCTCATCCGGAAAAGTCTTAGATGATCAGCCACTTTAGAGACTCATGCCGTCAAGAGGTATAAAGTTTTTTTCTAAAATGTCATGAGATCCAAAATAAATCTCTAAAAGTTGTTTAAATACTAAACTAGTAACCTAGGTTTACAGAAAATGAGTAAACTATGATAGATGGTGCAGAAATCCACTTCTGGGGCCCACTTGGTGTGTGCTGGGGCTGAGACTAAAGCTTCTCACGTGCATAGGGCTGTTTTGGGCATTCAACGCCAGCTTTGGATCCAATTCTGGCGTTGAACTCCAACTCCTAACTTGTTTCTGGCGCTAGACGCCAGACAGCAGCATGGAACTGGCGTTGAACGCCAGTTTTCGTCGTCTATCTTTGAGCAAAGAATGAACTATTATATTTTTCTGGAAAGCCCTGGATGTCTACTTTCCAACGCAATTGGAACCGCGCCATTTGGAGTTCTGTAGCTCCAGAAATTTGAGTGCAGGGAGGTCAGAATCCAATAGCATCAGCAGTCCTTTTTCAGCCTGAATCAGATTTTTGCTCAGCTCCCTCGATTTCAGCCAGAAAATACCTGAAATCACAGAAAAACACACAAACTCATAGTAAAGTCTAGAAATATGAATTTTTCCTAAAAGCTACTGAAAATAAACTAAAAACTAACGAAAACACACTAAAAACTATATGAAATTAACCCCAAAAAACGTATAAAATATCCGCTCAACACGCGCCGATTGCTTTTATGATCCATGCGTGCGCGCCAGTTGCGTGTGCGCGTCGATAAGAATCTTCCAATCTGCACGGATGCGTCCATCCTTTCGCGCCGCTTCCAGCCAATCCCATCCACGCGTGCGCGTGGAGTGCGCGGGCACGCCGATGCTGCTGCTCCCAAGACTTCAATTCTTCATGTTCCTCCCTTTTTGTACATGCTTTCTCCCACTCTTCTAAGTCATTCCTACCCTATAATTCCTGAAATTACTCAACAAAAACATCACGGCATCGAATGGCAATAGAAGAGGGTTAAAATATGGCAATTTCAAGGCAAAATAAGCATGTTTTTCATCATAGAGTAGTATTGGGAAGTGAACACAAAACCATGCATTTCTTGTGAATAAGTGTGAGAAATATTGATAAAATCCCCCAAAATAAGCACAAGATAAACCACGAAATCGGGGTTTATCAGAGACAAGTTTTCGTGCATCAAGTTTATGGTGCCGTTGCCGGGGATTGATTTTGTATCAACAATGATTAAATTGGTGGATAACTAGATTGAGAATTTTTTTTCTTTTGTTTGATTTAATTTCTGTTTGAGTAATTCACTTTCAGTTTTAGTTATTTTCTTTCCTTTACCTCCTACCCGTTTGTGGTGTTCTCTTATTTGTTACAATTTAGTTTACTAACCCACTAACTGTTTGATATATTGCATCACTCACACTAACAGCATTTCTGACAAGAATACTTCCTGCATTTATCTCCTTCTTGCTTGTGCCTTGTTGGTTGTATGGTAGGTAGAAGAAGCGGGGCTTCAACTTCCTTTGATTCTAAACCTGAGAGGACCTTCCTTAGACTAAGGAGGGAAGTAAGAGGAAAGAAAGTTGTTAGTGCTGAGGAAGAGGAGGAGTATTTTGAACTAGACATGGATGAGAATATGGAGAACCATCATGAAGAAGAGGCTCACAACCATGGTAGAGAAGGTCTAGTGCATCATGCTGGACAAGAGAGAAGAGTTTTAGGCTCTTATATAAACCCAAACCCAGGAAACTGTGGAAGTAGCATCCAAAAGCCAACCATACATGCCAATAAATTTGAACTAAAGCCACAGCTCATCACCCTTGTTCAGAACAACTGTTCATTCGGAGGAAGTGTCCAAGAAGACCCCAATCAACATCTAAATACCTTCCTGAGGATATGTGATACTGTGAAGTCTAATGGTGTTCATCCCGACACCTATAGATTGCTTTTGTTCCCCTTTTCACTCAAGGACAAAGTATCTAAATGGTTGGAATCTTTCCCGAAGGAGAGCTTAACAACCTGGGAAGATGTGGTGAACAAATTCTTGGCGAGATTCTATCCTCCTCAAAGAATTAACAGGTTGAGAGCTGAGGTACAAACCTTCAGGCAACAAGATGGTGAAACTCTCTATGAAGCATGGGAGAGGTTTAAGGACTTGACAAGAAGGTGCCTGCCAGATATGTTCAATGAATGGGTGCAGTTACACATTTTCCATGAAGGTTTTTCTTATGAATCAAAGAAGGCAGTAGACCACTCATCCGGGGGATCTCTGAACAAGAAGAAGACCATTGAAGAAGCCATAGATGTCATTGAGACTGTAGCTGAGAATGACTACTTCTATGTTTCTGAAAGAGGCAACACTAGAGGAATGATGGAGCTAAGGAACGTGGATGCACTGCTGGCTCAAAACAAGATGATCACCAAGCAGCTGGCTGACCTTACCAAGAAGATGGAAAGGAACCAAGTAGCAACAATCACCACCTCATCAGCAGCTCAAGAAGGAGTGAATGCAGAGGCAGAGGGTGATCAGGAACAAGCCAACTACATTGGAATCTCACCTAGGCAGACCCATGATCCATACTCTAAAACTTATAATCCTGGTTGGAGGAACCACCCAAACTTTGGGTGGGGAAATCAATAAGATCAAGGCCAAGATCAGAGACGTCACAACCCAAACATCAATGCAGCTCACCAATATTCCACACAGAGATCATATCAGCACCCACCTAACAACACCCCTCAACATCCATATCAAAACCAAAATGACCCTTCTCATCCCTCCAACCCCAACTCATTATCATCTGAAGATAGACTTTCAAGGATTGAGACTCTACTTAAACGTATATGCAAAGAAGTTCAAGACAGTAAAATGTTCCGAGAGGAAGTGCGGTCCAATATGCAGAATCAAGATGCTGTCATCAAGAAACTTGAGACACAAATTGGCTACCTATTTAAGCAAATTTCCAGCCATAACCTGTGCAGTAACACTGATCCAAACCCATGGGAGGAATGTCAGGCTATCACCCTCAGAAGTGGGAAGGAATTGAAGGAAACTTCCAAGAAACCACAAGAGAAGAACACAAATGAAGGGGAAGAGGAACAAGATGAAGTTCAAGTTCCCACTCCTCATTCACATCAAAAAGGAGAAATGCCGAGGCCAAACATTCCAAAAGCTCTATATCCCCAGCAATTGAGAAAAAAGGGGGATGACAACCAATTCTCAAGATTTTTGGAAATCTTCAAAAAACTACAGATTAACATACCCTTTGCTGAAGCAATAGAGCAAATGCGAATCTATGCCAAGTTCTTGAAGGAATTAATGACCAAGAAGAGAAGCTGGAAGAGCAACGAGACTATGATACTAACCGAAGAATGCAGTGCCATCATTCAGCACAAACTACCCCAGAAATTGAAGGATCCTGATAGCTTCCAGATTCCTTCTATTATAGGGGAAATCACAGTGGAAAAGGCCCTATGTGATTTAGGAGCCAGCATCAATCTGATGTCTATAGCTATGATGAGAAAAATGAGGATTGAAGAGGCCAAGCCAACAAAAATGGCCCTACAACTAGCAGACCGATCATTCAAGTTTCCTCATGGCATAGTAGAAGGCTTGCTGGTGAAGGTAGGAGATTTTATCTTTCCAGCAGACTTTGTAGTGTTGGACATGAAGGAGGAAGCTAAGGCCTCCATCATCCTAGGAAGACCATTCTTGGCCTCTGCTGGAGCTATCATTGATGTCCAAAAAGGTGAACTTACCCTGAGATTACACAATGAGAAGATGACATTCAATGTGTTCAAGGCCATAAGCTACCCACAAGAACCATTGGGAGAATGTATGAGGTTGGATTCACTGGAAGATGCAGTACAAGAGATTTTTGAAGAAGAAGGACTTGGGGGGTTAACAGAAGAGGAATCAGCATCAAGCGAAGAGGCTGCAATAGCAGAGGTTCATGTTCAGGGCACACCAGCAGAGGAGAAGGAAAGAAAAGAAGCACCCAAACTTGAACTCAAAGCATTGCCGCCCACTCTCAAATATGCATATTTAGGAGAGAATGAAAGTTACCCAGTGATCATAAACTCAGCCGTCAGCCAAGAACAAGAAGATGAACTACTCCAAGTATTACAAAAGCATAAGGATGCCATTGGATGGACCCTCGCTGACTTGAAGGGAATCAGTTCGGCCATATGCATGCATAAGATACTGCTAGAAGATGATGCCAAACCATCCATCCAACCCCAAAGGAGGCTAAATCCAGTCATGAAGGAAGTAGTACAGAAGGAAGTTATGAAGCTGTGGCAAGGAGGGGTAATCTACCCAATTTTGGATAGTCCATGGGTTAGCCCGGTCCAAGTGGTCCCCAAGAAAGGGGGAATCACTGTAGTACCCAATGAGAGGAACGAACTCATCCCTACAAGAACGGTCACAGGATGGAGGATGTGCATTGACTACAGAAAACTCAATGAAGCTACAAGAAAAGATCACTTCCCGCTCTCCTTTATGGATCAGATGTTGGAAAGACTTGCAGGACACGCCTATTACTGTTTTCTAGATGGTTATTCAGGATATAACCAAATAGTGGTTGATCCGAGAGACCAGGAGAAAACGTCATTTACTTGCCCATATGGAGTGTTTGCATACAGGCGCATGCCATTTAGGCTATGTAATGCTCCTGCAACGTTTAAACGCTGCTTGCTTTCTATCTTCTCAGATATGATAGAAAAATTCGTTGAAGTCTTTATGGATGACTTTTCAGTATTCGGGGATTCCTTCCCTAATTGCCTAAATCACCTTGCCCTGGTGTTAAAGATATGTCAAGAAACCAATCTGGTCTTGAATTGGGAAAAATGTCACTTTATGGTGACGGAAGGAATAATCCTTGGCCATAAGGTTTCTAACCAAGGCATTGAGGTGGACAGAGCTAAGGTGGAACTCATTGAAAAATTACCCCCACCAAGTGATGTCAAGGAAATTAGGAGCTTTTTAGGGCATGCTGGCTTTTACAGGAGGTTTATTAAAGATTTTTCAAAGATAGCCAAGCCCTTAAGCAATCTCCTTGTCTCTGATACACCATTTGTCTTTGATGAAAAGTGCATGCTAGCATTCGAAAACTTGAAAAAGAGGCATTCCTCTGCCCCTATTATTTCCCCACCTGATTGGAACTTACCATTTGAACTGATGTGTGATGCATCTGATTTTGCAGTAGGGGTAGTGTTAGGACAGAGGAAAGATAACTTGGTCCATGTGATATACTATGGCAGCAAAGTCCTCAATGACACTCAAAAAAATTATACCACTACTGAAAAGGAGTTGCTGGCAATAGTTTTTGCATTTGACAAGTTTAGATCATACCTCATTGGTGCTAAAGTGATCGTTTACACAGATCACACAACACTTAAATATTTATTTGCCAAGCAGGAATCAAAACCAAGACTGATAAGATGGATCTTGTTGTTGCAGGAATTCAACATTGAGATCAGAGACAAGAAAAGAGTGGAGAACAAGGTAGCCGATCACCTATCCAGTATCCCTCAGGACAAAGGTGGAACACATGATGCCAGTGTGAATGAGTACTTCCCAGATGAGCAGTTAATGACAGTTCACAAAGCACCCTGGTTTGCAGACATTGCCAATTTCAAGGCAACTGGGGCTTTGCCTCCAGAGATCAACAAACATCAAAAAAGGAAGCTCATCAATGATGCAAAATATTTTGTCTGGGATGAGCCATATCTCTTCAAGAAGTGTTCAGATGGAATCCTGAGAAGATGTGTCTCAAAAGAAGAGGGACGAGAGGTCCTGTGGAACTGCCATGGCTCGTGCTATGGAGGCCATTTTGGAGGGGAAAGAATTGCAGCAAAGGTGTTACAAAGTGGATTCTTTTGGCCCACCCTTTTCAAGGATGCCAAAGAACTAGTAAAGAACTGCAATGAATGCCAAAGAGCTGGAAACTTTCCCAAAAGAAATGAGATGCCACAGAATTTCATCTTAGAACTGGAACTGTTTGATGTGTGGGGAATCGATTTCATGGTACCATTCCCAACCTTATATTCAAACAAATATATCTTGGTAGCGGTGGATTACGTTTCCAATTGGGTAGAGGCTATTGCAACCCCAACAAATGATAACAAGGTGGTCATGAACTTCCTCAGAAAGAATATCTTTAGCCAGTTCGGAGTCCCCCGAGCACTCATCAGTGATGGAGGGAGCCATTTTTGTAACAGACCACTAGAAGCTCTCCTCTTACGATACGGGGTGAAACACAAGGTTGCCATGCCCTACCATCCCCAAACAATTGGGCAAACCGAGATATCTAACAGAGAATTAAAAAGGATTCTGGAGAAGACTGTAGGAGCATCAAGAAAGGACTGGTCAAAGAAGCTAGATGATGCTCTTTGGGCATACATAACGGCATTCAAAACACCAATCGGGATGTCCCCATATCAATTGGTGTATGGAAAAGCCTGTCATTTACCATTGGAGCTGGAACACAAAGCCCTCTGGGCTTTCAAGCTACTAAATTTTGATAGCATTGCTGCTGGTGAAAAGAGGGTCTTGCAGCTGTAGGAAATGGAAGAGTTTAGATCTCAAGCCTATGAAAATGCCAAGATCTATTAAGGAAAGGCGAAGAGAAGACATGACCTCAATCTGACACCCAGGAGCTTCGAAAAAGGACAGTAAGTGCTCCTCTATAACTCTAAATTGAGACTTTTCCCTGGGAAACTCAAATCAATGTGGTCAGGACCCTTTCTTGTCACAAAGGTCTCGCCATATGGACACATAGAAATCATGGAGGAAAGTTCAAGGAGGACTTTTACGGTGAATGGACAAAGGCTCAAGCACTACATTGGGCAACATGGGGGAAAGCCCCAAAATGAAATATCATCTCAACTGATGGAGAAATCGTCGAGCTAGCGACGCTAAAAGAGCGCTTCGTTGGGAGGCAACCCAACCTAAGGTAGTTTCCTTTTCATGATCATCTCAATAAAGGGTACAAGTAGTTTTCCCTGTATTGTGAGGAGATAAGTTTGGTGCTGCACACCAAAATAATCCAAGAGTGAATGTGTAATTCTAAGTTTGGTGTTCCACCAAAGACTTTATTTAGAATCACATTACACCTCTTCAATGGCGAGTTGCTAGCCCCAACCAATCAGGGAAACCACTTAACAATAGTTTAGTTTCTAGTTCATAGTCGTTTTATTAATAAAAGCACATGAGGTTCTCTGCATGTATTTAATTTGTGGATGAGGTAAGGAACTAAGTTTAGTGTTCACACACCAAATTAAGTTCAGAAATTCACAAGCATACATGCATGCTAACTATTTCTCAAGTGCTTTGGGAACAAGCAACTTCCAATAGCTTTGCAGGGATTCAATCAAGCTTCTGGAAAAACGGTGTACCATCATTCATAGATGCGAAGAAGGATGCAGAAGTTATGGATGATGACAACAAAGGGATATCTAGAAGACACCACCAAAAGGTTGTATGGTTGCTTGATTCATATGCTTGGAAATGCTCAAATTGGAAGTCTGAATGTGTCCCTGATTAATAGTATTCTTTAGTTTAAATCACTGGACTTTAATGTTTGTTTTCAGTTGCTTTTGTCATATGTGTGCTGTCCAAGTTACCTGTTTTCATTTTCATCCTACTTACTTGTATGCTTGCCCTTTGAATTTAATGAAAAAGAATGTTATAGAAAGAAAAACCAAAGTGGAGTTCACATTGTAGAGTAGGTTCTCGAGGTCTCTGGTGTGGTAATAAGTTAGCTAAGTTGGTTCACCTGTAAGGTATAAGGACACTTATGCACTGGATTGCATTCTTGAAACACATTCTATGAGATTAACCAAACAACAAGATCCGAATGAGAAAAAGAAAGAACAATAAGAGTTTGAAAAAGAAAGAGAAGTAATAAGAAATAAGGCTAGGCACCAAGGGTTTAAATCTTGAGGGATGTGTCTGTGGTGATCCTGTACCAAGGATCTGCTTGGATGAATAAGTTCTTAGGAGTGCTTCATCACTTGATAACTTAGGTTAACTAACCCGGGATTATCAACTAAAAATCCACTATCAAGAGCAACCTTGCTACAGAACATTTAGTAACCCAAAGAGGTGCTGGACACCAAGGCCTCAAGGAAAGAAAATACAAACCATGTGCCTATGGTGTGCATGTATGGGGGAGAGAGACTTCAAGGAGTAAGTTCTTACAGGTGTTTCAACACCTAGCACCTTGAACCAACTGGTTCGGGAGTGTTGGCTGAAAGCTTATTTTAAAGAGTCGCCCCCTCACAGAGCACTTAGCCTAAGGATGCAATAAACCCTGAAAAGGGGGAGGATCAAAGAATAAGGATCTCATAGGATGCAATCAAGCAAGTTTTCAAAGGCATGATAAGGACTTGGAAACCAGTAAAGGAATGAACCTAAGTTGCTATGCATGAAACCCCATAAACCAAGAGCTTTACTTCTATAATAAGAATTTGTTCCTCTTGTTCTTTCATTCATCATTCTCATGTTTCAGTACTTGCTTAGGGACAAGCAAGCTTTAAATTTGATGTTGTGATGCCAGGGCATTTTTGCCAGTTTCATTGACCTTTTCTTTACTGTTTTAGGGTAGTTTCATGCATTTTCTTAAGTAAATAAGTAAGTTTTGGGTAGATATTCACTTACATCTTGATTCAAGCAAACATTGTGAACTTTACATGATTTTATGAGAATTATGCATGAATTTAATGACAAATTGGATGATGCATGATCTCATGATTTGGAATAGAGCTTTGATGCACATTAATTGCTTGATTTCAGGACAAAGGAAGCAAGGAAGAACCACATTAGTAGCCACGTTAGTCTAATTAACGTGACCACTAATGTGGAATGGGAGTTAGCTTACAATGTTAATGAGAAATGTGATCGCCAATAATGCCCTCGAAAGCCATTATAGCCCACGTTAGTTGCCACGTTAATTACGTTAACGTGGAAGCTAACGTGGAAGAGAAGTGAAGTTCCAACGTTAGTGGTAAAAGTGAATGCCACTAACGTTGGAAGAAGGGGCACACTTGGCCACGTTAAGAGTCACGTTAATCACATTAACATGAACTCTAACGTGGAAGGAACAAGGAATTGCCAACGTTAGTGACACTCACCTTTGTCACTAACGTTGGATTAAGCCACTATTAAGCCACTATTGCCCACGTTAGTTGCCACGTTAACTACGTTAACGTGGAAGCTAACATGGAAGAAGATTTGATGGACCAACGTTAGTGACACTCACCTTTGTCACTAACGTTGGAGATGGCAATCACACCACGTTAGTGGTCACGTTAATCTAATTAACGTGAACTCTAACGTGGGAAGGAGGGGCGTTTGGAGCGTTAGTGACAAAGGTAAGTGTCACTAATGCTCTCGAAAAATAGGCAAGTCCACGTTAAAGGTCACGTTAGCTATACTAACGTGAACTCTAACGTGGGGAAAGGGGGCAATAAGCAACGTTATTGGAAAAGGTGAATGCCAATAACGTTTGCGAAGGACCAAGAGGCAACGTTAGTGGTCACGTTAGTGCCACTAACGTTGAAGTTAACGTGAATCAATTTTGGCTTGGAACGTTAGTAAAAAAGGTGATCGTCACTAACGTTCTCGAATCCACACTTTTACTTGGGGACTCTAGCAAAGCTGAGTCACAATCTGAAAAGGTTCACCCAGTCATGTGTCTATGGCATTTATATATCCGGTGGTAATACTGGAAAACAAAATGCTTAAGGTCACGACCAAGACTCATAAATTAGCTATATTCAAGAATCAACATACTAAACTAAGAGAATCAATAACATTATCTGGATTCTAAGTTCCTATGGATGCCAATCATTCTGAACTTCAAAGGATAAAGTGAGATGCCAAAACTGTTCAGAAGCAAAAAGGCTACAAGTCTCGCTCATGTAATTGGAACTAAGTTCATTGATAAGTTTGGAATTCATTGTATATTCTCTTTTTTTTATCCTATTTTGTTTTTAGTTTCTTGGGGACAAGCAACAATTTAAGTTTGGTGTTGTGATGAGCGGATAATTTATACCCTTTTTGGCATTGTTTTTATTCTGATTGGGTAATATTATTTAAATCAATGCTAATCTTTTATGATACTTGTACTCCTCTTGCATTGATATGAACTTATATTGTCTTTCATTATCTACTGTCTCTTCCCCTTTGTTGCAATTTTTGCACTCTTGATTTGCCATGTGCTTCTATTATTTTCTCACTTACATGTTGTAGCTACTATGTAATTGAGACTCTTATTATTTGGCATTAACCCAGCCATATTTTATTTGTTTTTTATCTTTCTTTCTGGGTTATTTTTCTTCTTTTCCTCTACTTTCAGGCTAGCCACCGAGAAAGAGAAAGGAAAAGCTTCTAAATGGAGAGACAAACAAGTCCATCAGCACAATCTTTAGAGAAAAGCATTAGTTGAAGCAACCCTTCCACTTGCACATCTTTAAGTGTGGGGAGGTTGATACCGATCTCCATGGGTTAGTTATTTTCTTCTCAACACCAATATTTTACTTTATTTGTTAGTTCATTGTTGCATTTACATGTTTGATTGCATGTCTATTTGATTTTGTGCATATTTTACCACTTGGTTGAAGTAATATTTTCTTTTTCAAGAAATTTTTATAGTATTTCACTAATTTAAATTAAAAAACTTTTGTGTTAAACTTGTTTGAAGTTGTATTTGGAACATAGTTTAAAAAGCTAAGAACACACAACCTGTGAGATTTTGAGCTTATTTGTATGGTTACATTATTTAACCATAAATTTTTATTCTTGTCTGTTTACTTCTCTATGATTGCAATCTTTGCTTTGTTCCATTCTATATGTCCACTATTTAGTGTATTTTCATGCTTGCATATGATTGAGGCCATTACTTGTTTAGCTCACTTATCCCAAATAAGCCTACCCTTTCAATTACCTTTGTCAGCCACTTTGAGCCTATTAAATCCCATTTGTTCTATATTTTACCACATCACTAGCCTTAAGAGGAAAAACAATTAATTATCCCAATTTAATCTTTGGTTAGCTTAAGTTAGAGATGGTGTGTTAATTAAGTGTGGGAAAACTGTGGAAAAATGGGTTAATAAGGGAATGTGTTATGTTTTTTACTTTGATAAAATATTAGGAATTTGGGTACCTATTCATGTGAGACAAAAAAAATATTAAAAATCCATGTGCATTGATAAGTTATGTTTATTTTTCTATTTAAAAAAAAAAGAAAAAAAAAAGAGAAAAAAAATCCAAAAAAATATTCAATAAATAAGTAAATAAATAAGGGGACAAAATTACCCCAACGCTAAGTTAAGTTAAAGAAAAGATCAATGCATATGTGATAAAATTAAAGAAAAGTTGATACATGAGTATGTGATGCAAAAATGGGAATTTTGGGTAGCCAGGCATGATTTTAGAGTTATATAGAGTATGTGTGTATGTTAGGTGAAAGCTTAGGTTAACTAAAGATTCATATTTCAGCTTACTTGGCCATACATATATCCTCACCCTTACCTTGGCCCCATTACAACCTTGAAAAGACCTCATGATGTTTGCATTGGTATAGTAAATATTTGTTGATTGGTTAGATGAAGAACAAAGTTTAGAAAGCATGACTAGAGAAGAGTAGAGAGATTAACCCTAGACACTTGAGAGTTAGAGTGATATACACCATCAGTGAGGGTTCAATGCTTGATTCTATGTTCCCTGCTTTCATGAGCTATCTTCTTACAAGTTTGCCTGTCTTTTACTGTATGATTTGAGTTAGTGGAATCCATCTTATATTTGTTCTTGGAGAATTTATTTACTTTTAATCAAGTAGGTAGAAACATCTTAGCATATAGTTGCATTCATATAGATAGGTTGTATTTCATACATTTTACCATTCCTCTTCACCTTTATAGCTTCTCTTGAGCTTAGCATGAGGACATGCTAATGTTTAAGTGCGGGGAGGTTGATAAACCACTATTTCATAGTTTATCTTGTGCTCAATTGAGTGGTTTTTATCAACTCTTTACCCACTTATTCATACTATTTGCATGATTTTACTTTTTCCTTCCTGATTTTGTGCTATGATTGAAAACATGTTTCTTTGATCTTAATTTGCAATGTTTAATCCTCTCTTATTACCATTCGATGCCTTGATATGTGTGTTAAGGGTTTTCAGAGATTACAAGGCAGGAATGGCTTGGAGGATGGAAAGGAAGCATACAAAAGTGGAAGGAATACAAGAAGTTGAAGGAACTGCAAAGTTGTCAGCCTGACCCTGTCGCACTAAAACGGTCGTAACTTGAGCTACAGATGTCCAAATGATGCGGTTCCAATTGCGTTTGAAAGCTAACGTCCGGGGCTTCGATTTAATAATAATCTTTTATAGTGGCCGTAGAGCTAGGCGACGCGAACGCGTGCTCCATGCGGACGCATCGCAGTGACAAAAATTAGCGTGGCAGATTTTGCCCCCAGCGATTTCTGGGCTGTTTCTGGCCCAATTTTCGGCCCAGAAACACAGATTAGAGGCTATAAAGTGGGAAAATATATTCATTCATAAATCAAGTTTTAAAATACACAATTTTAGGATTAGATGTAGCTTTTAGAGAGAGAGGCTCTCTCCTCTCTCTTAAGATTTAGGATTAGGATTTCTCTTAGATTAGGATTTCATCTTCTTCAATTACAGGTTCAATATTCCTTTTATTTATCTTCCCAATTTAATTTATAAATTTTTTCATGTTAGATTTGAATATTTTATTTACTATAATTTCAGGTATTTCAGATTAAAGATTGTTTTATTTTATTTATGTTATGAATACTTTCGATTTATCCAATTTATTTTCATTCAAATAGATTTTCTTCCCTTTTGGCTTTGGTTGATTAATTGGAGACACTTGAGTTATCAAAATCATTGTGATTGATAATTGTTATCTTTGCTAATTAATTTGAATTACAATAACTCTAGTCTTTTCTTAGGAATTGACTAGGATCTGAGGAATCAAATTGATTCATCCACTTAAACTTACCTTCATAGTTAGAGGTTAAAAAAGTGGGAGCAAAATCCAATTCTCATCACAATTGATAAGGATAACTAGGATAGGACCTCAAATTCTTATACCTTGCCAAGAGATTTTATTATTATCAATCTATTTTTCTTGTCATTTAAATTACTTGCCCCTTATTTCAAAACCCAAAAACATATCTTTTTACATAACCAATAATAAATCATACCTCCCTACAATTCCTTGAGAAGACGACCCGAGGTTTAAATACTTCGGTTATAAATTTTATTGGGTTTTGTTACTTGTGACAACCAAACTTTTGTAAGAAAGGAATTCTTGTCGGTCAAGAAGCTATACTTACAACGCGAATTTAATTGTGAAAATTCTAGATCGCGCGAGAGTTTCGCCCTTCAACGTTCTCTTTAATTTTAGCTTGGCGTGCCACGCCTAGCCCTTCAAGTCGCACGCTCGTCTCTCTAACAACCTTGGCATGCCACGCCTTCGAGCACAAGTGGCACGCCCTAGCCTTTTTTCCTTTTTCTCTTCCTCTGGAAACTTGAACTAGCGTGGCACGCCCAGGGTCTGGCGTGCCACGCCCTTGCTCTATGCTTGACTAAGCTTCTCTACAAAGTTGCACTAGCTTGGCATGCCCAGGGTCTGGCGTGCCACGCCCCTTTGTGAGTGAGTGGTTCCTCTGTTTGGCGTGCCACGCCACGAACTCAAGTGGCACGCCCCAATGCTTCTTTGCTCTCTGAATGACACTAGCATGCCACGCTTGGGATTCAAGTGGCACGCTTAAGTGAAGAATAGTGAGTGGTGTGCCACGCCTTCGACACCAAGTGGCAAGCCCCATGTAATTGCCCTCCTTAATCTTCTCTGGAAACTTATACCAGCGTGCCACGCCTAAAGACTGGCGTGCCACGCCCATGATCTTGCCTTGGTTCCAGTAGTTGGCATGCCACGCCTCAGCCTTCAAGTGGCACGCCATAGTGATATGCTTGGGTTGGCGTGCCATGCCTTCGATACCAAAAACTTGGTGCACGAAATTGTGATCTCCAGGCTCGAACAAATCCTGGTAATGGCTCCAAAGCTTGGTGCTCTGATCTTAATTCATGATTGTCACAACTTCGATACAACTAACCAGCAAGTGCACTGGGTCGTCCAAGTAATACCTTACGTGAGTAAGGGTCGAATCCCACGGAGATTGTTGGTATGAAGCAAGCTATGGTCACCTTGTAAATCTCAGTTAGGCGGATATAAAACAGTTATGTGGTTTTCGAATTATAAATAATAGAATAGGGATAGAGATACTTATGTAAACATTGGTAGGAATTTCAGATAAGCGAATGGAGATGCTTTTCGTTCCTCTGAACCTCTGCTTTCCTGCTATCTTCATCCAATCAGTCTTACTCCTTTCCATGGCTGGCTTTATGTGATACATCACCACTGTCAACGGCTACTTTCGGTCATCTCACGGGAAAATGATCCAATGCCCTGTCACGGCACGGCTAATCGTCTGGAGGCATCACCCTTGTCAATGGCTTCATCTTATCCTCTCAGTGAATAATATGCTCACGCACCCTATCATGGCACGGCTATTCATCTGTCGGTTCTCGATCATGCTGGAATAGGATTTACTATCCTTTTGCGTCTGTCACTAACGCCCTGCAATCGCGAGTTAGGAGCTCGTCACAGTCATTCAATCATTGAATCCTACTCGGAATACCACAGACAAGGTTTAGACCTTCCGGATTCTCTTGAATGCCGCCATCATTCTAGCTTACGCCACGAAGATTCTGGTTAGGAGATCTAAGAGATACTCATTCTAGCTTATTTCATGTAGAACAGAAGTGTTTGTCAGACACGTGTTCATAAGGGAGAAGGATGATGAGCGTCACACATAATCATCACCTTCATCACGTTCTTGGGTGCGAATGGATATCTTAGAAGTGAAATAAGAAGGATTGAATAAAAAACAGTAGTACTTTGCATTAATCTTTGAGGAACAGCAGAGCTCCACACCTTAATCTATGGAGTGTAGAAACTCTACCGTATGAAAATACATAAGTGAAGGTCCAGGCATGGCCGTGTGGCCAGCCCCCATGGTCTAAGAACAATGCGTTCAAAGATGCCTAATACAATAGTAAGAGGTCCTATTTATAATAAACTAGCTACTAGGGTTTACATGAGTAAGTATTTGATGTATAAATCCACTTCCGGGGCCCACTTGGTGTGTGTTTGGGCTGAGCTTAAGTGTAGCACGTGCAGAGGCCAATTGTAGAGTTGAACGCCAGTTTTTGTGCCAGTTTGGGCGTTCAACTCTGGTTTTGGATCCTTTTCTGGCGCTGGACGCCATATTTGGGCAGAAGGCTGGTGTTGAACGCCAGTTTATCTCGTCAATTCTTGGCCAAAGTATGGACTATTATATATTTCTGGAAAGCCCTGGATGTCTACTTTCCAACGCAATTGGAAGCGCGCCATTTCGAGTTCTGTAGCTCCAGAAAATCCACTTTGAGTGCAGGAAGGTCAGAATCCAACAGCATCAGCAGTCCTTTTTCAACCTCTGAATCTGATTTCTGCTCAAGTCCCTCAATTTCAGCCAGAAAATACCTGAAATCACAGAAAAACACACAAACTCATAGTAAAGTCCAGAAATGTGAATTTAACACAAAATCTATTAAAAACATCCCTAAAAGTAACTAGATCCTACTAAAAACATACTAAAAACAATGTCAAAAAGCGTATAAATTATCCGCTCATCACAACACCAAACTTAAATTGTTGCTTGTCCCCAAGCAACTGAAAATCAAATAGGATAAAAAGAAGAGAATATACTATAAATTCCAAACTATCAATGAAACATAGCTTCAATCATATGAGCGGGACTTATAGCTTTTTGCCTCTTGAATAGTTTTGGCATCTCACTTTATTCATTGAGGTTCAGAATGATTGGCATCTATAGGAACTCAGAGTTCGGATAGTGTTATTGATTCTCCTAGTTCAGTATGATGATTCTTGAACACAGCTTCCTTATGAGTCTTGGCCGTGGCCCTAAGCACTTTGTTTTCCAGTATTACCACCGGATACATAAATGCCACAGACACATAATTGGGTGAACCTT
Source organism: Arachis ipaensis (assembly GCF_059453495.1). Taxonomy (NCBI): domain Eukaryota; kingdom Viridiplantae; phylum Streptophyta; class Magnoliopsida; order Fabales; family Fabaceae; genus Arachis; species Arachis ipaensis. The sequence goes on along the minus strand of NC_142441.1, from coordinate 89,965,817 downwards.
TTTAGATTGTGACTCAGCTTTGCTAAAGTCCCCAATTAGAGGTGTCCAGGGTTCTTAAGCACACTCTTTTTTTTTTCTTTGGACCTTGACTTTAACCGCTCAGTCTCAAGTTTTCACTTGACACCTACACGCCACAAGCACATGGTTAGGGACAGCTTGGTTTAGCCGCTTAGACCAGGATTTTATTCCTTTAGGCCCTCCTATCCACTGATGCTCAAAGCCTTGGGATCCTTTTTATTTGCCCTTGCCTTTTGGTTTTAAGGGTTATTGGCTTTTTCTGCTTGCTTTTTCTTTTTCTTTTTTTTTTCTATATTTTTTTCGCCTACTTTTTTTTTTTTCTTTTTTTTCCTGCAAGCTTTGTTCTTTGCTGCTTTTTCTTGCTTCAAGAATCATTTTTATGATTTTTCAGATTATCAAATAACATGTCTCCTAGTCATCATTCTTTCAAGAGCCAACATATTTAACATTCTTAAACAACAACTTCAAAAGACATATGCACTGTTCAAGCATACATTCAGAAAACAAGAAGCATTGTCACCACGTCAATATAATTAAGCTAAGTTCAAGGATAAATTCGAAACTCATGTACTTCTTGTTCTTTTTGAATTAAAATATTTTTCATTTAAGAGAGGTGATGGATTCATAGGACATTCATATCTTTAAGACAAAGTTACTAACTACTAATGATCTTGTAATGAAGACACAAACATAGATAAGCACATAACATAGAAAACGAAAAACAGAAGAAAGAAGAACAAGGAATGAATCCACCTTAGTGATGGTGGCGTTTTCTTCTTGAGGAACCAATGATGTCCTTGAGTTCTTCTATGTCTCTTCCTTGTCTTTGTTGCTCCTCCCTCATTGCTTTTTGATCTTCTCTTATTTCATGAAGCATGATGGAGTGCTCTTGATGTTCCACCCTTAGTTGTCCCATATTGGAACTCAATTCTTCTAGGGAGGTGTTGATGTGCTCCCAATAGTTTTGTGGAGGAAAGTGCATTTGAGGCATTTCCGGAATCTCATGGTGATGAGCTTCTTGCGCCTCTTGAGCTCCATGACTGGGCTCTCTTGCTTGCTCCATCTTTTTCTTAGTGATGGGCTTGTCCTCTTTGATGAGGATATCTCCCTCTATGTCAATCCCAGCTGAATTGCATAGGTGGCAAATGAGGTGAGGAAAGGCTAACCTTGCCATGGTGGAGGACTTGTCAGCCACCTTGTAGAGTTCTTGAGGTATAATCTCATGAACTTCCACCTCTTCTCCAATCATGATGCTATGGATCATGATGGCCCGGTCTATAGTAACTTCAGACCGGTTGCTAGTGGGAATGATTGAGCATTGAATAAACTCCAACCATCCTCTAGCTATAGGCTTGAGGTCCAATCTTCTTAGTTGAACCGGCTTGCCTTTGGAGTCAATCTTCCATTGAGCTCCTTCTACACATATGTCCATAAGGACTTGGTCCAACCTTTGATCAAAGTTGACTCTCCTTGTTTAGGGGCGTGCGTTCTCTTCCATGTATGGCAAGTTGAACGCCAACCTCACATTCTCCGGACTAAAATCTAAGTATTTCCCCCGAACCATTGTAACATAGTTCTTTGGATCCGGGTTCTTACTTTGATCATGGTTCTTGGTGAACCATGCATTGGCATAGAACTCTTGAACCATTAGGATGCCGACTTGTTGGATGGGATTTGTTAGAACTTCCCAACCTCTTCTTTGAATTTCATGTCGGATCTCCGGATACTCATTTCTTTTGAGTTTAAAAGGGACCTCAGGGATCACCTTCTTCTTGGCCACAACATCATAGAAGTGGTCTTGATGGGCTTTAGAGATGAATCTTTCCATCTCCCATGACTCGGATGTGGAAGCTTTTGTCTTCCCTTTCCCTCTTCTAGAGGATTCTCCGGTCTTGGGTGCCATCAATGGTAATGGAAAAACAAAAAAGCTATGCTTTTACCACACCAAACTTAGAATATTGCTCGCCCTCGAGCAATAAACAAAAGAATAGAAGAAGAAGAAGAAATATGGAGAGGGAGAGGGAGATATGGTTTCGGCCAAGAAGGGTATAGAGGGGTTGTGTTGTGTGAATTTGAAGAAGAGTGGATGGCTTTATATAGGGAAGGGAGGGGGGGTTAAGGTTCGGCCATATGGGTGGGTTTGGGTGGGAAATTGGTTTTGAATTTTGAAGGTAGGTGGAGTTTATGAGGTAGGTTTATTGGGAAGAGTGGGTGGATGTGAGTGGTGAAGGTTTAGTGGGAAGAGAGATTGAGGTGATTGGTGAGGGGTTTTTAGGGAAGAGTGTTTATGGGGTTGTGTGAAAGAGAGTGGTGAGAAGAAGTAAGTGGAGGTAGGTGGGGATCCTGTGGGGTCCACAGATCCTGAGTGGATCCTGTGGGGTCCCAGATCCTGAGATTTTCAAGGATTTACATCCCTGCACCCCTTAGGCATGTAAAAATGCCTTTGTACCCAACTCTGGGCGTTCAGCGCCAGGTTGGTGGCCATTTTGGGCATTCAACGCCCATTTGTGTGCCATTTCTGGCGTTGAACGCCAGAACCATGCCTGTTCTGGCGTTCAGCGCCCAGAAGCTGCCCATTTTGGGCGTTCAGCGCCAGAACCATGCTCTGTTCTGGCGCTGAACGCCAGACAGATGCTCCTCCAGGGTGTGATTTTTCTTCTGCTGTTTTTGATTCCGATTTCAATTTTTCTATTTATTTTGTGACTCCACATGATCATGACCCTAAGAAAATATGAAAAACAATGAAAATAAGAATTAGATAAACATTGGGTTGCCTCCCAACAAGCGCTTCTTTAATGTCAATAGCTTGACAGTGGGCTCTCATGGAGCCTCACAGATGTGCAGAGCTTTGTTGAGACTCTCCAACACCAAACTTAGAGTTTGGATATGGGAGTTCAACACCAAACTTAGAGTTTGGTTGTGGCCTCCCAACACCAAACTTAGAGTTTGACTGTGGGGGCTCTGGTTGACTCTGCTTTGAGAGAAGCTTTTCAAGCTTCCTCTCCATGGTTGCAGAGGGAGATCCTTGAGTTTTGAATACAAGGGAGTTCTCATTCCATTGAAGGACTATTTCACCTCTGTCAACATCAATCACAGCTCTTGCTGTGGCCAGGAAAAGTCTTCCTAGGATGATGGATTCATCCTCTTCCTTTCCAGTATCCAAGACTATGAAATCAGTAGGTATGTAAAGGCCCTCAACCTTTACTAATACATCTTCTACTTGTCCATAAGCCTGTCTTCTTGAGCTGTTTGCCATCTCTAGTGAGATTTTAGCAGCTTGCACCCCATAGATTCCCAGTTTCTCTATTACAGAGAGGGGCATGAGGTTTATTCCTGAACCAAGGTCACACAGAGCCTTAAAGAGCATGGTGCCTATGGTACAGGGTATTATGAACTTTCCAGGATCCTGTCTCTTCTGAGGCAATGTCAGTTGATCCAGATCACTTAGTTCATTGATGAACAAGGGAGGTTCAACTTCCCAAGCATCAATGCCAAACAATTTGGCATTCAGCTTCATGATTGCACCAAGAAACTTGGCAGTTTGCTCTTCAGTAACATCCTCATTCTCTTCAGAAGAGGAATACTCGTCAGAGCTCATGAAGGGCATAAGGAGGTTCATTGGAATCTCTATGGTCTCTAAATGAGCCTCAGAGTCCTTTGGTTCCTCAGAGGGAAGCTCCTTATTGATCACTGGACGTCCCAGGAGGTCTTCCTCCTTGGGATTCACGTCCTCTCCTCTCCTCACAGGTTTGGCCATGGCGCTTATGTCAATGGCCTTGCACTCTCCTTTTGGATTCTCTTCTGTATTGCTTGGGAGAGTACTAGGAGGGATTTCAGTGATCCTTTTACTCAGCTGGCCCACTTGTGCTTCCAGATTTCTAATGGAAGATCTTGTTTCATTCATGAAACTTACAATGGCCTTAGATAGATCAGAGACTAGATTTGCTAAATTAGAAGCATTTTGTTCAGAGTTCTCTGTCTGTTGCTGAGTTGATGATGGAAAAGGCTTGCTATTGCTAAACCTGTTTCTTCCACCATTATTAAAGCCTTGTTGGGGCTTTTGATCCTTCCATGAGAAATTTGGATGATTTCTCCATGTTGAGTTATAGGTGTTTCCATAAGGTTCACCTAAGTAATTTACCTCTGCTATTGCAGGGTGCTCAGGATCATAAGCTTCTTCTTCAGGAGAAGCCTCTTGAGTACTGTTGGATGCAGCTTGCATTCCATGCAGACTCTGAGAGATCATATTGACTTGCTGAGTCAATAATTTATTCTGAGCCAATATGGCATTCAGAGTATCAACTTCAAGAACTCCCTTCTTCATAGGCGTCCCATTATTCACAGGATTCCTTTCAGAAGTGTACATGAACTGGTTATTAGCAACCATGTCAATGAGTTCTTGAGCTTCTGCAGACGTTTTCTTTAGGTGAATGGATCCACCTGCAGAGGTGTCCAGTGACATCTTTGATAGCTCAGATAAACCATCATAGAATATATCCAGGATGGTCCATTCTGAAAGCATGTCAGAAGGACACTTTTTAGTCAACTGTTTGTATCTTTCCGAAGCTTCATAGAGGGATTCACCCTCTTTCTGTCTGAAGGTTTGAACATCAGCTCTAAGCTTGCTCAGCTTTTGAGGAGGAAAGTACTTGGCTAAGAAAGTCGTGACCAGCTTATCCCAAGAGTTCAGGCTGTCTTTAGGTTGAGAATCCAACCATAATCTAGCTCTGTCTCTTACAGCAAAAGGGAAAATCATGAGCCTGTAGACTTCAGGATCTACTCCATTAGTCTTAACAGTATCACATATCTGCAAGAATTCAGTTAAGAACTGAAAAGGATCTTCAGATGGAAGTCCATGAAACTTGCAGTTCTGCTGCATCAGAGAAACTAATTGAGGTTTCAGCTCAAAATTGTTTGCTCCAATGGCAGGAATGGAGATGCTTCTTCCATGTAAATTGGAATTAGGTGCAGTAAAGTCACCAAGCATCTTCCTTACATTATTATTATTTTCTGCTGCCATCTCCTCTGCCTGTTCAAAAATTTCTGAAAGGTTATCTCTGGATTGTTGTATTTTAGCTTCTCTTAATTTTCTCTTCAGAGTCCTTTCAGGTTCTGGATCTGCTTCCACAAGAATGTTCTTATCCTTGCTCCTGCTCATATGACAAAGAAGAAGGCACAGAAAAATAATAATAATAATAGAGATTCTTTATACCACAGTATAGGGATCCCTGTGTGAGTGGAAGAAGAGGGGGAGACAAAGAATGTAATATAATGGAAGAAACACAACTGTGAGGAGGCTAGAGATGTGAGATGAGATGTTAGGATATGAATGAATAAATAGAATAAGATAGGGGAGGGAAAATTTTCGAAAATTATTTTGAAAAAGAGTTAGTGATTTTTGAAAATAGTTTTTGAAAAATGTTTAGTATTTTTTTTTCGAAAATTTTTGAAATAAAAAATAAAAATAAAAATAATTAGTTAATTAAAAAGAAATTTTTGAAAAAGGGGGAGATATTTTCGAAAATTTAGAAAGAGAGAATTAGTTAGGTGGTTTTGAAAAAGTTAAGAAACAAACAAAAAGTTAGTTAGTTAGTTGAAACAAATTTTGAAAACCAATTTTGGAAAGATAAGTAGTTAGGAGGTTAGGAAAGATATTTTGAAAAGATATTTTTGAAAAAGATAAGATAAGAAGATATTTTTGAAAAGATATGATAGAAATTAGTTTTTGAAAAAGATTTGATTTTTAAAATCACAATAAATGACTTGATTCATAAGAAATCACAAGATATGATTCTAGAACTTAAAGTTTGAATCTTTCTTAACAAGCAAGTAACAAACTTCAAATTTTTGAATCAAAACATTAATTGATTAGTTATTTTCGAAAATTTTATATAAAAATAAGAAAAAGATTTTTGAAAAATATTTTTGGAATTTTCGAAAATAACTAAGAATTTTGAAAAAGATTTGATTTTTGAAAAAGATTTTGAAAAAGATAAGATTTTCAAATTGAAAATTTGATTTGACTCATGAGAAACAATTTGATTTTAAAAAATTTTGAAAAAGTCAATCCAAATTTTCAAATTTGATGAGAGAAAAAGGGAAAGATATTTTTTTTTTGATTTTTGAAATTTTTATGAAAAACATGAAAAATATGCAATGCATGAAATTTTTAGATCAAAACAATGAATGCATGCAAGAATGCTATGAATGTCAAGATGAACACCAAGAACACTTTGAATGTCAAGATGAACATCATGAACATATTTTTGAAAAATTTTTTATGCAAAGAAAACATGCAAGACACCAAACTTAGAATTCTTTAATGCTTAGGCACTAAGAATTCAAGAATGCATATGATAAACATGAAAAGACACAAAACAAAAAATCATCAAGATCATACAAGAAGACTTACCAAGAACAACTTGAAGATCATGAAGAACACTATGAATGCATGATATTTTCGAAAAATGCTAGATGCATATGCAAGTGACACGAAACTTATGATATGACTCAAGACTCAAATAAGAAACACAAAATATTTTTTTGATTTTTGTGATTTTCTAATTTTTTTTTTGGTAATATTTTTTTTTCGAAAATTAATTTGAAAAAAAGAAAATAAGGATTCCAAAATTTTTAATATGAATTCCAGGAATCTTGCCATGTTAGTCAAAAGCTTCAGTCCAGGAATTAGACATGGCTCACTAGCCAGCCAAGCTTTCAATGAAAGCTCCAGTCCAAAACACTAGACATGGCCAATGGCCAGCCAAGCTTTAGTCTTTAACACGAGAGTATATTGCTCTTTATAACAAATTGCAAGCCTCAGTCCAAATAAATTTAGACATGGCTTTACAGCCAGCCAGGCTTCAACATGCTTCATGAAACACTAGAATTCATTCTTAAAAATTCTGAAGAAAAATATTTTATTTTTGAAAACATTTTTATTTTTTTTTCGAAAACGGATGAGAGATTTTTGAAAATATTTTTGAAAGATTTTTGAAAACAAAACGAAAAGAAAATTACCCAATCTGAGCAACAAGATGAACCGTCAGTTGTCCAAACATGAACAATCCCCGGCAACGGCGCCAAAAACTTGGTGCACGAAATTGTGATCTCCAGGCTCGAACAAATCCTGGTAATGGCTCCAAAGCTTGGTGCTCTGATCTTAATTCATGATTGTCACAACTTCGATACAACTAACTAGCAAGTGCACTGGGTCGTCCAAGTAATACCTTACGTGAGTAAGGGTCGAATCCCACGGAGATTGTTGGTATGAAGCAAGCTATGGTCACCTTGTAAATCTCAGTTAGGCGGATATAAAACAGTTATGTGGTTTTCGAATTATAAATAATAGAATAGGGATAGAGATACTTATGTAAACATTGGTAGGAATTTCAGATAAGCGAATGGAGATGCTTTTCGTTCCTCTGAACCTCTGCTTTCCTGCTATCTTCATCCAATCAGTCTTACTCCTTTCCATGGCTGGCTTTATGTGATACATCACCACTGTCAATGGCTACTTTCGGTCATCTCACGGGAAAATGATCCAATGCCCTGTCACGGCACGGCTAATCGTCTGGAGGCATCACCCTTGTCAATGGCTTCATCTTATCCTCTCAGTGAATAATATGCTCACGCACCCTGTCACGGCACGGCTATTCATCTGTCGGTTCTCGATCATGCTGGAATAGGATTTACTATCCTTTTGCGTCTGTCACTAACGCCCTGCAATCGCGAGTTAGGAGCTCGTCACAGTCATTCAATCATTGAATCCTACTCGGAATACCACAGACAAGGTTTAGACCTTCCGGATTCTCTTGAATGCCGCCATCATTCTAGCTTACGCCACAAAGATTCTGGTTAGGAGCTCTAAGAGATACTCATTCTAGCTTATTTCATGTAGAACAGAAGTGTTTGTCAGACACGCGTTCATAAGGGAGAAGGATGATGAGCGTCACACATAATCATCACCTTCATCACGTTCTTGGGTGCGAATGGATATCTTAGAAGCGAAATAAGAAGGATTGAATAGAAAACAGTAGTACTTTGCATTAATCTTTGAGGAACAGCAGAGCTCCACACCTTAATCTATGGAGTGTAGAAACTCTACCGTATGAAAATACATAAGTGAAGGTCCAGGCATGGCCATGTGGCCAGCCCCCATGGTCTAAGAACAATGCGTTCAAAGATGCCTAATACAATAGTAAGAGGTCCTATTTATAATAAACTAGCTACTAGGGTTTACATGAGTAAGTATTTGATGTATAAATCCACTTCCGGGGCCCACATGGTGTGTGTTTGGGCTGAGCTTAAGTGTAGCACGTGCAGAGGCCAATTGTGGAGTTGAACGCCAGTTTTTGTGCCAGTTTGGGCGTTCAACTCTGGTTTTGGATCCTTTTCTGGCGCTGGACGCCAGATTTGGGCAGAAGGCTGGCGTTGAACGCCAGTTTACGTCGTCAATTCTTAGCCAAAGTATGGACTATTATATATTGCTGGAAAGCCCTGGATGTCTACTTTCCAACGCAATTGGAAGCGCGTCATTTCGAGTTCTGTAGCTCCAGAAAATCCACTTTGAGTGCAGGGAGGTCAGAATCCAACAGCATCAGCAGTCCTTTTTCAACCTCTGAATCTGATTTCTGCTCAAGTCCCTCAATTTCAGCCAGAAAATACCTGAAATCACAGAAAAACACACAAACTCATAGTAAAGTCCAAAAATGTGAATTTAACACAAAATCTATTAAAAACATCCCTAAAAGTAACTAGATCCTACTAAAAACATACTAAAAACAATGTCAAAAAGCGTATAAATTATCCGCTCATCACATGCCCAGTCCTTTCTTTTGTTATCTTTGTGCATTGGTGTGCCACGCCTGGTTGCTAAAGTGGCACGCCTAAGTGAGATTGAGAGGTTGGCGTGCCACGCCTTCGACTTCAAGTGGCACGCCCAGTCTTCAATTGCCTTCATCCCCTTCTCTGGATTATTGTACCAGCGTGCCACGCCATGCTGTTCAAGTGGCACGCCCATGGATTTGTGAACTCTTCAAGCTTGGCGTGCCATGCCTGGGTTCTTAAGTGGCACGCCCAAGTGACTTCTTGGAGTTGGCGTGCCACACCTTCGATACCAAGTGGCACGCCATAGTGGAGGTTCTTCTTGGAATGGTGAGTTGGCATGCCACGCCCCTTTTGCTCAAGTGGCACGCCCATAGTAGTTGGTGGGTTAGGCGTGCCAGCCTAACCTGGCGTGTCACGCCCCTTTTGTGTCCTCCATTGTTGCTCTCTGGAACTTTGTACTAGCGTGCCACGCCCAGTCCCTGGCGTGCCATGCCCACATGCATGCTTGGACTTCCCCTCTGGAATTTAGTACTGGCATGCCACGCCTAGCTCCTGGCGTGCCACGCCAGTGCATTTTTATGGTATTTGCTCCCAAGTGGCACGCCAGTTTCACACACCCAACTTCTTGTTTGTCTTCTACCCATTTTTGATGCCTTTTTCTCCTGAAATTTAGCACAACTCATCTCAAAGTAGTGTACCATAATATTCATCAAATAATGCATGAATTGTACTGATCAAATGAGATTAATGCTCTTTTATGGTCTTCTTTATGCAAGAAAGAAGGGTAGATGATGCAAGTCATCAGCGTCGCTGAACGTTGCACTGTCCACGCGTACGCGTTAATCACACGTACGCGTCGCCGAATGACACTCCTGGTCATACGCACGCATCGGCCATGCGTGTGCGTCGATCCTCGCTTATCAAATCTTCAATTTCTTGTGCTCCTTCCACTTCAACATGCTTCATCTTCATCCTTTAAGCCATCTATGCCTTGTAAACCTGAAAACACTTAACAAGCACATCACGGCATCGAATGGTAATAAAGGAGAATTAAAAATTAACAATTTTAAGGCATAGGTAACATGTTTTCAATCATAGCACAAAATTGGGAAAGAAACTTAAAAACATGCAATTTACATGAATAAGTGCGAGAATAGTTGACAAAACCCACTCAATTCAGTCCATAATATATCATAAAATAGTGGTTTATAAAATCTCCCCACACTTAAACATTAGCATATCCTCATGCTAAGCTTAATGAAAACAAAAGAATAAAGGGAAAATGGTGAGACTTATGCAATGCAATTTATCTATAAGAATGCAACTATATGCTAAATGCTTCTACCTACTTGGTTAAAAGTAAGCAAATTCTCCAAGACAAACATAACTGGATTCCACTAATTCAAATCACACAATAAAGGACAAGTAAACTTGCAAGAAGAAAGCTCATGAAAGCCGGGAACAAAGAATCGAGCATCGAACCCTCACTGGAAGTGTATACACTCTAATCACTCTAGTGTTTAAGGGTCGATTCTCTCGGTTCTCTACTAAACTTGCTTTCTAAGACTTGCTTTTCTTCTACTAGTCAACAAAATTTAATGCACAAATACACATATCAAGAGGTCTTTTCAAGGGTTGTAATGGGGTTAAGGTCAGGGTAGGAATGTATTTGGTTAAGTGGACTAAAATCCGAATCCTTGATTAACCCAAACTTCTCACCTAACCTAAGACATTCCATGTTATCACAATACAAAGCCTAGCCACCCATTAACTATTTCTCCATAAATCCATGCACCTTGATAACTTTTGAGTATAAATCATATGCATTAATTCACTTATTAGGCTCGGTGCATTTTTTCCCTTTTATTGCTCCTCTTTTTCTTTTCTTTTCCTTGTTATTCATATTTTTTTTCTTTTTATTTTTTTGCTCTTTTTTTTTCAATGAATTAATGCATATGGTTAATGTACTGGATGCATGAACAAGTGCCCAAACTGTTTTCACATTTTCATATAAGAATATAAGAATAAATGACCATTTGTACCCATAAAAGATGAAAACGCTGACATATGTATCCACATTAAATCGAAACTAAACTTGTACCCATGCAAGATGCCTTTCGTGTGACAAAAGTATCCTGTCTTTAGAGGGTTGGAGTGCCATGTAGGGTACTTTTGTCACACGGAGGGCATCTTGCGTGGGTACAAGTTTAGTTTCGATTTAGTATAGATACATATGTCAACATTTTCATCTTTTATGGGTACAAATGGTCATTTATTCAAGAATATAAAATACCCAATTCCCTAACCAAGTATTTCCCAAATCCAATTTCCCCACACTTAATTCATGTACATCTCAATAGTCTAAGCTAACCAAGGATTCAAATTAGGGACATTTATTATTTTCCGCTTAGAGTTAATGATGTGCTAATATAAAGAATAAATGGGGTAAAATAGGCTCAATATTGGGTTGCAAAGGAAAATAAAAGGGTAAGGCCATATGGGTATGTGAGCTATAGTGAAACAAGGCCTTAATCACGTAAGTGTATGCATAAAGCAAACAATGGAAATATAGAATCAAGCAAGACAAAGATCACAATTTTAGAGAGAACAACACACACCAAAATAAAACATTGGTTGATAATATGCAACCAATCAAATAGGTTCAAAATCTCACTAGTTTTGTGTGTTCGAGCTCTAAAACCATGTTCCAAAATAAATCCATCAAGAAAGTTCAAAAATTTTTAATTCAAATTAGTGAAATGCTTTAAATCAGTGTCTTGAAAAAGAATTTATTACTTCAACCAAGTAGTACCTAAATGCAAGCAACTAACTACTCATGCAAGTGATCCTATCTAACAAAAGAAAATTAAAATATTGGAGCTGAGAGAAAGAGTTGTTACCTTCGAAAGTTAGTTACCTTCCTCGCCACACTTAATGCTTGGTACAGTCCTCCGTTCCATCAGTGATGAGCAAAGTGGGGTTGGAATTATCACTCTCACTGTCTGGTTCGTTATGGCTCTCCATGCTGTTATTTGAAGTGTATTCCAGGGTATTGGGCTCTTCTGGAGGTGGGTGAGTACAACTAATGAGCTCCTTCAAGTAGTTGTATCGGCGCTTGTTGTGGTGCACAATTTGCTCAATCCGCTGGCCTTACCGGTCTAACTTCTCAAGGATCTCAAGTAGCAACTGATTGGTGGGTGGTGTATGTGGTGTGGATGATGGTGGAGCGGAAGATGAAGGGGCATCGAAGGATGGGTCTTCAGTCCAGCTCATATATGGCGTTGAAGGTCTGATATATTTCCCATTCGGGATAAATTTGCCATCCCTGGGAATCATGGTCCTCGTATCCCCAGCCTGATAGGAGACTCATATGCAGAGACCAAGTCTGTAACCAACACGGGAAAAGATAAGTTGCCTACGATTTGCACCCGGCCCATAGCCTGTCGGATAAGAGGTTTCTCTGTGAGAATGCACTAGACGAGAATGGCCATATTAGCAGTGAAAGTGGACTCATGAGTGCTCGGAAATATGTAGTAAGACATGATCTGTACCCACACTCGAGCCTCCAAAGTGAGTGCTTGGGAGGAGATGCTCATGGGCTGACTCTGATATTGCCCATAGATCCAATCGCTGTTAGGGTGAGCGATGACTCTATGGACGTTGTGCTAGTCAAACTAGAATGTTTGGTGCTCAAGCTATGCCTCTTGATAGGCATCCGTCCCCTCTGGACTAGGTAAGAGATCTAGTACTTTCTGAATGGCACCTTCTGAGACAGGGACTTGCTTTTGGCACACAAAGACTGAATGAAGGGTAGGCAAGTGATAGTTGGCGTAGAATGCAACTACCCAAGAGAGATTAGCTTCTCGTGGCTACCTCTTTAAGAATTCCTACTGTCTCCTTTCAATGCGGGGCACCACAAAGTCAACGAATTGTGCTGGAAGAATGTGGAGGTGCTCATTGTGGTAGTTTCTCTCTGCTAAGACGGGAAACATCCGCTCATAATAGCAATTAGTAAATCATGCAGAGTCCCATGCGGGAAATGCCTTCTCCACTTTGTCAACTCAGATGATCCTCTTCACCCGTTTAGTAGGTGGCTTAACCGTTAAGAATGGTTGCACCTTAGCTGGTGCTCTTTTAGTTCCCTTCTTTGCCGGTGTCTTGGTAGAAGCCTTCTCTGTTCCCCTCTTGATGGCAATCCTAAAAAAGGAAGAAAAAGAAGGAATATAAATTTATAGAGCTAAACACTGGAAGTAAAAAAGTGCAAGAGATAATGAATGTCAGAGAGAAAGAAAGTGCGTTAAATACACAGTGCCTTAAAATCATAAAGGCATATCACTAACAACTAGATGCAAGAGGGATAAAAGCATGCAAGTAACAACATGAGAAGAACAACTCAGGCATCAATACCAACAAGAAAAATCACATGTAACAAAATAATGAGCACTTTTATGATGAAAAGTAATGAATACGAAACTCAATACACATGGATTACAAGGGTTGTGAAAAAGAAGCATTAAGGTGCAAGAGTAAAATAGAAAATAAATCAAGATACCATAAGAGCTTTTTCACAAACACTTGGTGTGCAAATTAAAAATAGGATGTAAGGTAATCAATCCATGTGTATAGGAGACCCAAAATAGAATGCCAAGGGTCAAAGCACACCTCATAACACACACAATTTAAAAAATAGCAAATAATCACCCAAATAAAATTCCAACACCAAAATAAAAATGCAAGAGAAAAGAATGAAAAAGAAATTACAAATATCAAAACTAATATGCAATTGAAAATAATTAAAATATTTGAATGGAAGAAACAAAAGAAAAATTAAAGAGTAGAAGAGAGTAAGAAAAGAAACCTTGAAAAGAAGATGAAAAGAGAGAGATAAATGGGAGTAAGAATGAGATAAGAGGGGTAGGAAGAGAAAAAAAAAAGGAAAGGAAATTATGGTTGCCGAAGTTGGTGGTCCGACGGTGGTGGTGGAAAGAAGAAGAAGAAGAAGAAAGAAGTAAGAAGGAAGGAAGAAGAGAGAAGAATTAGGATTAGAAAAAGAAAAGAGGGATTAAAGAAGAATGGGGTCTGGGCGGCGCGCTGATTCAATTAGAGTCGCGATGTGACGCGTGCGCGTTGCCCACGCATATGCGTGAGTGGGTAGAAATCTCAGTGACACGTAAGCATGGGTCACGTATACGCGTGACTATTTGTTGTGCTAAACACACGATTCCAGCATAGTGGCAACACAAGTCTGGGGTTTTTGTACCAGAGTGCGCCGAAATTACATACGACGCGTACGCGTCACTCACGTACACGCGTGAGATGTTGAAATTGTTGATGACGTGTACGCGTGGGGCATGCGTACGCGTGGGATGGGTTGTGCACCAGGCACCCCACCCGTACAGTTCCAGCCCAACTCTCGGGAAAATGTACCAGAGAGTGCCAGCATCCATGCAACGCGTGCGCGTCGCTGACGCTTATGCGTAGGATGCTTTTTTTTTTTAAATACTCAAAACAAAATGGAAATTTGCTTATGGGAGAATTAACAAAGATACTTAATGAAACAAATATGAACAAAGAAATAAAATAGAACTACAAAAATGGAAGATCATACCATGGTGGGTTGCCTCCCACCTAGCACTTTTCTTTAACGTCCTTAAGTTGGACGGTCCATAGGCTTAGTCCTCTTCCTTTGCTAGATCCTTCAAGAGGAAGATCACTAGCTCCTTGTTGTTCTTCACTTTTTCACCATGATAAAGCTTCAAACGGTGGCCATTGACTTTGAAGAAGATAGGGCTTGAGGGGTGACTTAGATGGACAACTCCATACGGTTCCACCTTCTCCACCACGTAAGGTCCATCCCACCTTGACCTCAGTTTGCCCAGCATTAACCTCAACCTTGAGTTGTAGAGAAGGACTTGATCCCCAGCTCTAAACTTTCCTCTCTTGATATTCTTGTCATGTACCGCCTTCACCTTTTCTTTGTAGAACCTTGAGTTTTCATACGCTTTTAGCCGAAGGCACTCCAATTACTCCAGCTACAATTTTTTTTCAATTTCGGCTCCTTCCAATCCTGAGTTGCATTCCTTCATAGCCCAGTAAGCTTTATGTTCCACTTCTACCGGAAGGTGACAAGCCTTTTTGTAAACTAGGCGGAACGGACTCATGTCGATGGGTGTCTGGTAAGCTGTCCAATAAGCCCATAGCGCATCTCCAAGCCTAGAGCTCCAGTCCCTTCTATGAGGTTTAACAATCTTCTCCAGTATTTGCTTGATATCTCTATTAGACACCTCAGCTTGGCCATTCATTTAAGGATGGTAAGCCGTCGCCACCTTGTGAATGATGCCATGTTTCTTCAGCAAACCTGTTATTCTTCTGTTACAAAAATGAGAGCCTTGATCACTCACGATTGCTCATGGTGATCCAAAGAGACAAATAATATTATTCCTAAGAAAAGAAATAACCACGTTAGCATCATCAGTACGGGTAGGAATTCCTTCCACCCACTTAGAAACATAATCAACAGCTAATAGAATATATAAGAAACCATTAGAATTTGGAAATGGACCCATCAAGTCAATACCCCAAACATAAAAAGTTTACAAAACAACATGAGTTGTTGGGGCATCTTATCCCTCTTGAATATGTTTCCAAACCTCTGGCATTGGTGGCAAGAGTCACAAAAAATATTAGCATCCTTAAAGAGTGTGGACCACCAAAATCCATAGTCCAGAATTTTTCTTGCAGTTATCTGAGGATCAAAGTGTCCACCACTCTCAGAAGAGTGGATGCCTCTAAAATAGACTGGATTTTGGATTGTGGAACACACCTTCTAATTATTTGGTCAGCACCACATCTCCACAAATATGGGTCATCCCATATGTAATACTTGAACTTGCTCTTGAGCTTGTCCTTTTGATGCTTAGAAAAATTTGGAGAAAAGGTACGACTAACCAAATAATTAGCTATGGGTGCATACCAAGGAACCACCTCCGATATTTCTTGCAAGCTATCAAGTGGAAATGCATCATTGATAGGAGTGGAGTCACTTTTAATATGTTATAGGCGACTCAAGTGGTTTGCCACTAAATTTTGGGAACCACTCCTATCTTTGATTTCTAAATCAAACTCTTGCAATAAAAATATCCAATAGATTAATCTTGGTTTAGACTCTTTCTTAGCTAACAAGTATTTCAAAGTCATATGGTCTGAATATACTACCACTTTTGTTCCAAGTAAATAAGCCCGAAATGTATCCAAAGTAAAAATAATGGCTAATAATATATGGATCCTTTTCAGTGGTAGTATAAATAGATTGGGCACCATCTAAAGTTTTAGAAGCATAAGCAATAATATATGGATCCTTACCTTCACGCTGAGCCAGCGCCTCTCCTACCACATAGTTAGATGCATCGCACATGATCTCGAACGGCCTACTCCAGTCTGGTCCTCTCACAATAGGAGCTTGGGTCAAGACAATCTTCAGCTTGTTAAATGCTTCCATGCAATCTTCACTCAAGTCAAACTCTGCGTCTTTCTGCATCAGACAGGAGAGGGGTAGTGCAACCTTACTGAAGTCCTTGATAAAACGCCAGTAGAAACCTGCATGACCAAGAAAAGAACGGAGTTCCCTCACAGAGAAGGGGTAAGGTAAACCAGAAATAATATCAACCTATACAGGATCAATAGATATACCAAAATTAGAAACAACATGGCCTAGAACAATACCTTGCTTTACCATAAAATGATATTTTTCAAAATTAAGCACAAGGTTTGAACTAGCACATCTTTCTAATACTCTAGCAAGATTATCCAAACAAAGGTAAAAGGAATCACCATAGACACTAAAGTCATCGATAAAGACTTCCATGCAATGCTCAAGAAGATCTGAGAAGATACTCATCATGCACCTTTGAAACGTAGCCGGTGCATTACATAAACCAAAAGGCATTCTCTTATATGCATACGTTCCAAAGGGGCATGTAAAAGTTGTTTTCTCCTGATCTTCTGGAGTAATATGGATCTGAAAATAACCAGTATAACCATCTAGAAAACAATAGTGCAATTTACCTGACAGGCGATCAAGCATTTGATTGATGAAAGGTAGTGGATAGTGATCCTTGCGAGTGGCCAAGTTCAAGCACCTGTAGTCGATGCACACTCTCCAGGAATTCTGCACTGTTGTAGTCATGAGTTCCCCATGCTCATTCTTCACTATTGTGACGTCAGACTTCTTCAGAACCACTTGTACTGGACTAATCCACTCACTATCCGAGATTGGATAGATAATGTCAGCTTCAAGCAGTCTCGTCACTTCCTTCTTCACAAATTCCAGAATTGTGGGGATCAACCGCCTTTGAGGTTGATGGATAGGCTTGACTCCCTCCTACAGAAAAATGCGGTGCTCACAGACTTGAGGGCTTATACCTACTATATCCGCCAAACTCCACCCAATAGCTTTCTTGTTTCATCTCAGTACATTAAGCAGACGCTCCTCTTGTTGGGAAGTAAGCTCCTTTGCAATAATCATCGGAAGCTTCTGATTGTCTTCAAGAAAAGTGATAAACCCCAATTTTGTGGTTTATCTTGTGCTTATTTCAGGGGATTTTATCACCTTTTCTCACATTTATTCAATGAAATAGCATGGTTTTGTAATTCTCCCTTAATTTGTGCTTAAGTGTAAAAACATGCTTTTTAGGCCTTAAAATAGCTAAATTTAATTTACTTTAATTCCATTCGATGCCTTGATGTGTTTATTGAGTGATTTCAGCTTCATAAGGCAAGTATTGGATGGAAGAAGTCGAGAGAAAAGCATGCAAAGTGGAGAACTCAAGGAAAAACAAGGATTTCGGGTGCATACGCCGACACGCACGCGTGACAGACACGCATACGTGGATGGAAAAATGCCAAGTGACACGTACCCGTGACCCACGCGTACGCGTCAGTGCTCGCACGTGACCTCATTAAAGTGAAAATGCTGGGGGCGATTTCTGAGCTGCCCAGGCCCAAATCCAACCCGTTTTTGAGGATATTTCATGCAGAATTCAAGCTTGGGCAAAAAGGGGGAGCACTTAGTTGTAGGATACCATCATGTAGGTTAGTTTCTAGAGAGAGAAGCTCCCTCTTCTCTCTAGAATTAGGGTTCTTAGGGTAATTGCATCTTAGATCTAGGATTTAATTCTTGTTTTCATCTTGTTTCCTTTACAATTTCTTGTTTCTACATCTTAATTCTCTTAGTTTGTAGTGTTAATTTCTCCTTTTATGCCTTTTTTAATCATTGATGAACTCTTGTTAGATTTGGATTTTCTTTAATGCAATTGATGTTTTATGTTCCTTTTATTGTTGAATTGAGTTGTTGATCTTACTTTTCTTGCATTGAGTAGTTGTAGAATTTATCTTTCTTTGCAATTTACCATGCTTTCCCTTTATGACTTCTAAGTATTTGACAAAATGCTTGGTTGGTTGTTAGAGTAGATTTTTGAGCATTCTTGGCTTGGAAAGAGAAATTAGGCAATCTTGAGTCAATAATATCCAACTTATGTTGGTGACCTAGAGTTGTTAGCTAGTATTGATTCCATTGATTCTAATCTCTTACTAATTCAATTAGTAAGTTGATTAGGAATTTTGGATTGATATTAGCTAGTCTTATTTGACTTTCTTCGAGTGTGAAGATAACATTATACCTTCTTCCATCGTTGGAGATGACGAAATAAGATAAATTCTTGTTAATTATTGTTATTAGTGGCTAGGATAGAAAACCTATATTCTCAATCCTTGCCATGAATGTCTCTCTTTTATTAATTGCTTGTTTCCTTTATTTTCTTGTCATTTACTTTCTTGCCCATTTATAAATCAAACCCCTTGTTCCTTCATAGCCAATAATTGACCACTTCATTGCAATTCCTTGTGAGACAACCCGAGGTTTAAATACTTCAGTAAATTTTCATTTGGGATTTATACTTGTGACAACCAAATTTTTTATTTGAGTATTGTTAGTTGGTTGGGAACTATACTATCAACGAGAATTATTTTGTGTGAAATTCCTAACCATACGACAATATTCAACTATTAAAATGGCACCGTTGCTAGGAAATTGCAATGGTGTTATATTATTGGCTATTGTAAATATGTGAATATTTTTGCCTTTTGCTTGTTTGTTAGTTTTTGTTAGGCTTAGGACTTTGTTGCTTATTTTTATTAGCTTTTATTTTTATTTGCTACTATGAATTCTCATCCCTTTGGCTATGAGTTTGGCTCAAATTATATTGTAGAAAATGGGAACAATGACAATATGCATCAAGGATGGAACAATCAAAGATGGGATGAGCCTTAAGGGATTGATCAACCTTCTTGGCAACAACCTCCTCCGATCTCTTATAAGTATAATTCCATTCCTAATGCATACCAATCTAATGTATGTTGTGACCCTCATTGTGATTGTCAACCACAACCACCACATACATATGACCCCTTCCCTCAACATAATTTTGAACCACCATACTCACAAGCCCCGTACCACCAACCACCTCCATATGACCCTAATCCTTATCCACCATACCAACCACCTTTTGAACCATATGAGGTATACATGGAACCACAATAATTCCAATACAATTACTCCGAAGAACCACCTCCATATACACCATCTCCATACCCTTACCAAGAAGAACCACCTTCCAATTATGAGTCCTTTCTCCCAAATAATGAACTCTCTCTAACACCACCTCCAATGGATGAATCTCTCCATGCCTTCAAGCTAGCACAACAAAGAGATATTAGCTCTTACATCCAAAGGCAAGAAGGACACAAAAGGAGTTTAAGGAGATAAAAGCCAAGATTGCTATTGTGGCGGAAGCCGTTAGCGACATGTACTCATCCTACCTAAGCTTGCATGACCAAGGCACTCCCATTGTTGAATGTGGAGAAAATATTAAGGAGCATAGTGAGGGAGTGAGTTTGGAGCTTCAAGGTGAAGAAGAGGAGTTGAAGCAAGGAGTGCAACAAGAGGAGAGGGTAGAGATGATTGAAAAGGAAGGAGTGGTTGAAAACCTAGGAGATGTTGGAAGTCCATGGGAATGTAGCATTAGAAAGCCCTCTTTCATGAAGCTTGATATTGATGTTGAGGGGGGTGTACAACCTCCAAGGCATATCGCGGTAGAAAACTTTAAAGAGGTTGATCAAGAGATGGATTCAACCATTGATGAATTTTTATGTACAATTGAATCCTCCACCATTGATACCTCACCTCCCATACCCTTGGTAAGCAATGAAGAAGAGATTGAATTGGAAAGAAGCTACCAAGAGGAAGAGGTTGAGCAAGAAGCAAGCTCCGTCATTAAAGATAATTCCACACCAACTAATGTATCTTTTGGAATTGATGAACCTCC
Source organism: Arachis ipaensis (assembly GCF_059453495.1). Lineage (NCBI taxonomy): Eukaryota > Viridiplantae > Streptophyta > Magnoliopsida > Fabales > Fabaceae > Arachis > Arachis ipaensis. Next base: position 89,945,589 of record NC_142441.1, on the reverse strand, counting down.
CTCATTGTGTTGTGAAATTGATGACAAGAAGGATCGTGTACAACCTTCAACACATGGTTTGAGCTATGAAGGGTGTATAAAAGAAGTTGGTGAGCAAGGAATGAAAATTGAATAAGCTTGTAAAGAGGTGGAGATAATTGAGGAAGAGCATAAGGGAATGACACTTGCAACACCATCCTACACAACATTCAAGTGGGTAAAATTCTTATCCCTAAGCTTTACTTTCTCACTTGAATATGGTTTGATTGAAAATGATGGTCAACATAGAGCTCTTTGTGGAGTTAAGAGTAGGAGAGAATTATGTAGTGGTTGGAAAAAAAATGTTACGCTCATAAGGGTTGCATCGTCAAGGTATAGATCCCATGGTTGGAGGAGTGCAAAATTGTATGGGTCCAGGAGGAGAAATTTGTTCTCTAAGGAGAATTCTATGTGCCTGCCACCAGAAGGGAATTATTATGATCAAATTCAAGATGGGTGTCAAAACAAAGTATGGGATCCCGGCTTACTAGAAGAGGATCAATTTTGGGAGCTCATAGTTTGTGGAGAACTCCATCAAAGCTTGGAGCTATTGAGTTCGAATGATGGAGCTTATTGGAAGTCCAAGCATTGGTGGATGTTCAAGGATGGATTCAAGCACAAGCCACCTTGATGAGAGCTCTCCATAAATCCAACTTAAGGACAATAAACAAAAGTGCTAGGTGGGAGACACTCCACCATGGTAACATCTTTCCCTTTTCTTTTTTGTAAATATTGGTAAAAATAAGTTAAATTTCATGTGTTTGTTTGGTTTGTTGAGTTTAATTGGGAGTCTAGTAGGTTAAATAAGGTTTTATGGTGTTTTGGTAGGTGTTTGGAGGTTTGGAATGCTTGGTTTGGTGTAAAAACATGAAAAATTTTGAAAAACAGAGCACCAATTGACACGTACGCGTCACCCACGCGTACGCGTGACCCCAAGTTTTTCCACCATCCATGCACACGCATCACCCACACATACGCGTGGATCCCAAATTTTCACTTCCCAGCCAAAAACCCGAGAGTTGTACGTGAAGTGTGCTGGATTTGTGCCTTTGGCACAAAACCCACCCACGTGTATGCATCACTCCATGCGTACGCGTCACCTTTCTAAATAACCCATCATGCGTACGCGTAACTCACGCGTACGCATCGATCCCCTTTCACACCACCACACGCACGCATCACTCCACGCATATGCGTGGGTTTCCCTGTTTCACTATTCTTCTTTTCTTCTCTTCTTTCCATTTCTTCTCTTTTTCTCTCCTCTTCCTTTCTCTTACCCATCATCCAACACTATCGTACACCATCAACCATTAGTTAGTTTGATTCATGTTAATTTTCTTGTTTTTAATTATAAGTGTTGGATTATTGATATTGTTTACTGTTTATTGCTGCTGATTACTAATAGGTTGTTAGTTTAACATCATTGCTGTTTATATTCATTGTTGGATTTCTTGCTTGCGGTTGTATGTGGTTACATGGTTTTGAGTGCTTCATGCTTATCCTTTTTGCATACCAAGTACTTGTACATTGCCTTCAAGCATCTTAACTCTTTTGAATCGCATGTTTTGGCCACCGTGCATTCATCATCCATGATTAGGCAATTGTATATTATCAATGCATTTTTTAGATGGCGCTTGTAATGATTGACCCTTATTTACATCACCTATTTCATGCATTGAGATTCTAGAATTGTGAAATTGGATCGAAAACTTACCTAGTGACATATTTTTGAGCTTTGTAAAGCTTTGTGGACCATGCTTGCTATGTGATTGAGTTGAACTTCTATCTTCTTTGTCTTAAGTTCCATAGCACCCATGTGTTCCACTTCCATGTCACTTAGGTGTTGCAAAAACTTAAGATGTGTCATTGTTTGATCTGTGAGCTCTATATTGCAATCGGTTCACTAACTTCACTTAGACATCAATTAATGATCATTCAATATCCATTTCACAATTGCTTGATTTTTTTCTTGAATGCTTTCATGCTTCTTCACTACTTGTTTGTATCTTAACCTACAAGTCTTTTAAAGTATCTCAAGCACACTAAAATGAGTGAAGTGCATGCTTTTTTTGTGTAATTGTGACACAGCTCTCTATGATGGTGTGTGTGTTCTAAACGGCGCCTAATTTAGAATTCACACACCTAATTTTCATCAATGTCACACTAATTCACTCACTCCATTCTAGTGATTCTTACCTTATTCTAACAATTTATGCTTCATTGATTTTGCATTTACTTTTCTTACTATCCTGTTTTCTATTTTCAGGATAAGTCACCGTAAGCATAAACAGAAGCGGGAGAAAGAACACGCAGTAACCGGTTGACCTACCTGCTGAAGGTAGCAATCCGGAAAGTCGCCGTACCCCCTTGCTCATCTTTGAGTGCACTGAGGACGGTGCAAACTTTTAAGTGTGGGGAGGTCGTCTGACCAGTCGGCGTTTTTGGGTGACAAGTTTCTAATCCTAACACTTTTGCATTTCATTTTTTTTTTGGTCTTTTAGGATATTTTGCTGCATTTTCTTATTTTGCATCTATATATAGTAAGCTTAGTCAAAATAATGAAAATTTTCAAGAAATTTATCTATAGGGCACCCCAATTGATTGAAAATTTTTTTTCTTAGAACTTGCTTGAATTATACATTATAATCATGTTTTTGAGCTAAGAATACAAGCATGTGAGATTTGAGCCTAATTGTGTAGTTACATCACATAACCACTTATTTTCATTCTTGTGTGCATTATTCTCTTCCTATAATTGTAATCTTTGATTTGTTTGATTCTTTATGTCCATTATTTTGTGTATGAATGTACTTATAGGATTGAGGCCATTGTTTTGAATAGCCCACTTACCCAAATAGCTACCTTTTATCTTCCATTGTTAGCCAATTTTGAGCCTATGCTTAACCCAATTGTTCTTAATTTTAGCACATTACAAGCCCTAAGGGAAAAATAATAAATGTCCCTTGTTTGGATCTTTGATTAGCTTAGGCTAGTGAGAGTGCTTATCATTCAAGTTTGGAAGAGTTGGGAATATTGGTTGGAATAAAAGAGTGTTTTTTGTATTTTTATTGGAAATATTGGGAATTGGATACATACTCATGCATTAAAGGTAAAACTATATGCATTGATACTTTTGTATATATTTTATTACAAAAAGAAAAAAATATATATACAAAATAAAGAATAATATATATCAAAAGAAAAACAAATACAGAAAAAAAAAGAAAGAAAAAGAAAAACAATAAAAAGAGGACAAAATGCCGCAAAGTAAAGCTCAATAATAATCAATGCATATGTGTGGTGATCAAAAAGAGAATGTATAAGTGTGAAAAAGTGAAGAATGGGTAGTTAGGTTAGCTTTGAAATTGTATAGGTTGTCATAGGTTAGGTGTGAAGTTTAAGTTAATCAAAGATTCAAATTCTAGCTCATTTGACCATATGAATCCTTACTTTGACCCTAGCCCCATTACAACCTATGGGAAAGTCCTCATGATAATTGTATGCATGCATGAAATAATTGTTGATTGTTAGATGAAAAATAAATCTTGAAAAGCATGATTAGGAGAGAATTGAGTGAATCGACCCTATACACTTGAGTGACTAGAGCGGATACACATCCAGTGAGGGTTCGATCTCTCAATTACATGTTTCCACCCATGATCATCTTTTCTTGCAAGTTTGTAAAATCTTTAAATAATTCAATTCAATTGTCGGTTTGATTTGATTGCTATAACGTTAGCCCTTGTACTTATATATGTATTCTTCGGAGTTGATTTATTTTGACCAAGTAATTGCATTCATATAGATAGATTGCATGTAGATAGGTTGCATATAGTTAGTTGCATTGAATAAATGTTGATACCCTTTGCTTCTTTCTTGAGTTTAGCATGAGGACATGCTTGGTTTAAGTGTGAAAAAGTTTGATAAACCCCAATTTTGTGGTTTATCTTGTGCTTATTTCGGGAGATTTTATCACATTTTCTCACATTTATTCAATGAAATAGCATGGTTTTGTAATTCTCCCTTAATTTGCCCCAAAGTGTAAAAACATGTTTTTTAGGCCTTAAAATAGCTAAATTTAATTCACTTTAATTCCATTCGATGCCTTGATGTGTTGGTTGAGTGATTTCAGGTTCATAAGGCAAGTATTGGATGGAAGAAGGGGAGAGAAAAGCATGCAAAATGGAGAACTCAAGGAAAAAAAAGGATTTGGGGTGCATACGCCAACGCACACGCGTGACAGACGCGCACGCATGGATGGAAAAATGCCAAGCGACGCGCACGCATATGCGTCACTGCTCGCATGTGACCTCATTAAAGTGAAAATACTAGGGGCGATTTCTGAGCTGCCCAGGCCTAAATCCAACCCGTTTCTGAGGGTATTTCATGCAAAATTCAAGCTTGGGCAAATTTGGGGAGAACTTAGTTGTAGGATAGCATCATGTAGGTTAGTTTCTAGAGAGAGAAGCTCCATCTTCTCTCTAGAATTAGGGTTCTTAGGGTAATTGCATCTTAGGTCTAGGATTTAATTCTTGTTTTCATCTTGTTTCCTTTAAAATTTCTTGTTTCTACATCTCAATTCTCTTAGTTTGTAGTGTTAATTTCTCCTTTTATGCCTCTTTTAATCATTGATGAACTCTTTTTGGATTTGTATTTTCTTTAATGCAATTGATGTTTTATGTTCCTTTTATTGTTGAATTGAGTTGTTGATCTTACTTTTCTTGCATTGGGTAGTTGTAGAATTTATCTTTCCTTGCAATTTACCATGCTTTCCCTTTATGCCTTCCAAGTGTTTGACAAAATTCTTGGTTGGTTGTTAGAGTAGATTTTTCAGCATTCTCGGCTTGGAAAGAGGAATTAGGCAATCTTGAGTCATTAAGACCCAACTTATGTTGGTGATCTAGAGTTGTTAGCTAGTATTGTTTCCATTGATTCTAATCTCTTGATAATTCATTTAGTAAGTTGATTAGGACTTTTGGATTGAGATTAGATAGTCTTATTTGACTTTCTTCGAGTGTGAAGATAACATTATACCTTCTTCCATCGTTGGGGATGACGAAATAAGATAAATTCTTGTTAATTATTGTTATTAGTGGCTAGTATAGAAAGCCTATATTCTCAATCCTTGCCATGAATGTCTCTCTTTTATTAATTGCTTGTTTCCTTTATTTTCTTGTCATTTACTTTCTTGCCCATTTATAAATCAAACCCCTTGTTCCTTCATAGCCAATAATTGACCACTTCAATGCAATTCCTTATGAGGTGACTCGAGGTTTAAATACTTCGGTAAATTTTCATTTGGGGTTTGTACTTGTGACAACTAAATTTTTTATTTGAGTATTGTTAGTTGGTTGGAAACTATACTATCAATGAGAATTCTTTTGTGTGAAATTTCTAACCATACGACAATATTCAACTATCAATAAGCATACTTGAGGTGAGGTGGAAAGGGCTTCAACTCCATGTTCAGCTCATGTCTTTGCACTTGATCATCTGGAACCACTTGAGGGCAAGGTGTCTTTAGTTTACTCAGAGGGTTTCTCCACACTTGAACCTTGAACAACGTTCTTCTCATCAACTGCCTCTTGGTGAACTTCAGCCACAGTCTCATTAATAATATGACACCGGAAGATAGAGTAGTTTTTCGGTGGATGCTTCATAGCTTCATCAAGGTTGAAACTCACTGCTCTTCCATCTATCTCAAGGGAATATGTACCCGAGAAGGCATCCAATTTAAACCGAGAAGTCTTCAAAAATGGCCTTGCAAAAGATAGATGATGGTCTTCCTGAGTCATTAGGGGGCATCTCTAGAATGTAGAAATCAATAGGAAATGTCAACCCTTTAATGCTCACCAAGACATCTTCCGCAATGCCAACTACAGAGATTATGCTCTTATTTGCCGAAATAAATCGGGCTGCTGACCTTTTCAATGGTGGAAGCTTCAAAGTATCATAAATAGATAATGGCATAATACTGACACATGCACCTAAGTCACACATGCAATCAACAAACTGCACACCACCTATAGTGCATATAACCATACACGGACCGGGAGTACCACATTTCTCCGGTATAGCACCCATCAAATTAGAAATCGAGCTACCCAAAGGAATAGTTTCTAAATCATGAATCTTCTCTTTATTCATGCACAAATTCTTTAGAAACTTAGCATATTTAGGAACTTGTTGAATAGCATAAAAAAGGGGAATAGTTACCTCAACCTTTTTGAAGATATCTACCATGTTAGGATCTAGCTCTACTTGCCTTTTAGTCCTCCTAGGAAGGTGTGGAAAAGGAATGGGAATGGCGTCTTTCAAAACATTGTCTTCCTTAGATACTCCATCCCTTGGTTGAGCAACTTCTTCTTCAACCGTCTCTTGTACCTCATCCTCGTCTTCCACATCTTCTACCTCAACAACCTCTTCGTCTTGAATGTCTTCTCTTGAGCTTAGCTCCATGGGACTCCTCTCTTGCAATGTAGTGCCGGATCTCAAGGTGATGTCATTGATTCCACCCTTGGAGTTAGGTAAAGGTTGAGAGGAAAGTACACTAGAGCTTGAAGATTGAGCGTTGGAGATAGAGGGTGGGTCCATACGGAAGAGAAGAGCTTAGATGGTAGAGGTAAGACCGGTTATGCTAGAGGCAACTATGGCTTGAAGCTCTTTTTGTCCTTGCATAAGAGAGCGAAGCATCTCATCGTTGGAGGAAGAAGGAGGGTATGTAATTTAGGGGGCTTGTGGTTGGTTGAGTTGAGGTGCTTGAGCTTGCCTTTGGTGAGGTGGTTGGTATCTTTGGCCTTGGTTTTGCTCTTATTATTGAGGGTTTTATTGATACCAGTTTTGTTGGTAGTTATTATTCCACCTTTGATTTCCACCATTGTCTTTGCCTCCTTGGTTGTAGTTGTCCCTCCATCCTTGGTTGGGATTGTCTTGCCAACCTTGATTGTAATTACCACCTTAATTGTAGTTACCGCCTTGTTGATAGTACCCTTGATTTGGACGTTTGTAATAAGCATTGGTAGCCGCCAAGGTGTTGTCCTCTTGGAGTTGTAGACATTCATCAGTGTAGTGCGAGTAGCAAGCACAACCTCCACATACTCTCTGAGGAACTAACTATTGACAGTGTTATTGTGAAGGATGTAGAGGTTGTTGTTTATTGAGTTGGAGTTGCTTGAGTATATTGGTCATATCTCCTAATGTCTTGGTGAGAGAAATAGTCTCACTACTAGAAGAAACTTCGACAATAGCTTTGGGATGATTATTCCGTTGCCTTGCATGTTGGGTAGACTCAGCTAGATCAGTGATCAGTTGCCACGCTTCTGTCGCCATCTTGTACATTGTCAGAGAGCCATTACTCACAGCATCCAAGAGGGTCTTATCTCGAGGCTTCATGCCTTGGCAGAAGTAGCTAATTAACACCAAATGGTCAATCATGTGATGGGGGAAGGAGTCCAGAAGATTCCTAAAGTGTTTCCAATACTCATAGAGAGTCTCTGATTCACCTTGAATGATGCAGGAAATTTCCTTCCTCAATCTATCTGTGACCTCTGGTGGAAAGAACTTGTCCAAGAATTCCCTTCTAAGCAAATCCCAATTAGTAACAATAGCTTCAGGTTGAGTGTAGAACCACTTCTTTGCCTTTCCCTCTAGAGAAAATGGGAAGGCATATAACCAAACAACAGTCTCATCCGCCCCATGTCACCTAGTAGTTGAACAAGCTGTTTGAAAGTCTCTAAGGTGCTTGATGGGCTCTTGAGCGGGTAAACCATGGAATTTAGGTAGTAGATTAATCAATGCGGTCTTCAGTTCAAATCCAGCAGTTAGATTCGGATGACGCACTTGATATGGTTGAAGAGTGAAATCCGGAGCTCCCGCTTCTTTGAGAGTAATCCTTCTAGGAACTGCCATAGTATCTGCACCTAAATCAATAGAAGAGGTGTCAATGGACTGAGTAGGAGAAGAGTTAGATTCTTCCTCAAATGACGCTTCAGACTCAACCTCGGGTAAGGTTGGTGAATTGGGCGAAATCCCTTCACCACCCTCGGAGGCTAACTGACACTGAGCTCCCCTAGTATGTGAAATGGTTTTTTCAATTTCAAGATCAAATGCTACTAGGCTCGGATCTGGTAATGAACGTGTCATTCAATAAAAGAAACTTATTAAGAAAAATAAATAATAAATATTACTTCTAAACGAAAAACACACAAATAAAAGAAAAAATGCAATTATGTAAATATAAATATATTTACACCAACCAAGAATTTAGCACACATATGCAACTCCCCGGCAACGGCGCCGAAAATTGATGGGTGGAAAGATGCCAGTTAAGAATTTTTGATAAAAATAGCGTTGCAAGTACAGCCTTAATTGACGAAAATTTCACTATCAATTTAGAATATGTCACAATTAAGAATAAATAACCGGGAGTAGAATCTCGGGTCGTTTCCCTAAGAGTTGACACAGGATGTAAATTATTGGTCAGGATTTTCCTAAATATTTTTGAAATTGAGAATAGAAAAATAAATGGCTAGGAATTAAAACAATGAATACTAATAAGAGGTGTTATGCATTTAAAATAAAAGACCTTAGTCAGGAGAGAGAATTGGGGTTTCTATCCTTGTTGTCTTGCCCAAGTAGAATAGTAAATGTTCATTGCTTCCACTTAGTTATCCTCTAGCAATTAAAGCAAAGTCAAGTGGTTATCACTAACTCTAGCCCACGAGTCCTAGTCACTTCATGGGGAAGGACTAGAGTTGGTGTGAGTTGAGGTAGCCAGCAATTCCCAATTACAGATAATACTTGAGTATCACAACTCAAGGGACCCCAATTAATCAACCCCTAAGAAAATTTGGAAGGTCTACTCCATTAACATGAATGCCATTTTCATAAATATATAATTGGAGTAAAAAAAGGCATATTAATTATGAGAAATTAATTAAATCAAAATTTGCACTATTAATAATTAAGCATAATCAAACACTTACTAAAATTAAACATAAAAATAATTCAATGCATTAATAAAATTAAAAAATAACAAGATCCAAATATGAATTCGAGCAATTAAATGGAAAAACAAAAGTAATAGAAGTAATAGAGAAGAAAACTATAAGAACAATGACTCCAATTGAAGGTAGTAGCAGCTCTCTCAAGATCCAATACAAAGTAAAACTAAGAACATCATAAATGAAATACCCTAATTAGCCTAAGCCTTACCTCTCATCGTAAAGCAAGGGTTAATCAAAGGTTACGATAGTTCTAAGCTCATACATATAATATATAGGAAGAATTAATATATTCTAGAAGCTCGATGAAGGATATAGCTCAAAAACAGGATTTGAAAAGCGCAAAACGTACTAACGAAGCTTCTAACATAAGGCTCAAGAAACAGATATAATGTAACAAAAGATAATAGTATAATATCATAAGAATCTAGCCATAGTCCGCGGAATTCGTGCTGGCTAGCTATATACAGACATACGGAACCAGATAGTAAAATTAGCTTATACAAAATTTTTTCTCTCAAATACAAGCCTCTAGGCAAAGAAAAATACAAAAGTGAGAGCTATATAAGCAAAATAAATCAAAAAGACTCCAAGAGTAATAGGATCCTCCTCTTCTGTCACCATCCCAGCAACTCACCGAGGTGTGTTGCGACCTGCATATGAAAAACACAACAAAAAGATGGTATGAGAACCGGAGGTTGTGAGTATGGTAACAGTGCCCAGTGATGTAGGATATAAGACCCCGGGACGGCAGAGGCAATCCTAGATTCATATCCATCACAAGATTTATCTTAAAGCATACTGAACAATAAAGCATAATTTAAACCTCAATACAACTTAAAGCCTTAGCAATATAAAATAGGAAATCTAACTTAAAGGATTCTCTGGTCTAACAATTTCTGCTGTCCCACAGCCATCACCAACCTATCCTCCATGCGATCCCATTGCCACCGCCTTCTGAACCTCCTCAATCCCAGTAGGAAACACAAATAATTTCAATGCAAGTAAAACACAAGTAGAAGCATGTAAGACAAGTAATTCAAGTAAGCAATTAGGCATGTTATACAAATAGGCAAACCATTACAAGTAGTTAAAGCATACAAACAGATAGAAAATGCATATGATGAATGCCTGTCCTACTGGCTGTGATATCACATTGTCAGTTCAACTTTCAACCCGACACACCTCCACAGAGATGTCGCGCTTTGGAATCATCATTTGGGATGCAAGCGGGATACTCTTGCCATAGACCTCACATCTCAACGTAAGCGGGATTAACCACCGTTCTTATGCCGCCGCTGCAACCTCGACAGGCGGGATTAACCAACGTTCCTGCCAGGCGCATAGTGTCTCATAATCTCAGTATAAATCAGTACTTCAGTGGTTTTCAAAAAACATTTTCAGTAAAACATGGATCCATCATCTCATTCAGAGCCCTCAACTCATCTCAACTACTGTCAATTCACATTTCAGTTCCAAACTCAACAGTTCATCAGTTCTCATTTCACGTACCAGTCTACCTTCACACGCCGTCAAACCATCCTCAGTGCACCATAAACCTAGGCCTCTATTTTCTAACTTTTCAAAATAATATCAACTAAATCCCTTCGGTTCTTTTCCATGTTTTAATATCCAAAATTAAGCCCAAAATTCTTAAAATGGTGTCACAGAAGCTTACAAGCTTGTTGGGAAGGTGAAATAGTTAAAAAGAAAGTTTAAATTTGAGAAACAGGGCGTGTGCGTACGCACAAGGGTGTGCACGCGCATCCCTAGGAGAAGTTTTAAAAAGTGTGCGTATGCATAGAGGTGTGCATACGGACAGGTACAAAAACTCAGAAGTCTATTCACTCGTACAAGCTGTGCTAGCGCCCTCAACAGACTGCCCTTTCCAACTTGTGCGTGCGCACAGGGTTGTGCGTGCGCACGAGTTGTAAATCCTTATTGGTTATGTGCGTGCACAAGCTGTGCGAATGCTCTAAATAGGAAGCCTTCCCCTGCGTGTGTGTACGCACAGGTCTCTGCGTGCGCACAGGTTTAAAATTTTGCAGGGGTGTGCGTGCACACAAGGCTGTGCGTGCGTACATACCAGAAATCACAAAATTTTGCAACTTTGCAGAATTTCAGATTTTCAACATCAAACTTTGAATGATCATAACTTCCTTTACCAAAATTCAAATTTTACAAACTTTAAATCAATATGAAAAGTTCTCAATGGACTTTAATTCTAAACAAATTTCAATAAATTTTGAAAACTGAGGCATGAGTTATGATCAGACAAAGTTCACCAAAATACCCTTTTTACCAAAAGCAACAATTACTCAATTTTTTCAAATTCTCAAACCACATCCAACCAAAACAATACCAAACCCCCATTTATAGCACAATCTACCTTATTGGGTCACAATTCACCATTCTCAACCATCAAACATCAATTACATGACACTAAAATCAATCCTTTACCAACACATTCATCAATCATCATTTTATCACTATCAATTCTCATCATCAACCTCATTCATGCTTTATATCAATAGACAACAATTTACATTCATTCAAGTTTATCAAACATCATACCTCAACATCTTTATTTATCAACATTAACCATGTCAATTCATCATCCATCATCAACCAACCATCATCAACAATCACATAAATCCAAACCTATCCTATGGGTCACTAGCCTAAGTGTCCATGAATATTATATACTACACAGAGCAAACCGAAACCATACTTTGACCGATTTCCAATATGCAAAAATTCAAAATTGAGCCCAGTCTATACTTTCAACCACAAGCAAACCTCTAATTCCACTCCAACAAGCACCAACAAGCTCCAAAAGCTCCCAAACTCACAATAATCAAGCTATAATACACATAAATCATGACTAATTAACCTAGGGCTCAATTTGATCATAATCACACAAGGGTTTCAAGAGATCTTACCTTACCCAATAGTTTTGGATGTCAAATCCAATGCTAACCAAAGGTTAGAGTGTACCTAAATACCCAAAAATCACAAAACCTCACTTAATCAAAAGCGCTAAAACTCAAAATATTGAAGAGAAGAACTGAGAGGAATTTGAGCTTTTCTTACCATTTTATTAGGTGGGTTTTGTAGAGCTCTTTGCAAGAAACGCGTGGCCGCAAACGGTGCGGCGATCGGAGATCTATAGCTCAAGATATGAGCTTGTGAAGATGGAGATGAATAGTGTTAATAGAGGGTTTCTTCTCCTTCCTTTCTCAGCTGGTGGTGTTGTCTTTATGTGTGTTGTTGCTGAAATTGGTTCATTAACGAACCTTTTATATGTTGCACTTGGGCCCGATCCAATCCGTTAGCGTTTAGCCCGTTTGGCGCAACTTCAGGCCAAACCTTTAAAATTAACGCCCGGTTTTCGACTTCTAATATTTTTCTAAGGATTTTGACTGTTTTCACTTTTTCTCATGCAGTACCGAGCAGACATAAACCGGTTCAACCGGTTCGACTGCCGATTCGCGATTTTTCTCGATTTTTCGCAGAAAATACATTTTCTGACTCAGAAAAAGCCACTGAGTCCAAAAATCATATTTAAATCCTCTGATCCGTGTTCTAACTTTTCGGATTCTATTTTGGGGCAATTAATTATCTAATTAGGCAGTTAATTAGTCACAGTTCTTACAATAAACACTGGGAGAAGTAGTGTTTCTCTCTCTACAATTAAAAACTAATAAAAACTAAAGTGAAAAAGTGAAGTCTCTCAGTCTCAGCTCCATCCCTGCCTCTAGTCTGTGTTTTCGAGCTTGGATCTAGGTCCAAATCATCCTAGAAATCGCCCCCAGTGAGTTCTGTTAAGTGCAGCACGTGACGCTCTGTCACGAGTATGCGTCGCCAAACCTTGCACCTGTCCACGCATACACGTCAGTCACGCGTACGCGTCGCTGAATGACGCTCCTGGTCACGCACACGCGTCGGCGATGTGTGCGCGTCGATCCTCGCTTCTCAAATGTTCAATTTCTTGTGCTCCTTCCACTTTAACATGCTTCATCTTCATCCTTTAAGCCATCTATGCCCTGTAAACCTAAAAACACTTAACAAACACATCACGTCATTAAATGGTAATAAAGGAGAATTAAAAATTAACAATTTTAAGGCTTAGGAAACATGTTTTCAATCATAGCACAAAATTGGGAAAGAAACTTAAAAACATGCGATTTACATGAATAAGTGTTAGAATAGTTGACAAAACCCACTCAATTCTGTCCAAAATATGTCATAAAATAGTGGTTTATCAGACAGGCTCTTTCTTCTCGCTAGAATTTAGGATTTTTAGCTTAGTTTTTCTTCAATTTTAGTCTTTGATTCTTGTTTTAATATAGTTTCATTTATATTTTCATGTTCTCTTTCCTTGATCCTCTTAGTTTCTTTTGTTATTTTCTCAATTTTGCTACTCTTAGTTATATATGCTTTTGTCAATTTTGATTCCATTAATGTAATTTTGATAGTTTATGATTTTTGGATGCTTGTTGAGTTTTTATCATTATTCTCATGCAATTGGTAGTGTAGATTTTTTTTCTATTGCAATTTATCATGATTTTCCTTTTATGCATGCTCGATGATTGATAAAATGTCTCTTCGAGTTTTTGTATAGTTTTTTTCACACTCTTGGCTTGGAATTGGATAATTAGGTGACCTTGAGTCATAGATGTCCATCCGATATTGTGTTAAGATTGTTAGTTGGTTTGGTTTCCACTGACGCTAGACTTTCGCTAAGTTAATTAGTGAGTTGGTTAGGATTTGTCGATTGAGATCAATTATGCCCTTTTGACTTATCCTCGATGTTTGGATTGACTAGTTGGGATTAATTCTTTGCAATTACCATATTTGTGGTCTATGATTATGATAGGAATCCTTAATTCCCAACCCTTACTGAGAGTTCCTTTTTGCCACTTGAATTCCATTTTTTTTATTTACTTGCTTTGAGTTTTACTTCCCTTGCATGCTTATTTAATTTCTTGACTTTTAATTTTCTTGTCAATTTCTATCACAACCCCCATTCCCTCATAGCTAATAATTGAGCACTTAATTGTAATTCCTAGGGAGAACGACCCGATGTTTAGTACTTTCGATTTTTAATATTGGTTTAACATAAGTGACAACCTTTATTTAAACTTTGATCATGGGAGTTAATGAATCCATATTGGATGATATATTTTGGTTTTATTTTAGTGTATTTCATCATATAAACCAACATTTATTCATCCAAATATCATACTTTTGTGTTCTCTCCCTAAATTGCGCCTAATTATGAAAACATGCTCTTTTGTGCTTAATTTAGTCAATCTTATTCTATTTACATTGCATTTGATACCTTGATATTGTTTGTGAGTGATCTCAGATGTAGAAGGTAGGAATGGCTTGGTAAAGATGGAAGAAGAGCATGCAAGACGGAAAAAACATGAAGAAAACAAAGGAGAAGCACACATTGGAGTGTGCGTGCATATAACCTACTGTGCGTACGCACAAGAAGCACAACAGCATGTGTGTGCACGCACAGCAACCTGTGTGTACGCACGAGAAGAAAATCAGCATGTGTGCATACGCACATAACCTTGTGCGTCTGCACAAGTCCCAGTACGTGACTCACTTAATGCAATTGTTGGGGGCAATTTTTGGGCCTTTAGAGCCCGATTTTAGGACTTTCTGAAGCTGATTGAGTGCTCTATCAAAGGGCCATCATTCCATGTGAAAGGGGGGAGAAATTAGGGTTAGTTTAGCAACATGTAGGTCATTTTTTAGAGAGAGAAGCTCCACATTCTCTCTAGAATTAGGGTTTCTTAGTTTAATTTCTTTGTAATTTCTCTTTTTAATTCTTGTTTTCATCTAGTTTCTTCTACCTTTCTTTGTTCTGTTATCTTAATTTCCTTAGTTTTTATTGTTAATTTCTCATTTTGGTTACTTTTTATGTTTATGAGCATTCTTGTTATTTTGATTTCCATTTAATGCAATTTATGTTTTATGTTCCTTTATTGCTTAATTATGTTATTATTCTTACTTTTCTTGCTTGGTAGTTGTAGAATTTATTATTTCTTGTTATTTTATCATGTTTTCTTTTTATGCCTTCCAAGTGTTTGATAAAATACTTGGTTGTATTTTTGCCTAGTTTTTCACACTCTTGGTTGGGAATTTGGATGATTAGGTGAACTTGAATGGTGGATGTCCATTCCACATTATGTGAGGATTGTTAATTGATTAGATTTCTACTAACTCTAAGCCTTCCATTAATAAAGTTGGCTAGGACTTATGGATTGAGATCAATTATGCCCTTTTGACTAATTCTCAATGTTAGGATTGACTAATTGGGATTAATTCCATATAATTACAATGTTTGTGGTCTATAACTAGGATAGGAATCTTTAATTCCCCAATTATTGCCAAGAGTCCTTTTTGTCACTTTAATTCCGTTTTTATTGCTTTAATTGCTTTCATTTAATTAATTCTCATTTTAATTTCTTGCCTCTTATAATCAAAAACCCCAAAATCCCCCAAAGCCAATGATTGAGCATTTAATTACAACTCCTAGGGAAGACGACCCGGGAGTCTAAAGACTCTCGTTTTATATTTGTATTGATTGTGACATTCTTTGAATTTAAAATTTGATTTGAGAATTAGTTGTTGGTTTGGATTATACTTGCAACGAAGGAATTCTATTAAGAAATTCTAGACCAACACAAATTCTCTTTTATCAAATTTTTGGCGCCGTTGCCATGGAGTTGCAATGGTGTTATATTGTTGGCTATTGTGCATATTTTGAATATTGTAAATAGCTTATTTTTGGTTGATTGTGCATATGTTGCTTGCTTATTTTTGGCTATTGTGAATATGTTAATATGTGAATATGTGAATAGTTTATTTTTGATTGATTGCTTGTTTTTGCTAGTTCTAGGAGTTCATTTTATTTGTTCTTGTTACCTTTAATTTTTATTTTCTTTTTATTCTTTGAATTCTCACCCATTGCATTATGAGTTTTGTTGCTATTGTGTTATAGGAATTGGGAATTTCAAATGCTTGTTACCTTGATGGAATGAAAGGAATTCACAACAAGAATTGGGTGCACAAGCTTTAGAATCTCAAAAGCCTTGGAGAATACAAGCTTGGGTGGGATTTCAAAAAGGTTGGAAACACAAGCCTCCTTGATGAGAGCTTTCCAATAAAGTCTAACTTAAGGACTCTAAATAGAAGTGCTAGGTGGGAGACACCCCACCATGGTAACATTGTTCTTACCCTTTCCTTGTTTATAATTTTGACTTTATTGCATTTTGATTGTTTTAGTTAGCTAAGAATTAGTTTAATTTTGAGATTTGTTAGGTTAATTTCTGTATGGATCATGAATTTATGGGTTTTTGAATATTTTGGGGTTGATCTTTTGTTGAGTTAAGACTTAAGGCCTTAGATTTTGAAGAAAATTTTTTGGGAAAAACAGGGCATGTGCGTGCGCACACCCTTGTGCGCACGCACACAACATAAAAATTTTGCATCCTGTACGTACGCACACCAGCCTGTATGCCCTCTGCTGGGAGCACTCGCACGCGTTGTGCGTATGCATTCCCCTGTGTTTTGTGCTTTGCGCGTATGCACGGGCATGTGTGCGTACGCACGCACCCTTCTTTTTGCGCACTTTATGGGTACGCACACTTCCTTACACCCATTCTGTTGGGAGCGCTGGCATGCTCTGTGCGTCTGAACTCTTGTCCAATTTTGTTCTTGTGCGTGCGCACGGACCTGTGTGCGCGCGCACACATGATCCTTCCTTAAAAAAAAAATCCTTTGTGCGTGCGCACACCATTGTGCGGATGCACACGTCTTACTCCCCTCTCTATTCAGAGCGTTCGCACGACTTGTGCAAGCGCATGTATCCCCTGTTCCACCTTGTGTGTGTGCACATACATACGTGTGCGTACGCACAAGTGCTGTTTTGAGCAAATTTCTTTTGCACTTTTCCCTCAGCCCTAACGCACTTCCACCCCCTCCACCCTTCTCTTCTCTTACTTTTACCCTGCTTCCTACTTTTCCTAGTTAGTTTTGTTTGCATTTAATTTTCATTTTAGTAATTATATTAGTTTCGATTTAGTTTTTTGTAATTAAATAAGTTGCACGTGTTTGCTTGATGTTGATTGTGTTGCTTCTTGCTTCAATTTTGGTTTAATTTTTTATGAATATGTGCACTGAGCATCAAGTCTTTGTTTTATTGCCTATATGAAGTTTGAGTTTGATTCATATGTTGAAGCTACCATATGCATTAAACTATATCCTTGTTTGGCATCCTAATCATGAAGTGTGCACTTTTACTTTAGTTAATTGAATTGAATTACTTGTTCATCATGATTTTCATTTCAAATTCATGACATTACAAGGCACTTGTTTGTTTTAAATGCTTTGCTTTTGTTTGAGTTATCTAACTTGACTCTTATCAAGCTTATCACCTTTTGCAACAAGTACCTTTACCATGTGACTATCTCATTATGTTTCATGATGAATAAGTAGTCTTCTTCTCATTATTGAATTGGTTATTATTGATTGTGCCATTTTCTTTTCATTTTACGCTTTCACTTGCACAAATTCCAACAATAACAAGTCTCATAGGGTTCAAACAAAATAAGGATCCAAAGGAGTGTCACCACTTTAGCCACAAAGAAGAATCACTATGATATCATGCATAAAACCCCATTAACCAGGATTGAATATCTGTCAATAAGGGCTTGTATCTCTCTGTGTTTTCATTCAATTCTCTTATTCTCTACTGCTTGCTTGGGGACAAGCAAGATTTAAGTTTGGTGTTGTGATGCCTAAGCATCTTAGGCTAGTTTCACAAGCCTTTTTCATTAGGTTTTACTTGGTTTTCATGCATTTCTTAGGTAATAAGCAAGTATTTGGATGAGTAATGTATGTATGTCTTGATTAAATCAAACATTGTGATTTACAAATATTTTCATGAGATTGATGCAAGAATTACTTGATGCAATGAATAGTGTATTATCTTGTGATTATGGCAAGGCTTTGATGCATTTGTTTGGTTGATGATAGGTAAGGAGAAGCAAAGCAAAGGCAAGGAAGAAGAAGAGGTTATAGCGTTAGTGGCCAAAGTTAGCCCACTAACGCTATGGTTAACGGTGCCAAGGAAGGAGGAAGCAACGTTGGTGGCCTAAGTTGGCTCACCAACGTTGCCCATTAACGTTGGCTCAAGGAAGGAGAAAGCAACGTTGATGGCCCAAGTTAGCTCACCAACGTTGCCCATCAACGTTGCCAAAGAAGAGGGGAGAAACGTTAGTGGTCTAATTGGCTCACTAACGTTGCCCACTAATGTTGCAAAGGTGACAAGCAACGTTGGTGGCCCAAAGTTGGCTCACCAACTTTACTACACAAGAAAGGGTGCCAACGTTAGTGTGGTAATGTTACTTCAAGTTAACACACTAACGTCTTCAACAAATTCATGAATTGAAGCTTGAAAATATTGGTGACGACAAGTACGCGTGGGCGATGCATACGCATGGGCGACATGTACGCGTGAGCGTAGAAATTGACAATTCACGTGCGCGCATGGGCGACGCGCACGCGTGAGAAGAGCGTTAACGCGCTAACGTTGTGTCACTAACGCCAGTCACGTGTACGCATGGGCGATGCGTATACGTGACATGGCCAAAAACAGCGTTGACGCGTACACGTGGGCGCCACGTACGCGTGACTTGGAAATCGTTAGTGATAACGTTAGCATGATAACGCCAGCACCAATGCCATTTTTCAGGGGCACTCATGCAACGTTAGTGTACTAACTTCAGCGTTAACTTCAAGAGTCATTCCAAACTTACTTCAACCAAGGCCAAAAGCCCACATCCAAGTACTTGAAGACCCATTTGAAGATGAGAAGAGGAGTATATATAGGAAGAGTTTTGAACTTGAAAAGCATCTGGAGGATTAGAGACTCCAGAGAGCTTAGTTTAGCATTTTCTCAGTTGTACTGATTTTACATTCTGCAACTTTCTTTTTTGTTTTGTATTGAGTTTAGTTTATTTTAATGCCATTTTAAACACTTCTTCTTTTCTGCAATTTTACATCTTAGTTTCTATTAAGTTCAGTTTAATTTCATGCAATCTCAATTTCCTACACTTGTTCTTAGAGCAATGATTAATTAAACCCCAATCATTAGGGGGAGGAGCTCTATTGTAATTCACATGATTGAATGAAATTCTTCTTCTTCTCAATCTGCTTGTTGTAGCTAAGAGATAACTTCCATGTTCATTTGATCTATTCACTCCGAAAGGGGGTTTAGATCCATTGAATTTCTATGTGAGCCTCGGAAGGGGAATTATAGAAATTAGTTTGGAGCTCTATCTCTCACAACTCTCTTGATCAATACCGAACCATTCGGGAGGAATTGAGATCTTGAGAACTTATGTGGCGTATGGATGAGAGAAATGCACTTAACCTCTTCTTATGACAATTAGATCAAGAAATTGGCAAATTGATTGTGTTTAGAATAGAATCAGAATTGTATTGGAAATAGACCAGTAATATTATTAATCCATGAAACTCAGCAGAGCTCCTAACCCTTACTTAGGAGGTTAGTGACTCATACTATACAAAATTAGTGAAATATTCGAATGGGGAGGGGGGATAGGATGCTAAACATAAACGATCTTCACCTATGTATACTAATCTAATGACTAAGGATTACAAAAATAAGATAAACTAGTCTTGTAGTGCGAAAACCACTTTTGGGGCCCACTTGGTGAGTGTTTGGGCTGAGCTTAAGTGTTTACCACGTGCTAATGTCCCTTAATGATGTTGAACGCTGGCTAGGGACCCCCTTTTGCGCGTTGAACTCCACTTGCTCCCTTGTAGGCACTGGATGCCAGGAATGAGGCTGGTGGCTGGCGTCGAATGCCAGTTTTGGACCTTCGATTTCAAAATAAAGTATAGACTATTATATATTTCTGGAAAGCCCTAGGTGTTAGCTTTCTAGAGCCGTTAAGGTCGTGCCATTTAGACTTCAGTAGCTCTAGAAAAGCCTGTTTGAGTGCACGGAGGTCAGATCCTGACAGCATCTGCAGTGCTTTCTCTGTCTCTGAATCAGACTTTTGCTTCAGCTCCTCAATTTCAGCCAGAAAATACCTGAAATTGCATGAAAACACACAAACTCAAAGTAGAATCCAAAAATGTGAATTTTGCACAAAAACCTATAAAAACTTAATAAAACTTAAACAAAATATACTAAAAACTATATGAAAACAATGCCAAAAAGTGTATAAAATATCTGCTCATCAATGAATAATAATATCATCATTTGTCCAAACAAGAAAACAAAAACTAATAAATACATAAAATGTCTCAAATACATCCAAATAAAATATAATATTGAAACATTAATTGAATGTTCATATAGCTTTTATTGCACCTATATTGCCTTCTATCCCATGATATATTTTTTAACATCACTTACATCCAAATAAAATCTAATATTGAAACATTAATTGAATGTTCATATAGCTTTTATTGCAGCTATATTGCCTTCTATCCCATGATATATTTTTCAACATAACTTGGACGTTGTTTCCATAGGCAATCCTATAACACTTACATGATTATTAGCAAGAAAATGTACTACCTACCAACTATCAATGTGAGCTAAACTTAAAATTACCTTCAAAATTAAAATAGGTAAGAATTATACCCTTATTTGCATGTCAAGTGATATATTTAGCACAATCTTTTTTCATATGTCTCACTTTCTTCCAAAAGAAATGGGTTGTGACTCTATCCTTTTGACATTTTTCAACTAAAAAGTTGCACTGTAATAGAATCACATTTTCTCTTGTAATAAGAAAACAAAGCCTTGCGACCACTTTTAGTCTTATCTTGCTATATTGTCTCTTTTTCCTGGACACAATGATAAAAGTGCATTCAGAGATTAAGAGTCCTTTAAAATTTTATAACTCACTTCGAATTGCTCAAAGTGCTCAAGAAAAAGGATCGGAATACAATGTATGAGTATATCTTCAAACAACTCTAACTCTTGTGCTTTTAAATTGGTAACTAAGATGAGATATTTCATAATGTACTCCCATATTTCCCTTAAATTAACTTTATACCTCATTTATATGATTCAAACTCGATGAATCACCTAAAAAGGATCTATCAAGATTGGAAATAAGCAGAATTTTGCACAACTTATCATGACCTTGTATCTTATGCTATAGGTCTTAGAATTTGATGATTCTATAAAAAGAAGAAAACTCATATTTTGAATCACAAGTTAGACTCAAGGATGATCAAAATCGGAGTTGTAAATTTAGAGAGATAGACAAGGCTATGGACCGATATATTTGTATAGAACAAAGTGCCATAATTAAAATATTGATAAGGTTAAGAAAGGTATAAGGATGAACACCCTTGATAGATTTAGATAATTCTATGAAGAAGTTAACGAGAGAGGAAACCTCACAATTAACAAAAATCTTATCTGCCTTACATATTCCATAGAGCCTCTTTTTATAGTGTTGAGTAGATGACAAGCTTACTAAATGATCCATTAAATATTTATTACTCCACCACATTGAAAACAACCACTAAACTCTAAACATTTAAAACTCACTTAGAAAAACAAAATAGAGTCTCTTTTACAGTGATGAGCGAACGACAAGTTTACTAAACAATCCACTAACCATATATTATTCCGCTACATTGAGAACAACTACTAAACATTTAAAACTAACTTAAAAAAACCACTATATAAAGCCTTCTATATAGTGCTGAGTGAGCGGCAAGCTTAGTAGGAGCCTTTAACTGAAAATTACATCGAATTTTCTTTGAAAAATTGGAAATACTTTTTCTTTTATACATACATATATACATACATACATACATACATACCTCAGAGGCTTTCCTTATGGAGTTGGACTTAGTTCAGTTTAAAGAGCCAAGGAGCGATCTCACTGAATGATAGATAGAGGGTCTCCACCTTGAATTGGTCAAAGCCAATAATCTGATAAATAGAAGGCAGAGAGATCAGAAAGATACGCGGACGACTTGACTATAGTATAGGTCGGATGTTTCCGTAATCAGTAAGCAACAGATCTCCCCTCATTGATTTTGGGAAAGCAGGTGGCCGCCTGTGAATTCTTTCAAGGCAAGGGGCGGCCTGATTCGACATTGTTGTTTACTCTGATCCGGTCGAGGTGGTTTTCGTTTACCAGCGCGTAGGTGGTCTAAGTTCCTATGACCGAGTCTATATATATATATATACTCAAATACATCTCATCACACTTTACATTCACAAGAATAACTTTTACAAGTATATAACTATATATAAAACTATCAAATCACAATTCATATTCCTCTTTACAAAAATATAATAATAAAGGCGAGGAAAAACAAAAGCTAAGATAATACATTAAATAAAAACACGATAAAAAACACAATATAATCTTCATCGGTTTCCTTGTCTATTTCCTGAAAAAGGATAAGGCTGTAGGGGGTGAGAACCTAACCATAAGGTCTCACCAGAGGAGTTTAAGAATTGTTATAGAAGGATATATTTGTTTAACAGCGATGATCATTGCTTGTCTTAGAGCTTCTTGATTCCTTGTACCATTGAAGAAGTTACTATTGAAAGAATTCTATGTGATTTTGGGGCCAACATGAACTTGATGCCACTTTCTTTGATGAAAAAGATCCAAATTGATGAGGTAAAAATCCACTAGAATTTTTCTACAACTTGCTGACCATTTTATTAAATTCCCACTTGGTGTTGTTCAGAACTTGCTAGTGAAGGTGGAAACCTTTATATTTCTCGTTGACTTTGTTATCTTGGACATGGAGAAAGATGTCAATGCTTCCATTATCTTAGGAAAACCTTTCTTTACTACTGGGAGGGCTTTGATTGATGTGCAAAAAGGAAAATTGACTTTGAGAGTTAATGATGGACAAATTTTACTCAATGTGTTCAAAGCCATGGAACATCCGAGTGATTCGCAAGATTGCATGAAAATTGATTTAATTGATCCTTTGGTGCAAGAAGAACTATAAGATGAGGTACTTAATGATTCACTAGAGCCCCCTATTGAGGATGGTGTGGCTGAGATTGATGATTGTCCACGACCCAAGGAAGCCATTCACATTCCTACTAAGGAGAAGGGGCCACCAAAGCTTATTTTAAAGCCCCTACCTCCTTCTGTTAAATATGCCTTTCTTGGAGAGAAAGAATGTTACCCAGTGATCATAAGATCTTTTTTGAGAACTTGTGAGGAAGAGGAGTTACTCAAGGTGTTAAAGGACCACAAAATAGCTCTTGAATTGGTGATCTAAAAGGGATACATCTAGCCATGTGCATGCACAAAATCCTGCTTGAAGAAGACTCTAAACCAATGGTGCAACCAGAAAAGACGGCTTAATCCGGTCATGAAGGAGGTGGTTTAAAAAGAGGTTATGAAGCTATAGAAAGCCAGCATTATTTACCCAAGCCCTTGGGTAAGTTCGGTGCAAGTTGTTCCCCAAAAAGGAGGAGTAACAGTGGTAGCTAATGAGAAGAATGAGTTTATTCCTATAAGAACCGTAACAAAGTGGAGGATGTGCATTGACTATAGGAAGCTCAACACTGTCACAAGAAAAGACCACTTCCCACTTTCCCTTATTGATTAAATGCGTGAAAGATTGGCTGGACATGCATTTTGTTACTTCTTGGATGGCCATTCTGACTAGAATCAAATTGCAGTAGACCCTTAAGACTAAGAGAAGACGGTGTTCACTTGCCCATTTAGAGTATTCGCTTATCCCTAAATGCCGTTTGGACCGTGCAATGCTCCGGCTACTTTTCAAAGGTGTATGCTTTCAATTTTTTCTAATATGATTGAAAATTTTATTGAGATTATTATGGATGACTTCTCTATTTTTGGTGATTACTTTGAGGCTTGCTTACAGCATCTAGCCTTGGTCTTGAGAAGGTGCCAAAAAACTAACCTTGTTTTGAATTGGGAAAAGTGTCATTTCATGATAAATGAAGGTATGGTTCTTGGGCACTGTATCTCAGGCAAAGGTATAGAAGTTGACAAGGCCAAGGTGGAAATAATTGAGAAATTACCACCCCCTGTGAATATGAAAGAGATAAGAAGTTTCCTAGGTCATGCAGGCTTCTATAGAAGATTTATCAAGGATTTCTCTAAAATAGCTAAACCATTAAGCAACCTCTTGGTTGCTGATGTACCCTTTAACTTTGATAATGAATGATTGCATGCCTTTGAAACCCTCAAAGCTAAGCTTGTCTTTGCACCCATTATTTCTCCTCCAAATTGGGCCTCACCATTTTAATTAATATGTGATGCAAGTGACTTTGCAATAAAGGCTATTTTGTGAGGGAAAACATAAGACAAGCTTTTGCATGTCATATACTATGCAAATAAAGCTCTTAATGATGCTCAAAAGAATTATACCACCACAAAGAAAGAGCTATTAGCTGTAATCTTTGCATTTAATAAATTTAGATCTTATTTAATTGGTTCAAATGTTATTGTTTATACTGATCAGTCTATTCTTAAGTACATTTTGGCTAAGCAGGATTCTAAACCAAGATTGATTAGGTGGGTGTTTTTCCTTCAATAGTTTCACATTGAAATTCGGGATCAGAAGGGTTCTGAAATCAAGTAGTGGATCACCTCTCTAAACTTGAACCATTGGAAACTCAATTTCTCCCACCTCCCTTGCATGAAGAGTTCCCTGATGAGCAACTCTTTGAAATTCACAAGGCACCTTGGTTTGAAAACATGGCTAATTATAAAGCTGGGACGATAGTTCTAAAGGAATTTACCAAGCAACAAATCAAGAAGCTATATCATGATGCTATGAGCTTCCTTTAGGATGATCCTTACTTCTTTAAAAGGTGTTCAATTGGCATAATTCGAAGGTGTGTTTCAGAGGAAGATGCTCAAGAGATTTTCTGGCATCCTCATGGCTCATAGTATGGTAGGCATTTTGGTGGAGAATGAATTGCAACGAAGGTCATTCAATGCGGTTTTTTTGGCCCATACTTTTCAAGGATGCAAGAGAGTTTATAAAGAATTGTGATCAATGCTAAAGGATTGGGAGAATGCCAAAGAAGAATGAAATGTCATAAAATCCCATCCTGGAAGTGGAGTGTCACACGCCAAGGCCAAAGTCACCCCTGGGAGTTAAATTATTGGGCGCATGGCACGCCCAACAGTTGGCGTGTGACATGCCCACTTTGTGCCTCCAAAATGATTCCCTGGATTCTTGGTCTGGTGTGCCACACCCTTATGGTGGTTTGTTGCATGCCGGGTCCTCTGCTTTGGCTTGTATGGGCGTGTTGCATGCCTCCTGTTTGGCGTGATGCTTGCTAATTCTCTACCTCTTGAAGGAAGCTTTCCTAGTAGCTTTCCTTTGCTTGTGCTTTGCTTTTCTTTTGCTATCCTTTTCCTATAATTTACAAGAAATTAAAAGACTCAAACTGCTAATAGAATATCATGTAAAAGCACATCGTAATCAAGTAAAAAGCCATCAATTTCACCTAAGAAATACCTAAGAAAAGTACTTAAGATGCTCATGCATCACAACACTAAACTTAAGCTCTTGCTTATTCTCAAGCAAGCAAAGAATCCTACCTTAATCATCAAAGTCTTAAAGCTTAAAATGCAAAGGTGAATGGTAGCAATTCAAATGGTTTTCGTTAGCCATTTTACTTTTGCACAATTCAACACAAATGGTTATAATCTTTCAAGGCCTCTATCCGGATTAGATTATGGATTCCTTCCTTAACTCATCACCTTGAAGCAAGCTTATTTACTTTCTTTTCACATCTTATTTTTCTTTGGTGCTTTGTAACATGAGCCTAGCCATGACTCTAAATGCTTTGTTTTCAAACTTTTGCTTGATACATAAGCACCATAAGCACTTGATTGAGGGGCTCTTTGAGCCCACAATGTTCTTTTGACATTCTCCATCAGTGGTGCTCAGAACCTTTGGCTTCTCTTTCTTTGGGGAGTTCTTTTCACCTTTGAGCTTAACTGTGACTATAAATGCTTTATTTTTAAGCTTTTGCTTGATACATAAGCACGACAAGAACGAGACTTAGGAGGCTCTTTGAGCTTATTTTTCTTTCAATTTCCTTAGTCAGTAGTGCTTAGAGACTTAGGCTTCTCTTTCAACCCCTTTTTGTTAATTATCATTCCTTATATTTTACTTTTCCAAGGCTTTGTCAAGTGTAAGGATCCTATAATAGTCCTCTAGACTGAGGCCTTGAGCAACTTTTTGCTCAATTTATGTTAAACATTCTTAGTTAATTTGGCTTTTCAAACTTATATTATCATGCTCTCTATGTTCACACCTTATCCCTTTGTGTTTCTTTCTTGGCACATATTCTTTGCTCGCTTTATGTGGCAAGCACAATTATAATTGTGGATTGTAATAGACAAGTCATGATAAGCACTTGAGAGGTATGAATCATAAATGTATTATATAAGATGAAGATAACAAATATGGATGATATTAAAGGAATAAATCATTGAAAACCTGTAAACAGAGCTCCATCACCTTAATTGTCGCTTCCATCATCTCCCTCATCATCCTCATCATTATCTTGTTGGGGTTCTCTGGTTTTCCATATCTCTTACTGTTGCTCAAGAGCTTGTTGAGTGATGTTGATATTCCCTTGATAGAGTTGATTGTGGATCCAATCACTAACTTGTGGATATAGGGCTGATGAGCGGATATTTTATACGCTTTTTGGGGTTAATTTCATATAGTTTTTAGTATGTTTTAGTGAGTTTTTAGTTTGTTTCCTTTAGTTTTTAGAAAAAAATTCATATTTCTGGACTTTACTATGAGTTGTGTGTTTTTCTGTAATTTCAGATATTTTTCTGGCTGAAATTGAGGGAGCTGAGCAAAAATCTGATTCAGGCTGAAAAAGGACTGCTGATGCTGTTGGATTCAAACCTCCCTGCACTCAAAGTGGATTTTCTGGAGCTACAGAACTCAAAATGGCGTGCTTCTAAGTGCGTTGGAAAGTAGACATCCAGGGCTTTCCCGCAATATATAATAGTCTATACTTTGCTCAAGGATAGATGACGTAAACTGGCGTTCAACACCAGTTCTCTGCCCAATTCTGGCGTCCAGCGCCAGAAAAGGATTAAAAGTTAGAGTTCAGCGCCAGAAATGGATCCAAACCTGGGGTTGAACGCCCAAAACAGCCTTATGCACGTGAATTGTTTAAGTCTCAGCCCCAGCACACACCAAGTGGGCCCCAGAAGTGGATCTCTGCACCATCCATCATAGTTTACTCATTTTTTGTAAACCTAGGCTACTAGTTTAGTATTTAAACAACTTTTAGAGACTTATTTTGTATCTCATGACATTTTAGATCTGAACTTTGTACTCTTTGACGGCATGAGTCTCTAAACTCCATTGTTGGGGTTGAGGAGCTCTACTGTGTCTCGATGAATTAATGCAAGTATTTCTGTTTTCATTCAAACATGCGTGTTCCTATCTAAGATATCTATTCGCGCCTAACTATGGAGAAGGTGATGATCAGTGACACTCATCACCTTCCTCAATTCATGAACGTGTGTCTAACAATCACCTCCGTTCTACATCAGATTGAATGAATATCTCTTAGATTCCTTAATCAGAATCTCCGTGGTATAAGCTAGATTGATGGCGGCATTCATGAGAATCCGAAAAGTCTAAACCTTGTCTGTGGTATTCCGAGTAGGATTTAGGGATTGAATGAATGTGACGAGCTTCAAACTCGCGAGTGCTGGGCATAGTGACAGACGCAAAAGGAGGGTGAATCCTATTCCAGCATGATCGGGAACCTCAGATGATTAGCCGTTCTGTGACAGAGCATTTGGACCATTTTCACAAGAGGAGGGGATGTAACCATTGACAATGGTGATGCCCCAACACACAGCTTGCCATAGAAGGACGTGCGTGCATGAATCAGAAGACAGAGGAAAGCAGAGATTCAGAAGGCTAAGCATCTCCAAAACTCCAACATATTCTCCATTACTGCATAACAAGTAACCTTTAACCCATGCTCTCTTGTTTATTCGCAATTCAACTGATAAATACAATTGACTTCCTGACTAAGAATTGCAAGATAACCATAGATTGCTTCAAACCAACAATCTCCGTGGGATTCGACTCTTACTCATGTAAGGTATTAATTGGACGACCCAGTGCACTTGCTGGTTAGTGGTACGAGTTGTGAAAAGTGCGATTCACATTTCGTGCACCAAGTTTTTGTCGCCGTTGCCGGGGATTGTTCGTGTTTGAACAACTGACGGTTTATTTTGTTGCTTAGATTAGGAAAATTTTTCTTTTTGGTTTAGAGTCTCTTATTATTGTTCTTAGTTAAAAATATCCTTCTTCAAAACAAGTGTTACATTTACTGCTCAATTGGCTAGAGCGTTGGTCTAAATCCATGGCAGTTTGGTACACTCTTTTTAAAATCTTTTTCAAAAATAATATTTTCTCTATTAAATTTTGTGCCAAACTTTAAGTTTGGTGTTTTCTAGTTGATTTCCCTTGGGTTTTCGAAAATTTTAAGTTTGGTGTCCCTTCTTTATGTTCTTGTGTTCTTGTGAGTCTTCAAAGTGTTCTTGAGTTTTCCTTGTGTTTTGATCTTTAAATTTTAAGTTTGGTGTTCCTTGGTGTTTTCCCTCCAAAATTTTCGAAAACAAGGAGCATTAGATCTAAAAATTTTAAATCTTGTGCTATTTTATTGTTTTTCTCTTTCCTCACTAAATTCAAAAATATCTTTTCTCTCTAATTTTAAAACAATTTTCGAAAATTATTTTTAAAAATTCAGATTTTTTTTTCAAAATTTAAAATCTTTTCCAAATCATATCTTTTTCAAAACTTCCTTACCACTTTCTCTCTCTTTTTTTTTCCGAAAATCTTCACCTATTTTTATTTACTCTATTTTAATTTATTTTATCTTCGAAATAAATAAATAAATAAAAATAAAATTTTTACTTGACATCATCTCCCTTTCTCCATCATGGATCTAAGTGGAAATGAACAGTCCAGGAGGACGCTGGGGTCATATTCTAACCCCTCTACTGCTTCATATGGGAGTAGCATCTGCATACCCTCCATTGGAGTCAGTAGCTTTGAGTTGAATCCTCAGCTCATTATCATGGTGCAGCAAAGTTGCCAGTATTCCGGTCTTCCACAGGAAGAACCTACAGAGTTTCTGGCACAGTTTCTACAGATTGCTGACACAGTACATGATAAAGAAATAGATCAGGTGTCTACAGACTATTACTGTTTCCATTTGCTGTAAAAGATCAAGCTAAGAGGTGGTTGAATAACCAACCTAAGGCCAGCATAAGGACATGGAAACAGCTAACAGAAAAATTCCTGAATCAATACTTTCCCCCAAAACGGATGACACAGCTAAGGCTGGACATCCAAGGCTTCAAACAAGGAGATAATGAATCTCTTTATGATGCCTGCGAGAGATACAGAGAGATGCTACGAAAATGCCCCTCTGAAATGTTTTCAGAGTGGGTTCAGTTAGACATCTTCTATTATGGGCTTGCAGAAGGAGCTCAGATGTCTTTGGATTACTCAGCTGGTGGATCTATCCACATGAGAAAGACAATTGAAGAAGCTCAAGAGCTCATTGATACAGTTGCCAGGAATCAGCATCTGTACCTAAGCAGTGACCCTTCCATGAAAGAAGAGGTTAAAACAGCAACTGCTGAACTCAGTCCTGTAAAATAAGCTGCGGAATTCAATCAGTAATTGGACTTTCTAACAAAGCAGTTAGCCGAATTCAAAGATAGACTACAAAAGACAAGGATGGCTAATATACATATGGATGAACAGTTTAAGCAAACAAAGCAGCAGCTATCAAGGCAAATAACAGAAGAATGCCAAGCAGTTCAACTAAGAAGTGGGAAAACATTAAATACCCCACCTCAAGGCAACAAAAAGCTAAGAAATGAGCAAACCACCCAAAATTCACCTGAGGACAGTAAGAGCCCAGGGAAAAGTAATTCTGGAACTAAAACGCCAGAAATTTGGTGGAAGGCTGGCGCTGAACGCCCAGACCATGCTCAGGACTGGCGTTCAACGCTAGAAACAAGGCAGGACTGGCGTTCAACGCCAGAAATAGGCAAGGATTTGGCGTTGAACGCCCAAAATGGGCAAGATCTGGCGCTGAACGCCCAAAATGGGCACAGTTCTGGCGTTCAGACGCCAGGAACAGACAAGGAGTTGGCATCTAATGTCACTCCAGTCTCTAACTCTGGCACTCAATTGCCAGTGAGGGATCAGACACACACAAATGCTGAAAGCAACCCCTCTAAAAAGGCTTCTTCAACCACTTCTGTAGGCAATAAACCTGCAGCAACTAAGATTGAAGAATATAAAACCAAGATACCTTATCCTCAAAAACTCCGAAAAGAGGAGCAGGATAAGCAATTTGCTCGCTTTGCAGATTATCTCAGGACTCTTGAAATAAAGATTCCATTTGCAGAAGCACTTGAGCAAATACCTTCTTATGCCAAGTTCATGAAAGAGATCTTGAGTCATAAAAAGGATTGGAGAGAAACAGAAAGAGTTCTCCTCACTGAAGAATGCAGTACAGTCATTCTGAAAAGCTTTCCTGAGAAGCTCAAAGACCCTGGGAGTTTTCTGATACCATGCATATTAGAAGGTCAATACACCAAGACAGCTTTATGCGATCTTGGAGCAAGCATCAACCTAATACCTGCATCTACTATCAGAAAGCTTGGCTTAACTGAAGAAGTTAAACCAACCCGGATATGTCTCCAACTTGCTGATGGCTCCACTAAATACCCATCAGGCGTGATTGAAGACATGATTGTCAGAGTTGGGCCATTCGCCTTTCCCACTGACTTTGTTGTGCTGGAAATGGAGGAGCACAAGAGTGTTACTCTCATTCTAGGAAGACCCTTCCTAGCAACTGGACGATCCCTCATTGACGTCCAACAGGGGGAAATAACCCTGAGAGTCAATAATGATGAGTTTAAATTGAACGCTGTCAAAGCCATGCAGCATCCTGACACATCAAAAGACTGCATGAAAGTTTATCTTATTGACTCTTTGGTAGAAGAGATCAACATGGCTGAGAGTCTCGAATCAGAGTTGGAAAACATCTTTAAAGATGCTCAGCCTGATTTAGAAGAGTCAGAGGACATGAAAGAGCCTCTGAAAATTCTTCTTGGAGAAGAAAAACCTCCTAAACCCGAGCTCAAGCCATTACCACCATCCTTGAAATATGCATTTCTGGGAGAAGGTGACACTTTTCCAGTGATCATAAGCTCTGCCTTAAATTCACAGGAAGAGGAAGCACTTATTCAAGTGCTAAGGACACACAAAACAGCTCTTGGGTGGTCTATAGGTGATCTTAAGGGCATAAGCCCAGCTAGATGCATGCACAAAATCTTATTGGAGGATAACGCTAAACCAGTGGTTCAACCACAGAGGCGGCTAAATCCAGCCATGAAAGAAGTGGTGCAGAAAGAGGTCACCAAACTACTAGAGGCTGGGATTATTTATCCTATTTCTGATAGCCCCTGGGTGAGCCCTGTCCAAGTCGTCCCAAAAAAGGGAGGCATGACAGTGATTCATAATGAAAAAAATGAACTGGTTCCTACAAGAATAGTTACAGGGTGGCGCATGTGTATTGACTACAGAAGGCTCAATACAGCCACCAGAAAGGATCATTTTCCTTTACCATTCATAGACCAGATGCTAGAAAGACTAGCAGGTCATGATTATTACTGCTTTTTGGACGGCTACTCAGGCTATAACCAGATTGCAGTAGATCCTCATGATCAAGAGAAAACAGCATTCACATGCCCATCTGGAGTGTTTGCTTATAGAAGGATGCCATTTGGGCTGTGTAATGCGCCTACAACCTTCCAGAGATGCATGCTCTCTATTTTCTCTGATATGGTTGAAAAATTTCTGGAAGTCTTCATGGATGACTTCTCAGTATATGGAGACTCATTCAGCTCCTGTCTTGATCACCTGAAACTTGTTCTGAAAAGATGCCAAGAGACCAACCTAGTTTTAAACTGGGAAAAATGTCACTTCATGGTGACTGAAGGGATTGTTCTTGGGCATAAAATCTCAAACAAGGGAATAGAGGTGGATCAAGCAAAAATAGAGGTAATTAAAAAATTACCACCACCTGCCAATGTTAAGGCAATCAGAAGCTTTCTGGGGCACGCAGGATTCTATAGGAGGTTTATAAAGGATTTTTCAAAAATCGCAAAACCTCTAAGCAATCTGCTAGCTGCTGACACGCCATTTGTGTTTGACACAGAGTGCCTGCAGGCGTTTGAAACGCTGAAAGCTAAGCTGGTCACAGCACCAGTTATTTATGCACCAGACTGGACATTACCATTTGAGCTAATGTGTGATGCCAGTGATCATGCCATTGGTGCAGTATTGGGACAGAGGCATGACAAGCTTCTGCACGTCATTTATTACACTAGTTGCGTTCTAAATGATGCCCAAAAAAATTACACAACCACAGAAAAAGAATTACTTGCAGTGGTTTACGCCATTGACAAGTTCAGATCATACTTAGTAGGATCAAAAGTGATTGTGTATACTGATCATGCTGCTCTTAAATATCTACTCACAAAGCAGGATTCAAAACCCAGGCTCATCAGATGGGTGTTGCTTCTGCAAGAGTTTGATATAGAAATAAGAGACAGAAAAGGGACAGAGAACCAAGTGGCTGATCATCTATCCCGGATAGAGCCAGTAGAAGGGACGCCCCTTCCCTCTCTTGAGATCTCTGAGACCTTTTTGGATGAGCATTTATTTGCCATTCAGGAAACACCATGGTTTGCCGATATTGCAAACTATAAAGCTGCAAGGTTCATACCCAAGGAATACAACAGGATACAAAAGAAGAAATTAATTACTGATGCAAAGAACTACTTGTGGGATGAACCCTATCTCTTTAAGAGATGTGCAGACGGAATAATCCGTAGGTGTGTGCTTGGAGAAGAAGCACAGAGGATCCTATGGCATTGCCATGGATCTCAATATGGAGGCCATTTCGGAGGTGAGCGAACAACCACCAAGGTCCTCCAATGTGGCTTCTATTGGCCCACACTCTATAAAGATTCCCGAGAGTTTGTACGTAACTGTGACAGTTGCCAGAGAGCTGGTAATCTGCCTCATGGTTACGCCATGCCTCAACAAGGAATCTTGGAAATTGAGTTATTTGATGTATGGGGAATTGACTTCATGGGACCTTTCCCACCATCATACTCAAACACTTATATCCTGGTAGCAGTTGACTATGTATCAAAATGGGTTGAGGCCATTGCCACACCCACCAATGATACTAAAACAGTGCTGAAGTTCCTCCAGAAACATATCTTTAGCAGGTTTGGTGTTCCTAGAGTACTAATCAGTGATGGGGGCACTCACTTCTGCAATAAACAGCTTTACTCTGCCATGGTTCGGTATGGAATTCGCCATAAGGTGGCTACTCCATATCATCCACAAACTAATGGGCAAGCTGAAGTCTCTAACAGAGAATTAAAGAGAATCCTAGAACGGACAGTAAGTACCCGTAGAAAGGATTGGGCACGGAGCTTGGATGATGCTCTGTGGGCTTACAGAACAGCATTCAAGACCCCTATAAGGACCTCTCCATACCAACTTGTGTATGGTAAGGCATGTCACCTGCCCGTGGAACTGGAACATAAAGCCTACTGGGCAACCAGATTCCTAAACTTTAATTCCAAATTAGCAGGAGAAAAAAGATTGCTCCAGCTAAATGAGCTAGAGGAATTCAGATTCACAGCTTTCGAAAATGCCAAGCTTTATAAAGAGAAATAAAAAAAGTGGCATGACAGAAAGCTGTCATCTAGAATCTTTGAGCCAAGACAGAAGGTTCTGCTGTTCAACTCTAGACTCAGGCTATTCCCCGGGAAATTGAAATCCCGGTGGAGGGGACCATACGTGATTACAAGTGTATCACCATATGGTTATGTGTAGCTTCAAGATATTGATTCTGATAAGAGGTTCATTGTCAATGGACAAAGAATCAAGCATTATCTTGAAGGCAACGTTGAGCAAGAGTGCTCAAGGCTGAAGCTAGACTAAAAGCTCAGCAAGGTCCAGCTAAAGACAATAAAGAAGCGCTTGCTGGGAGGTAACCCAGCCATGGGGCATCAATCATCCAAGCATTTTACCCCATTTCTATTTTTATTTTTATTTGTTTATATAGAGTTCATTGATAACAAGGTAAAGAATCAATTGCATAAGTTCACAGGGTTATAGAAGGAATCTGCACACAAAACAGAGAAAAAGAGCTCACTGGCAAGAAAACGCCAGTAAGAGCCCATTTTGGGCGTTCAGCGCCCAAAAGGGGCAGCCAGTGGGCGCTGAACGCCAGTAAGGATAGCAATCTGGCGTTCAACGCCAGAAAAGGGCAACAACTGGGCGTTGAACACCCAGGAGAACAGCATTTGGGCATTGAACGCCCAAAACAGGCAGTGTTTGGGCGTTCAAACGCCAGGATGATGGGGAGGAGGCAAATTCATTTTTCTTCATATTTTTTCATTCCAATCTTGATTTTCTTACTTCAATTAATGATTTCTTGCATAAACATGTTAAGAATCCTGATTTCTAAAATCCCTAATTTCTAAAAACCCTACCTTAAAAATATCAAATATATCTTAATCCATAAGCACAAACCCTCTTTGCAAATTCAATCCAACTCTTTTCAAATCTTTTTAAAAACAAATCTACCTTTTCAACTCATCAATGTCTTTTTCAAAATCTCCAATTTATCTTTTTCAAAAAAATAAAATCTAGATCTATCTTTTTCAAAAATCTTCTCTTATCATATCTTCTATCTTATCTTTTCCAAATCAATCTTTTTTATCATATCTTTATCTCTTTTTTTTCGAAAACCCACCCTCCCTCCCTTTAAATTTGGGTTCGGCCTCCCTTCCCTTCCATCAACAATTGCACCTAGCTCTCCTTCTATCCCTCTCCTTTCTTTTCTTTTGCTTGAGGACAAGCAAACCTCTAAGTTTGGTGTGTTTATCCGCGATCACTAAGATCATGGCTCCTAAAGGAAAACAACCCACTCCAAGAGGCAAGAAAGAGAGCGTTCCAAAACCACTTTGGAATCAAGGGAAGTTCTTATCTAAAGAACATTCAGACCATTATAACAAAATAATGGGTCTGAGATCAGTGATCCCGGAAGTTAGATTCGATCTGAAAGAAGATGAATATCCGGAGATCCAGGAGCAAATTCGAATCAGGAACTGGGAAGTCCTAGCTAATCCTGAAACGAAAGTGGGAAGGAATATGGTCCAGGAGTTCTATGCTAATATGTGGCAGACTGACAAGCAAAAACTATATGGAACTGCTTTCTATGAATATCAGACCATGGTCAGAGGAAAGATTGTTCATACCATCCCTGATAAGATCAGAGAGATCTTAAAGCTACCTCAGCTGAAAGATGATCCAGACTCCTTCAACAGGAGAATGATGAGAACAGACAAGGGCCTGAATAAGATTCTAGAGGACATATGTATCCCTGGAGCCAGGTGGACCACCAACACAAAGGGTGTCCCAAATCAACTCAAGAGAGAGGATCTCAAACCAGTCGCCAGAGGATGCCTAGACTTCATTGGGCATTCTCTGTTGCCTACTAGCAACCGTTCTGAAGTCTCAGTTAAAAGAGCAGTGATGATCCATTGCATCATGATGGGAAAAGAAGTGGAAGTTCATCAGCTGATCTCAGCTGAATTCTATAAAATTGCTAACAAAAATTCTAAAGAGGCCTGGTTGGCTTATCCAAGTGTGATTTCTCTGCTCTGCAAGGACGCCGGGGTAAGGATGGGAATAACTGAGTATATCTCAGTTGAGAAACCAATCACCAAAGCATCAATGGAAAGACAACAAGCACAGGATGATCCCACCAAGAAGAAAACACAGGAATTTCTCCTAGAAATCCCTCAATCTGAATACTGGGAGTATCTTGAGACGTCTGTCACCAAGATACGGGAAGCTATGGAGCAAATAATAAAAGAACAGAAGGAACACAGTCAAATGCTGACCTATATGTTTAAAGAACAAGAGGAGCAAGGGCGTGATTTAAGGGAATTGAAGCGCCAGAAGTTATCTCTTGAAGAATCAAGCACCCCACGGATCAGAGGAACACCCATTTCCCAGAACAAAGGTTGTTAAATTCCAATTTCTGCTTTAACTCTGTGATAGTGTCATTAGAGAAGTTCACCTTAGGAGTCATATAGTAGTAATTAGTATCTATTTTGATTTTATCTCCAATTAAGCCATAGTCTATTTTTCTCATCATCAGCAAACATGAATAAAATAGTAGATCTTTTGAATAAGAGGCAATAAAATTTCGAGTTTTAATAAGAGAAATTCTAATTAGTTACATGTGGTGGCAATACTTTCTGTCTTCTGAATGAATGCTTGAACAGTGCATATGTCTTTTGAATTTGTTGTTTAAGACTGTTAAAAATGATTCTTGAAGCAAGAAAAAGCAGCAAAAAAAAAAAAGCCAATAGCCCTTAAAACCAAAAGGCAAGGGTAATAAAAAGGATCCCAAGGCTTTGAGCATCAGTGGATAGGAGGTCCTAAGGGAATAAAATCCTGGCCTAAGCGGCTAAACCAAGCTGTCCCTAACCATGTGCTTGTGGCGTGAAGGTGTCAAGTGAAAACTTGAGACTGAGCGGTTAAAGTCAAGGTCCAAAGCAGAAAGAAGAGTGTGCTTAAGAACTCTGGACACCTCTAATTGGGGACTTTAGCAAAGTTGAGTCACAATCTAAAAGGTTCACCCAATTATGTGTCTATGGCATTTATGTATCCGGTGGTGATACTGGAAAACAAAGTGCTTAGGGCCACGGCCAAGACTCATGAAATAGCTGTGTTCAAGAATCATCATACTGAAATAGGAGAATCAATAACACTATCTGAATTCTAAGTTCCTATAGATGCCAATCACTCTGAGCTTCAATGGATAAAGTGAGATGCCAAAACTGTTCGGAAGCAAAAAGCTACTAGTCCTGCTCATCTAATTAGAATCTGAGTTTCACTCAAAAACTCTGAGATATTATTGCTTCTTAACCTATTAGTCTTCTATTTTATTTGTCTAGTTGCTTGAGGAAAAGCAACAGTTTAAGTTTGGTGTTGTGATGAGCGGATATTTTATACGCTTTTTGGGGTTAATTTCATATAGTTTTTAGTATGTTTTAGTGAGTTTTTAGTTTGTTTCCTTTAGTTTTTAGGAAAAAATTCATATTTCTGGAGTTTACTATGAGTTGTGTGTTTTTTTGTAATTTTAGGTATTTTTCTGGCTGAAATTGAGGGAGCTGAGCAAAAATCTGATTCAGGCTGAAAAAGGACTGCTGATGCTGTTGGATTCTGACCTCCCTGCACTCAAAGTGGATTTTCTGGAGCTACAAAACTCAAAATGGCGTGCTTTCAAGTGCGTTGGAAAGTAGACATCCCGGGCTTTCCAGCAATATATAATAGTCCATACTTTGCTTAAGGATAGACGACGTAAACTGGCGTTCAACGCCAGTTCTCTGCCCAATTCTGGCGACTAGCGCTAGAAAAGGATTAAAAGTTGGAGTTCAACGCCAGAAATGGATCCAAACCTGGCGTTGAACGCCCAAAACAGTCTTATGCACGTGAATTGTTTAAGTCTCAGCCCCAGCACACACCAAGTGGGCCCCAGAAGTGGATCTCTGCACCACCCATCATAGTTTAATTCATTTTTTGTACTCTTTGACGGCATGAGTCTCTAAACTCCATTGTTGGGGGTGAGGAGCTCTGCTGTGTCTCGATGAATTAATGCAAGTATTTCTGTTTCCATTCAAACATGCGTGTTCCTATCTAAGATATCCATTCGCGCCTAACTATGGAGAAGGTGATGATCAGTGACACTCATCACCTTCCTCAATTCATGAACGTTTGTCTGACAATCACCTCCGTTCTACATTAGATTGAATGAATATCTCTTAGATTCCTTAATCAGAATCTCCGTGGTATAAGCTAGATTGATGGCGGCATTCATGAGAATCCGGAAAGTCTAAACCTTGTCTGTGGTATTCCGAGTAGGATTCAGGGATTGAATGACTGTGACGAGCTTCAAACTCACGAGTGCTGGGCGTAGTGACAAACGCAAAAGGAGGGTGAATCCTATTCCAGCATGATCGGGAACCTCAGATGATTAGCCGTGCTGTGACAGAGCATTTGGACCATTTTCACAAGATGAGGGGATGTAACCATTGACAACGGTGATGCCCCAACACACAGCTTGCCATAGAAGGACGTGCGTGCGTGAATCAGAAGACAGAGGAAAGCAGAGATTCAGAAGACTAAGCATCTCCAAAACTCCAACATATTCTGCATTACTGCATAACAAGTAACCTTTAACCCATGCTCTCTTGTTTATTCGCAATTCAACTGATAAATACAATTGACTTCCTGACTAAGAATTGCAAGATAACCATAGATTGCTTCAAACCAACAATCTCCGTGGGATTCGACCCTTACTCACGTAAGGTATTACTTGGACGACCCAGTGCACTTGCTGGTTAGTGGTACGAGTTGTGAAAAATGCGATTCACATTTCGTGCACCAAGGGCCATTGTTGGGTTTGATATTTGTTGTCCTACACAAAGATAATTCAACTTATCCTCAATACCTAACTACAAGTTGTTAAATGTAACACATTGGTTTTCTTACTAATGCATCATATGGTTGATGAGTGATAAACCCCATTTGTAGGGTTTATATTATGCTTCATTTAAGGGATTTTATCACCTTTTACTAACATTTATTCAATGAAATAGCATGGTTTTGTAAATTCTCCTTTAATTGTGCTTAAGAGTGAACACATGCTTTTTAGGACCTTAATAGTTTAATCTTAATTCACCTTGATTCCATTAGATGCCTTGATATATTTTTTAAGTGATTTCAGGTTTAGGAGGCAAAGATTGGATCAAGGGAATGAAGAAAAAGCATGTAAAAATGGAGAACTCGTGAAGAAATGAAGGAATCGCAAAAGCTGTCAAGCGACCTCTTCGCACATAATTGACCATAACTTGAGCTACAGAGGTCCAAATGATGCGGTTCAAGTTGCGTTGAAAAAGCTACATCCGGGGCTTCAAAATTATATAAAATTTGCTATAGTTTCATCACGTTCATGGGGGCGCGCATGCGCCAAATTGCACGTGATTCATTAAAAGCAAATTAGTGGCCAGCGAATTCTAAAGCCTTGTGGGCCCAATCCAACTCATTTCTAATACTATTTAACCCAAGGATTGAAGAGGGATGAGACATCTAGTCATTAGTTTAGTTTTATTTCAGTTTTTTCATGCTTTAGTTAGTTTCTAGAGAGAGTTCCCTCTCCTCTCTAGAATTAGGAGTATGTTAGATCTCGATTAGGAATTCTTAGATCTAGGTTAATTTCATGCTTTGATTTACTTTTCCTTTTGCAATTCTTCTTCTTCTACCTTTCTTCTCTCTAGTTTTGCATTTAATTCTTGTAATCCTTTACTTTTATGTTGATGCACTTTTGTTCTTCCATTTTCCTTTAATGCAATTTATGATTCATGTTCCTTTATTGTTGATTTTATTTGTTGTTGCTTAATTCCTTGCTATTGAGTAGTGTAGATCTACTTTCCTTGTAATTGAGTAGTGTAGATTTACATTCCTTGTAATTTTACTATGCTTTCCTTTTATGCCTTACAAGTGTTTGATAAAATGCTTGGTTGGATTTTAGAGTAGAATTTTATGCTCTTGGCTTGGGGAGGTAACTTAGGAACTCTTGAGTTACTAATGTCCAAGTGATTGACGATTGGGAGCCATTAACTCTAAATCTCACTAATTGAATTGGTGTAGAACTAGGACTTATGGACTTGGATTGACATAGCTCATTTGACTTTCCTTTATTAGTTAGAGGATGACTTAATGGGGTTGATCCTTGTCAATTCTCATGTTGTGGTTAGTGATAAGGATAGAGATCCTTGACCACCAACCTTTGCCAAGACCTTTTTAGTTGCTAGTTTATTTTTCATTGCCATTTACATTTCTTGTCTCTTATCCCAAAAACCCCCCAAAACATACCTCATAACCAGTAATAAGACACTTTATTGCGATTCCTAGGGAGAACGACCCGAGGTTCAATACTTCGGTTTATAAATTTAGGGGTTTGTTTTAGTGACAAACAATCTTTTGTATGAAAGGATTATTGCTTGGTTTAGAAACTATATTGCAACGAGACTTCATTTGTGAAATTCTAGACCACACAAAAGTCCAATCATCAATGAGCCTTCCTTGATTGAGTTGCTCAATTCTGAGTTGATCTATGCCTGAGGTTAGTTGTTGCCAATATTCAGGAGGAGACAAAGATGAAGCTTGAAGCATGGAGATTTGGGCTTCCTGAGTTTGTGGAGGAGGCGAGAGTGGTGGAATATTCCTCTTTAGTTAAGGTCTAGGTTTTGGCATTCTTTGGTTGAGCATCACCCTTTCCAAGCTCTCAGGTGTAATGGGATTGTCTATCTTAAGTATTACATCTTCAAAATCGAAATCAACCCCCAACATGCTCACATAACCTATAAATGAGGCTTGGGAATCCAAGCCTTCTCCTTTTTGAATGCTCTCTACTATCTTTTGGATGTTAGGAGGAATAATTTCTGCCACATCCATCTCATCTCAACTCATAATGCAATGAATTAGAATAGCTCTTTCCTTAGTCACCTCGGAGTTGTTGGAGGAGGGAATGATAGACCTCTGATGAGCGGAAAATTTATACCCTTTTTGGCATTATTTTTACATAGTTTTTAGTATGTTTTAATTACTTTTTATTATATTTTTATTAGTTTTTATTAAAAAATCACATTTCTGGAATTTACTATGAGTTTGTGTATTTTTCTATGATTTTAGGTATTTTCTGGCTGAAATTGAGGGACCTGAGCAAAAAAATCTGATTCAGAGGTTGAAAAAGGACTGCAGATACTGTTGGATTCTGACCCTCCGGCACTTGAAGTGGATTTTCTGGAGCTACAGAGACCCAATTGGTGCTCTCTCAATTGCGTTGGAAATTAGACATCCTGGGCTTTCTAGAAGTATATAATAGTCTATATTTTGCCTGAGATTTGATGGCCCAAACTGGCGTTCAAAGACAGCCTAAAACATCTTGGCGTAAAATGCCCAAACTGGCACTAGAATTGGAGTTAAATGCCCAAACTGGCACCAAAGCTGGCGTTTAACTCCAGAAACAGCCTATGCACGAAAAAGCTTCAAGGCTCAGCCCAAGCACACACAAAGTGGGTCCCGAATGTGGATTTCTGCACTATCTGCACTTAGTTACTAATTCTCTGTAAACCTAGTAGCTAGTTTAGTATAAAAACTACTTTTAGAGATTTATTTTAGATCTTTTTCAATCACTTGATATTTATTCCTTAGACCTTGGAGGTTGGCCATTCGGCCATGCCTAGACCTTTTTCACTTATGTATTTTCTACGGTGGAGTTTCTACACCCCATAAATTATGGTGTAGAGCTCTGCTGTTCTTCATGAATTAATGCAATTACTACTATTTTTCCTTCAATTCACGCCTACTTCTTCTCCAAGATATACTCTTGTTCTTAATTCAGTTAAGTCAGAATGAAGGGGTGACCCGTGACAATCACCCAATCTTTGTTACTCGCTTAGTCAAGATCGCGTGCCTGACAACCACAAAGCGATCTACATGATGCTCAACGTAGTCATTGGACGACAGCTGGAGTATACTCTCTTGGATATCTAATACACAAACCGAGTCCATGAGATTAGTATCTTCGTGGTATAGGCTAGAACCATTGGCAGCATTCCTGAGATCCGAAAAGTCTAAACCTTGTCTGTGGTATTCCGAGTAGGATCTGGGAAGGGATGACTGTGACGAGCTTCAAACTTGCGAATGTTGGGAGCAGTGACAGTATGCAAAAGGACAATGGTCCTATTCCGATGCTAGCAGGAACCGACAGATGATTAGTCATGTGGTGACAGCGCATATGGATTTTTTTTCATCCGAGATAATCATACAGCTTGCCATGGAAGGAGGTAACGCATGGTTGGAAGAAGGCAGTAGGAAAGCAGAAGTACAAAAGCAACAAAGCATCTCCAGACGCTTATCCGAAATTCCCACCATTGAATTACATAAGTATTTATATTTTATTTTCTATTTTATTTATATTTCAATTATCAAACCTCATAACCATTTGAATCTGCCTGACTGAGATTTACAAGGATGACCATAGCTTGCTTCAAGCCGACAATCTCCGTGGGATCAACCCTTACTCACGTAAGGTTTATTACTTGGATGACCCAGTGCACTTCCTGGTTAGTTACGCAGATTTGTGTAAAAGATAAGATAATGTTCTTCCACACCAAGTCTTTGGCA
This sequence comes from Arachis ipaensis, assembly GCF_059453495.1. Classification (NCBI taxonomy): domain Eukaryota; kingdom Viridiplantae; phylum Streptophyta; class Magnoliopsida; order Fabales; family Fabaceae; genus Arachis; species Arachis ipaensis. The sequence continues at coordinate 89,903,098 of NC_142441.1, read as the reverse complement.
CTGTAGCCACGGAATGAACAATTACGATTTCGCGTACTAAGTTTTTGGCGCCGCTGCCGGGGATTGTTCGAGTTTGGACAACTGACGGTTCATCTTGTTGCTTAGATTAGGTAATTTTATTTTATGTTTAAGCTTTTAAATTTTAATTTCGAAAAAAAATTCAAAAAAATAATACAATATTCTATTTTGTTCTTCAGAATTTTTAAGAATGAATTCTAGAGTTTCATCATGATCTGTTGAAGCCTAGCTGGCTATCAAGCCATATCTAAATTCTTTTGGACAGAGGCTTCCACTTATCATTACAGGAGCTTTTTGATTCCCATTAATTTGGCTGTTGTATTTATTGCTCTGCTGAAGCTTGGCTGGCCATTGGCCATGTCTAATCTTTTGGACCGAAGCTTTCACATAAAGCTTGGCTGGCTATTAAGCCATGTCTAAATTTTTGGACCGGAGCTTTAGTCAAAAGTTTTAAAAATTGGTTGTTTCTTGTTAGTCAAGTCAAAATTTCAAATTAAAAATTCTATCTTTTTCAAAAATCAAATCTTTTTCATTTTTTTATTTTATTTTCAAAAATTTTCAAAATTGATTTTCAAAATCTTTTTCTTATTTTTATTTCATATTTTCGAAGTTAATGTTAACATTTAATGTTTAGATTAAAAAATTTTCAAGTTGTTACTTGCCTATTAAGAAAGGATCAATCTTTAAATTCTAGAATCATATATTTTAGTTTCTTGTTAGTCAAGTAATCAACTTTAATTTTCAAAATCAAATCTTTTTAAATTTCCTTTTCAAATTTTTTTCAAAATGAATTTCAATCATATCTCTTTCAAAATTTAATTTCAAAATCTTCTCTAACTTCTTATCTTTTCAAAATTGATTTTCAAATCTTTTTCAATTAACTACTTGACTTTTTGTTTGATTTTAAAAGTTTACTATTCCTTATCTTTTTCAAAACTACCTAACTACTTTTCTCTCTCTTATTTTCGAAAACTCCTCACAAATTTTTCAAAATTCCTTTTTAATTAACTAATTGTTTAAATTTTAATTTTATTTTATTCCTTTTAATATTTTTGAATAGTAACTAATAATTAAAATAAAAACAAAGATATTTTTCTTTTATTTTAATTTAAAATTTGAATTCTCTCTCTCTCCTCTCTTTCTATTTATTTATTTATTTACTAATACTTCTCTTCTTCTTATAATTCGAACCCTCTCTCCCTTTATGTGTTCGAATTCTTCATCTTCTCTCTTCTTCATTCTACTCTTCTATTCTTCTACTCACATAAAGGAATCTCTGTACTGTGACATAGAGGATTCCTATTCTTTTCTGTTATCTTCTTTTTTATATGAGTAGGAGCAAGGATAAGAATGTTCTTGTTGAAGCTAATCTGGAACCTAAAAGGACTCTAAAGAGGAAACTAAGAGAAGCTAAAGCACAACACTCTGGAGAGGACCTGACAGAATTTTTTGAAAAAGAAGAAGAGATGACCGAACCCAATAACAATGGTGGAGATGCAAGAAAGATGCTTGGTGACTTTATTGCACCCTCTTCTGACTTCTGTGGAAGGAGCATCTCAATTCCTGCAATTGGAGCAAACAACTTTGAGCTTAAGCCTCAATTAGTTTCTCTAATGCAACAGAATTGCAAGTTTCATGGACTTCCATTGAAAGATCCTCATCAATTCTTAGCTGAATTCTTGCAAATCTTTGATACTGTTGAGACCAATGGGGTTAATCCTGAGGTCTACAGACTTATGTTTTCTCCTTTGTTGTAAGAGACAGAGCTAGGACATGGTTGGACTCACAACCTAAAGACAGCCTGAACTCTTGGGAAAAGTTGGTCAATGCTTTCTTGGCCAAATTCTTTCCACCTCAGAAGTTGAGCAATCTTAGAGTGGAAGTCCAAACCTTTAGATAGAAGGAAGGTGAATCCCTCTATGAAGCTTGGGAAAGATACAAGCAATTGATCAGAAGGTGTCCTTCTAACATGTTTTCAGAATGGAGCATCATATGTATATTCTATGATGGTCTGTCTGAATTATCCAAGATGTCATTGGACCATTCTACTGGAGGATCTCTTCATCTGAAGAAGACGCCTGCAAAAGCCCAGGAACTCATTGAAATGGTTGCAAATAACCAGTTCATGTACACTTCTGAAAGGAATCCTGTAAATAATGGGACAACTCAGAAGAAAGGAGTTCTTGAGATTGATACTCTAAATGCATATTGGCTCAGAACAAAATATCGACTCAGCAAGTCAATATGATTTCTCAAAGTCTAAGTGAAATGCAAGCTACATCAGGCAGTACTAAAGAAGCCTCCCCTGAAGGAGAAGCTTATGATCCTGAGAATCCTGGAATGGAAGAGGTGAATTACATGGGAGAATCCTATGAAAACACCTACAATCCTTCATGGAGGAATCATCCTAATCTCTCATGGAAGGATCAACAGAAGCCTAATCAAGGCTTTAATAATAATAATGGTGGAAGAAGCAGGTTTGGCTGTAGCAAACATTTTCCATCATCTTCTCAGCAACGGACAGAGAATTCTAAGTAGAGCCACTCTGACTTAGCAACTGTAGTCTCTGATCTATCTAAGACCACTCTCAGTTTCATAACTGAGGTAAAGTCCTCCATTAGAAATTTGGAGGCACAAGTGGGTCAGCTGAGTAAGAAAGTTACTGAACTCCCTCCCAGTACTCTCCCAAGCAATACAGAAGAGAAACCAAAAAGAGAGTGCAAGGCCATAACTATAACCAACATGGTTGAACCTGGAGAGGAAGAAAAGGCAGTGATTTCCAATGAGGAAGACCTCAATGGACGTCCACTGACCTCCAAGGAGTTCCCTAATGAAGAACCAAAGGAATCTGAGGCTCATATAGAGACCATAGAGATTCCACTAAACTTACTGTTGCCATTCATGAGCTCTGATGAGTATTCTTCCTCTGAAGAGGATGAAGATATTGTTGAAGAGCAAGTTGCTCAATATCTAGGAGCAATCATGAAGCTGAATGCCAAGTTATTTGGTAATGAAACTTGGGAAGATGAAACCCCATTACTCATCAATGAACTAAGTGATCTGTTTCAACTGAAATTACCTTAGAAGAAACAGGATCCTGGAAAGTTCTTAATATCTTATACCATAGGCACCATGACCTTTGAGAAGGCTCTGTATGACCTGGGGTCAGGGATAAACCTCATGCCCCTCTCTGTAATGGAGAAACTAGAGATATTTGAGGTGCAAGCTGCAAGAATCTCACTAGAGATGGCAGACAATTCAAGGAAACAGGCTTATGGACTTGTAGAGGATGTCTTGGTGAAGGTTGAAGGCCTGTACATCCCTGCTGATTTCATAATCCTAGACACTGGGAAGGATGAGGATGAATCCATCATCCTAGGAAGATCCTTCCTAGCCACAGCAAGAGCTGTGATTGATGTGGACAGAGGAGAGTTAGTCCTTCAATTGAATGAGGACTACCTTGTTTTTAAGGCTCAATGATCTTCTTCTATAACCATGGAGAGGAAGCATGAAAAGCTTCTCTCAATATAGAGTCAAACAGAGCCCCCACACTCAACTTCTAAGTTTGGTGTCGAGAGGCCATCATTAAGCTCTGAGTCTCTGTGAAGCTCTCTAGGAGCTTCACTGTCAAGCAATTGACATTAAAGAAGCGCTTGTTGGGAGGCAACCCAATGTTATTTAATTATATTTATTTTATTTTCCTTTGTTATTTTATGTTTTCTTTAGGTTGATGATCATGTGAAGTCACAAAAATAACTGAAAAATAAAAAACAGAATGAAAAACAACATTAAAAATAGCACACCCTGGAGGACAGGCTTACTGGCATTTAAACGCTAGTAAGGATAGCAGAATGGGCGTTTAACGCCCAGCCTGGCAGCATTATGGGCGTTAAATGCCAGAATGGGCAGCACTATGGGTGTTTAATGCCAGAAAGGGCTGTCTGGCATCTGGCTGGCGTTTAACGCCAGGAAAGGTATCAAAACTGGCGTTAAATGCCAGATTTGGCACACAATGGGCGTTTGAACGCCAGAATGGTGCAGGGACTCGAATTCCTTGATACCTCAGGATCTGTGGACCCCACAGGATCCCCACCTACCCCACCTCTTCTTCTCTCCTCTTCACACCTTTCCATAACACTCTTCCCCAAACACCCCTCACCTATCAAATCCTACCCTCTTCCCCACAACCTCTTCACCACTCACATCCATCCATCATTAAACCCCACCTACCTCACCATTCAATTTCAAACCATTTCCCACCCAAACCCTCCCCCTCATACACGGCTACCCTCTCTCCCTTATCCTATAAATACCCCTCCTTACCACCTTCATCTTCACACAACATAGACACTACTACCCCCTTGGCCGAATTCACACCCCCCCTCCATCTCCTCTATTTCTTCTTCTTCTACTCCTTTCTTTCTTCTTTTGATCAAGGACGAGCAACCATTCTAAGTTTGGTGCAGGAAAAGCTAAAGCTTTTTGTTTTCCATAACCACTAATGGCACCTAAGGCCAGAGAAACCTCTAGAAAGAGGAAAGGGAAGGCAATTTCTTCCACCTCCGAGTCATAGAAGATGGAGAGGTTTATCTCAAAGGTGCATCAAGACCACTTCTATGAAGTTGTGGCCAAGAAAAAGGTGATCCCCGAGGTCCCCTTCAAGATCAAAAAGAGTGAATATCCGGAGATCCGACATGAAGTTCGAAAAAGAGGTTGGGAAATCCTCACCAACCCTATTCAACAAGTCGGGATGTTAATGGTTCAAGAGTTCTATGCCAATGCATGGATCACTAAGAACCATGACTAAAGTATGAACCCGAACCCAAAGAATTAGCTCACAATGGTTCGGGGGAAATACTTGGATTTTACTCCGGAAAATGTGAAGTTAGCATTCAACTTGCAAATGATGCAAGGAGATCCTCACCCTTTCACTAGAAGGGTCAACTTTGATCAAAGGTTGGACCAAGTCCTCATGGACAATTGTGTGGAAGGTGCTCAATAAAAGAGAGACTCAAGAGACAAGCCGGTTCAACTAAGAAGGCTTGACCTCAAACCAGTGGCTAGGGGATGGTTGGAGTTCATCCAACGCTCTATCATTCCTACTAGCAACCGGTCTGAAGTTACTGTAGACCAGGCCATCATGATCCATAGTATCATGAATGGAGAGGAAGTAGAAGTTCATAAGATCATATCCCTAGAACTCTACAAGGTGGCGGACAAGTCTTCCACTTTGGCAAGGTTAGTCTTCCCTCATCTCATTTGTCACCTATGCAATTCAGCTGGAATTGTCATAGAGGAAGACATCCTCATTAAAGAGGACAAGCCCATCACTAAGGGAAGGATGGAGCAAACAAGAGAGCCCACTCATGGACCTCAACAAGAGCATGAGGAAATTCCTCATCATGAAAACCCTGAGATGCCTCAAGGGATGTACTTTTCTCTACAAAACTATTGGGAGCAAATCAACACCTCCCTAGGAGAATTAAGTTCCAACATGGGACAACTAAGGATGGAGCACCAAGAACATTCCATCCTCCTCCATGAAATTAGAGAAGAGCAAAGAGCCTTGAGGGAGGAGCAACAAAGGCAAGGAAGAGACATAGAGGAGCTCAAGCACTCCATAAGATCTTCAAGAGGAAGAACTAGCCGCCATCACTAAGGTGGACCCGTTCTTTAATTTCTTTGTTCTTATTTTTTCTGTTTTTCGATTTCCATGCTTTATGTTTTGTCTATGTTTGTATCTTTATTACATGATCATTAGTGTCTAGTGTCTATGTCTTAAAGCTATGAATGTCCTATGAATCCATCACCTTTCTTAAATAAAAAATGTTTTTAATTGAAAAAGAACAAGAAGTACATGGTTTCAAATTCTATCTTGAAATTAGTTTAATTATTTTGATGAGGTGACAATACCTTTTATTTTCTGAATGAATGCTTGAACAGTGCATATTTTTTTTTGAATTTGTTGTTTATGAATGTTAAAATTGTTGGCTCTTGAAAGAATAATGAAAAAGGAGAAATGTTATTGGTAATCTAAAAAATCATAAAATTGATTCTTGAAGCAAGAAAAAGCAGTGAATAGACAAAGCTTGCGGAAAAAAAAAGAAAGAAAAAGAAAAAGAAAGAAGAAAAAGCCAATAGCCCTTTAAACTAAAAGGCAAGGGTAAAAAGGATCTAAGGCTTTGAGCATTAATGGATAGGAGGGCCCAAAGGAATAAAATCCTGGCCTAAGCGGTTGAACCAAGCTGTCCCTAACCATGTGCTTGTGGCGTGAAGGTGTCAAGTGAAAAGCTTGAGACTGAGCGGTTAAAGTCGTGGTCCAAAGCAAAAAGAGTGTGCCTAAGAGCTCTGGACACCTCTAACTGGGGACTCTAGAAAAGCTGGGTCACAATCTGAAAAGGTTCACCCAGTTATGTGTCTGTGGCATTTATGTATCCGGTGGTAATACTGGAAAACAAAATGCTTAGGGTCACGGCCAAGACTCATAAAGTAGCTATGTTCAAGAATCAACATACTAAACTAGGAGAATCAATAACACTATCTGAATTCTGAGTTCCTATAGATGCCAATCATTCTGAACTTCAAAGGATGAGGTGAGATGCCAAAACTGTTCAGAAGCAAAAAGGCTACAAGTCCCGCTCATCTAATTGAAGCTAATCTTCGTTGATAAGTTTGGAATTCATTGTATATTCTCTTCTTTTTATCCTATTTTGTTTTCAGTTGCTTGGAGACAAGCAACAATTTAAGTTTGGTGTTGTAAATAGTGGATAATTTATACCTTTTTTGGTATTGTTTTTACATAGTTTTTAGTATGTTTTAATTACTTTTTATTATATTTTTATTAGTTTTTATTAAAAAATCACATTTCTGGACTTTACTATGAGTTTGTGTATTTTTCTGTGATTTCAGGTATTTTCTGGCTGAAATTGAGGGACCTGAGCAAAAAAATCTGATTTAGAGGCTGAAAAAAGACTGCAGATGCTGTTGGATTCTGACCCTCCTGCACTCGAAGTGGATTTTCTACAGCAATAGAAGTCCAATTGGCACGCTCTCAATTGATTTGGAAAGTAGACATCCTGGGCTTTCCAGAAATATATAATAGTATATACTTTGCTCGAGATTTGATGGCCCAAACTGGCGTTCAAAGACAGCCTAAAACATATTGGCGTAAAACGCCCAAACTAGCACCAGAAATGGAGTTAAACACCCAAAATGGCACCAAAGCTGGCGTTTAACTCCAGGAACAGCCTATGCACGAAAAATCTTCAAGGCTCAGCCCAAGCACACACCAAGTGGGCCCCGGAAGTAGATTTCTACACTATCTGCACTTAGTTACTAATTCTCTGTAAACCTGGTAGCTAGTTTAGTATAAAAACAACTTTTAGAGATTTATTTTAGATCCTTTTTTATCTCTGGATGTTTATTCCTTAGACCTTGGAGGCTGGCCATTCGGCCATGCCTAGACCTTTTTCACTTATGTATTTTCTACGGTGGAGTTTCTACACCCCATAGATTAAGGTGTGGAGCTCTGCTGTTCTTCATGAATTAATGCAATTACTACTGTTTTTCCTTCAATTCACGCCTACTTCTTCTCTAATATATACTCTTGTTCTTAATTTAGTTAAGTCAGAATGAAGGGGTGACCCGTGACAATCACCCAATCTTCGTTACTCGCTTAGCGAAGATCGCGTGCCTGACAACCACAAAGCGATCTACATGATGTTCAACGTAGTCATTGGACAACAGCTGGAGTATAGTCTCTTGGATATCTAATACACGGACCGAGTCCGTGAGATTAGTATCTTCGTGGTATAGGCTAGAACCATTGGCAGCATTTCTGAGATCCGAAAAGTCTAAACCTTGTCTGTGGTATTCCGAGTAGGATCTGCGAAGGGATGACTGTGACGAGCTTCAAACTTGCGAATGTTGGGCGCAGTGACAATGTGCAAAAGGACAATGGTCCTATTCTGACGCTAGCGGGAACCGACAGATGATTAGCCGTGCGGTGACAGCGCATATGGATTTGTTTTCATCCGAGAGGATCATACAGCTTGCCATGGAAGGAGGTAACGCATGGTTGGAAGAAGGCAGTAGGAAAGCAGAAGTTCAGAAGCAACAAAGCATCTCCAGACGCTTATCTGAAATTCCCACCATTGAATTACATAAGTATTTCTATTTTATTTTCTATTTTATTTATATTTCAATTATTAAACCTCATAACCATTTGAATCTGCATGACTGAGATTTACAAGAATGACCATAGCTTGCTTCAAGCCGATAATCTCCGTGGGATCAACCCTTACTCACGTAAGGTTTATTACTTGGACGACCCAGTGCACTTGCTGGTTAGTTACACGGATTTGTGTAAAAGATGAGATCATGTTCTTCCACACCAAGCCTTTGGCGCTGTAGCCAGGGAATGAATAATTACGATTTCGCGTACCAACCTCCTCATAAACCCAAACCAAACTCTTGCAACTGGCATAAGATCATTCCATTTTAATTGGTTTGGGAGTCCATCTTTATCCTTCGTCCATTCAGCCCCAAGGACATACATATCATTGAGGACATCATCGTACCTTGGGTAGGCACTTAGTATTTGCTCATAGCTCATAATGGATGAAGAGGAAAAAGAAGAAGAAGAAGAAGAAGAAAAAGAAGAAAAAGAAGGAGAATCTCTTAATCTTAGTGCTCTTCGGATACATTCGGGTCTGAAGTCCACAGGGTGTCCTCGTACATAACTCATGTAAGTGGGTTCTATTTGCCCGTCTATAGTGGCATTGGCATTGAACTTGCAGACAATAAAGAGTCCCACTCTCCTTGGTGGATCACACAATAGTTGCCACTTTCTTCTTAGGATTTATCTCCATATTCCCGGATAGTGGTTTTGTTGAACATCAAATTACACCTCAGGAATCACTATTTTGTTTGCTCATAGAAAGAAGAATGGAACTTTTCCTCATCATATCAGGGTTTGGCGGGTGCTTTTCCCTTTCTCTTCTTTGAGGAGGATACATCATTGTTAGAAAACATGGAGTGAGTAAATATGAATGAAATCGGTAAACCACACTAAACTTAAAGAGTTGCTTGTTCTCAAGCAAGAAGAAGAATGTAGAAATGTATAAGAAGAAAAGAAGTGTGGAGAGGGTGAAAAGGGAAGGTGGTGGAGGGTGTGTATTTATAGAGAAAGAGTGGGAAGGAAACATGTGGTGAGGATGGCAAGGGAGAGAAAGAGAGATAGAGAAAGAGAGAGAGAGAGATAGAGAGAGAGAGAGAGAGAGAGGAATATTATACTAGAAGCCTATGAAAAGATTTAAAACTCGAATGAAAGACAATCCACCAATCGTCACATTCGATAGTAAACATAAGTGCGTCGGGAACGAAGATAATCAAAAGCTCGACGGAAGGATAATAGTAAAGAGACATATATAAGTATATATATAAGTATCAGCTAGTCTCGGCCCGTGAAGATTAGGCTGGCTAGAGTTACAACAGTAAAACAGTTGGATAGACATAACCTATCTCTCCAAAATACATCATAAGCCTCTAAAGGCAAGTCTTTATTTTAAAACGAGTGCATAATATAAGTGTTTCCAAAAGTAGAAGAGAGTCTAAAATTAAAGCAGAATAAAAAATCTTCTTCGCTGTCCTTCCAAATAAACGTCCTACTCACTGAGAAGCGTTGGGACCTACATCTGAAATGTAATAATTCCCAAAACGGGTGAGAACATCTTCCCTTACGGGGTTCTCAGCAGAGCAACAATTCCATATAGAGACTATGTAAAACCACATGAAGCCGTTAGGCAATCCTAATCTCCAATCAATTCGAGGTTCAAGCCCAGGGTTCTTACTAATCCGATTCAAGGTAGATAAACTAAATTTCAACTATATTAGTGGTCTTTAAATCTTAATTTTCCCTTGTACAAGTCATCATCTCTCTCAATAACATAGATACCCAACTCATTTAATAATTCAATATTAAAATTTAGTTTCAAGATTAATAATTCATTCTTAGTCTATTCCACAATTCTCAAATCATCACCTCTCATCAAGAACAATCCTTAGCGTCACCACCGTCAACTTAAGGGATCTTTCAGTTGTGCAAATACATACAAGGCAATATAAAGAATACACAAATAGAGAGTACAGGTAGAGCAATTAGATCAAATAGCAGATAGATACTGTAATTCAAATAGGCAAACTAAAGACATGATGCACACCCAAATAATACACACAAATGCAAATGATGTAGGTCTGTCCTATGGCCAATGAGCTCATCTGTCGATTATATAGCTAAACCTGACATATCCGGTAGCTAACTTGGACATTGTCTCTCTACTGCGCATCTCCAGAAGGCATATAATCGGGGGAGTGTGCCCTACTACCTTCTCCTGGAGACAAACACCACGGAAAATCTTATCGGGGGATTAGTGCCCTACCAACTTCCCCTACTGAGTCCATGCCATATGTAACACCCTAACTTTAAGCACCTCATGATCGCACTAAAAGTCCGAGTGTCACCTATCTCTACTCTTTTAATTTCATACTATATTTATTTAATATTGAGCCTTCGTGAATACGACCTGACACTTTAATTTAGAAAATGAAGATTCTTTATTTCAAACTACTTCTCCACAAAGGTATATATATTCACATAGCATTAAATATATAGACTTAATCCAAGATTCTCAAAACAAATCCTACCCCTCTAGAAACTAAAAACAATAAATGACGAGGGGAAAATAAATTCTAACAACTCAACTCATGAGCATAATCTTCTATGCTCCTGTAGCAACACACTAAACCTTTGTAGCTATAGCTGAAAGCTCAGGGTTTTCACAATTTCTCTCTTCTTCTCTCGGTCACTGATAAACCCTATTTTTAAGGTTTATCTTGTGCTTAATTTAGAGGATTTTATCAATTTTTCTCACATTTATTCAATGAAATGGCATGGTTTCATGACTTTCTCCTAATTTGTGCTTAAGAGTGAAAACATGCTTTTTAGGCCTTTAATTGGTTAATTTTAATTCACCTTGATTCCACTCAATGCCTTGATATGTATGTTAGTGATTTCAGGTTTAAGAGGCAAGGAATGGATCAAATGAGTGAAGAGAAAAGCATGCAAATGGAGAATTCATGAAGAAATGAGCTTGTGGATATTTCAAGTCAACGCACACACGTGAGCAACGCGGTCGCGTGAGAAGGTCATTTGTCAACGATGCATACGCGTGACATGACGCGTACGCGTAACAAGGACAATTACAAGATGATGCGTATGCATGGCAAGCGGCACGTGACCTCAAAAAAGGAAATTTGCTGGGGGCGATTTCTGAGCTTTCCAGGCCCAGATCCAACCTATTTCTGAGGCTACTTCCTGCAGAATTCAAGAGGGCTCATGGGGGGAGAAATTAGTTTAGTTTTTCACCATTCTTTAGTTAGTTTCTTGAGAGAGAAGCTCTCTCTTCTCTCTAGAATTAGGTTAGGATTAAGTTAATTTCTCTTAGATATAGGTTTAATTCCTTGTTTCCATTTTGTTTTCCTTTCAATTTCTTGTTATTACATCTATGCTCTCTTAGTTTTCTTGTCAATTTTCTTTTTGATGTCTTTTTGTTGTTGATGCACTATTGTTAGATTTTGATCCTTTTAATGTAATTTACATTTTATGTTTCTGTATGTTTAATTTCTTTGTTATTGTTAATTCCTTGTAATTGGTAGTTGTTAGATTTTATTCTTGTTGTCATTTTATCTTGCTTCCTCCCGATACTCATGCACTCAAAGTACTTCCATGGCTACATGTGAAGAATCAAATGAAGAGCGTAGCATGAAGGAGAGATCAGAAAATCTGGTGGAGAATGAGGAGTTAGATTTTATATTGGAATAATTGAAGGAAGCTATGATTTGTGAAGAAGAGGAAGAAGTGGTTGAAGATTTAGGAGATGTGGAAAGTCCATAAGAATGTAGAATCCTAGAGCCCTCTTCCAAGAAGCTTGAGATTGATGTCGAGGAGGGTGTACAACCTCCAAAGCATATCATGGTTGAGGATTTTGAAGAGGTCAATCAAGAGAAGGATTCAATCATTGATGAATTCTTATCTACAATTGAATCCTATCCCATTGGACTTGACATAGGGATTAAAGAAGAAGAGGCACAACCTCCCATGCCCTTGGTAAGCAATGAAGAAGATATTGAATTGGAAAAAAGCTACCAAGAGGAAGTGGTTGAAATTAAAGAAGCTTGCTTAGAGGTGGAGGTAATCAAAGAAGAACACAAGGGAGTAGAGTCTGCAAGGACATTGAAAACACCTCTCCCCAAGCCATCACTATGCATTCTTTCATTCAAGTTGGTAAATCTCTTATCTCTAAGCTTTATAATCCCACTTGAATATGGATTGCTTGAGAAGGATGGTCAACTTAGAGCTCTTTGTGGCTCTAAGATCAAAAGGAAGATGGTTAGTGGTTGGAAACATCACTGTGGGCTCATGATGATTACATGTTCAAGGCTTAATAGCAAGGGTTGGTGTAGAACTAGAATGCGTGGGCTAGGATGATGTTTGATCGCTTGAATGAGAATTCCAAGATTATGGCACCCGGATGGATTAATGATGATCAACTTGAAGACGGGTGTAGAAACAAGATTTGGGATCCCGGAATACATGAGGATCAAATTTGGGAGCCCTTAGCTTGTGCAGAACTCCATCAAAGATTAGTGGCATTAATTTTGAAGAATGGAGCTTATTAGAAGTCCAAACATTGGTGGAAGTTCAAGGATGAATACAAGCACAAGCCACCATGACAAGGAGCCCACCAAAATATCCAACTTAAGGACTTTAAATAAAAGTGCTAGGTGGGAGACACCCCACCATGGTAAAATCTTTTCATTTTTCTCTTTTGTAAATATTGGTAATTAGCTTAATTTCAAGTTTTGTTTAGTTAGTTGAGTTTATTTGGGAGTCTAGTATGTTAAATAAGATTTTATGGTATTTTGGTAGCTGATTGGAGGTTTGAAATGCTTTGTTTGGTGCAAGAACTTGGAAAAGTTTTGAAAAAATAGAACACCATGCCACGCTGATGCGTGAGCATCTTCTCTATCTTTTCCTAGTGAATTTGCATTCAAATTATTAAGTTCAATCAAGATTTAATTACTTTTAGTCACTATGAATGCTACTTTGAGTTATTTGCAATTTCTGTTTATTTCAGGTTGCATTTGGATGGATTTGATGGAGTTTTGTAGCAGAAAGGAAAGAAAGCGAATGATGTTGTCGACTCCGACCTCCTTGCACTCAAACAGAAATAACTTGAGCTATAAATGTCCAATTGACGTGATTTCAGTGACATTAGAAAGCCAGCTTTCAGGGCTTTGCAACGATATATAATAGTACATACTTCTTCTCCAGCAAACTCTACCTCAAACACGCTGAACTTGGTTCCTTCCAAGTTCAGCGTGGACTTGAAAACTCCAAAGGAAATCACGCACATTAACCCACGTTGAACTTGGCGAATATCAAGTTCAGCATGGATTCAAAGGAAAGCACAAGAAACACACTGCTTCATCCATGCTGAACTTGAGAATTTCCAAGTTCAGCGTGGATCCTAATAACCCAAGTAGTCCCCAGGCACTCATACAAGGCTGCGCATGAAGCTTAATGAATTTTGATTGAATTTTTATTTTATTTTAAAATAGGAAAAGATATTATTTAGTTTTAGAAATTATAATTTACATTAATCCGGATTAGATATAGAAAGGGAAAAGAATCAGCCCTTCGGGCTCTCTTTTTCTCTTCTACCTCATTCCGCAATTTACAGTTTTTAAGAATCCTAGTTTTCTCTCTGAACCATGAGCAGCTAAACTTCCACTGTTAAGGTTAGGAGCTTTGTCTATTGTATGGATTCATACAATTATTTTTCTATTTTAATTCATGTACAGATTTATATTTCAAGAATTGTTTTCGTTCTTTATCTTATGAATTTGGGTGGAATGGAAGTATGACCCTTATTCTAATTGAGTTCTTGTATAACTTGGAAAAGCTCTTTACTTGAACAATAGCTTGAAAACACATTCTCCTAAACTTCTAATTAATTGGACTTACCGGGATACGTGACATATAATCCTCTTATATTTGGGTAATTAGGGTTTTTGTGGCATATAAACTAGAATTGAACTTCACCCTCTAATTGGAATTAAGTGACCAAGGAATTGGTGGTTGATGAATTTTAGAGGAGACTAAAAAGGTCTAAGGAATTAGGGTTTAGTCACTTATAGTTTACCATGAATTAAATTTTGCATGATTAAAATAGTTAGTAAGAAAAGTTAATCCAGAAAATAGATAACTCTGAAACCTTAACTGTTTCTCTCAATTATTTACAACACTCTGCTGCTTGCTTTCTGATATTCTGAATTTACTATTAATGCTTTTGAACCTTTAAACATAATTTTCTGTGATTCTAACTAAGTAAATCACATAACCATTGAGGCAGTGTTTGCAACAAGTAAGAATTTACAAGGCTGCAGAGTCCACTATGGATCATAATAATGCTGTTAATGCCAATGTGCCAAATCCAGTTGGGAATGAGCAACCTAGAAGAGTGCTTGGCTCTTACACTGCTTCTAATGTAGATCTTTATGGAGAAAGTATTGTGGTACCTCCTATAGCTGCAAAAAACTTTGACTGAAGCCACAACTAGTTACTCTTGTGCAACAGAATTGCCAATATCTTGGGCTCCCTCAGGAAGACCCAAATCAATCTATCTCTGATTTTCTGCAGATTTGTGATACAGTAAAGACCAATGGAGTGAATCCTGAGGTATACAAACTCATGCTCTTTTCATTTGCTGTGAAGGATAGAGCAAAGCTGTGGTTAGATTCTCAACCCAAGGAGAGTTTGGATACTTAGGACAAGGTTGTCACTGGATTTTTGACTAAATTTTTCCCACCTCAAAAGCTGACTAAGTTAAGGGTGGAGGTTCAGACTTTCAGACAAAAAGATGGTGAGACCCTTTATGAATCTTGGGAGTGATTCAAGCTACTGACTAGGTAATTCCGTCCAGACATGTTCTCTAGATGGACTCAGCTGGATATCTTTTATGAGGGCTTATGTGAAATTTCCAAGATGCACTTAGATAATTCTGCAGGTGATTCTTTGCACATGAATAAGACACCAGAGGAGACTATTGATCTTATTGAGTTGGTTGCTAACAACCAATACTTATATTCCTCCAACAGGAACGTTGTAAACTCTGAGACCCCTCAGAAGAGAGGCGTTTTAGAAGTGGAAGATGTTGATGCTCTTTTTTCTTAAAATAAGCTTTTGTTTCAGCAAATAAATCTGATTACTCAACGGTTGAGTGGAATGTAAGTTTCAGCTGTCAACACTCAGAATGCACCTCAAGAGGTCCCTTATGACATGACATGTAATTTTATGCCAAATGAGAATTATAATTATGCTCAATCTTCTACTGAATAGGTCAATTACATGGGGAATGCTCCTAGAAACCCCAATAATGATCCATACTCTAAGACTTACAATCAGGGATGGAGAAATCACCCAAATTTTGGGTGGAGAGACCAACCTCAAAGGCCTCAAAATTTCAACAATAATTCTCAGGGCGGTTTCCAACAGAATAATTTTAATGACTACCAATTTCAGTCATCTCAGTAAGCAACTTCTCAGCCTCAGAAGAACACTGATTTGGAAGCAATATTGGCAAGTTTTAGACAGAAAACCAGAGCATCAATCAAGAACTTGGAGATTCAGATGGGTCAATTAGTCACAAAAGTTAATGAAATTGATCAGAGGACCACTAATAGCCTTCCTGGTAACACAATTCCAAATCCAAGAGAGGAATACAATGTTATCACCTTGATAAGTGGACAAGTGGCAAGTACGGAAGCACAAGTTAATGAGGAGCCAGTTGAAAAAGAAGCTCCAGAGGAAAAGAAGGAAGAAGTAGAGCACGTCCCATTCCCAGAATCACTTGACACTTATCCTACTTTGCCAAAGGCTCCTGAGTACAAGCCTAAAATGCCATATTGTAACGACCCAATTTTCAATATGTCTAGATCATACTGGAAACTGAGCGCTACCAATTTGTCTTCCTAATTATTATCTATTATTTATCATATGAGCCTGATTCGTTGTTAAACGTGTAGTTAATTTATGTGGTGTATATTTTTTTTTTTGAAAATGTTTGGATTAATAGATAGAATCATTTATAATCAATTCACAACTAATAACAGATAAAACAGTTATAAACAACCACACAAAATACATCACAAGTAGTTGACAACATTCGGTGATTCAGCCTTTATTAGCATATAGACTGTTAGTTAGAACACCCCTAGATATAGCTAAATAATATCTATATACATATATATACATACAACATCCCAGGTCCTGACTTGTTCAAGAGGTCCCTAAGCTGGCATCTAGGCTAGCCTAGACTTTATACTCACCTAGTCCCTCTAAACTACTAAAGCGAGGGAAAGTACGTTCTAGGTCTTCAAAACTCAAGTCAAGTGGAACGTCATCAAAAGATAGAACATCATCTGCTACTCCTCTGCACGATCAGACTTTTCCACAGGACGTCTCTCTGATATCTCATGAAGTAGTCACACAATAGGAATCTCGTACACAGAATTTAGGTTAAAGTACGCATACGAATGGGGTGCAGACGTTGGCTGGTCTCACAGTATATACATATAGTCAGAGAACGATATTCACCCTAGACTCAGAAGACTGCCTAGAGCGGAATCCCTTTTTGCGTACAATCATCAGTGAACTACGGAAAGAAACTCTTACTTCCATCTGAAGGGGAAAGGGAAAGAGAAGGGGTAAGAACTGGGGAGTTCTTAGTAGGGCCGGGGTTGTTAGTTATGTTCATTTATTTGGGGTTGATTAGTAGACGGATAATATAATATAGCGCAGCAGTAAACAGAAAATAAAGATAGGAAGAGAAAGTAGAGACAACAGAAAGCAGAACACAAACAAAAGAATACAAGAAAATAAAACACAGAAATAGCATACAAGCAGACAAACATAAAGAAGTAGATCACACACAGAAAGGAATGCAACAGAGAATGATGTACAGACAAGAATGATGCATGTCTAGCCCTAGCACAGGCCATGAGCTCATGTGTCGGTTGGCTGCCCGCAATCCCGACATTTATCCGGTCACGAGTAATCCCGATTTCCTGGATACGATTTTCCGTTCCTAAATAAATGCGCATATAATAATAGCCGCTCATTTGAGACAGCCTCTACTTACTGCAGGAAAATATATATACTCTGCTCTGCTCTGGGGAAGCGGAAAATAGCTGTAGGTAACTTAGTTTCCCTACAGAAGCTCTGGGTTGCATTAAGCAACTAATATATATATAAATATAGCTCTGGGTTGCATCAAGCAACTAATATATATAAATATAGCTCTGGGTTGCATTAAGCAACTAATATATATAAATATCTCTTTACTCTGTATCTCTTTACTCTATTTTAATTACTCTGTTCTCTGTATCTCTTTTCTCTTCTCTGATTATTCTTTTCATCTGTATCTATATTACTCTTTTTCTCTTTATCTCTTTACTTTACTCTGGTTACTCTGTTATCTGTGTTATTTTAGTCTGCTCTGATTTCTCTGTTTAACATGTGTATATAAAGCTTATGTAAATTTCGGTATGAATAGTTAGCCTGTCCCAAGTATAGGTTCATTAAGTCTATACTGAAACAGTTTAACTTTTCATATTATACCTAACCCTAGTCGCAACTCAAGGACTAACTATGTTGCCCTAGTTCGTTCGCTAGTCTCTGTCTGTTTCTCTGTCGTTAAAACGTTACAGACTTCTTCTTTGGTTTTTATCTTTTCTTTAACTTTTTATCTTTTATTTATCTTTGCCTCACTATCATGTTATTACCACTCCCTAAGTGTTTTATGAAGGTAATTATGAGATTCTGCACTTAAAGTTGTCTTTTTAAAGTTTTTACAGAAAACTGCCTTTTCCGCATTATTTTATTATTTTTATTAAAATATTATTTTTAATTAAATATTATTATTTAACATTTTATTATTATTTATATTTTATTAATATATTTTCGAAAATTACCTTTACTTTACCTTTAACCTTTAAAATTCGCTTTTTACCATCCGTAACTTTTAATATTTCTACTTTTACCACCCTAACTTCCAGAAATTACCATATAACCCCTCAAACACCAAAAATTTTACTTCCTTGCCCTTTCTAAGATCTAAAAGGTGTTCTTCAATGTTCTTCACCACACTCAAAGTGTTCTTCATGTTCTTCATAAATTCTTCAGATTCTTTCTCTATTTTTACCCGTTTTTCAGTCTTTTCAGCAACCGATTTTTACCAAAATTCATAATAAATTAGCAGCCACTAAAACCCCATATTTTCTACATGATTTTAACACAAATTGAACCTCAATTTAAGCTTAGGGTTTCGTTTTTCCAGCTGCCCAAGAACATGAACTTTAAAGCTTGAATTTCATCAAATTTCATCAAAATTTCACCAAAATTTCAACAAGAATTACTCATACAAACAATCAATTTCAAGCACAGCCAAACCATATCATAATCACACAAATCAAACACAATCAATCAAGATTAAATTCGTCAATCCCTACCTGGTTTTGCTGCTCCTAATTCGGTTAAACTTTCAGGTGGTCCTTAAGCACTTTTTCCTCCTAAATCACATCAAGAACAACTTTAAATCCAAAAACTCTCAACTGACCAAATCTCACTCAGTATGTTAGAAAGAGATATCTCACCTTAGACTTGTTGGAAGTTTACGTTTCTTGGCCCTCAAGTCAAGTTAAGCATGATTTCTAAGGAAGAACATCAAGAAAACACGTGTTTTGCATGGTTTTTCTTGAAAACCGAATTGAAATGGGAGGGAGACAGCCATCTCACCTTATTTCCATCCTTGATAAGTTACTTGGTTATGTAGAGGAAGAAAAGAGGATCATTTTGGTGAAATCGGAGTTTTGATTTGAGTTTTAGTTCAGAAGAAATCAAGCTTTGAAGATTAAGTGTTCATGAAAGTTTCTCTCTTTTCTCTCTTGTTATTTTCAGCCAAAATGATGAAATGAGACAGCCTTGGAGGTCTTGGGGGTGTAAGGTGAGTTGTGATTGGTTGGCTTGGAGGTGGATTAAAATAATATTAAAATATCTCTGGTGTACAACTACTAAAACTAGGTGTATCGGAACACTCGTAAAAACATCTCTAAAAATTATTTTCTGAGCTACTAGCATAAATGACACTAGTAACATATTTATTATGAGAATAGAACATTATAATGAGGCCTTAGCATTGCTAAAGTCATCAGAGAGTGCTGGTGCTAAGCTGCACCAATAAACCGTAAATCCGGTTAAACCGATTTTCAGTTTTTAACAAAAACAGACTAGGTAACCTTATAATGCCATTCAAGAATTTTCTAATACTAATATAATGATAATATTATACTATTATCTCTCTCCTCTCAAGAATCGAGTCCGGTTCGTCAAACAGAGACTATTTACGAAAATCAGAATCAAAACTGCCAACCGATACGGTTCAAAAACTAGGTTCTTCGCGATTGCATTATCGAGCTTGCCTCAAAGGAGGTTCTAGCTTAAGGATGACATAATGATAATGAGGATTGAGATTCTTGATGATATAGCAGAGGTGTTCCCTTTACTGATCTTCCGAAGAAATCCATACTTTCAGAAAAGATCTCATGTACTCGAAAATCAGGGTTGTTATATTCTACCCTCCTAAAAGAAAATTTTGCCCTCAAAATTTCAGTTACCTAGGAATAAATGCGGGTAATCAGCTTTCATCTTATCTTCCAGTTCCCAAGTGTGCTCTTCCTCTCCTCTTGGTTCCCATGCTACTTTGACTAAGCGAACAGTCTTGCCTTTTAGCTGCTTATCACTTCTTTTTACGATCTGATCCGGTGATGCTTGATATGTCAAATCATTTCATAACTGTACTGTCTCTGGTTGTAAAACGTGACTCTTATCGAGAATATATTTCTTAAGTTGCGAGATATGAAAAACATCATGAAGGTTTGATAAATAAGGAGGAAGGACTATTTGATAAACTACTAGACCGACTCTTCTAAGTATTTGGAAAGGTTCTATGTATCGTGGGTTAAGCTTTTTAGTTTTAAGGACTCTACCTATTCCAGTAATCGAGGTTACTTCTAGAAAGACACGGTTTCTGTCACTAAACTCTAAGGGTCTATGTCTATTATCGGCATAGCTCTTTTGACGGCTTTGTGCTGTCTGGATCTTCCGATGAATCTCATTTATCTTCTCAGTAGTTTCTTACACTAAGTCTAGACCTAAGACACTAGCTTCTCCATCGTCATTCCAACACAATGGTGTCCGAAATCTTCTTCCATAGAGAGCTTCACATGGTGCCATCCCGATACTTTATTGGAAACTGTTGTTGTAGACGAATTTGACCAAAAGCAAATACTTATCCCAGCTGCTTTGGTTGTCTATCATACATGATCGTAACATGTCTTCTAATGTTTGGATTGTCTGCTCTGATTGTCCGTCTATCTGAGGATGGTATGCTATACTCGTGTGCAATTCTGTTTCCAATGCTTTCTGAAAAGCTCCCCAAAATCTAGTAGTAAACCTCGAAACTCGATCTGAGACAATTTATGAAGGTATCCCATGTAGTCGTACGATTCCTTGAATATATATTCATTCCAGCCTTTCTAAAGTATAGTCAACTCGAATCGGAAGGAAGTGCGCTGACTTTGTCAACCTGTCCACAATTACCCAGATGGCATCGTGTCCAGTTGAGGTCCTTGGCAATCTCGTGATAAAATCCAGAGTAATCTGCTCCCATTTTATTGTGGTATTTCTAAGGGTTGCAGGGTTCCTAACATCTTCTGATGTTCCACCTTCATCTTCTGGCAGGTTAAACATTTTAAGACATAATCAGCTACTTCTTTCTTTAAGCCCGGCCACCAGAACATTTGTTTTAAATCTCGATACATCTTTGTCACTCCAGGATGCATAGAAAATCTACTTTGGTGAGCTTCAGCAAGAATCTTTTGTCGCAATTCTCCAGAGTTAGGCACACAAATTCTTTTCTTGTACCTCCATAGGCCACTACGATCCTATCTCACAGCTTCTTCAACTCTGCAAGCAATGGTGACATCCAGTACAGTGCTATGGAAATCGGTCCAGCTCCAGGTACTAGATCAATGCTGGATTCTATCTCTCGCTGAGGAGGAAACTCAGGTATGTCGTCCAAGAAAACATCAGGAAATTCCTTCATCACTTGGATTCGTTCTAAGCTTAGTTCACTGTCATTCGAGCTAGCCACTAACAGAACGTACCCCTCATAATTCCTCCCGTCTAAGGTAAGTCTTACAGAATTCAGATATAAGGTGTGGGACAGAAATGGTTTAGTACATAGACTATCAGATAGAATAACAATAGTTCTTTTAAAATAATCAAGGAAAACATGATACTTAGATAACCAATCTAATCCTAAAATAACTTCTAAACCATATAGAGGCCAACAGATTAGATAGTGTATAAAAGTCCTATTCCTAATAGCGAATGGTACTTGCAGGCACACTAAACTGGTCAAAGCATTTTGGGATGCAGGTGTATGGACAATCAAGTAAAAATTCAATTTAAAGAAATATAATCCTAACTCGTGAGCAATAGTTAGAGAAATTAAGAATGCGATGCACCCGAATCATACAGTACAGTTAGAAATCGATTCTTGACATAACCTGACCTTGAATGAGGGCGTTCGATTGCACAACATCGTCAATAGTGATAGCAAACACTCATCCTTGTTGCTGGGTTCTAACTGAATTTTGAGTAAATCCCTTCGGACAATCCTTGGCAATATGTCCAAGTTCTCCACAAGCATAGCAGTTAGGTGATCCAAACGGGCAAGACCTGCTATCATGCTCTTTTCCGTATTGCTTACATGCAGTGTTTATGTAAGCCTGATGGGCTCGTTTACCATTGCCTTGCCTTACTTTACCTCCATTCTTACCCGTACGGCGAGCAGTAATGTTACCAACTTGTAGGTTCTTATGCTGTCGTAT
Source organism: Arachis ipaensis (assembly GCF_059453495.1). Lineage (NCBI taxonomy): Eukaryota > Viridiplantae > Streptophyta > Magnoliopsida > Fabales > Fabaceae > Arachis > Arachis ipaensis. The sequence continues at coordinate 89,881,006 of NC_142441.1, read as the reverse complement.
GCCACGCGCTTTAAAATGCACCCTTCTCCCAGCTGCCTGATAATTGCTAAGACGCCTTGGTGGAAATCCTTGGTGGCTCACCTTGACTTGCTCTTGTTGACTAATTCAGCAAAATTACGTATCTCCAGCGAAACTATTGAACTCATTAGATCATCACGAAGGCCTCCTTCAAACTTCAAGCACTTCCATTCTTCAAAGTCAGCAAGGTTCCCTTGACAGATCTTAGCGAAACGACATAAGTCATCGAAATTACGAGCATATTTAGCAATAGTCATATCCCCTTGTTTCAACTGCATAAGCTCCATCTCCTTAGCATCTCGTGCTGCTCTCAGAAAATACTTTTTATAAAATTCGTCCCTAAAGATATCCTAAGGAATGTCATTTTCATTCTGTTGTAGCAGTCGCTGTATCCCCTGCCACCAGTACTCAGCTTCTCCCTCGAGCATATAAGTAGCAAACTCCACGTTGTCCTTCCGGAACATGTTGCGCTCTCAGTGATCGTTCAATACTTCGAAACCAGTTATCAGCGGCAGTCGCAACGAGTGTACTCTTGAACATAGGCGGATTAACCTTCAGAAATGTCGCAAGGGTCATAGGTCTTTCAGGATGCCCTAAGTTGTTCTCATCATTCCCATTTCTCACTCCAAGACGTTCAACAGCCGTAGCCGCTGCTACAGCAGCTTCACACACTACTTCAGCCACGTTGTTCATGGTAGCCATAAACGTTTCCTGTTCCCTCTCGTAGTTAGCATTAGGAATTCCTTCCCGTACGCCTCGTGTCCATGAACCCATTGTAGTCTTGTTCACACCAAACAATCATTGTTAAGGTGATCAATCTTAACACTTCAAGTCAAGTGTGAACATTCCCAAAATGAAAACACAGAGACAATCATGCAACATATATCACTGGGATATCCTATACGCATGAGACACACAACAGAGTATGCAATGAAGCATAGTCAGTCCACTCCCCAGGCTCTACTGGGAACGAACTGCTCTGATACCAAATTGTAACGACCCAATTTTCAATATGTCTAGATCATACTGGAAACTGAGCGCTACCAATTTGTCTTCCTAATTATTATCTATTATTTATCATATGAGCCTGATTCGTTGTTAAACGTGTAGTTAATTTACGTGGTGTATATTTTTTTTTTGAAAACGTTTGGATTAATAGACAGAATCATTTATAATCAATTCACAACTAATAACAGATAAAACAGTTATAAACAACCACACAAAATACATCACAAGTAGTTGACAACATTCGGTGATTCAGCCTTTATTAGCATATAGACTGTTAGTTAGAACACCCCTAGATATAGCTAAATAATATCTATATACATATATATACATACAACATCCTAGGTCCTGACCTGTTCAAGAGGTCCCTAAGCTGGCATCTAGGCTAGCCTAGACTTTATACTCACCTAGTCCCTCTAAACTACTAAAGCGAGGGAAAGTACGTTCTAGGTCTTCAAAACTCAAGTCAAGTGGAACGTCATCAAAAGATAGAACATCATCTGCTACTCCTCTGCACGATCAGACTTTTCCACAGGACGTCTCCCTGGTATCTCATGAAGTAGTCACACAATAGGAATCTCGTACACAGAATTTAGGTTAAAGTACGCATACGAATGGGGTGCAGACGTTGGCTGGTCTCACAGTATATACATATAGTCAGAGAACGATATTCACCCTAGACTCAGAAGACTGCCTAGAGCGGAATCCCTTTTTGCGTACAATCGTCAGCGAACTACGGAAAGAATAGGAAGAGAAAGTAGAGACAACAGAAAGCAGAACACAAACAAAAGAATACAAGAAAATAAAACACAGAAATAGCATACAAGCAGACAAACATAAAGAAGTAGATCACACACAGAAAGGAATGCAACAGAGAATGATGTGCAGACAAGAATGATGCATGTCTAGCCCTAGCACAGGCCATGAGCTCATGTGTCGGTTGGCTGCCCGCAATCCCGACATTTATCCGGTCACGAGTAATCCCGATTTCCCGGATACGATTTTCCGTTCCTAAATAAATGCGCATATAATAATAGCCGCTCATTTGAGACAGCCTCTGCTTACTGCAGGAAAATATATATACTCTGCTCTGCTCTGGGGAAGCGGAAAATAGCTGTAGGTAACTTAGTTTCCCTACAGAAGCTCTGGGTTGCATTAAGCAACTAATATATATATATAAATATAGCTCTGGGTTGCATCAAGCAACTAATATATATAAATATAGCTCTGGGTTGCATCAAGCAACTAATATATATAAATATCTCTTTACTCTGTATCTCTTTACTCTATTTTAATTACTCTGTTCTCTGTATCTCTTTTCTCTTCTCTGATTACTCTTTTCATCTGTATCTATATTACTCTTTTTCTCTTTATCTCTTTACTTTACTCTGGTTACTCTGTTATCTGTGTTATTTTAGTCTGCTCTGATTTCTCTGTTTAACATGTGTATTTAAAGCTTATGTAAATTTCGGTATGAATAGTTAGCCTGTCCCAAGTATAGGTTCATTAAGTCTATACTGAAACAGTTTAACTTTTCATATTATACCTAACCCTAGTCGCAACTCAAGGACTAACTATGTTGCCCTAGTTCGTTCGCTAGTCTCTGTCTGTTTCTCTGTCGTTAAAACGTTACAGACTTCTTCTTTGGTTTTTATCTTTTCTTTAACTTTTTATCTTTTATTTATCTTTGCCTCACTATCATGTTATTACCACTCCCTAAGTGTTTTATGAAGGTAATTATGAGATTCTGCACTTAAAGTTGTCTTTCTAAAGTTTTTATAGAAAACTGCCTTTTCCGCATTATTTTATTATTTTTATTAAAATATTATTTTTAATTAAATATTATTATTTAATATTTTATTATTATTTATATTTTATTAATATATTTTCGAAAATTTCCTTAACTTTACCTTTAACCTTTAAAATTCACTTTTTACCATCCGTAACTTTTAATATTTCTACTTTTACCACCCTAACTTCCAGAAATTACCATATAACCCCTCAAACACCAAAAATTTTACTTCCTTGCCCTTTCTAAGATCTAAAAGGTGTTCTTCAATGTTCTTCACCACACTCAAAGTGTTCTTCATGTTCTTCATAAATTCTTCAGATTCTTTCTCTGTTTTTACCCGTTTTTCAGTCTTTTCAGCAACCGATTTTTACCAAAATTCATAATAAATTAGCAGCCACTAAAACCCCATATTTTCTACATGATTTTAACACAAATTGAACCTCAATTTAAGCTTAGGGTTTCGTTTTTCCAGCTGCCCAAGAACATGAACTTTAAAGCTTGAATTTCATCAAATTTCATCAAAATTTCACCAAAATTTCAACAAGAATTACTCATACAAACAATCAATTTCAAGCACAGCCAAACCATATCATAATCACACAACTCAAACACAATCAATCAAGATTAAATTCGTCAATCCCTACCTGGTTTTGCTGCTCCTAATTCGGTTAAACTTTCAGGTGGTCCTTAAGCACTTTTTCCTCCTAAATCACATCAAGAACAACTTTAAATCCAAAAACTCTCAACTGACCAAATCTCACTCAGTATGTTAGAAAGAGATATCTCACCTTAGACTTGTTGGAAGTTTACGTTTCTTGGCCCTCAAGTCAAGTTAAGCATGATTTCTAAGGAAGAACATCAAGAAAACACGTGTTTTGCATGGTTTTTCTTGAAAACCGAATTGAAATGGGAGGGAGACAGCCATCTCACCTTATTTCCATCCTTGATAAGTTACTTGGTTATGTAGAGGAAGAAAAGAGGATCATTTTGGTGAAATCGGAGTTTTGATTTGAGTTTTAGTTCAGAAGAAATCAAGTTTTGAAGATTAAGTGTTCATGAAAGTTTCTCTCTTTTCTCTCTTGTTATTTTCAGCCAAAATGATGAAATGAGACAGCCTTGGAGGTCTTGGGGGTGTAAGGTGAGTTGTGATTGGTTGGCATGGAGGTGGATTAAAATAATATTAAAATATCTCTGGTGTACAACTACTAAAACTAGGTGTATCGGAACACTCGTAAAAATATCTCTAAAAATTATTTTCTGAGCTACTAGCATAAATGACACTAGTAACATATTTATTATGAGAATAGAACATTATAATGAGGCCTTAGCATTGCTAAAGTCATCAGAGAGTGCTGGTGCTAAGCTGCACCAATAAACCGTAAACCCGGTTAAACCGATTTTCAGTTTTTAACAAAAACAGACCAGGTAACCTTATAATGCCATTCAAGAATTTTCTAATACTAATATAATGATAATATTATACTATTATCTCTCTCCTCTCAAGAATCGAGTCCGGTTCGTCAAACAGAGACTATTTACGAAAATCAGAATCAAAACTGCCAACCGATACGGTTCAAAAACTAGGTTCTTCGCGATTGCATTATCGAGCTTGCCTCAAAGGAGGTTCTAGCTTAAGGATGACATAATGATAATGAGGATTGAGATTCTTGATGATATAGCAGAGGTGTTCCCTTTACTGATCTTCGAAAGAAATCCATACTTTCAGAAAAGATCTCATGTACTCGAAAATCAGGGTTGTTACACATATTCTCAGAGACATCAAAAGGAGACCAAGGACAATCAGTTTTCAAAGTTCTTGGAAGTCTTTAGAAACTTTCAAATCAATATTCTTTTTGCTGAGGTTTTGGAGCAAATACCTCTCTATGTCAAATTCATGAAGGAGTTATTGTCAAAGAAGAAGCCTTTAGAGGGAGATGAGACAGTGGTCCTAACTAAGGAATGTAGTGCCATCATTCAGAATGGCTTGCCAAGGAAGATGCCGGATCAAGGGAGCTTTCAAATTCCATGCACCATTGGGAGCACAACCTTTGAGAAAGCGTTATGTGATCTGGGAGCAAGCATCAATTTAATGCCCTTGTGTGTGATGAAGAAGCTACAAATCCAAGAGGCACAACCCACACGGATAGAATTACAGATGGCAGACTGATGAGCAGATAATTTATACACTTTTTGGCATTGTTTTTAGGTAGTTTTTAGTATGATTTAGTTAATTTTTATTAGTTTTTATACAAAATTCACATTTCTGGACTTTACTATGAGTTTGTGTGTTTTTCTGTAATTTCAGGTATTTTCTGGCTGAAATTGAGGGACCTGAGCAAAAATCTGATTCAGAGACTAAAAAAGGACTGCAGATGCTGTTGGATTCTGACCTCCCTGCTCTCGAAATGGACTTTCTGGAGCTACAGAACCCCAATTGGCATGCTCTCAATTGCGTTGGAAATTAGACATCAAGGGCTTTCCAGCAATATATAATAGTCCATACTTTACTTAAGCTTTGACGACGCAAATTGGCGTTTAACGCCAAGTCTTTACCCTATTCTGGCGTTAAACGCCAGAAACAGGTTGCAAACCAGAGTTAAACGCCAGAAACAGGCTACAACCTCGTGTTTAACTCCAAAAAAAGTCTCTACACATGAAAGCTTCAATGCTCAGCCCAAGCACACACCTAGTGGGCCCCGGAAGTGGATTTCTGCACTATCTATCTTAGTCTACTCAATTTCTGTAAACCTAGGTCACTAGCTTAGTATAAAAACTACTTTTAGAGATTTATTTTGCATCTCATGACATTTTTACACGTTTTATATTGTATTTCTGATGGCATGACTCTCTAAACCCCATGGTTGCGGGTGAGGAGCTCTGCGGTGTTTCGATGAATTAATGTAATTACTATTGTTTTTCATTCAATCACGCTTGTTTCTATTCTAAGATATTCACTCACACTTCACCATGATGAATGTGATGATCCGTGACACTCATCATCATTCTCACCTATGAACGCGTGCCTGACAACCACCTCCGTTCTATCTGCACTAGCTTGAGTGTGTATCTCTTAGCCTCCGGGTTCATGATCTGAGTCTTCGTGGTATAGGCTAGAATTATTGGCGACCATTCCTGAGATCCGGAAAGTCTAAACCTTGTCTGTGGTATTCCGAGTAGGATCTGGGAAGGGATGACTGTGACGAGCTTCAAACTCGCGAGTGTTGGGCATAGTGACAGCCGCAAAAGAATCAATGGATTCTATTCCAACATGAGTGAGAACCGACAGATGATTAGCCATGCGGTGATAGCGCACTTGGACCATTTTCACTGAGAGGACTAATGAGCGGATAATTTATACGCTTTCTGGCATTATTTTTACATAGTTTTTAGTATGATTTAGTTAGTTTTTAATATATTTTTACTAGTTTTTAAATAAAAATCACATTTCTAGACTTTACTATGAGTTTGTGTGTTTTTATGTGATTTCAGGTAATTTCTTGCTGGAATTGAGGGACTTGAGCAAAAATCTTATTCTGAGGCTGAAGAAGGACTACAGATGCTGTTGGATTCTGACCTCTCTACACTCGAAGTGGATTTTCTGGAGCTACAGAAACCCAATTGGCGCGCTCTCAATTGTCTTGGAAAGTAGACATCCAGGGCTTTCTAGCAATATATAATAGTCCATACTTTGCCCGAGTTTAGATGACGTAAACTGGTGTTTAACGCCAGCTTTCTACCCTATTCTGGCATTAAATGCAAGAAACAAGTTGCAAAGCAGAGTTAAACGCCAGAAACAAGTTACAAACTGACGTTTAACTCCAAGGAAGACATCTACACGTGAAAGCTTCAATTCTCAGCCCAAGCACACACCAAGTGGGCCCGGAAGTGGATTTCTGCATCATTTACTTATCTCTGTAAACCCTAGTAACTAGTTTAGCATAAATAGGACTTTTTACTATTGTATTTACATCTTTTGATCATCCTTGATCAGGGATCGGTCTTTTTCCCTATTTTCAAATTCATATGCCATTTAGGGAGGCTGGCCATTCGGCCATGCCTAGACCTTGTTCTTATGTATTTTCAACGGTAGAGTTTCTACACACCATAGATTAAGGTGTGGAGCTCTGCTGTTCCTCATAAATTAATGCAAAGTACTATTGTTTTTCGATTCAAATCAAGCCTATTTCTTCTATAAGATATTCATTCGCACATAAGAACATGATGAATGTGATGATTATGTGATGCTCATCACCATTCTCACTTATGAACGCGTGCCTGACAAACACGTCCGTTCTACATGAAAGCAAGCTTGAATGCATATCTCTTAGCCTCTTGATTTACGATCAGAGTCTTCGTGGTATAGGCTAGAATTATTGGCAGGCATTCTTGAGATCCGAAAAGTCTAAACCTTGTCTGTGGTATTCCGAGTAGGATCTGGGAAGGGATGGCTGTGACGAGCTTCAAACTCGCGAGTGCTGGGCATAGTGACAGACGGAAAAGGATCACTGGATCCTATTCCAGCATGATCGAGAACCGACAGATGATTAGCCTTGCGGTGACAGTGCATTTGGACCATTTTCACTGAAAGGATGGGATGCAGCCATTGACAACGGTGATGGCCGACATACAGCTTGCCATGGAAAGGAGTATGAATGATTGGATGAAGACAGTAGGAAAGCAGAGGTTCAGAAGGAACAAAAGCATCTCCATACGCTTATCTGAAATTCTCACCAATGAATTGCATAAGTATCTCTATCCCATTTTATATTTTAATTATATTTTAACTATCAATTCACCATAACCATTTGAATCCGCCTGACTGAGATTTGCAAGATGACCATAGCTTGCTTCAAGCCGACAATCTTCGTAGGATCGACCCTTACTCACGTAAGGTTTATTACTTGGACGACCCAGTGCACTTGCTGGTTAGTTGCACTAAGTTGTGAAAAAGAACTAAGATTATGAACGTGCGTATTAAGTTTTTGGCGCCGTTACCAAGGAATGAACAGTCACGATTTCGTGCACCAAGGACGAATGGTAGCCATTGACAACGGTGATCCACCAACATACAGCTCGCCATGGAAGGAGACCTGCGTGCGTGAAGAAGAAGACAGTAGGAAAGCAGAGATTCAGAAGACAGAGCATCTCCAGAACCTCAACCTGTTTTCCATTACTGAATACGAGTATTTATTTTATGTTATTTACTCTTCATAAATCCAATCATTTTTATTACTAATTTCCTGACTAAGAGTTACAGAATAACCATAGCTTACTTCAGGCCGACAATCTCCGTGGGATCGACCCTTACTCATGTATGGTATTACTTGGACGACCCAGTGCACTTGCTAGTTAGTTGTGTGGAATTGCAAAAGTGTGATTGTGATTCGTGTGATTGTGATTTCGTGCACCACAGATAAATCTATAAAGCCTGTATACAGATTAGTGGAGGATATCTTGGTCAAAGTAAGTAAGTTCTTCCACCCAGCAGATTTTGTGATTCTTGACACAGGGCAGGATGAGAATGCCTCTATAATTCTAGGAAGACCATTTCTAGCCACTGGAAGAGCTCTGATTGATGTGGAAGAAGGTGAATTAGTGCTTAGAGTGCATAATGAGCAATTGGTCTTTCATGTCTTCAAAGATATACATTCAGCAGGTGAAGAAGAGAGGTGCATGTAGACTGAGCTTATTAATCCAAACCTTCAAGAACCCCCTGATGATGCACAACAGAATTTGCAGCTTAAACCTCCTTTAGTAACAATCAATAAAATTTCTCCTGACATCAAACCTAAATTTGGTGTCGCGAGTGCATCATCCAACAAGGCAGAGGTTCCCAAAAAGAAGAAAGTACCTAGGGGATGGAGAAACAAAAAGATTCCCCCTGAAGACTTCTCCCCAAGAATGAAGGTGGTATTCACTGCATGTCAAATCCTGCCTCATACAGTGAACATGATCCTGTCTCTTGAGCATATAGAGTTGATCAATGGGAGCACAGGAAAGAAGTTCACAGTGAGGGGTAAAAAGCTAAGCCCCTATGATCCTCCTCCTTAGAGGAGCTGACCGTCAAGCTAGTGACGGTAAAGAAGCGCTTGTCGAGAGGCAACCCGATAATTTCGTATCCTTAGTTATTTTTTTTCGTTGCATTGATTATATTATTTGTTCGATTTTTATTTTTTATTTTTTATTTTTTTTACTGTTTTTCCTTTGTTTTACGTGTGTTTGATCATGAAGAATTTTTAGAGTAGGAACCAGACACTTAGAAAATATTTTACCCATGTTGGAGAAGGTTGATTCTGCAAGGTCCACACTGAACTTGGGATTTTTCAAGTTCAACGTGGAGTGTGCGTACAAATTGGGTGAGAGGCTCTGCCAGATCCATACTGAACTTAAGATTTTCCAAGTTCAACGTAGTAAACAACGTAAATGGAGTGACATTGATAGAAGACCCACGCTAAATTTGGGATTTTCCAAGTTCAGCGTGGTAAACGACGCATAAAAGGAGCACAAATAAACCAAAGTACTGGCGCTGAACTTCAATCCACCCAAGTTTGGCATCAACATCTTTTCCTCACCCCCTTATATACATATATATACGTTTTTATCCCCCTCCTTTATATAACATATATATATATATATATATATATATATATATATATATATATATTATACCCCCTCCCAAACTATATTTTATCTACATATATAATTCCCATTCCCAACCCATACACTCTTGAACCCCTCCCATATATATATATATATATATATACACACGTTATTATACCCCCCTCCCATATATATATATATATATATATATATATATAAATAACAATAAATACTTAAAAAAAGATATATTTATACTTTTATTATTTTATCCTCTCTTATTCTTTTATTATTTTATTATTCTTTTACAATAATATTTATTTTTACTCTTTCATATGTCTTTTTATATCCTTCCCTATTTTCAGTTCTTCTTTGCTTGAGGACAAGCAACCTTTTAAGTTTGGTGTTGTCGCTTCGCTTGTGAATTCCCTGTTTATTTTAATAGCACCAAAGGGAGGTGAATCATCTTCACTGAGGAGTGATAAACCACTATTTTATGGTTTATCTTGTGCTAATTTGAGTGGTTTTTATCAAGTCTTTGCACATTTATTCATACAATTTGCATGATTTTACAATTCCTTCCCAATTTTGTTCTATGGTTGAAAACTTGCTTCCTAAACCTTTAAATTCTGTATTTTAATTTCCCTTTATACCATTCGATGCCATAATTTGTGTGTTAAGTATTTTCAGGCTTTATAGGGCAGGAATGGCTTAGAGGATGGAAAGGAAGCATGCAAAAGTGGAAGGAATACAAGAAACTGAAGGAATTGCTGAGCTGTCCAGCCTGACCTCTTTGTACTAAATCGACCATAACTTGAGCTACAGAGATCCAAATGAGGCAGTTCTAGTTCTGTTGGAAAGCTAACATCTAGGGCTTCGAAATGATATATAATTTGCTATAGTTTCCATACTGTTAGGCAACGCGCACGCGTGAATCACGCGTACGCATGATCTGGTGAAAGTTCAATCCACGCGTACGCGTGACAGAGCGACGTGCTGGACGTATCAGAAATCGTTGAGGTCGATTTCTGGACTATTTTTGACCCAGTTTTCATCCTAGAAAACACAGATTAGAGGCTAAAGAGTGGGAGAATCCATTCATTCATTGATTCACTTCTCATTAAAGGCTACATAGGTTTTAGGATTTCTCTTAGTTTTAGGTTTGTTTCTTCTCAATTCCAGGTTCAATGTTCCTTTAGTCTAGTTTTTCTTATACTTTTATTTATTCTATTACTTTAATTTATTCTATTCTCTTGTTAATTTATTAATGCAAAGAATTATTTTTACCTTTAATTAATTTTCTGTTGTTATTTTATTTCAATTACCATGTCTTCTTTTTATTTCCTTTTATGGTTTATGAAAATGGCATTCATGTCAATGGAGTAGACTCCTAACTTGACTTGGGAGTTGATTAAGAGGAGAACCTTGAGTTAGAATACTCAAGTGTTAATCTTAACTGGAAGTTGTTGGCTGGCTATCTAGTCTCTGACTCTAATCCTTCCTTATGAGATGATTAGGACTTGGGGATAGAGTTGGTTAGTTAGTTACTTGACTTTCCTTTATTAAGTAAGGGATGACTAGGTAGAACAATAACCTCTTATTATTACACTTGGGAAAATTCAACAAGGATAGAACTTCCAATTAATCTTCTCCCAGTCAAGGCTTTTTATTTGGATTATATAAATTCTCTTGTTAATTTTCACTGCTTTAAATTACGATTATTTATTTTTCTGTTTCTCAAACTCAAAAATTTCTCAGAAAACTCATATCCAATAATAAATACACCTCCCTGCAATTCCTTGAGAGACGACCCGAGGTTTAAATACTTCGGTTATTATTTTTATTAGGTTTGCTTTAGTGACAAACAATTTTTTGTATGAAGGGATTCTTTGTTGGTTTAGAAACTATACTGGCAACGAGAATTTATTGTGAATTCTTTACTAGCAAAAATCCATTCATCAAAAATGGCGTCGTTCCTGGGGAATTGCAAACGTGTGCCTTATTATTGCTTATTGTAAATATTTGCTTTTGCTTGTTTATTTGTTTTTGTTTTTAATTTTTATTAGCTACTATGAATTCTCACCCCTGTCGCTATGAGTTTGGTTCCAATTATGTTGCAGGGAATGTGCGCTATAATGAGAACATGCATCAAGGTTGGAACAATCAAAGTTGGGAAGAGCCACAAGGATTTGATGAACCCCCTCGGCAACAACCCCCTCCAATGCACTATAACCAACAACCATGCTACGATGCATCCCAAGACAATAGTTATGGTGGACCTTTTCGTGACAACCAACCACCATCATACGCCTATGAACCCCCTCTTCAACATAGCTTTGAACCACCATACTCACAAGTCCCTTACCACCAAACACCCCCATATGACCCTAATCCATACCCATCATACCAAGAACCTTATGAGCCATACTTAGAACCACCCCAATCCCAACACAACTACTCCCAAGAACCACCACCTCAATATACGCCATCTCTATATCCTTATCAAGAAGAACCACCTCCGTATTATGAGCCATTTCTCCCAACAAATGAACCCTCCTATCCATCCCAACCTCCATTGGATAACAACATACTTATCTCTAATCTCATTGGTCTCACCTCTAAACTCTAAAATCTTATATCCCGTAGGGACTAACCCTCTACCTCGAATATTCAACCCTCTAGCTTTAGTGCACTACCACCCTCCGTGCAAGAATACCCATATCTATCAATCCAAGAGTAAGATGATCCCAATTATGCTATTGACATGGAACAAGAGAGAAGGGGTTGTCTTCGCGAATTCATACTTCATAAAAAGCTAGAGGAGGCCCTACAGGTGGGAGTAGTAGAGACCCCTGAAGTTGAAGGAGTGGTTGAAGAATTAGTGAAGGAAGATATCAATGAGGAGTCTGATTTTGTCTTAGAGCAAGTTGAGAAAGCCAAAATTATCATAGAAGAGAAAGTGGTTGAAGACTTGAGAGATGCGAAACCTCCATGGGAAAGTCCAGTCATAGAGCCTCCTTCCAAGGTGTTTGATGTTGATCTTGAGGAGGGTGTACAACCTCCAAGGCATATCATGGTTGAAGACTTTACAGAGGTTGATCAAGAGATGGAAATTAAAGAAGAAGAAGCACAACCTCTCATACCCTTGGTAAGTAATGAAGAAGAGATTGAATTGGATGAAAGCTACCAAGAGGAAGAGGCTAAAATTGAAGAAGCTTGCAAAGAGGTGGAAGTTGTAAAGGAAGAGTTCAAGGGGATGGAGCTTGAAATCACCTTGCCAAAGTTGTTGGAGACCTCTCCCCTAAAGCCTTTCCCATCCAATATAACATTCAATTGGGTAAAACTCTTATCCTTAACTTTTGCTTTTCCACTTGAATATGGTTTACTTAAAAATGATGGCCAACTTAGAGCTCTTTGTGGATTGAGGAGTAAGAAAGAGTCGTGTAGCAGTTGGAAACACAATCCTAGGTTCATTGTGGTAGAAACCTCACGGTTGAATTATCATGGATGGAAGAATACTAAATTGTATGGGTCTAGGAAGCTGTTTGGATGCCTTAGTGAGAATTCGGACTGCTTACCACCCGGTTGGAACAAAGATGGTCAACAAGAAGACGGCTGCAAAAGCAAGGTTTGGGACCCCGAAATTCAGTCTAGCAATCAAAACTCTTGGGACCTTGTCACTTACTTCAACTTGCTTGAAGGCTTAATGCGCCTAATTTGGGATCCCGGAGGCTATTGGAATTGCAAACGTTGGTGGAGATTCCTGGATGAGTTCAAGCATAGGCCACCTGATGCCAGGGCATTTTGGCCAGTTTCACTGACCTTTTCTTTACTGTTTTTAGGGTAGTTTCATGCATTTCCTTAGGAAATAAGCTAGTTTTGGGTAGATATTCACTTACATCTTGATTCAAGCATACATTGTGCACTTTACATGATTTCATTAGGATTTTGCATGAATTTAAGGACAAATTGGATGTTGCATTTCCCATGACTTGGACTAGAACTTTGATGCAGTTTATTGCTTGATTTTAGGACAAAGGAAGCAAAGAAGAACCACTTTAGTGGCTACGTTAGTTACACTAACGTTAACACTAACGTGGAATGGGAGTAACTTGCAAAGTTAATGAGAAAAGTAATTGCCAATAACGCTGTCGAAGCCATCATTGCCCACGTTAAGAGTCACGTTAACTAACTTAACATGAACTCTAACATGGAAGAAAGGAAATGGAGCCAACGTTAGTAACACTTAACATTATCACTAACGTTGGACCAAGCTCATAAGTGGCCACGTTAGTTGCCACGTTAACTTAGTTAACGTGGCCTCTAACGTTAAGAAGAAAAGGGGGACGCCAACGTTAGTGTCATTAACCTTTCTCACTAATGTTGGCCAAGTCCCAAGAAGCCACGTTAACTCCCACGTTAACCTAGTTAACGTGGAAGCTAACGTGAAGAAACTAGGTGGTCGACAACGTTAGTGACACCAAACATTGTCACTAACGTTGGGATGAACACACACTATCCCCAAGAAGCCACGTTAACTCCCACGTTAACCTAGTTAACGTGGAAGTTAACGTGAAGAAGAAAGGTTATTGACAACGTTAGTGACACCAAACATTGTAACTAACGTTGGAAGGAGCCAACACAAGCCACAATGAGCCACGTTAACTCCCACGTTAACTTAGTTAACGTGGAAGCTAACGTGAGGAGAGGGATGATGAGCCAACGTTAGTGACATTCAACTTTGTCACTAATGTTGGAGATGGCTAGCATGGCCACGTTAGAAGCCACGTTAACCTAGTAAACGTGGACTCTAACGTGAGAAATAAGGGCACATTGGAACGTTAGTGATAATGGTAAGTGTCACTAACGTTCTCGAAGGTTGGCAAGCCTACGTTAAAAGAGCCACGTTAACTAAGTTAACGTGGACTCTAACGTAAGGAAGGGGGAGACTTCTCAACATTACTGGGAAAGGTAAGTCCCAGTAACGTGTGTGAAGGGCATAGAGGCAACGTTAGTGGCAACGTTTGTGCCACTAACGTTGAAGTTAACGTGGATCTTACTTGGGTGAGGAACGTTAGTGAAAAAGGTGATTGTCACTAACGTTCTCGAACCCATATTTTCACTGAACGTTAACACCACTAATGTCCTGACCTAAAGTCTCTGCCCACTTCACACTTTCTCTATGCAAGCAAAGCCAAGCCCAATGAAGAAGAGAACTACTTCAAACTCAAGATCCAAAGGCCCATACCCAAGACTTGAAGAGCCAACTAGAAGAACCGAAGAGTAGTATATATAGGAGTAGCTTTGAATTAAATTAGGAGTTGGAAAATATAGGGAGCCTCTGGGCATAAAATTACTCTCTGTATTTACTTTCTCTGCACTTCTAGTTTTCATCATGTATTCTCCATCTTTGTTTTCATTTTCCAGAGCTATGAACAACTAAACCCCTTTCATTGGGTTAGGGACCTCTGTTGTAATTTGATGGATCAATACTAGTTTTCATTATTCTTCTTCTATCTTTTCTCTTGATTTTACTTGAAAGCTTTCGATCTTCATCCAATTGGGTAGTTATCTTGGAAAAGAAGCTATTCATACTTGGATCTCTTCTGAACCTTGAAAGAGGAATGAAGAGATCATGCTAGAAATGCTTTCTCATGCTGGACCAAATTGGGTTTGGATGGATATGTGACTATAATCCTCTCAACACTTGATTTGGGAAATGCATGTGGTATAATCAGTGACCATACTTCTTCTCTTCTCATGAGCAATTGACCAAGGAATTGGCTATTGATCAAGATTTGAGAGATTGAATTACAAGAAATTGTAATTCAATCACTTAAGATTGCCAAGGAGATCAATGAGTGCATTGATTGAGGAAGAGATGAAAATGAAATTGATTCGGAGAATGCAACATCTCCTAAGCCCAATGAACTCCCCATTTCTGATCTTACCCATTCTCTTTAATTTCTGTTACTTACTTTTATGAGCAATTCCCCCATTCCCATTTACAATTCTGCAATTTACTTTCAGTCATTTACTTTCAGTTCTTTAATTCTAGCATTTACTTTTTCTGCCATTTACCTTCCCGCCATTTTATTTTCTGCAATTCTCAACTCAAATTCTGGATTCGCTCAACTAGAACATTCCTCTGATTAAAGTTGCTTGATCAATCAATCCCTGTGGGATTCGACCTCACTCTATTGTGAGTTTTTACTTGACGACAAATTCGTTACACTTGCTGAAGGAAATTTGTTGTGAGACAAGTTTTCCGTGCATCAAGTTTATGGCGCCGTTGCCGGGGATTGATTGTGCATCAACAATGATTAAATTGGAGGATAACTAGATTGAGCATTTTATTTTTTGTTTGATTTAATTTTCTGTTTGAGTCATTTACTTTCTGTTTTAGTTAATTTCTTCTCTTCCCCCTACTTTTTCTTTGTTATTTACCATTCATTTCACTAACCCACTAACTGTTTGATATATTGCATCACTCACACTAACAGTAATTCTGACAGATATACTTTCTGCACCTATTCTCTTTGCTTGTACTTGTTGGTTGTATGATAGGGAGAAGAAGCGGGGCTTCAACTTCCTTTGATTCTGAACCTGAGAGAACCTTCCTTAGACTAAGGAGGGAGGCAAGAGAAAAACGTGTAGTTGGTGCTGAAGAAGAGGAGGAACACTTTGAGGAATACTTTGAACCAAACATGGAAGAAAACATGGAAAACCATCGTGAAGAAGAAGCTCACAACCATGGCGGAAGAGGACGAGCAAATCATGCTGGGGAGGATAGAAGAGTTTTAGGCTCTTACATCAATCCAAACCCAGGAAACTGTGGAAGTAGCATTCAAAAGCCAACCATCTATGCTAACAATTTTGAACTAAAACCACAGCTCATCACCCTTGTTCAGAACAACTGTTCGTTCGGAGGAAGTGTCCAAGAAGACCCCAATCAACATCTAACCACCTTCCTGAGAATATGTGACACAGTGAAGTCTAATGGTGTTCATCCTGACGCCTATAGACTGCTCTTATTTCCATTCTCACTCAAGGATAAGGCAGCCAAGTGGCTGGAGTCTTTCCCAAAGGAGAGCTTGACAACTTAGGAAGATGTGGTGAATAAATTCTTAGCAAGATTTTACCCCCTCAACGAATCAATATGCTGAGAGCTGAGGTCCAAACTTTCAGGCAACAAGATGGTGAGACTCTGTATGAAACATGGGAGAGGTTTAAGGACCTGACAAGGAGGTGTCTACCAGATATGTTCAATGAATGGGTGCAGCTGCACATTTTCTATGAAGGGCTCTCTTATGAGTCAAAGAAGGCTGTAGACCATTCATCCGGAGGATCTTTGAACAAGAAGAAGACCATTGAGGAGGCCATAGATGTCATTGAAATAGTAGCAGAGAACGACTACTTCTATGCTTCCGAAAGAGGGAACACAAGAGGAGTGATGAAGCTAAACAACGTAGATGCTCTGCTGGCTCAGAACAAGCTCATTACCCAGCAGCTGGCTGACCTCACCAAGAGGATGGAGAGGAACCAAGTAGCCGCAATCTCCACTTCATCAACAAACCAGGAAGGAGTGAATGAAGAAACAGAGAGTAGTCAGGAGCAAGCCAACTACATTGGGAATTCACCTAGGCAAAACCATGATCCATACTCCAAGACCTACAACCCTGGATGGAGGAATCACCCAAACATTGGGTGGGGAAATCAACAAGACCAAAGCCTTGATCAAAGACGCCCAAATCCCAACAATGCAAGCCACCAACACTTCACATCTAGACCATATCAACACCCCAATAACAACACCTCTCCGCATCCACATCAAAACTAAAATAACTTACCTCATCATTCCACCTCTAATTACAATCTACAATCATTTGATGACAGACTCTCAAGGATTGAGAATCTACTTGAAGGCATAGGCAAGGAGATTCAAGACAACAAGGTGTTCAAGGAGGAAGTGTGAGCCAGTTTCAAGAACCAGGGAGACACAATCAAGAGGTTGGAATCTCAAGTGGGGTATCTCTCTGAGCAAATTCCCAAACCCACAGATGGATTCCCAAGTGACACAGAGAAGAATCCGAGAGGTGAAACAAAGAAAGTAAGATGGGAAGATTGCAAGATGGTCACTATAAGTGATAAGGAGACTGAGGACAAGCCAAGCAAGCTGTCGGAACAACCTGAAGATACCTCAGTAGAGAAGAAGGAAAAAGATCATCAAGAACCAGAAATCTCACAACAGGAGCTGCTGAGACTATATGCACCTTTTCCCCAACTGCTCAATGGTGCTGTGGAGAAAAGAATATACTCAAGGTTTCTAGATTTGTTTGCATCTCTGCATGTCAACATACCATTCATCAAGACTATTCAACAAATGTCCGCATACATCAAGTATATGAAGGAGTTGCTTCCCAGAAAAAGCTCACTCAAGGGAGGCCAAACTATAGTAATGTACAAGGAGTGCAGTGCCCTTATTCAACCACAGTTGCCTACGAAAAGAAAAGATCCAGGGAGTTTTCATGTCCCTTGTGCCATAGGGGAAACAATGTTTGATATAGCACTCTGCGATTTGGGAGTAAGCATCAACTTAATGCCCTTATCCCTGGTGAAAAGGCTGCAGATCAATGAGATATTACCCATAGATGTAATCATCAGGCTGGCTGACAAAACTCAAAAACAAGCAATAGGGGTGGTGGAAAATGTGTTGTTAAAGGTTGGGAAATACTTTCTTCTCACAGACTTTGTCATCTTGGACATGGAAGAGAGTCACACGCACCCAATCATATTGGGAAGACCATTCCTAGCTACAGCCAGAGCACTCATAGATGTGGAGCGAGGGAGCTAATATTGAGGATCCATGATGAACAACTCAGTTTTAATGTCTTCAAACTCTCACAAGAAGCAGACCAAGAAAACAAAGAACCAAGCAAAGATCATAATGAGATGCTGATAGAGAAAGCAAGCACTGAAGCACAACCAGCCCATCTGGGAAAGCCCTTGGTTGATGAACAAGGAAATAAGCATTGTCACAACTCAAGGAAAAGCTGGAGGAACCTAAACCACCAGAGACATGTGAAGACAACAACAAAATTCCCTTAGAAGAAGAAGTCACCAAGAGCAAGGCAACATCAAAAGGGACAAAGAAGAAGGTACCAAGGGGGTGGAGGAACAAGAAGATCCCTACGGAAGACTTCTCTCCAGGAAATAAAGTGATCTCAGCTTACTTCCCAGATATCCCCCCTGATCTCGCCACTGTACCATCTCAGTTACCTAAGGTCTTCACTATCAACAGAGTTCTCTCCTTAGAACATGTAGAAATCATTGATACAACCAATGGATATAAGTCCAAGGCAAGAGGGGAAAACTTGAAGCATTATCAACCTCCCTGATGAAGGAGAAACGTCAAGCTAGTGACGCTAAAGAATCGCTTCATGGGAGGTAACCCATGTTTTATGAGCTTTTACTAGTGAATAAGTCAATATTCATGAATTCCAACCCAAACTTGACAAATACTTGGTGAAATCCTTATATTGCAGTATATAGTGAAGAACAAGTTTGGTGTTCAAAGCGCGCCAAGAAAGCATGAATGCAACTGAGAGCATGCTAGTCTTGGAGCTTTGAACAGAACTTTTCATCACAGTGCTCCAAACTAAGTTTGGTGTCACCCAATGGTGCCACCAATGTGCATATAAGGATACACAGTTAGTTAGTTAGTTGGAGTTCATGAATAAACAAAATCTTTTCTTATTTTTATTATTCTAGCCGCAAAGTTTAAATTTTAAATTTTTTTTATGATGTTAATTCTCCCTTTTCTTCTTTTATCTTTTTAGAAAAAAAGAGAGGAACATTGAAGGAGATTGATTGGACAACTAAATGAGAAGGGTTCGGCCACTTCATGAGGAGAAACTACACACTTGTTCTAAAAAGGGAAGGCATTGGAAAATGTTGCCATGCAACATTGAAAATAATGGGACCTTTGAAGACCAAGCAATCTCCATTATAAAGTGATGATCCTTGTCCTTTCTCCATGCACAACCCCAACCGTCCATCAAACAACCACTCCATCAATCCACACCCTCCATTCACTCACAACCTCTCTATATAAGTGATCCTTGTTTCGTACCCCACTCTGCACACCTCTCCATTTCGGATTTCCCTTCACTCCCTTCATTGCATTCAACCCTAAACAACCAAAAGTCTCCACACCATTACCAAATTCACACAATAACCCTCATTTATGGCATCTTCGAGCTCTAAAAGAAGGAAAGGAAAGGAACCTATGGAGCAACACCCGTATGATGAAAAGAGATTTAGAAGCTTGCACCATGCATTGCAATACGGGTGGATGGTGGATAAGGAGATCATTTATGAGCTGGGATTTCAAGTTAGGAAAACTGAGTGTCCCGAAATCACAAAGAAGGTAGAAAAGAGAAGATGGGAGCTCCTCACTGATCCGGTCATTAAGGTGAATGCAAATCTTATAAGAGAGTTTTATGCAAATGCGGTCCGATATGATAAGGCAGATGAGTCATATACAAGCTTTGTGAGAGGAAAGATTGTGGATTTTGGTCCCATGAGTGTCATGAAGGCATTAAAACTGCGGTCCATACCGTTTGAAGAAGAGAGTTATCATTCAAGAATGGACCACAACCCTAATCATGACCAGATTGTACAAGACATTTGTGTATCAGGAGCTGACTGGGAAAGATATGCAGATAGGAGACCAAAATTCATCAAGAGAGCAGATCTCACTCCGGAAGCAAAGGGGTGGTTCGAAATTGTAAGGAGGTCCATCCTCCCAGCAGCGAACAACTCCGAGGTGAATCTCAAGAGAGCCACACTGGTACACTGTATACTCAAAGGAGGAGAGATCAAGGTTCATGAACTCATAGCAGAAGGCATTAGAAAAATGGCAGAGAAAAGCGACTCGAGAAGAACGTTAGGTTACCCCAGCACTATTTACCGACTGTGCAAGAAAGCTGGGGTGGTGTTTGAAGATGAGGACCCCGTGTGGATAAAAGAGGGCATTCCAATAACCGTTCGACGAATGCATGCTACCGCATCCCCCCTGCCTCAACGGAAGCAAAGGAAGAGGACAGCCCCTCAAGTAGTGGAAGGACAAGTCTTAGATGGGCAAGCACCAACCACCTTGGATATGCACGAATTACAGGAAGCCATTGATGGGCTATCTCGATAATATTTGGAAAGCCAAGGAGCACAGAGAGAGCTTCAACTACAGATGATGGGGCAGCAAGAGGAGTCACTCTCAAGATGGATGACTCAACAAGGGGAGTGGCAAAAGCAAATAATGGATCAGCAACTGAGTCAAGGGCAACAATGGAGTGAAACATTCCACAGGATGGAACAAAGGCAAAATGAGCAACAAGAATCCATCCAGAGGCTAATCAACATCCAAGCACATCAAGGCGCACATATACATGAGATGCATCGAAGACAGATAGAACAGGCAGAACTATTGGACGAGCAAAGGACATTCGCAGAAGAAGTTTACCTGAGCGAGACTGGACATCATATAAATACTCAAGCCAGGCTCGGTTACTTGGTAGGACAGCTGCCTATATTGCATCCAGGAATCACAAGGTATGAAGAAATGAGGGATGAATTAGCACGAGAAGAAAGACAAAAGGTGGAAGAGAGTCATGAATCAGTGAGGAAGGCACTTGAGGATTGGAAGCAAGCAAGATTGGCACAGATGCGAGGAAATGCAAGAGGACACAAAGAAGACAAACAAGGAGGAAAGCATGGGCATCCTGGTATGTGAAATTGTTACTCAGGTTGTGAATTATTGTTCGAAATTGATTCCCTGGTGATGGCACCAAAAACGGATGCACAGAACCATGGTCTAAGCATATCATCACAACTTCGCATAACTAACCAGCAAGTGCACTGGGTCGTCCAAGTAATAAACCTTACGTGAGTAAGGGTCGATCCCACGGAGATTGTTGGTATGAAGCAAGCTATGGTCACCTTGTAAATCTCAGTCAGGCGGATATAAAATAGTTATGGAGTTTTCGAAATTTATACTAAAATAAGGATAGAAATACTTATGTAAATCATTGGTGAGAATTTCAGATAAGCGTATGGAGATGCATTCATTCCTCTGAACCTCTGCTTTCCTACTGTCTTCATCCAATATGTCTTACTCCTTTCTATGGCTGGCTTTATGTAAGGATGTCACCGGTGCCAATGGCTACTTTCAATCCCCTCGGGAAAATGGTCCAAATGCTCTGTCACAGCACGGCTAATCGTCTGGAGGCATCACCCTTGTCGTTGGTTGCATCCTATTCCTCTCTGTGAAAATGGTCCGATGTGCTGTCACTGCATGGCTAATCATCTTGGAGGTTCTCGATCATACTGGAATAGAATTTACTATCCTTTTGTGTCTGTCACTACGCCCAGCACTCGCGAGTTTAGAGTTCGTCACAGTCATTCAATCCCAGAGTCCTACTCGGAATACCACGGACAAGGTTTAGACTTTCCGGACTCTCATGAATGCCGCCATCAATCTAGCTTATACCACGAAGATTCTGATTAAGAGATCTAAGAGATACTCATTCAATCTAATGTAGAACAGAAGTGGTTGTCAGGCACGCGTTCATAGGGAATGATGATGATTGTCACGTTCATCACATTCAGGTTGAAGTGCGAATGAATATCTTAGAAGCGAAATAAGATGAATTGAATAGAAAACAGTAGTACTTTGCATTAATCTTTGAGGAACAGCAGAGCTCCACACCTTAATCTATGGAGTGCAGAAACTCTACCGTTGAAAATACATAAGTAATAAAGGTCCAGGCATGGCCGAATGGCCAGCCCCCAAACGTGATCAATAGATCAAAAGATAATCCAAAGATGTCTAATACAATAGTAAAAGGTCCTATTTATAATAAACTAGCTACTAGGGTTTACAGAAGTAAGTAATTGATGCATAAATCCACTTCTGGGACCCACTTAGTGTGTGCTTGGGCTGAGCTTGAAGTCTACACGTGGAGAGGTCATTCTTGGAGTTGAACGCCAGCTTTTGTGCCAGTTTGAGCGTTGAACTCCACTTTGCAACTTGTTTCTGGCGCTGGACGCCAGAATTGGGCAGAGAGCTGGCGTTGAACGCCAGTTTGCATCGTCTAAACTTGGGAAAAGTATGGACTATTATATAATTATGGAAAGCCCTAGATGTCTACTTTCCAATGCAATTGGAAGCGCGCCATTTTGAGTTCTGTAGCTCTAGAAAATTCATTTTGAGTAAAGGGAGGTCAGAATCCAACAGCATCAGCAGTCCTTCTTCAACCTCTGAATCTGATTTTTGCTCAAGTCCCTCAATTTCAGCCAGAAAATACCTGAAATCACATAAAAACACACAAACTCATAGTAAAGTCCAGAAATGTGAATTTAACATAAAAACTAATGAAAACATCCCTAAAAGTAACTAGATTCTACTAAAAACATATTAAAAATAATGCCAAAAAGCGTATAAATTATCCGCTCATCACAACACCAAACTTAAATTGTTGCTTGTCCCCAAGCAACTGAAAATCAAATAGGATAAAAAGAAGAGAATATACTATAAATTCCAAACTATCAATGAAACATAGCTCCAATCAGATGAGCGGGACTTGTAGCTTTTTGCCTCTTGAATAGTTTTGGCATCTCACTTTATCCATTGAAGTTCAGAATGATTGGCTTCTATAGGAACTCAGAGTTTAGATAGTGTTATTGACTCTCCTAGTTCAGTATGATGATTCTTGAACACAGCTATTTTATGAGTCTTGGCCGTGGCCCTAAGCACTTTGTTTTCCAGTATTTCCACCGGATACATAAATGCCACAGACACATAATTGGGTGAACCTTTTCAGATTGTGACTCAGCTTTGCTAAAGTCCCCAATTAGAGGTGTCCAGGGTTCTTAAGCACAATCTTTTTTTGCTTTGGACCTTGACTTTAACCGCTTAGTCTCAAGTTTTCACTTGACACCTACACGCCACAAGCACATGGTTAGGGACAGCTCGGTTTAGCCGCTTAGACCAGGATTTTATTCCTTTAGGCCCTCCTATCCACTGATGCTCAAATCCTTGGGATCCTTTTTATTTGCCCTTGCCTTTTGGTTTTAAGGGTTATTGGCTTTTTGCTCTTGCCTCCTTTTTTTTCTTTCTATTTTTTTTCGCCTATTTTATTTTTTTTATTTTTTTTTGTAAGCTTTGTTCGTTGCTGCTTTTTCTTGCTTCAAGAATCATTTTTATGATTTTTCAGATTATCAAATAACATGTTTCCTAGTCATCATTCTTTCAAGAGCTAACATATTTAACATTCTTAAACAACAACTTCAAAAGACATATGCACTGTTCAAGCATACATTCAGAAAACAAGAAGCATTGTCACCACATCAATATAATTAAACTAAGTTCAAGGATAAATTCAAAACTCATGTACTTCTTGTTCTTTTAAATTAAAACATTTTTCATTTAAGAGAGGTGATGGATTCATAGGACATTCATAACTTTAAGACAAAGTTACTAACTACTAATGATCATGTAATGAAGACACAAACATAGATAAGCACTTAACATAGAGAAAACGAAAAACAGAGAAAGTAAGAACAAGGAATGAGTCCACCTTAGTGATGGTGGCGTTTCCTTCTTGAGGAACCAATGATGTCCTTGAGCTCTTCTATGTCTCTTCCTTGTCTTTGTTGCTCCTCCATCATTGCTTTTTGATCTTCTCTTATTTCATGAAGGATGATGGAGTGCTCTTGATGTTCCACCCTTAGTTGTCCCATGTTGGAACTTAATTCTCCTAGGGAGGTGTTGATTTGCTCCCAATAGTTTTGTGGAGGAAAATGCATATGAGGCATCTCCGGGATCTCATGGTGATGAGCTTCCTGCGCCTCTTGAGCTCCATGAATGGGCTCTCTTGCTTGCTCCATCTTTTTCTTAGTGATGGGCTTCTCTTCCTTAATGTGAATGTCTCCTTCTATGGAAGCTCCAGCTGAGTAACATAGATGGCAGATAAGATGAGGAAAAGCTAGCCTTGCCCCAGGAGAGGGCTTTTCGGCTATTTTGTAGAGTTCAAGGGAGATGACTTCATGAACCTCTACTTCTTCTCCAATCATGATGCTATGGATCATGATGGCCCGATCCACAGTAACTTCAGATCGGTTGCTAGTGGGGATGATGGAGCGTTGGATGAACTCCAACCATCCTCTAGCCACAGGCTTGAGGTCCAATCTTCTTAGTTGAACCGGCTTGCCTTTGGAGTCAATCTTCCATTGAGCTCCTTCCACACATATGTCCATGAGGACTTGGTCCAACCTTTGATTAAAGTTGACCCTTCTAGTGTAGGGGCGTTCATCTCCTTGCATCATAGGCAAGTTAAACGCCAACCTCACATTTTCTGGACTAAAATCCAAGTATTTCCCCCGAACCATTGTAACATAGTTCTTTGGATCTGGGTTCTTACTTTGATCATGGTTCTTGGTGATCCATGCATTGGCATAGAACTCTTGAACCATTAGGATGCCGACTTGTTGGATGGGATTTGTTAGAACTTCCCAACCTCTTCTTTGAATTTCATGTCGGATCTCCGGATACTTATTTCTTTTGAGTTTGAAAGGGACCTTGGGGATCACCTTCTTCTTGGCCACAACATCATAGAAGTGGTCTTGATGAGCTTTGGAGATGAATCTTTCCATCTCCCATGACTCGGAGGTGGAAGTTTTTGTCTTCCCTTTCCCTTTTCTAGAGGATTCTCCGGTCTTAGGTGCCATCAATGGTAATGGAAAAACAAAAAGCTTATGCTTTTACCACACCAAACTTAGAATATTGCTCACCCTCGAGCAAAAAAATAGAGAATTTGATGATGAAGAAGAAGAAAAGATGGAAAAGAAGGGGGAGGTGTGTTTTGGCCAAGAAGAGAAGAGAGGGTTGTATTGTGTGAAAATGAGGAAGAATGGAAGGATTTATATAGGGAAGGGAGGGGGTTAAGGTTCGGCCATATGGGTGGGTTTGGGTGGGAAATTGATTTGAATTTTGAAGGTAGGTGGAGTTTATTGGATAGGTTTATGGGGAAGAGTGGGTGGATGTGAGTGGTGAAGGGTTAATAGGGAAGAGAGATGGAGGTGATAGGTGAAGGGTTTTGGGGAAGAGTGTTTATTAGGAATAGAGGATGATTGAGAAGAGAGAAAAGAGTGAGTGGAGGTAGGTGGGGATCCTGTGGGGTCCACAGATCCTGAGATGATCCTGTGGGGTCCACAGATCCTGAGGTGTTCAAGGATTTACAACCTTGCACCAAATTAGGCATGTAAAATGCCCTTGCACACAACTCTGGGCGTTCAGCGCCAGGTTGGTTCCCATTTTGGGCGTTCAACGCCCATTTGTTGCCCATTTCTGGCGTTGAACGCCAGAACCATGCTTGTTCTGGGCGTTCAGCGCCAGCTCATCTCCAGGGTGCAATTCTGGCGTTCAGCGCCCAGATGATGCCCATTTTGGGTGTACAGCGCCCAGATACTACCCATTTTGGGCGTTCAGCGCCAGAACCATGCTCTATTCTGGCGTTGAATGCTAGGCAGGTGCTTCCTCCAGGGTGTGATTTTTCTTCCGCTGTTTTTGATTCTGTTTCTAAATTTTTCGTTTATTTTGTGACTCCACATGATCATGAACCTAAGAAAACATGAAAAAAAAAATAAAATTAGATAAATAAACATTGGGTTGCCTCCCAACAAGCGCTTCTTTAATGTCAATAGCTTGACAGTGGGCTCTCATGGAGCCTCACAGATGTGCAGAGCTTTGTTGAGACCTCCCAACACCAAACTTAGAGTTTGGATATGGGGGTTTGACACCAAACTTAGAGTTTGGTTGTGGCCTCCCAACACCAAACTTAGAGTTTGACTGTGGGGGCTTTGGTTGACTCTGCTTTGAGAGAAGCTTTTTCTGCTTCCTTTCCATGGATGCATAGAGAGATCCTTGAGTTGTAAACACAAGGTTGTCCTTATTTAATTGAAGGATCAATTCTCCTCTGTCCACATCAATCACAGCTCTTGTTGTGGCTAGGAAAGGTCTTCCTAGGATGATGGATTCATCCTCTTCCTTTCCAGTATCCAGGACTATGAAATCAGCAGGGATGTAAAGGCCTTCAACCTTTACTAACACGTCCTCTACTTGTCCATAAGCCTGTTTTCTTGAATTGTCTGCCATCTCTAATGAGATTTTAGCAGCTTGCATCCCATAGATTCCCAGTTTCTCTATTACAGAGAGGGGCATGAGGTTTATTCCTGAACCAAGGTCACACAGAGCCTTAAAGATCATGGTGCCTATGGTACAAGGTATTATAAACTTTCCAGGATCCTGTCTCTTCTGAGGCAATGTTAGTTGATCCAGATCACTTAGTTCATTGGTGAACAAGGGAGGTTCATCTTCCCAAGTTTCAATACCAAATAATTTGGCATTTAGCTTCATGATTGCACCAAGGAACTTGGCAGCTTGCTCTTCAGTAACATCCTCATTCTCTTCAGAAGAGGAATACTCATCAGAGCTCATGAATGGCATAAGGAGGTTCAATGGAATCTCTATGGACTCTAGATGAGTCTCAGATTCCTTAGGTTCCTCAGAGGGAAGCTCCTTATTGATCACTGGACGTCCCAGGAGGTCTTCCTCCTTGGGATTCACATCCTTCTCCTCTCTTGTGGGTTCGGCCATGGTAATTAATTCAATGGCCTTGCACTCTCCTTTTGGATTCTTTTCTGTATTGCTTGGGAGAGTACTAGGAGGGATTTCAGTGATCCTTTTACTCAGCTGGCCCACTTGTGCTTCCAAATTTCTAATGGAAGACCTTGTTTCATTCATGAAACTCACAGTGGCCTTAGATAGATCAGAGACTAAATTTGCTAAGCTAGATGGATTCTGCTCAGAATTCTCTGTCTGTTGCTGAGTGGATGATGGAAAAGGCTTGCTATTGCTAAACCTGTTTCTTCCACCATTATTAAAGCCTTGTTGAGGCTTTTGATCCTTCCATGAGAGATTTGGGTGATTTCTCCATGATGGATTGTAGGTGTTTCCATATGGTTCACCCATGTATTTTAACTCTGCTATTGCAGGGTTCTCAGGATCATAAGCTTCTTCTTCAGAAGATGCCTCTTGAGTACTGTTGGATGCAGCTTGCATTCCATTCAGACTCTGAGAAATCATATTGACTTACTGAGTCAATATTTTATTCTAAGCCAATATGGCATTCAGAGTATCAATTTCAAGAACTCCCTTCTTCATAGGTGTCCCATTACTCACAGGATTCCTCTCAGAAGTGTACATAAACTGGTTATTAGCAACTATGTCAATG
The DNA here is from genome assembly GCF_059453495.1 of Arachis ipaensis. Lineage (NCBI taxonomy): Eukaryota > Viridiplantae > Streptophyta > Magnoliopsida > Fabales > Fabaceae > Arachis > Arachis ipaensis. The sequence continues at coordinate 89,853,244 of NC_142441.1, read as the reverse complement.
AGTTCTTGAGCTTCTGCAGGCATTTTCTTTAGGTGAATGGATCCACCTACAGAAGTATTCAATGACATCTTTGATAGCTCAGATAAACCATCATAGAATATATCCAGGATGGTCCATTCTGAAAGCATGTCAGAAGGACACTTTTTGGTCAGCTGCTTGTATCTTTCCCAAGCTTCATAGAGGGATTCACCTTCTTTCTGTCTGAAGGTTTGAACATCAGCTCTAAGCTTGCTCAGCTTTTGAGGAGGAAAGAACTTGGCTAAGAAAGCCGTGACCAGCTTATCCCAAGAGTTCAGGCTGTCTTTGGGTTGAGAGTCCAACCATATTCTAGCTCTGTCTCTTACAGCAAAAGGGAAAAGTATGAGCCTGTAGACTTCAGGATCTACTCCATTAGTCTTAACAGTATCACAGATCTGCAAGAATTCAGTTAAGAACTGAAAAGGATCTTCAGATGGAAGTCCATAAAACTTGCAGTTCTGCTACATCAGAGAAACTAGCTGAGGTTTCAGCTCAAAATTGTTTGCTCCAATGGTAGGAATGGAGATGCTTCTTCCATGTAAATTGGAATTAGGTGCAGTAAAGTTACCAAGCGTTCTCCTTGCATTATTTTTGTTGGGTTCGGCTGCCATCTCCTTTACTTATTCGAAATTTTCAATAAGGTTGTCTCTGGATTGTTGTAATTTAGCTTCTCTTAGTTTTCTCTTCAGAGTCCTTTCAGGTTCTGGATCAGCTTCAACAAGAATGCCTTTTTCTTTGTCCCTGCTCATAAGAAAGAGAAGAGAAAAAGAAAAGAAGAGGAATCCTCTATGTCATAGTAAAGAGGTTCCTTATTGTTAGTAGAAGAAGAAAAGGAATAGGGGTGAAGAAGAATGAAGAATCCAAACACAAAGGTGATGATAGGAGCAGAGATGTGAGATGAAGAGAAGTGTTAGTAGATGAATAAATAAATAGAAGGGGATGAGAGGAGGAGAGAATTTTCGAAAATAATTTTTGAAAAAGAGTTAGTGATTTTCGAAAATAGTTTTTGAAAAAGGTTAGTAGTTTTTCGAAAATTCAAATAAAAAATAAAATAATTAGTCTAATTAAAAAGAAATTTTGAAAAAGAGGGAAGATTTTTTCGAAAATTAGAGAGAGAGAGTTAGTTAGGTAGTTTTGAAAAAGGTAAGAAACAAACAAAAAGTTAGTTAGTTAGTTGAAACAAATTTTGAAAAGATAAGAAGTTAGGAAGTTAGAAAAGATATTTTAAAATCAAATTTTGAAAAAGATAAGATAAGAAGATATTTTTGAAAAGATATGATTGAAATTAGTTTTGAAAAAGATTTGATTTTAAAAATCACAATTAATGACTTGATTCACAAGAAATCACAAGATATGATTCTAGAACTCAAAGTTTGAATCTTTCTTAACAAGTAAGTAACAAACTTGAAATTTTTGAATCAAAACATTAATTGATGATGTTATTTTCGAAAATTACGATATAAAATTAAGAAAAAGATTTTTGGAAAAGATTTTTATAATTTTCGAAAATAACTAAGAAAAATGAAAAAGATTTGATTTTTGAAAAAGATTTTGAAAAAGATAAGATTTTTAAATTGAAAATTTGATTTGACTCATAAAAACAACTAGATTTTAAAAATTTTTTAAAAAGTCAAATCTAATTTTTGAAATTTTTAAGAGAGAAAAAGGGAAAGATATTTTTTTGATTTTTTTGAATTTTTATGATGAGAGAGAAAAACATGAAAAAGACTCAATGCATGAAAATTTTGGATCAAAGTATGTGATGAATGCAAGAACACTATGAATGTCAAGATGAACACCAAGAACACTTTGAATGTCAAGATGAACATCAAGAACATATTTTTGAAAAATTTTTAATACAAAGAAAACATGCAAGACACCAAACTTAGAAATCTTTCATGTTTAGACTCTATGGATGCAAAAATGCACATGTAAAATAAGAAAAGATGCAAAACAAGAAAATATCAAGATCAAACAAGAAGACTTACCAAGAACAACTTGAAGATCATGAAGAACACCATGAGTGCATGAATTTTTCGAAAAATGCAAGATGAATATGCAATTGACACCAAACTTTCAACTTGACTCAAGACTCAAACAAGAAACATGAAATATTTTTGATTTTTTTGTATTTTATTTTAATTTTCTTTTTTTTTTCGAAAATCATTTTGAAAAAGAAAAATAAGGATTCCAAAATTTTTAATATGAATTCCAGGAATCTTATGCTCTTTAGACTAAAGCTCCAATCAAAGGGTCAGGCATGGCTTAATAGCCAGCCAAGCTTTAGTATGTAACTCAGACATGACACGCCTAACATGCCCTACAGCCATCCAGGCTTCAACATGCTTCATGAAACACTAGAATTCATTCTTAAAAATTCTGAAAAAAATATATTTTTGAAAACCCTTTTATTTTAAAATTTTTTTTTTCGAAGACAAAGGAGAAAATTTTGAAAGATTTTTGAAAAAATTTTTGAAAATAAAACAAAAAGAAAATTACCTAATCTGAGCAACAGGATGAACCGTCAGTTGTCCAAACTCGAACAATCCCCGGCAACGGTGCCAAAAACTTGGTATGCAAAATTGGTACTCAGGTTGTGAATTATTGTTCGAAATTGATTCCCTGGCGATGGCACCAAAAATGGATGCACAGAACCATGGTCTAAACATATCTTCACAACTTCGCATAACTAACCAGCAAGTGCACTGGGTCGTCCAAGTAATAAACCTTACGTGAGTAAGGGTCAATCCCACGGAGATTGTTGGTATGAAGCAAGCTATGGTCACCTTGTAAATCTCAGTCAGGCGGATATAAAATAGTTATGGAGTTTTCAAAATTTATACTAAAATAAGGATAGAAATACTTATGTAAATCATTGGTGAGAATTTCAGATAAGCGTATGGAGATGCATTCATTCCTCTGAACCTCTGCTTTCCTGCTTTCTTCATCCAATCCGTCTTACTCCTTTCTATGGCTGGCTTTATGTAAGGATGTCACCGGTGCCAATGGCTACTTTCAATCCTCTCGGGAAAATGGTCTAAATGCTCTGTCACAGCACGGCTAATCGTCTGGAGGCATCACCCTTGTCGTTGGTTGCATCCTATTCCTCTCTGTGAAAATGGTCCGATGCGCTATCACTGCATGGCTAATCATCTTGGAGGTTCTCGATCATACTGGAATAGAATTTACTATCCTTTTGCGTCTGTCACTACGCCCAGCACTCGCGAGTTTAGAGTTCGTCACAGTCATTAAATCCCAGAGTCCTACTCGGAATACCACGGACAAGGTTTAAACTTTCCGGAATTCTCATGAATGCCGCCATCAATCTAGCTTATATCACGAAGATTCTGATTAAGAGATCTAAGATATACTCATTCAATCTAATGTAGAACGGAAGTGGTTGTCAGGCACGCGTTCATAGGGAATAATGATGATTGTCACGTTCATCACATTCAGGTTGAAGTGCGAATGAATATCTTAGAAGCGAAATAAGATGAATTGAATAGAAAACAGTAGTACTTTGCATTAATCTTTGAGGAACAGCAGAGCTCCACACGTTAATCTATGGAGTGCAGAAACTCTACCGTTGAAAATATATAAGTAATGAAGGTCCAGGCATGGCCGAATGGCCAGCCCCCAAACGTGATCAATAGATCAAAAGATAATCCAAAGATGTCTAATACAATAGTAAAAGGTCCTATTTATAATAAACTAGCTACTAGGGTTTACAGAAGTAAGTAATTGAAGCATAAATCCACTTCCGGGGCCCACTTGGTGTGTGCTTGGGCTGAGCTTGAAGTCTACACGTGGAGAGGTCATTCTTGGAGTTGAACACCAGCTTTTGTGCCAGTTTGGGCGTTGAACTCCACTTTGCAACTTGTTTTTGGCGCTGGACGCCAGAATTGGGCAGAGAGCTGGCGTTGAACGCCAGTTTGCGTCGTATAAACTTAGGCAAAGTATGGACTATTATATATTGCTGGAAAGCCCTAGATGTCTACTTTCCAACTCAATTGGAAGCGCGCCATTTTGAGTTTGGTAGCTCCAGAAAATCTATTTTGAGTGCAGGGAGGTCAGAATCCAACAGCATCAGCAGTCCTTCTTCAACCTCTGAATCTGATTTTTGCTCAAGTCCCTCAATTTCAGCCAGAAAATACCTGAAATCACAGAAAAACACACAAACTTATAGTAAAGTCCAGAAATGTGAATTTAACATAAAAACTAATGAAAACATCCCTAAAAGTAACTAGATTCTACTAAAAACATACTAAAAACAATGCCAAAAAGCATATAAATTATCCGCTCATCACATCCACAAGAGTAAAAGGTGGAGACGTTCCTTCTTTGGTCCATCTTTTTCTATGCTTTGAATAAGGAAGATCTTGTATGAAATAGAACTTGCTTCCATGATTATGTTTAAACCTTTTTAAATTCTGTCTTTTAAGTTTTTGTGTTAAAAGGTCTATGTTTGCTGGTCTTTATGTCATTGCACCTTTACTTTGCTTACTTGTATGTTTGTCCCTTTAAATCAAATGAAAAGAGAATGAGTGTTTTTAAAGACCAGAGAGGAGTTCATACTATGGAGTAAGTTCATGAGTTTATGGTATAGTCATAAGTTAGCTAAGTTGGTTCAACCACAAGGTGGGAGGACAATTATCTGTCATGAATACTATGCTTGAGACACACCCCATGAGACTAGCTAAATAAGAAGATCCTAATAAGAAAAAAGGAAAGAACAATAAAGGTTGAAAAATAAAAGAAAAAGAATAAGCAATAAGGCTACGCACCAATGGTTTTAATCTTGAGGCATGTGTCTGTGGTGCTCCTGTGTGAGGGATCTACTTGGATGAATAAGCTCTTAGGGGTGCCTTATCACTTGGTAACTTGGGTTAACTAACTCGGGATTATCAGCTGAAAGTCCACTATCAAGAGTAACTCTCACTACAGAGCATTTAGTAACCCAAAGAGGTGCTGGACACCAAGGTCTCAAGAAAAGAAAATAAATAAACTATATGCCTGTGGTGTGTATGTATGGGGGAGAGACTTGAGCAAGTAAGTCCTTAGGGGTGCTTCAACACTTAGCACCTTGAACCAACATGTTCGGGAGTGTTGGCTGAAAGCTTATTTTAAAGAGTTGCCCCCTTACGGAGCACTTAGCCTAAGAACAAAAATAAGCCCTGAAATAACAATAAAAGGATCAATGAATAAAAGTCTCATGGGATGCATTCACAGTGAGTATTATAGGACATGATCAAGGTCTGAAAGCCAGTAATGAACCTAAGTTGCTATGCATGAAACCACCATAAAACCAGGGACATGACTTCCACAAGAATGACTCATTTCTCTTGGCATTCCATTCATCATTCTCTTGTTCCAGTACTTGCTTAGGGACAAGCAAGCTTTAAGTTTGGTGTTGTGATGCCAGGGCATTTTGGCCAGTTTCACTGACCTTTTCTTTACTATTTTTAGGGTAGTTTCATGCATTTCCTTAGGAAATAAGCTAGTTTTGGGTAGATATTCACTTACATCTTGATTCAAGCATACATTGTGCACTTTACATGATTTCATTAGGATTTTGCAAGAATTTAAGGACAAATTGGATGTTACATTTCCCATGACTTGGACTAGAACTTTGATGCACTTTATTGCTTGATTTCAGGACAAAGGAAGCAAAGAAGAACCACTTTAGTGGCTACGTTAGTTACACTAACGTTAACACTAACGTGGAATGGGAGTAACTTGCAAAGTTAATGAGAAAAATAATTTCCAATAACGCTGTCGAAGCCATCATTGCCCATGTTAAGAGTCACGTTAACTAAGTTAACGTGAACTCTAACGTGGAAGAAAGGAAATGGAGCCAACGTTAGTGACACTTAACATTATCACTAACGTTGGACCAAGCTCATAAGTGGCCACGTTAGTTGCCACGTTAACTTAGTTAACGTGGCCTCTAACGTTAAGAAGAAAAGGGGGACGCCAACGTTAGTGTCATTCAACTTTCTCACTAATGTTGGCCAAGTCACAAGAAGCCACATTAACTCCCACGTTAACCAAGTTAACGTGGAAGCTAACATGAAGAAACTAGGTGGTCGACAACGTTAGTGACACCAAACATTGTCACTAACGTTGGGATGAACACACACTATCCCCAAGAAGCCACGTTAACTCCCACGTTTACCTAGTTAACGTGGAAGTTAACGTGAAGAAGAAAGGTTATCGACAACGTTAGTGACACCAAACATTGTCACTAACGTTGGAAGGAGCCAACACAAGCCACAATGAGCCACGTTAACTCCCACGTTAACTTAGTTAACGTGGAAGCTAACGTGAGGAGAGGGATGATGAGCCAACGTTAGTGACATTCAACTTTGTCACTAACGTTGGAGATGGCTAGCAAGGCCACGTTAGAAGCCACGTTAACCTAGTTAACGTGGACTCTAACGTGAGAAATAAGGGCACATTGGAACGTTAGTGATAATGGTAAGTGTCACTAACGTTCTCGAAGGTTGGCAAGCCTACGTTAAAAGAGCCACGTAAACTAAGTTAACGTGGACTCTAACGTAAGAAAGGGGGAGATTAATGATCGGAATTCTTGACGGTTTAGAATTTATCTAATGGAGTCTCGTTGTAAAGTATAGTTTCCAAACCAATCAAGAATCCTTTCATACAAAAATTTATGGTTGTCACAAAGTACAAACCCCAGAATGAAAATTAGCCGGAGTATTTTAGACTCAGGGTCGTCTCACGAAGAGTTGCAATGAAATGTATGATTATTGGCTAAGAGGGGTATAGGGGGGTTTTGATTGGTGAGAAGGCAAGAAAGTAAATGACAAGAAAAATAAAGAGAGCAATTAAAGGAAGCAATTAATAAAGAGAGACATTCATGGCAAAGATTGAGATCATGGGCTTTCTATCCTAGTCATGCAATGATTAATTCATCTTATTTAGTTAACTCCAACAAATAGGGAGAATGTCAAACAAGACTAATTAATCATGTCACAATTATAACAAGAATTTATCTCATTATGTCAACTCCAACAAATAGGGAGAAGTCTAAGGAGACTAGCTAATCTCAATCCAAAAGTCCAAACCAACTTACTAATTAAACTAGCAAAAGATTAGCGTCAATGGAAACAATATTCCATAAGTCCTAATCAACTCACTAATTAAATTAGCAAAAGATTAGCGTCAATGGAAACAATACTAGCTAACAACTCTAGATCACCAACATGAGTTGGGTTTTCATGACTCAAGATTACCCAATCACTCTTTCCAAGCCAAGAATGCTTAAAATCTACTCTAACATCCTTCCAAGCATTTTATCAAACACTTTGAAGGCATAAAAGGAAAGCATAATAAATGGCAAGAAATGGTAAAATCTACCAACTACAATTTGCAAGAAAAGTAAATTAACAATTCAAATCATCAACAAAAGAACCTCAAACATAAATTGCATTAAAGGAAAATGGAAATCCAACAAGGGTTCATCAACATAAAAGTAACAAAATAAAGGAAAATGAACAAGAGAAACTAAGAAGATTAGAGTAGTAGCAACAAGAAATGAAAAGAGCAAACTAAATCAAAACAAGAATTAAAACTTGGATTTAAGAAAACTAAACCTAAACTACCCTAAATTCTAGAGAGAAGAGAGAGCCTCTCTCTCTAGAACTCTACCCTAAAATATGATGAAAACTAAACTATGACTACTTTTTCATTCCCCCTTCAATCCTTGGGTTCAATAGCATCAGAAATGGGTTGGATTGGGCCCAAAAGGAGCTGCAAAATCGCTGGGGGCGATTTCATTAAAGTGGGCCATAGTCAGCATCGGCGCGTGCGCGCCCCTGAACGCGAAGCAACATATGGAAAATTTTATATCATTTCGAAGCCCCGGATGTTAGCTTTCCAACGCAACTGGAACCACCTCATTTGGACCTCTGTAGCTCAAGTTATAGTCGATTGAGTGCAAGGAGGTCGGACTTGATAGCTTTACGGTTCCTTCATTTCTTCATGAGTTCTCCCACTTGCATGCTTTTCTCCTCACTTCTTCCATCCAATACTTGCCTTATGAACATGAAATCACTCAACAAACATATCAAGGCATCGAATGGAATTAAAGTGAATTAAAATCATCAATTTTAGGGCCTAAAAAGCATGTTTTCACATTTAAGCACAAATCAAGGGAGAATTACAAAAACCATGCTATTTCATTGAATAAATGTGAAAAAAGGTGATAAAATCCCCCAAAATAAGCACAAGATAAACCACAAAATTGGGGTTTATCAAATCTCCCCACACTTAAACCAAGCATGTCCTCAGGCTAAGAATAAAGGACAAGAAAAGGGTATGAACATTTATTCAATGCAAAGAAACTATATAAACCTATCTACATGCATGCAACTAAATGCAAAATGATTCTACCTACTTGGTTAAAAGTAAATCAATCTCCAAGAGCATGTATGAACAAGTTGGGAAAAGGTCATATGACGACTCACAAACTCTACCAATTCGAATATCAAAATGAAGTTCAAATAGAATTGCAAGAAGAAAAGCTCATGAAAGCCGGAAACAAGGAATTGAGCATCGAACCCTCACCGGAAGTGTATCCGCTCTAGTTGCTCTAATGTATAGGGTTGATCAGTCAATTCTCTTCTAATCATGCTTTCCATGATTTGTTTTTCATCTAACAATCAACAATTATTCAATGCATGCATACATTCATCATGAGGACTTATTCATTGGTTGTAATGGGGCTAGGGTCAAGGTGGGATGCATATGGTCAAGTGAGCTTGAAATTTGAATCTTTGATTAACCTAAGATCTCACCAAACACATATAACAACTTATACAATTCTAATACACAACCTAGCTACCCATGATTCCCACTTTTTCACATACTCATGCATTCTCTTTAATTCACATTCCATATGCATTAATTTTTATTAAACTTTACTTTGGGGCATTTTGTTCCCTTTTATTTCTTTTTCTCTTTTTTATATATATATATATATTTTTTTTTTCATTTTTTTTCTAAAGTATATACAAACGTATCAATGCATATGGTTTTACATATAGTGCATGAATATGTACCCAATTCCCAATATTTTCAACAAAAATAAAAATTACACTTTTACCTCAACCAATGTCCCAAGTTTCCCATACCCAAATGATAAACACTCTCACTAGCCTAAGCTAATCAAAGATCCAAATTAAGGACATTTATTGTTTTTCACTTAGGGGTAGTGATGTGCTAAAATTAAGAACAAACGGGATTAAATAGGCTCAAATTTGGCTAACAATGGTTGATAAAAGGTAGGCTATTTGGGTAAGTGAGCTAAATGAAATGATGACCTCAATCATATAAATGCATGTATACATGGAATAATGGATATAAAGAATCAAACAAATCAAAGATTACAATCATAGAAAGAGAATAATGCACACAAGAATGAAAATAAGTGGTTATAAGATGTAACCACACCATAAGGCTCAAAACTCACATGCCTGTGTTCTTAACTCAAAAACCATGTTCCAAAATAAATTCATCAAGCAAGTTCAAAAAAAAAATTTTTTTTTTCAAATTGGTAGGGTGCCCTAAAAACCGTTTTCTTGGAAAAGAAATCATCACCCTAACCAAGTAGTCCTAACATTAAAAGAAGTGGTAAAATATGTACAAATTCTAACTAGCATGCAACCTATCATGCAATGCAACAACTAACTAACAAAGACAAAAATTAAGAATTTGGTGTTGAAAAAGGAAGTTGTTACCCATGGAGGTCGGTCGGACGACCTCCCCACACTTAGAAATTTGCACCGTCATCGGTGCATGCAAAGAAGAGCAAGGTGGACGGGTTGCTACAATTGATGAGCTCCTTCAAAAGGTTGTGCGGGAGAACTTGTTTGTTGCCCCATTTAGACGCTTTTCCATCCCTTTCCTTCTTGGTGGCCAACGTAAAAGGAAAGAGAAAGAAAGGAAATTAAGCCTACAACAAAGATATCAAAGCAATAAAACATAGGCGGGGGCTAATGCCAAATAAGAGTAAGGTTCTCACTACATGTTAGCTACGCATGTAAGTGAGAAAGCAATATAGGCAAGGGCATATAACCTAATACTTGATGCAAGAATAAAGTCAAAGCATAGGCAAATGACATGAAGAGCATGTTGCATCAAGCTCAAACAAGGAATAGTGGGTTGTGAAAAACATGCAAGCTCATATCAATGCACAAAGGATACAAGGATCATCAAGGGTTAAGCATTGAATTAGAAATTTCATCACCCAACAATATCAAACAAGTTAAGTAGCACCAAGATTAACCAAGAAATTCTCAACAATTGAGTAAGAAAATTCAACACCATTATTAAAATAAGAAACTTAGAAAATAAAATAAGAACAAGCTATAAAAACAAAATTAAAATGCAATAAATGAAAGTAAGCAAATGCAATAAAAGAAATTGAAAGAGAAGAGAAAGAAAAAAATTTTTTATTTTTTATTTTTTTTTATTTTTTTTATTTTTTTTTACCGGCGCAGATGCGCGAAGTGCGCGCACGCGCAGGTGGCATGCACAGAATAGGCACAAAAGTGGCACAACTCTCTGGAAAATGTACCAGGAGTGCAAATGGGTGATCGGCGCGCGCGCGCAAGGTGCGCTAGCGCGTCGATCCGTGAATTGCCAAAAGGGCGCGTACGCGCCAGGTGCGCGCACGCGTGGTTGGTTTGTGTCTCGCGCACAAAGTAGGCGCAAGTTAGGCACAACTCTCTGGAATTTGGCTTGGAGGTGAAATCTTTGCATCCACGCGTACGCGTACATGGCGCGTCCGCGTGGATGTTCGAAAATGCTTGAGGCGCGCGTACGCGCCAGGTGCGCGCACGCGCGGATTGGTGCTCTGTTTTTCAAAATTTTCCAAGTTCTTGCACCAAACCAAGCATTCCAAACCTCCAAACAGCTACCCAAATACCACAAAAGTCTTATTCAACATGCTAAACTACCAACTAAACTCAACTAATTAAACAAAACATGAAATTAAACCTATTTTACCAATATGTACAAAAGAGAAAAATGAAAAGATGTTACCATGGTGGGTTGTCTCCCACCTAGCACTTTTGTTTATCGTCCTTAAGTTGGACTTATGGGGAGCTCTTCATCAAGGTGGCTTGTGCTTGTAACCATCTTGGAACATCCACCAATGCTTGAATCTCCGTTGTGCTTCATCAGTCAAAGATAATAACTCCAAGCTTTGAGGGAGTTCTTCACAAACCATAGGCTCCCAAAGTTGATCTTCCTTGTGTGATCCGGGATCCCACACTTTGTTTTCCCACCCGTCTTGAAGTTGACTCTCATTATTAGCCCTTCCGGGTGGTGAGGAAGGTGAATTCTCTATAAAGTGACCAACAATCCTCCTAGACCCATCTCGGTGAGCACTACTCCAACCTTTATATCTCATGTTTGATGCATCAACCATAATGAGCCTTGATTTGCAACGCCAACCACGAAACATCTTTCTTTTATGCTTCATCCCACAAAGAATTCTAAGTTGGCCATCCGTTTCAAGCAAACCATATTCAAGTGGGATAATAAAGCTAATAGAAATGAGTTTCACCCACTCAAATGAAGGTGTAGATGGCAACCTAGGCAAAGGTGATTCCAAGGGTCTTGAGAAGGCGTATTCAATTCCCATCCTCCTTTTTCTAAGGACTTCCACCTCTCCACAAGATCTCTTAATTTCAATCCTTTGTTCAACAATTTTATCTATACCTTTTTCCTTACACAAATCAAAAATGGGAGGACAAGAGAGATTTACCTCCACATTGCTTTCCATCTCCTTGGGAGAAGGTTCTTCATGCTCAAAGGATTCTTCACCACTAAGACTTAATGCTTGATCTTCATCACCAAGGGGACTCAATTCTTGCTCTATCCCATCCAATTCTCCATAAGAGATATGTCTTGGAGGTTGTGCACATTCCTCCTTAGCATCAAATTCAATCATCTTGGAGGGGTTTTCTTCAATCCTAGACTCCCAAGGTGGTTCCGCATCTCCTAAGTCTTCAACCACTCCTTCCTCTTGTTCAATAATCCCTACCTCCTCCTCTTGTTGCAATTCTTGCTTTAGCTCCTCTTCTTCACCTTGAAGCTCTAAACTCACTCCCTCACTATGTTCCATGGTTGCTCCTCCACATTCGTCAATGGGAGTGCCTTGGTTGCTTAGGCTTAGTTGGGATAAGGCCATATTGCTAATGGCTTCCACTAGGATAGCCATCTTGGTTCCTAGCTCCTTAAACTTCTTTTCATCCTCCTCGTGTCGCCTTAAGATATGAGATTCAAGATCTCTCAATTCTTGCATGGGGGCTTCATCGGGAGGTGATGGTGGAAGAGAAGGTTCATTGTTTGGAAGAAAGGGTTCAAGATCTTCCAACTCTTCATCATTCATTATATGCTTAGGAGGTTGCGCATTATCCTCCTCAACACCAAATTCAAGCTCATTGGAAGAAGGTTCAACAACTTCCACAAAATCATCAACAATGTCACTTGGTGTGGAAGTGCTCTTAAGTTTGAAATCCACCTCTTGTTCAATTTCCTCTAACCCTTCGACCACTTCTTCTTCTTTAACAATCTCTCCCTCCTCCACTTGTTGTAAGACATAACCCATCTCCTTGTCCTCATATTGAGATTCTAAAATCTCCTTCATGCTCCTTTCTTCGGTTGATTTCTCACACTCATCCATGGAGATGCTTTGCTTGTTGCATGAGTCCCATAAGTCCAAGTTGGCTTTAATTTTGGCAAGGTTAGCCTCAATAGCTTCATAATTCCTCCTTTGGGCTTCCTCTTGCTCCTTTTGACGGATTATTGCTTGAAGCCGATCCATTTCTTCCTTGAGACGATCCATTGACTCTTGGATGGATGGATGTGGGTGTTCTTCCTTGGATGGTTGTGGTGGAAAGGGAAATTCATTATGTGGTTGAAAGTTATCATACATGGGAGGTGATTCATCTTAGTAAGGGTAGTGAGGTGGTGGTTCTTGAGGGTATTGGTGGTGGAATTGGGGTGGTTCTTCATATGGTTCATATGGTTCACAAGGTGGTTGGTATGATGGATATGGGTTGGGGTCATATGGAGGTGGTTGGTGAAAAGGGGCTTGTGAGTAAGGTGGTTCAAAATTATGTTGAGGAGGTGGTTCAAAGGCATATGGTGGTGGTTGTTGACAATCATAATAAGGGTCACCATATCCATTAGATTGATATGCATTAGGATGAGAGTTATACCCATAAGAATCCGGAGGGGGTTGTTGCCAATAAGGTTGATCAATCCCTTGAGGCTCCTCCCATCTTTGATTGTTCCATCCTTGATGCACATTCTCATTGTAGCTCCCATTTCCTACAACATAATTTGAGCCAAAATCATAGCCAAAGTGATGAGAATTCATAGTAGCAAACAAAACAAAAACTAACAAAAAATAAGCAACAAGGTCCTAAGCCTAACAAAAACTAACAAATAAGCAAAAAGGCAAACATATTCACAATATTCACAATAGCCATTAATATAACACCATTGCAACTCCCCGGCAACGGCGCCATTTTGATGATCGGAATTCTTGGCGGTTTAGAATTTATCTAATGGAGTCTCGTTGTAAAGTATAGTTTCCAAACCAATCAAGAATCCTTTCATACAAAAATTTATGGTTGTCACAAAGTACAAACCCCAGAATGAAAATTAGCCAGAGTATTTTAGACTCCGGATCGTCTCACGAAGAGTTGCAATGAAATGTATGATTATTGGCTATGAGGGGTATAGGGGGGTTTTGATTGGTGAGAAGGCAAGAAAGTAAATGACAAGAAAAATAAAGAGAGCAATTAAAGGAAGCAATTAATAAAGAGAGACATTCATGGCAAAGATTGAGATCATGGGCTTTCTATCCTAGTCATGCAATGATTAATTCATCTTATTTAGTTAACTCCAACAAATAGGGAGAATGTCAAACAAGACTAATTAATCATGTCACAATTATAACAAGAATTTATCTCATTACGTCAACTCCAACAAATAGGGAGAAAGTCTAACGAGACTAGCTAATCTCAATCCAAAAGTCCTAACCAACTTACTAATTAAACTAGCAAAAGATTAGCGTCAATGGAAACACTATTCCATAAGTCCTAATCAACTCACTAATTAAATTAGCAAAAGATTAGCGTTAATGGAAACAATACTAGCTAACAACTCTAGATCACCAACATGAGTTGGGTTTTCATGACTCAAGATTACCCAATCACTCTTTCCAAGCCAAGAATGCTCAAAATCTACTCTAACATCCTTCCAAGCATTTTATCAAACACTTGGAAGGCATAAAAGGAAAGCATAGTAAATGGCAAGAAATGGTAAAATCTACCAACTACAATTTGCAAGAAAAGTAAATTAACAATTCAAATCATCAACAAAAGAACCTCAAACATAAATTGCATTAAAGGAAAATGGAAATCCAACAAGGGTTCATCAACATAAAAGTAACAAAATAAAGGAAAATGAACAAGAGAAACTAAGAAGATTAGAGTAGTAGCAACAAGAAATGAAAAGAGAAAACTAAATCAAAACAAAAATTAAAACTTGGATTTAAGAAAACTAAACCTAAACTACCCTAAATTCTAGAGAGAAGAGAGAGCCTCTCTCTCTCTAGAACTCTACCCTAAAACATGATGAAAACTAAACTATGACTACTTTTTTCATTCCCCCTTCAATCCTTGGGTTCAATAGCATCAGAAATGGGTTGGATTGGGCCCAAAAGGAGCTGCAAAATCGCTGGGGGCGATTTCATTATTTAGGGCCACGGACAGCATCGGCGTGTGCGCGCAAAGTGCGCATGCACGCCCTTGAACGCAAAGAAAAATATGGCAAATTTTATATCATTTCGAAGCCCCGGATGTTAGCTTTCCAACGCAACTAGAGCCGCCTCATTTGGACCTCTGTAGCTCAAGTTATAGTCGATTGAGTGCCAGAAGGTCGGACTTGATAGCTTTACGGTTCCTTCATTTCTTCATGAGTTCTCCTACTTGCATGCTTTTCTCCTCACTTCTTCCATCCAATACTTGCCTTATGAACATGAAATCACTCAAAAAACATATCAAGGCATCGAATGGAATTAAAGTGAATTAAAATCATCAATTTTAGGGCCAAAAAAGCATGTTTTCACATTTAAGCACAAATCAAGGGAGAATTACAAAACCATGCTATTTCATTGAATAAATGTGATAAAAGGTGATAAAATCCCCTAAAATAAGCACAAGATAAACCACAAAATTGGGTTTTATCAGAGACTTCTCAACATTACTGGGAAAGGTAAGTCCCAGTAATGTGTGCGAAGGGTATAGAGGCAACGTTAGTGGCAACGTTTGTGCCACTAACGTTGAAGTTAACGTGGCTCTTACTTGGGTGAGGAACGTTAGTGAAAAAGGTGATTGTCACTAACGTTCTCGAACCCATATTTTCACTGAACGTTAACACCACTAACGTCCTGAGCTAAAGTCTCTGCCCACTTCACACTTTCTCACTGCAAGTAAAGCCAAGCCCAATGAAGAAGAGAACTGCTTCAAACTCAAGATCCAAAGGCCCATACCCAAGACTTGAAGAGCCAACTAGAAGAACAAAAGAGTAGTATATATAGGAGTAGCTTTGAATTAAATTGGGAGTTGGAAAATATAGGGAGCCTCTGGGCATAGAATTACTCTCTGTATTTACTTTCTCTGCACTTCTAGTTTTCATCATGTATTCTTCATCTTTGTTTTCATTTTCCAGAGGTATGAATAACTAAACCCCTTTCATTGGGTTAGGGAGCTCTGTTGTAATTTGATGGATCAATACTAGTTTTCATTATTCTTCTTCTATCTTTTCTCTTGATTTTACTTGAAAGCTTTCGATCTTCATCCAATTGGGTAGCTATCTTGGAAAAGAAGCTATTCATACTTGGATCTCTTCTGAACCTTGAAAGAGGAATGAAGAGATCATGCTAGAAATGCTTTCTCATGCTGGACCAAATGGGGTTTGGATGGATATGTGACTATAATCCTCTCAACACTTGATTTGGGAAATGCATGTGGTATAATCAGTGACCATACTTCATCTCTTCTCATGAGCAATTGACCAAGGAATTGGCTATTGATCAAGATTTGAGAGATTGAATTACAAGAAATTGTAATTCAATCACTTACGATTGCCAAGGAGATCAATGAGTACATTGATTGAGGAAGAGATGAAAATGAAATTGATCCGGAGAATGCAACATCTCCTAAGCCCAATGAACTCCCCATTTCTGATCTTACCCATTCTCTTTAATTTCTGTTACTTACTTTTATAAGCAATTCCCCCATTCCCAATTACAATTCTGCAATTTACTTTCAGTCATTTACTTTCAGTTCTTTAATTCTAGCATTTACTTTTTCTACCATTTACCTTCCCGCCATTTTATTTTCTGCAATTCTCAGCTCAAATTCTGGATTTGCTCAACTAGAACATTCCTCTGATTAAAGTTGCTTGATCAATCAATCCCTGTGGGATTCGATCTCACTCTATTGTGAGTTTTTACTTGACGACAAATACGGTACACTTGCCGAAGGAAATTTGTTGCGAGACAAGATTTCCGTGCATCACCACCCTGACAAGGAGCTCACCAAATGTCCAACTTAAGGACAATAACTAAAAGTGCTAGGTGGCAGACAACCCACCACGGTATAATCGTCCCTTTTATTCCAAGTTTTATTTTATTTTATTTTTATTAGTGTCATTCATAATGTTTGCATTAGCATCCGCATGCTGCATTCTGCATTTTGCATATATAAAAAAAAGGGGGAATCGACACGCAAGCGTCCATGACGCGCGTGTCATTTGCGTATGCGCACCTGAACAGAGAGTTGCGTGAGAGACGCGCGGGAGGGGTGTATGGCACACAAGCCACCCCACGCGTATGCGTATCTCACGCGTACACGTACCTCACGCGTACGCGTCCACTGCAAAAAGTTCAATCCACACGTAAGCATCAACGACGCGTACGCGTGGGCATGAAAAATCGGCGTAAAAGCGTGTTGAATAGAGAGTTGTGATGGTCCGGGGCTGGTACTGTGCTAGAGGCACAACATCACCCACGCATACGCGTCCCTGATGCGTGAGCATCCGTTTGCTTCCAGACCACCCACACGGATGCGTGGACGCGTATGGCGAACTCAGTTTTCACGTGTACGCGTGTTGCAGGTTTACGCGTCGTGCCTTGTTTCTCATTCCCTTCTCCTTTCTTCTCTCTTTTTCCCTTCTTTTCTCCCTCCCCCCCCACCAATCTACTCTTTCCCCCTTCTTTCCATTATTGCATTTATTTATTTCATGTTACCTTAGTTATCTATGGTTTCTTTTCATGTATTTTTATGTTGGTGTTAGAATTTTATTTGGGTACTATTTTATTTTGAGCTTGTGGATATTATGAGAAGCTATTTGAAAATTGATATTTTAATTTGGCTCTCATATACATTTGGATTATATTATTTTCATTCCTACTTTAACTTGCTCACTAAGTGTTGTGAAAAACCCTATGGCATTTTGAACTCGATTTTGTTTTACCCTTTTACTTGAATGCCTCTTTTTCACATGACTTGTGCTCCACATGTGTTTGAGATTTTCGTTCACAATTGTCATCATTACAAATGCTCTTTTATTTGGCACACTTATTAATTGATGCTTGAGTTATGCTTCTCATGCCAAATACTCCGATTAATTCTTATTTGGGGTTTGTTACTTGTGACAACTCAAGTTTTTGCATGAAAGGACTTTTGTTTGGTTTAGAAGCTATACTTTACAACAAGAATTCATTTGTGAAATTCTAGACCACACAAAAGGTTCGTTCATCAAAATGGCACCGTTGCTGGGGAGTTGCAATGGTGTTATGTTATTGGTTATTGTATATATGTGAATAGCTTGATTTTTGGATTTCTTGTTAGTTTTTGCTAGTTTTAAGACTTTGTTTCATTATTTCTTGTTAGCTTTTGTTTCTTATTTTCACTTTTCACCATGAATTCTCACTTTGGCTATGAGTGTGATTACAACTATGTTGTAGGAAATGGAAACTTCAATGAAGATGTGCATCAAGGATGGGATAACCAAAGGTGGGAGGAGCCATATGCATATGATCAATCCTCTTGGCAACAACCTCCACCAATGCACTATGAAGAAGAGCCATTCTATGATGCATACCAATCCAATGGTTATGGTGAATCCCCTTGTGACTTCCAAGAACCACCACCATACACTTATGAGCCATATCCTCAAGATAGCCATCAACCATACTCACAAGCCACCTTTCACCAACCATCTTCATATGACCCTAAACCATACCCACCATACCAACCACCATATGAACCATGCTTAGAGCCACCACCATTCCAACACCAATACTCCCAAGAACCACAAAGTCCACACACACCACCTCAAGAATTTCACCAATATGAACCACCTTCCGACTATAATACCTTTCCCTCAAACAATGAACCCTCTCTTCCACCACAACACTCCGATGAGGATGAAAAGAAATTTGTAGAGTTAAGAGCAAAAATGGCTATCATGGTAGAAGCCATTGGCAACATAGTCTCATCCTGCCTAAGCCTATGCGATCAAGGCATTTCCATTGTGGAATATGGAGAAGCAACGAAGGAGCTTAGTGAGGGAGTGAACTTGAAGCTCCAAGGTGAAGAAGAAGAGTTAAAGCAAGAAATGCAACAAGAGGAGGAGGTAGAGATTATTGAACAAGAGGAAGAAGTGGTTGAAGACTTAGGAGATGCGGAATCACCTTGGGAGTCTAGGATTGAAGAAAACCCCTCCAAAATGATTGAATTTGATGCTAAGAAGGAATGTGCACAACCTCCGAGGCATATCCCTTATGAAGAATAGGATGGGATAGAGCAAGAATTGAGTCCCCTTGGTGATGAAGATCAAGCACCAAGTCTTAGTGGTGAAGAATCCTTTGAACATGAAGAACCTTCCCCCATTGGATTTGAAAGCAATGTGGAGGTAAATCTCTCTCGTCCTCCCATTTATGATTTGAGTAAGGGAAAAGAGTTACATAAAAGTGTTGAACAAAGGATTGAAATTAAGAGATCTTGTAGAGATGTGGAAGTCCTTAGAAAAAGGAGGATGGGAATTGAATACGCCTTGTCAAGACCCTTGGAATCACCTTTGCCTAGGTTGCCATCTACACCTTCATTTGAGTGGGTAAAACTCATTTCTATTAACTTTATTATCCCACTTCAATATGGTGTGCTTGAAACGAATGGCCAACTTAGGATGCTTTGTGGGATAAAGCATAAAATAAAGATGTTTCGTGGTTGGTGTTGCAAATCAAGGCTCATTATGGTTGATGCATCAAACATGAGATATAAAGGTTGGAGTAGTGCTCACATAGATGGGTCTAGAAGGATTGTTGGTCACTTTATAGAGAATTCACCTTGTTCACCACCCGGATGGGCTAATAATGAGAGTCAACTTCAAGACGGGTGTGAAAACAAAGTGTGGGATCCCAGATTACAAGGAGAAAATCAATTTTGGGAGCCCCAAACTTGTGAAGAACTCCATCAACACTTGGTGCAAATGATAAGGAATCTTGAGGCACAATGGAGGACCAAGCATTGGTGGATTTTCCAAGATGGCTTCAAGCACAAGCCACCTTGAGAGGAGCTCCCCATAAGTCCAACATAAGGACAACAAACAAAAGTGCTAGGTGGGAGACACCCCACCATGGTAACATCTTTCTCTTTTTCTTTTTGTAAATATTGGTAATTTAGGTTTACTTTCATGTTTTGATTGCTTAGTTGAGTTTATCTGGGAGTCTAGTAGGTTAAATAAGGTTTTATGATGTTTTGGTAGTTGTTTGGAGGTTTAGAATGCTTGGTTTGGTGCAAAAACATAGAAAAATTTTGAAAAATAGAGCACCACCCACGCGCACGCGCAATCCACGCGTACGCGTGAATCAAGCAATTTCGGCCATCGACGCGGACGCGCCATGTACACGTACACGTGGATTGAATTTTTCCACTTCCCATACATTCACCCGAGAGTTGTGCCTAAAGTGTGCTAACTTTGTGCCACAGGGCACGCGAACGTGTACCTTGCGCGTCCGCGTTGACTTTCTGCTTTGCCATGCGCGCGTACGCGCGCTGTACGTGTACGTGTCGCTTCCATTTCATCAATCCACGTGATAAACCCATATTTTATGATATATTTTGTGCTTAGTTTGAGTGATTTATTCAATCATTCACCCACTTATTCATATTAATTTCATAGTTTTACTTTCCCTTCCTCATTATGTGATGTATGTGAAAAATATGTTTCCTATGCTTTAAAACTAATTATTTTAATTACCTTTAATTCCATTCGATGTCGTGACTAGTGTGTTGAGTAGTTTCAGATCTACTAAGGCAGGAATGACTTAAAGGATGGAAAGGAAACATACAAAAATGGAAGGAAAGCACAAAACGGAGTTTCTAAAGAAACTGGCATCCACGCGATCGCATGGGCAACGCGGACGCATGCCAAGCGCGAATCAACAGCGATGCGGCCGCATGACTGACGCGACCGCGCGCCTTAAGCAAAACACATATGACACGGCTGCATGACTAACGCGACCACGTGACAAGAAAAGCTCCGAATGACGCGACCGCGTGACCCACACGGACGCGTGACAGAGACCACCCACCAGAAATTGCAGAAAACGCTCCCAGCGATTTCTGAAGCCCTTTTTGGCCCAAATCCAAGTCCAGAAGGCATAGACCAGAAATTATGAAGTGAGGGAATGCATCCATTCATAGAGAGACGACTTTAGTTTAGTTTTCATGAGTTAGATTTAGTTTGGAGAGAGGTTCTCTCTTCTCTCTTAGGATTAGGATTTAGGATTTCTCTTAATTCGGGAGTAACTCTCGATCCCAGGTTTAATGTTCCTTTACTTCAAGCTTCTCTTTTACTTTTATTCACTACTTTAGTTGATTATTTACTTTTGCAATTTAATTTATGAATTCTTCCATGTTACAGATTATTATTTTGGATTAATGTTATTTGAGGTATTTCAGTTAATATTGCTTTTTTTTTTATTTATTAGTTACAATTATTCCCAATCTGAAGACATTCTTATTCCAGTAGATTTACTTTTCTCCTTTTGGTTTTGGTTAAGAAATCAGTAACTCAGGAGTTATCAAACTCAAACATGCTTGATAATTGTTATCTTTGTTAATTGAATTGAGCTTCAAGAATCCCAATGTTTTCTTAGAAAATAAAATAGGATCCGAAGATCAATCCAATTAATCCCTTGACCTTCCTTTATCTTAGTAAAGGTTAACAAAGCGGAATTAAGATTCAATTCTCATCATCATTGATAAGGATAGCCAAGATAGGACCTCTAGTTTCTCCTACCTTGCCAAAAGTTTATTTATAGTCATTTATTTATTTTACTTGCCATTTAAATTGCTTGTTCTTCATTTACTTTATTCGCTAATTAAACTATTCACTTCTCATTCTCAAAACCCCAATATACAATCTCCATAACCAATAATAAGAACATACTTCCCTGCAGTTCCTTGAGAAGACGACCCGAGGTTTGAATACTTCGGTTATCAATTTATTTAGGGGTTTGTTACTTGTGACAACCAAAACGTTTGTATGAAAGGACTTTTGAAGGTTTAGAAACTATACTTGCAACGAGGATTTATCCGCAAATTTCTAGACCACGCAAAAGTCCTCTCATCAAAATGGCGCCGTTGCCGGGGAATTGCAATCGTGTGCCTTATTATTGGTTATTGTAAATATTCTTCTTTTACTTGTTTATTTGTTTTTATTTTTCCCTTTTATTTTCATCAGCTACTATGAATTCTCACCCCTTTCGCTTTGAGTTTGGTTCTAATGTTATTGAAAGGAATGAAAGTTATAACAGGAATATGCATCAAGGTCAAAGCAATCAAGGATGGATGGAGCCGAGAGGACCTAATCAACCCTTTAGGCAACAACACCCTCCAAGATATCATGGACAAAGACCATTCTGCAATGCATACCCAGCTGAAAGATATGGTGGACAACCTTGTAACTACCAACAAGCCCCACTACGTGCCTATAGACCATCCTCTCAACATAATCTCGAACCACCACGCTCACAAGCTTCTTTTCACCATTCACCACCACATGATCCTCATTTACCCCAGCTCCAATCCAATCACTCCCAAACACCACCACTTCCCCTTGTACCACGTCCAAACCTATCACCCCGGGAATCAAAGATTCGCCTCAAGGAAACAGCAGATCAACTTCAAACAACTATTCATCAAGTGGAGCAAGCAATAAGTCAATTACTTGCCAGACGTTCGAACACTCAAGGACCTCCCACAACACCATGTGGACAATCTAATGAAGAGCGTAGCATGAAGGAGATACTAGAGACTCCAGTGGACATGACAGAGCCTGACTTCGTATTAGAACAAGTAGAGAAAGCTATCACTGTACAAGAAGAAGAGTTGGTTGAAGACTTAGGAGACGCTGAACCCCCATGGAAATCCAGAGTTGTGGAGAATTCTGTCAAGGATGTTACAATTGATGCTAAGGAGGATAGTGCACAACCTCCAATGCTAAGCTTTCATGAAGAACTAGACAAGATAATTCCAGAAGCAAGTTTCCTTGATGATGATAATGAACTTGCATCCGCAAGTGAATTCTCTGAGATCGAAGACTCTTCCCCAGATGAATACGAAGATGACGCGGAGGTAGATTTCTCTAAACCGCCCATTTATGACTCAAGTGATGAGGAAGACATAGATGGCTTTGATCAGGATGATGTTACATTTGAAGAATTCTGCAAAGAAGTGGAGAATTTCACAGAAGAGCACAAGGGAGTAGAACTCACAGAACCACTGGAACCACCTACCCCAAGGCCATTACCATCCAATACAAGCTTCAAGGAAATGGCTCGTACTCAGAGCTGGTGCACAAGGTTCGATAAGGTTCCACGCTTCAACTTGAAGTGCACGGATTGGCATCATGATCAACCGGATGGATCTCGGAAAATGTTTGGTTATCCTGGTGAGAATCTAATCTCTAAACCGCCCAGATGGAAAAGCATAGATCAAGACGAAGGTGGATTTAAAAGCAAAGTTTGGGATCCTGGAATATATGCTAACATTCGTCACCCCGGGAGTCTGAGAATCTGTTTGAAGCTGCCCAGAAGTTTCATGTGCCTAGTTTGGGACCCCGGAGGCTATTGGCATTCCAAGCATTGGTGGAGATTTCTGGATGAATTTAAGCATAAGCCGCCATAACAGGAAGCTCCTCCAATGTCCAACTTAAGGACTTTAACTAAAAGTGCTAGGTGGGAGACAACCCACCATGGTATGATCGTTCATTTTTCAATTTTTATTTCGTTTTGTTTGTTTTCAAGTGTAATTTTATTTTATAATATTGAACCTGGAATTTTGCATCGCATTCATATTAATCATTGCATTCTGCATACTGCATAAAAAAAAAAAGAAAGAGAGAAGGTGCTCCTCGCGACCGAGTCATCCATGCGATCGCGTCAAATGGCGTAAAACATTACCCACGCGACCGCGTCATCCACGCGGCCGCATGACCTGGAGATCGGCATAAAGATCCAACGTCCAGAAAGTTAGGCTGGAATCGTGCGGCCATTGTATGTTTCGCACAATTGACCCACGCGATCGCGTTACTCATGCGATCGCGTCACTTGCACAATACCAATCCCATGCGACCGCGTGAGCGACGCGATCGCGTCGCATGGATTGCACCACACCCCAAAAGGAGACAAAGAGTTGTGCTGAAACGACACTGGATTTGTGCGTTTAGCGCAAATTCCAGCGACGCGATCGCATGCCCCGGGCGATCGCGTCATTTACTCTTTTTGCCCTCCACGCGATCGCATCATTTACGCGATCGCGTCACACCATTTTTTCGCTCCAGCCACGCGACCGCGTCCCCCATGCGGCCGTGCGGATTCAAATTTATAACCCCCCAGCCACGTGAACCCTACCAGTCGCGCCCCCCCAAACCTTTCTTCTCCCTCTCTTCTCCTCCAATCCAACCATCACCACCCAACCACCACCACACCACTGTCGACCACCGCTGACCACCTAGAACCCGCCGCCACCCACCCCCTTCCTCCTTCCCCCTTCTTTCTTCTTCTTCCTTCTCCTCCCTCCCTCCAACGCCACTGCCCTCTTCCACGACCACCACCCACCGCCGCCGTCCCAACCCAGCTGTGCCCTCCCATCCGCCACCCACCCCTTCCCCTATTCCCCCTACCCCCCATTACCCCTCCTTTCCCTCCCTGCCCCTCCGTACAGCATCACCGCCACCGCGTCTTCCTTCTCTGCCGCGCCAGACGCCGTCACCACCACCCCCAGCCACCTTTCTGCCCATTCTCCCTAGTTCACCTACCAGGTTCCGCCAAACGCCACCCTTTTATCCTTTCGTCGTTGGTTCCTATTTTTCTTTTATGTTATTGTTCATCTTTAGGCTAGTTATTTATGCATGTTGTAGTGGATTTTAGGATGTTAGGTAGCCTAGGATGTGGTTAGTAGATTTAGGTCTGTTTAATTGCACTGTTCTTGTTTCTTGTTTCTTTATTTTCACAATTCTGCTGATGCTGTGTTGTTAGTTTTCTTCATATGATATAATTTCTTGTTTCATGCTGCTCTTTACTCTGAATTTTCATGTTTATATTCCTTATATGTAAGTACAGCTTTAATTTTGATTCATATGAACTATTTTACTGCTGTTTATTTTCTGGAACAATCCAATTTTAGCCGGAATGCTGCCCAAATTTCTGTAAAATATTTTACTTCATGTTTTGGTTTTGCCATTTTGAAATCTGTTTTACTCTGCTTTAACCAAACAATTCATGAATGCCCAGGCAAGTTTTATTATCCTTTTTGATTTCCTAGTTCCTACACTGCATTTTTGATGTTTGATTCCAAATTTCTGCTTTCTTTGTATCTATTTGAATCATCATCAAACTGTTTTACTTGTTTGGATATCAGTTACTTATCGCTTCTAACTGTGAATACTTGTTACTTGGAATATTTTCATTATGCCACTTACTTTAACCCACTTCTACTAACTCACTAATTTTTACCTCCTAAACTCTTTTTCAATTCTAACCAACCTAACCTTTCAAAAACTTCTTTTCTGATTTTCTTTCACTTTCTCTTAACATTCTAACCAAGGCATGATGTTTATTTTTCTATTTCACATGAATTCTATTCCATTTTGGATTGTAAATTCTTCTTTTCGAACTTTTAACTCCTATTCAATCCTTAATGCACTTTTACTTAGCTCATATTCATTACTCTCCTGCTCCTTTGCCACTATGTGCTTCTCTTGTTAATTGCCTCCTTGTTTTCCTGTTTTTATTATATCCTTGAATTCTGTTTTTCAGGATGTTGGACTCCCACAGAAAAGGGAAAGAAAAGGCAACAACTGGCAAACGGAAAAGAGGAGAAGCCTCTATATCTATCATTGATCTCATGCATGATGCCTTCTTGCAGGAGAAAAATTTTACCCCGTAGGAGAAGGCCGACCAGCTAATCCCTGCTACTGATCCAATAAAGTTTGCAAACTGATACTGTGAGCTGAGGTATCCGGTGTTTGCAACCTCCAGGAACCTATACCTGGAGAGGACTCTGAAGATCCCAGAAGAACTCCAGCAATACACCTCTGACCAGATCAAACAAAGAGGCTGGTTCTTCCTGGAGAGACCTCTGACTGAGGTCAATGCATCTTGGGTTAGAGAATTCTACTGCAATTACTTCAAGACTTCCCTAGATACAGTGAACCTCAGAGGGAAGCAGATTCTGGTTACTGAAGAGGCCATTGAGGATGTTTTGAAGCTTCTGCCTAAGACTGATCAGCTGGATGGTTATCAGAAAGTTGAGGAAGACATGCGCTTTATGCGATTTGATTGGGATGCAGTAAAGGCCCGGATAGCCATTGACCCAACCGTTCCTTGGATTATGGGTCAGAACACCACCATGCCAAAGGGAATCAAGCGCATTTACCTGAATGATGAGGCTCGACTATGGCATCAAATACTTAGCAACTTCATTATGCTGAGTACTCATGAGATTGAGATACCGGCCGCTATGATCACCCTCCTATGGTGTGTGATGGAGGATAAGGACCTGTACCTGCCACGCTTTATCCGGTTCTACATGGCCAGGGTCCACGTCCGAGGCACTCTTCCCTTTCCATATTTGATCACACAGCTAGGCCGTCGAGCTGACGTGCCTTGGGAGGATGCTGATGAGAGGCCACCTGCTGCAGAATGCAAGAAGATTATCCTGCACAGCAGGAACTTTCTGGCCTTGGGCTACAGACCTCCATTCCTCACTGCTCCTGGTGACACTGCCACACCATCTGCCGGCCCCTCTTCCTCTACAGCTACACCTGCCACCACCACTGCACCTCCACCTGCCCTAGAGCCCATCTATCATCTAGTGCACCGCCTGTTTCGACGGCTTAACCAGATGGAGCGTCGCAACAAGCGACGCTATGAGTACCTGAAGCTGATGATACGATCTGGCGACATCCCCTCTGAGCCTGACACACCATCCGAGGCATCTGAGGAGGAGGCGGATGATCCCGAGGCAGAGACCTATCCATAGAGTGAGGCAGAGCAAGCAGACACCCAGCAGGCAGTACACCATCAGGAGGCTCCGCCTCAGATTCAGGCTGTAGACCCTGAGATCCCTCTTCAGTCAGCACCTCCTCCACAGCAGTCAGACCCTCAGATCACCATCTTAGAGACCCCAGCTACCCGTCCTTCCAGTGATGACACCCCTTCACACCCTGCTTGACTGAGCATCAGGGACGATGCTACATTTTAAGTGTGGGGAGGTCGCCATCTCTGGAGTTCTTTTTTTTGGTGAACCACCACATACTCTTTTTATTTATTTTCCTATTTTTCTGTATTTTTCTTTTTATTTCTATTTTGCAGTACTTATACATTGCTATTTTCATGTATTTATACTCTATTTCTACATTGGAATTCTAACTTATTAGTTATAGAATTGTGGATTGATTAGTATAGTTTACCTTTTTTTTAGCATAAGATAACTTGGAATAGATTGAAAAGAAAAAGGAAGTAAACTAGAGACTTTAACAGAATCAAAACAATCCACACACTTTGTACATATAGCATTACATGTTAGTTAGTTAACAACATTTCATCAAGGAGAAACACTAGAACTTTAAAGCCACCTTAAGTTTTACATTGAGAATAATGGGAATTTTTAACTAAACCTGCATGACATACATAATTGATAAATGATTTTTGAGCTAGAGAACACATAGCCTGTGAGTTTTGAGCTTAATTGTATGGTTACATTCAAACCATAATTTTTATTCCTGAGTGTTTCGCCCTTCTTTTATATTTTGGTATTCTTTACTTTGTTTTAGTCTATATGTCCGATTATAGATTAGAAATACATACCAAGAGAGTGATTGAGGCCATTATTTGATTTTAGCTCACTTATCCCAAAATAGCCTACCCTTTACATCACCCTTGTTAGCCCCCTTGAGCCTTTAAATCCCCTTTTATTCTATTAGCCACATTACTAGCCTTAAGCAGAAAAACAAAATAAAATCCCAAGTTGAATCCTTGGTTAGCTTAAGATAGAAAATTACGTATAGTTTAAATGTGGGAAAACCTATTGGGAACATGGATGATAAAAACAAAAGGGTAGAAAAGAATTAAAATAATTCAAAATAAGAATTTTTGGGAAGCATGCTCATGTGAAATCAAAATAATTGAATTACCATGTGCAATAAAAAAAATAAATAAAAAAAAGAGAAGATTTTATTTTTCAGTATTTGAATAAAGGGGACACAAAAAGAATTTCCCAATTGTGAAATAAAGCAATGCACATGGGATAAAAATAAACATTGAGATATGAGCATGTAACATCAAAAGTGAGAAAATATGGAAAATAGGTAAAGAAGCTTTGATTTAGAAAGTATGTATGTGATGCTTCTCTCCAAGGGTGTATTGGTAAATTTCCCTTTAATAACACCTCGTTGTGAGTATAGCTTTACCAACAACAATCCTCGGGAGATCAAATTTAGAAGAGGGATTTGGTTGTCACAAGTTCAACCCCAATAGAAATAACCGAAGTATTCGAACCTCGGGTCGTCTCACAAGGAATGGGCAAACATGTACTTCGACATTGGTAAGAAATCCGGGGTTGTGAGTTATGAACATGAAAATAAATGAAAAAACTTAACAAGCAAGTAATCTTAAATTGCAATAAATGAATTCAACTACGTAAGCAAAAATTAAGCAATTCCAATGAACAAGTGATGAGCGGATAATTTATACGCTTTTTGGCATTGTTTTTAGTATGTTTTTAGTAGGATCTAGTTACTTTTAGGGATGTTTTCATTAGTTTTTATGTTAAATTCACATTTCTGGACTTTACTATGAGTTTGTGTGTTTTTCTGTGATTTCAGGTATTTTCTGGCTGAAATTGAGGGACTTGAGCAAAAATCAGATTCAGAGGTTGAAGAAGGACTGCTGATGCTGTTGGATTCTGACCTCCCTGCACTCAAAGTGGATTTTCTGGAGCTACAGAACTCAAAATGGCGCGCTTCCAATTGCATGGGAAGGTAGACATCCAGGGCTTTCCAGAAATATATAATAGTCCATACTTTGGCCAAGAATAGACGACGCAAACTGGCGTTCAATGACAGCTCTCTACCCAATTCTGGCGTCCAGCGCCAGAAAAGGAGCCAAAACCAGAGTTGAACGCCCAAAATGGCACAAAAGCTGGCGTTCAACTCCAAGGAGGACCTCTACACGTGCAACACTCAAAGCTCAGCCCAAGCACACACCAAGTGGGCCCCGGAAGTGGATTTATGCATCAGTTACTTACTTCTGTAAACCCTAGTAGCTAGTTTGTTATAAATAGCACCTTTTACTATTGTATTAGGTATCTTTGATCAGTTGTATGCTATCTTAGATCACGTTTGAGGGCTGGCCTCTCGGCCATGCCTGGACTTTCACTTACGTATTTTTAACGGTAGAGTTTCTACACTCCATAGATTAAGGTGTGGAGCTCTGCTGTTCCTCAAAGATTAATGCAAAGTACTACTGTTTTCTATTCAATTCATCTTGTTTCGCTTCTAAGATATTCATTCGTACTTCAATCTGAATGTGATGAACGTGACAATCATCATCATTCCCTATGAACACGTGCCTGACCCTATGATGGCAGCATTCAAGAGAATCCGGAAAGTCTAAACCTTGTCTGGGGTATTCCGAGTAGGATTCAATGAATGAATGACTGTGACGAGCTCCAAACTCGCGATTGCGGGGCGTTAGTGACAGACGCAAAAGGATAGTAAATCCTATTCCAGCATGATCGAGAACCGACAGATGAATAGCCGTGCCGTGACAGGGTGCGTTGACCATTTTCACTGAGAGGATAAGATGAAGCCATTGACAAGGGTGATGCCTCCAGACGATTAGCCGTGCTGTGACAAGGCATTTGGATCATTTTCCCGAGAGAAGACCGAAAGTAGCCATTGACAATGGTGATGTATCACATAAAGCCAGCCATGGAAAGGAGTAAGACTGATTGGATGAAGATAGCAGGAAAGCAAAGGTTCAGAGGAACGAAAGCATCTCCATTCGCTTATCTGAAATTCTCACCGATGAATTACATAAGTATTTCTATCCCTATTTTATTATATTATTTTCGAAAACTTCATAACCATTTGATATCCGCCTGACTGAGAATTACAAGGTGACCATAGCTTGCTTCATACCAACAATCTCCGTGGGATTCGACCCTTACTCACGTAAGGTATTACTTGGACGACCCAGTGCACTTGCTGGTTAGTTATGCGAAGTTGTGAAGATATGTTTAGACCATGGTCCTGTGCATCCGTTTCTGGTGCCATTTCCAGGGAATCAATTTCGAACAACAATTCACAACCTGAGTAGCAATTTCGCATACCATGTTTTTGGCACCATTGCTGGGGATTGTTTGAGTTTTCGGCAAGCTTTTGGTCCGGTAAAATCAGTGCCAAGTTTGATCCGGCAACAGCACCAAGTTTTTGGCGCCGTTGCCGGAGATTGTTCGAGTTTGGACAACTAACGGTTCATCTTGTTCGAAAAAATAAAAAAGTTTTCAAAAAACCAAAAATATATTTTTATTCAAAATTTTTAAGAATGAATTCTAGTGTTTCATGAAGCATGTGAAGCCTGGCTGGCTGTAAAGCCATGTCTAAATTCTTTTGGACTGAGGCTTCCAACCATCAGCTGTTATACGACTGAAGGGTATGTCAGGCATGTCATGTCTAAATTACATGCTGAAGCTTGGCTGGCCATTGGCCATGTCTAGTGTTTTGGACCGAAGCTTTCATTGAAAGCTTGGCTGGCTAGTGAGCCATGTCTAATTCCTGGACTGAAGCTTTAGACTAAGAATGCAAGATTCCTGGAATTCATATTAAAAATTTTGGAATCCTTATTTTCCTTTTTCAATTAATTTTCGAAAAATCCAAAAAAATTAGAAAATCATAAAAATCAAAAATATTTTTCATGTTTCTTGTTTGAGTCTTGAGTCATGTTATAAGTTTGGTGTCAATTGCATGTGCATCTTGCAATTTTCGAAAATTTTCATGCATTCATAGTGTTCTTCATGATCTTCAAGTTGTTCTTGGTAAGTCTTCTTGTTTGATCTTTGCATTTGCATGTTTTGTGTCTTAGTGATTTTCATATGCATTCTTGAATTCTTAGTGTCTAAGCATTAAAGAATTCTAAGTTTGGTGTCTTGCATGTTTTCCTTGCATTAAAAATTTTTCAAAAATATGTTCTTGATATTCATCATGACATTCAAAGTGTTCTTGGTGTTCATCTTGACATTCATAGCATTCTTGCATGCATCACATGTTTTGATCTAAAATTCTCATGCATTGCATCATTTTTCTTGTTTTTCTCTCTCATCATTAAAAATTCAAAAAAAATAAAAAAAAATCTTTCCCTCTTTTCTCTCATAATTTCGAAAATTAGATTTGACTTTTTCAAAAATTTTTAAAATCAAGTTGTTTCTTATGAGTCAAATCAAATTTTCAATTTGAAAATCTTATCTTTTTCAAAATCTTTTTTAAAAATCAAATCTTTTTCAAATTTCTCAGTTATTTTCGAAAATTCCAAAAAAATATTTTTCAAAAATCTTTTTCTTAATTTTACATCATATTTTCGAAAATAACATCAACAATTAATGTTTTGATTCAAAAATTTCAAGTTTGTTACTTGCTTGTTAAGAAAGATTCAAACTTTAAGTTCTAGAATCATATCTTGTGATTTCTTGTGAATCAAGTCATTAATTGTGACTTTAAAAATCAAATCTTTTTCAAAACTAATTTCTATCATATCTTTTCAAAAATATCTTCTCATCTTATCTTTTTCAAAAATTTGATTTCAAAATATCTTTTCTAACTTCCTAACTTCTTATCTTTTCAAAATTTGTTTCAACTAACTAACTAACTTTTTGTTTGTTTCTTAACTTTTTCAAAACTACCTAACTAACTCTCTCTCTCTAATTTTCGAAAATTCTCCCCTCTTTTTCAAAAATTTCTTTTTAATTAACTAATTATTTTTATTTTTTATTTCAAAATTTTTCGAAAAAAAATACTAACCTTTTTCAAAAACTATTTTCGAAAATCACTAACTCCTTTTCAAAAATTATTTTCAAAAATTCTCCCTCTCCCATCTCATTCTATTTATTTATTCATCTACTAACATCTCTTCCTCACACCACCAAAAAAAATCCGAACCCTCTCTTTCTCTGAGTTCAGATTTTTTTCTTCTACTAGCACAAGAACCTCTATATTGTGGTATAAAGGATCCATATTATTATTTTTTTTTCCTGTGCCCTCTTCTTTGTCATATGAGCAGGAGCAAGGACAAGAATATTCTTGTTGAAGCAGATCAGGAACCTGAAAGGACTTTGAAGAGAAAACTAAGAGAAGCTAAAATACAACAATCCAGAGATAGATTTTCAGAAATTTTCGAACAGGAAGAGGAGATGGCAGCCGAAAATAATAATAATGCAAGGAGAATGCTTTGTGACTTTACTGCACCTAATTCCAATTTACATGGAAGAAGCATCTCCATTCCTGCCATTGGACCAAACAACTTTGAGCTAAAACCTCAATTAGTTTCTTTGATGCAGCAGAACTGCAAGTTTCATGGACTTCCATCTGAAGATTCTTTTCAGTTCTTAACTGAATTCTTGCAGATATGTGATACTGTTAAGACTAATGGAGTAGATCCTGAAGTCTACAGGCTCATGCTTTTCCCTTTTGCTGTAAGAGACAGAACTAGAGTGTGGTTGGACTCTCAACCCAGAGATAGCCTGAACTCTTGGGATAAGCTGGTCATGGCTTTCTTAGCCAAGTTCTTTCCTCCTCAAAAGCTGAGCAAGCTTAGAGTGGATGTTCAGACCTTCAGACAAAAGGAAGGTGAATCCCTCTATGAAGCTTGGGAAAGATACAAGCAGCTGACCAAAAAGTGTCCTTCTGACATGCTTTCAGAATGGACCATCCTGGATATATTCTATGATGGTTTATCTGAGCTATCAAAGATGTCATTGGATACTTCTGTAGGTGGATCCATTCACCTAAAGAAAATGCTTGCAGAAGCTCAAGAACCCATTGACATGGTTGCTAATAACCAGTTCATGTACACTTCTGAGAGGAATCCTGTGAATAATGGGACGCCTATGAAGAAGGGAGTTCTTGAAGTTGATGCTCTGAATGCCATATTGGCTCAGAACAAAATATTGACTCAGCAAGTCAATATGATCTCTCAGAGTCTGAATGGAATGCAAGCTGCATCCAACAGTACTCAAGAGGCTTCTTATGAAGAAGAAGCTTATGATCCTGAGAACCCTGCAATAGCAGAGGTGAATTACTTAGGTGAACCTTATGGAAACACCTATAACTTATCATGGAGAAATCATCCAAATTTCTCATGGAAGGATCAAAAGCCTCAACAAGGCTTTAATAATGGTGGAAGAAACAGGTTTAACAATAATAAACCTTTTCCATCATCCATTCAGCAACAGACAGAGAACTCTGAACAAAATACTTCTAATTTGGCAAACTTAGTCTCTGATCTGTCCAAGGCCACTATGAGTTTCATGAATAAAACAAGGTCTTCCATTAGAAAATTGGAAGCACAAGTGGGCCAGCTGAGTAAGAGGATCACTGAAATCCCTCCTAGTACTCTCCCAAGAAATACAGAAGAGAACCCAAAAGGAGAGTGCAAGGCCATTGACATAAGCACCATGGCCGAACCCAAAGAAGGAGAGGAGGACGTAAATCCCAAGGAGGAAGACCTCCTGGGACGTCCAGTGACCAATAAGGAGCTTCCCTCTGAGGAACCAAAGGACTCTGAGGCTCATCTAGAGACCATAGAGATTCCATTGAACCTCCTTATGCCCTTCATGAGCTCTGATGAGTATTCCTCTTCTGAAGAGAATGAGGATGTTACTGAAGAGTAAGCTGCCAAGTTCCTTGGTGTAATCATGAAGCTGAATGCCAAATTATTTGGTATTGATACTTGGGAAGTTGAACCTCCCTTGTTCATCATTGAACTAAGTGATCTGGATCAACTGACATTGCCTCAGAAGAGACAGGATCCTGGAAAGTTCATAATACCTTGTACCATAGGCACCATGATCTTTAAGGCTCTGTGTGACCTTGGTTAAGGAATAAACCTCATGCCCCTCTCTATAATAGAGAAACTGGGAATCTATGGGGTACAAGCTGCTAAAATCTCATTAGAGATGGCAGACAATTCAAGAAAATAGGCATATGGACAAGTAGAGGACGTGTTAGTAAAGGTTGAAGGCCTTTACATCCCTGCTGATTTCATAGTCCTGGATACTAGAAAGGAAGAGGATGAATCCATCATCCTAGGAAGACCTTTCCTGGCCACAGCAAGAGCTGTGATTGATGTTGACAGAGGTGAACTAGTCCTTCAATGGAATAAGGACTCCCTTGTGTTTAAAACTCAAGGATCTCCCTCTGCAACCATGGAGAGGAAGCAGAAAAAGCTTCTCTCAAAGCAGAGTCAAACAAAGCCCCCACAGTCAAACTCTAAGTTTGATGTTGGGAGGCCACAACCAAACTCTAAGTTTGGTGTTGAACTCCCATATCCAAACTCTAAGTTTGGTGTTGGAGATTCTCAACAATGCTCTGAACATCTGTGAGGCTCCATGAGAGCCCACTGTCAAGCTATTGACATTAAAGAAGCGCTTGTTGGGAGGCAACCCAATTTCTATTTATCTAACTATATTCTTCTTAGTCATATGTCTTTATAGGTTCATGATCATGTGGAGTCACAAAATAAAAATAAAAATTGAAAACGGAATCAAAAACAGCAGAAGAAAAATCACACCCTGGAGGAAGCACCTGTCTGGCATTCAACGCCAGAACAGAGCATGGTTCTGGCGCTGAACGCCCAAAATGGGCAACATCCTGGCGCTGAACGCCCAGAACAAGCATGGTTCTGGCGTTCAACGCCAGAAATGGCTAGTAAATGGGCGTTGAACGCCCAAAATAGGCACCAACCTGGCGCTGAACGCCCAGAGTTGTGTGCAAGGGCATTTTACATGCCTAATGTGGTGCAAGGTTGTAAATCCTTAAACACCTCAGGATCTGTGGACCCCACAGGATCATCTCAGGATCTGTGGACCCCACAGGATCCCCACCTTCCTCCACTCACTTCTTCTCACCTCTCTTTCACACAATCCCATAAACATCCTTCCCCAAAAACCCTTTACCAATCACCTCAATCTCTCTTCCTCATCACCTCTTCACCACTCACATCCATCCACTCTTCCCCATAAACCTACCTCATAAACCCCACCTACCTTCAAAATTCAAAACTAATTTCCCACCCAAACCCACCCTAAATGGCCGAACCTTAACCCCCCTCCCTTCCCTATATAAAGCCCTCCATTCTTCATCAAATTCACACAACACACCCCTCTACACCCTTCTTGGCCGAAACATTTCCCACTCTCCCTCTCCTCCATCTCTTCTTCTTCTTCATCTATTCTTTCTTTTATTGCTCGAGGGCGAGCAAAATTCTATGTTTGGTGTGGTAAAAGCATAAGCTTTTTATTTTTCCATTACCATTGATGGCACCTAAGACCGGAGAATCCTCTAGAAAGGGGAAAGGGAAGACAAAAGCTTCCACATCCGAGTCATGGGAGATGGAAAGGTTCATTTCCAAAGCCCATCAAGACCACTTCTATGATGTTGTGGCTAAGAAGAAGGTGATCCCTGAGGTCCCTTTCAAACTCAAAAGAAATGAGTATCCGGAGATCCGACATGAAATTCAAAGAAGAGGTTGGGAAGTTCTAACAAATCCCATCCAACAAGTCGGCATCCTAATGGTTCACGAGTTCTATGCCAATGCATGGATCACCAAGAACCATGATCAAAGTAAGAACCCGGATCCAAAGAACTATGTTACAATGGTTCGGGGGAAATACTTAGATTTTAGTCCGGAAAATGTGAGGTTGGCGTTCAACTTGCCAAACATGGAAGAGAACGCATGCCCCTACACAAGGAGAGTCAACTTTGATCAAAGGTTGGACCAAGTCCTTATGGACATATGTGTAGAAGGAGCTCAATGAAAGATTGACTCCAAAGGCAAGCCGGTTCAACTAAGAAGATTGGACCTCAAGCCTGTAGCTAGAGGATGGTTGGAGTTCATTCAATGCTCAATCATTCCCACTAGCAACCGGTCTGAAGTTACTATAGACCGGGCCATCATGATCCATAGCATCATGATTGGAGAAGAGGTGGAAGTTCATGAGATTATACCTCAAGAACTCTACAAGGTGGCTGACAAGTCCTCCACTATGGCAAGGTTAGCCTTTCCTCACCTCATTTGCCACCTATGCAATTCGGCTGGGATTGACATAGAGGGAGATATCCTCATTAAAGAGGACAAGCCCATCACTAAGAAAAAGATGGAGCAAGCAAGAGAGCCCATTCATGGAGCTCAAGAGGCGTATGAAGCTCATCACCATGAGATCCCGGAGATGCCTCAAATGCACTTTCCTCCACAAAACTATTGGGAGCAAATCAACACCTCCCTAGGAGAATTGAGTTCCAATATGGGACAACTAAGGGTGGAACATCAAGAGCACTCCATCATGCTCCATGAAATAAGAGAAGATCAAAAAGCAATGAGGGAGGAGCAACAAAGACAAGGAAGAGACATAGAAGAGCTCAAGGACATCATTGGTTCCTCAAGAAGGAAACGCCACCATCACTAAGGTGGATTCATTCCTTGCTTTTAATTCTTCTATTTTTCGTTTTCTATGTTATGTGCTTATCTATGTTTGTGTCTTCATTACATGATCATTAGTAGTTAGTAACTTTGTCTTAAAGTTATGAATGTCCTATGAATCCATCACCTCTCTTAAATGAAAAATGTTTTAATTCAAAAGAACAAGAAGTACATGAGTTTCGAATTTATCCTTGAACTTAGTTTAATTATATTGATGTGGTGACAATGCTTCTTGTTTTCTGAATGAATGCTTGAACAGTGCATATGTCTTTTGAAGTTGTTGTTTAAGAATGTTAAATATGTTGGCTCTTGAAAGAATGATGACTAGGAAACATGTTATTCGATAATCTGAAAAATCATTAAAATGATTCTTGAAGCAAGAAAAAGCAGCAAAGAACAAAGCTTGCAGAAAAAAAAATAGGCGAAAAAAAAAATAGAAAAAAATAGAAAGAAAAAGCAAGCAGAAAAAGCCAAAAGCTCTTAAAACCAAGAGGCAAGAGCAAAAAGCCAATAACCCTTAAAACCAAAAGGCAAGGGAAATAAAAAGGATCCCAAGGCTTTGAGCATCAGTGGATAGGAGGGCCTAAAGGAATAAAATCATGGCCTAAGCGGCTAAACCAAGCTGTCCCTAACCATGTGCTTGTGGCGTATAGGTGTCAAGTGAAAACTTGAGACTGAGCGGCTAAAGTCAAGGTCCAAAGCAAAAGAAGAGTGTGCTTAAGAACCCTGGACACCTCTAATTGGGGACTTTAGCAAAGCTGAGTCACAATCTGAAAAGGTTCACCCAATTATGTGTCTGTGGCATTTATGTATCCAGTGGTAATACTGGAAAACAAAGTGCTTAGGGCCACGGCCAAGACTCATAAAGAAGCTGTGTTCAAGAATCATCATACTGAACTAGGAGAACCAATAACACTATCTGAACTCTGAGTTTCTATAGAAGCCAATCATTCTGAACCTCAATGGATAAAGTGAGATGCCAAAACTATTCAAGAGGCAAAAAGCTATAAGTCCCGCTCATATGATTGAAGCTATGTTTCATTGATAGTTTGGAATTTATAGTATATTCTCTTCTTTTTATCCTATTTGATTTTCAGTTGCTTGGGGACAAGCAACAATTTAAGTTTGGTGTTGTGATGAGCGGATAATTTATACGCTTTTTGGCATTGTTTTTAGTATGTTTTTAGTAGGATCTAGTTACTTTTAGGGATGTTTTCATTAGTTTTTATGTTAAATTCACATTTCTGGACTTTACTATGAGTTTGTGTGTTTTTTTGTGATTTCAGGTATTTTCTGGCTGAAATTGAGGGACTTGAGCAAAAATCAGATTCAGAGGTTGAAGAAGGACTGCTGATGCTGTTGGATTCTGACCTCCCAGCACTCAAAGTGGATTTTCTGGAGCTACAGAACTCAAAATGGCGCGCTTCCAATTGCATTGGAAAGTAGACATCTTGGGCTTTCCAGAAATATATAATAGTCCATACTTTGGCCAAGAATAGATGACACAAACTGGCGTTCAACGCCAGCTCTCTACCCAATTCTGGCGTCCAGCGCCAGAAAAGGAGCCAAAACCAGAGTTGAACGCCCAAACTGGCACAAAAGCTGGCGTTCAACTCCAAGGAGGACCTCTACACGTGCAACACTCAAAGCTCAGCCCAAGCACACACCAAGTGGGCCCCGGAAGTGGATTTATGCTTCAATTACTTACTTCTGTAAACCCTAGTAGCTAGTTTGTTATAAATAGCACCTTTTACTATTGTATTATGTATCTTTGATCAGTTGTATGCTATCTTAGATCACGTTTGAGGGCTGGCCTCTTGGCCATGCCTGAACTTTCACTTACGTATTTTTAACGGTAGATTTTCTACACTCCATAGATTAAGGTGTGGAGCTCTGCTGTTCCTCAAAGATTAATGCAAAGTACTACTGTTTTCTATTCAATTCATCTTGTTTCGCTTCTAAGATATTCATTCGTACTTCAATCTGAATGTGATGAACGTGACAATCATCATCATTCCCTATGAACGCGTGCCTGACAACCACTTCCGTTCTACCTTTGACTGAATGAGTATCTCTTAGATCTCTTAATCAGAATCTTCGTAGTGTAAGCTAGAATGATGGCGGCATTCAAGAGAATCCGGAAAGTCTAAACCTTGTCTGTGGTATTCCGAGTAGGATCAATGAATGAATGACTGTGACCAGCTCCAAACTCGTAATTGCGGGGCGTTAATGACAGACGCAAAAGGATAGTAAATCCTATTCCAGTATGATCGAGAACCAACAGATGAATAGCCGTGCCGTGACAGGGTGCGTTGACCATTTTCACTGAGAGGATAAGATGAAGCCATTGACAAGGGTGATGCCTCCAGACGATTAGCCGTGCCGTGATAGGGCATTTGGATCATTTTCCCGAGAGAAGACTGAAAGTAGCCATTGACAATGGTGATGTATCACATAAAGCCAGCCATGGAAAGGAGTAAGACTGATTGGATGAAGATAGCAGGAAAGCAAAGGTTCAGAGGAACGAAAGCATCTCCATTCGCTTATCTGAAATTCTCACCGATAAATTACATAAGTATTTCTATCCCTATTTTATTATATTATTTTCGAAAACTCCATAAACATTTGATATCCGCCTGACTGAGAATTACAAGGTGACCATAGCTTTCTTCATACCAACAATCTCCGTGGGATTCGACCCTTACTCACGTAAGGTATTACTTGGACGACCTAGTGCACTTGCTGGTTAGTTATGCGAAGTTGTGAAGATATGTTTAGACCATGGTCCTGTGCATCCGTTTCTTGTGCCATTGCCAGGGAATCAATTTCGAACAACAATTCACAACCTGAATAGCAATTTCGCATACCAACAAGCAATATTCTACTTAATTCTACCTTAAACTAAACGAATAACTATAACTAAGACAATTGAAATTGGAAATTTGTTTTCGAATATGAATGACAAAAACAACTCTTGGCTAGGCATGGGAATTGGGATCACAATCCTTGTCCAACGACTACATCTTGACAATTATGAGGAACCAAGCTCATTAAGTCTACTCTTAAGTCTTAAGTAAGTGATGTCTACTCCTAGACTTGAAGTACATCAAATGGCCCTGATCACATCAACCCATAAGTCCCAACCTACCTACTAATTAGATTAGTAGTGGGTTGGCGTCAATGAGTATCAAATTGACCACCTAGGGCTCCCAAATCATCAAATCCATTAGACCCAATGACTCAAGTTTACCCAATTTCCTTGACCTAGGCCAAGAGTGAGAAGGAACTACTCCATAATCAAAGTGAACAATTCATCGAACACTTGGTAAGCACTAACAATAGACATGTTCAAAATAGCAATTAAATTGAATTCTACAAAAACCCACTAACAATTATCAATGTACAATCAAACAATCAACAAGAGTAAACATAGAAATCATCAATGTAACATCAACAAAACAAGATCCACAACATTCATGAAATGGGTAAAAATGACAATTGACAAGAATCATAAAACTATCACTAGATATAAGCAAGATTGTAGCAAGGAATTTAAATTGAACAATTAAAACTGTAATCAACAAAATCTAATTCACAAATCAATAAGGAAAAATCAAAATGGAAACTAGATCTAGAGAGGAACAAGGGTTTCTCTCTCTAGAATCACCCAAGAACCAAAAAAAACTCCTAAAATTATGTCCTAGTGCCAAAATGAGTTCTCTCTCCTTTCCCCCATAGCATCCTTGGGTCTTTTCCATGCAGAAACAGCTTGAAATTGGGCCTCCTTGGCCTCAGAAATTGCCAGGCACGATTTCTCTTAATGAGGTCACGTGTAGCTTCCCACGCGTACGCGCCATGCGTGCGCGCGCGCCGATTACTTTTGTGATCCACGCGTGCGCGCCAGTTGCGCGTGTGCGTTGATAGAAATCTTCCAATCTGCGCGGATGCGTCCATCCTTGCCCACCACTTCTAGTCAGTTCCATCCACGCGAGCGCGTGGAGTGCGCGGGCACGCCGATGCTGCTGCTCCCAAGACTTCAATTCTTCATGTTCCTCCCTTTTTGTACATGCTTTCTCCCTCTCTTCTGAGTCATTCCTAAGCTATAATTCCTGAAATTACTCAACACAGATATCACGGCATCGAATGACAATAGAAGAGGATTAAAATATGGCAATTTTAAGGTAAAATAAGCATGTTTTTCATCATAGAGCAATATTGGGAAGTGAACACAAAACCATGCATTTCTTGTGAATAAGTGTGAGAAATATTGATAAAATTCCCCAAAATAAGCACAAGATAAACCACAAAATCGGGGTTTATCAGTATGTTAGGTGAGATCTTAATCTAATTAAGGATTCACTTATTAGCTCACTCAACCTTATACATATACCCTTACCTTTACCTTGGCCCCATTACAACCTTACTTAAAGAGGTCATGATTTTCGGTATGACTATATTCTATGATTGTTGATTGGTTAGATGAAGAACAAAGTTATTGAAAGTAAGAATAAAAAAGAAGAATAGAGTGATTAACCCAATAAACACTGAGTGATTAGAGAGTAAACACAAAATCCAATGAGGGTTCAATAGCTCATTAACATTTATCTCTATTTAAATTATTAATTGTCTTGCAAAGTTTATAAAATGCTTTTCTCTCCCATTTCAATTGTAAAGGCACTTTATCACTCTCTAAGGTTTGGCTATATATATACATGACTCCTTGAGAATGTGAATTAATTTAACTACATGCAAGCTTTATATACAAGTGAATAAAAATTAGAATTGCATGATGCATCATTCATTTAGGTAGTTGCATTTAGATTAGATTGCATTACATGACATTCCATCACTTTAACCTTACTTTTCACCTTGGATTTAGCATGAGGACATGCTATTGTTTAAGTGTGGGGAGGTTGATAAACCCATATTTTATGATATATTTTGTGCTTAGTTTGAGTGATTTATTCAATCCTTCACCCACTTATTCATATTAATTGCATAGTTTTACTTTTCCTTCCTCATTATGTGATATATGTGAAAAACATGTTTCCTATGCTTTAAAACTAATTATTTTAATTACCTTTAATTCCATTCGATGCTGTGACTAGTGTGTTGAGTAGTTTCAGATCTACTAATGGAGGAATGACTTAAAGGATGGAAAGGAAACATACAAAAATGGAAGGAAAGCACAAAACGGAGTTTCTAAAGAAACTGGCATCCACGCGATCGCAAGGGCGACGCGGATGCATGCCAAGCGCGAATCAACAGCGACGCGGCCGCATGACTGATGCGACCGCACGCCTTAAGCAAAACACATATGACGCGGCCACATGACTGACGCGACCGCGTGACAAGAAAAGCTCCGAATGACGCGACCGCGTGACCCACGCGGACGCGTGACAGAGGCCACGCACCAGAAATTGTAGAAAACGCTCCCAGCAATTTCTGAAGCCCTTTTTGGCCCAAATCCAAGTCCAGAAGGCATAGACCAGAGGTTATTAAGTGAGGGAATGCATCCATTCATAGAGAGACGACTTTAGTTTAGTTTTCATGAGTTAGATTTAGTTTGGAAAGAGGTTCTCTCCTCTCTCTTAGGATTAGGATTTAGGATTTCTCTTAATTCGAGAGTAACTCTCGATCCCAGGTTTAATGTTCCTTTACTTCAAACTTCTCTTTTACTTTTATTCACTACTTTAGTTGATTATTTACTTTTGCAATTTAATTTATGAATTCTTCCATGTTACAGATTATTATTTTGGATTAATGTTATTTGAGGTATTTCAGTTAATATTGCTTTCTTTTATTTATTAGTTACAATTATTCCCAATCTGAAGACATTCTTATTCCAGTAGATTTACTTTTCTCCTTTTCGTTTTGGTTAAGAAATCAGTAACTCAGGAGTTATCAAACTCAAACATGCTTGATAATTGTTATCTTTGTTAATAGAATTGAGCTTCAAGAATCCCAATCTTTTCTTAGAAAATAAAATAGGATCCGAAGATCAATCCAATTAATCCCTTGACCTTCCTTTATCTTAGTAAAAGTTAACAAAGCGGAATTAAGATTCAATTCTCATCATCATTGATAAGAATAGCCAGGATAAGACCTCTAGTTTCTCATACCTTGCCAAAAGTTTATTTATAGTCATTTATTTATTTTACTTGCCATTTAAATTTCTTGTTCTTCTTTTACTTTATTCGCTAATTAAACTATTCACTCCTCATTCTCAAAACCCCAATTTACAATCTCCATAACCAATAATAAGAACATACTTCCCTGCAGTTCCTTGAAAAGACGACCCGAGGTTTGAATACTTCGGTTATCAATTTATTTAGGGGTTTGTTACTTGTGACAACCAAAATGTTTGTATGAAAGGACTTTTGAAGGTTTAGAAACTATACTTGCAACAAGGATTTATCCGCAAATTTCTAGACCACGCAAAAGTTCTCTCATCACCACGCTTACGCGCACATGACGCGCATGCGTGGATTACCCTGTTTCACTCACCTTCTTTTCTTCTCCTCTTTCCATTTCTTTCCTTCCTCTCTTCTCTTTCCACCCTTCAATCATCATCCGACACTACCAAACACCATGTAACACCATTTCTTTTAGTTAGTTAGTTAGTTTAATTTTTGTTTTCCATTATAAGTGTTGGATTACTAATCTTGTTTACCATTTACTACTGCTTATTGCTAATGGGATGTTAGTTTAACATCATTGTTGTTATTGTCATTGTTGGATTCCTTTGTTGAGGTTGCAATTTATTACTTGGTCTTGAATTTTCATGTTGAACATTTGTGAGTACCAAGTACATGTTACGTTGCCTTCATGCATCTTAACTCTTTGAATTCCATGTTTTGGCCACCATGCATTCATCATCCATTGTTAGGCAATTGTATATTATCATTGCATTTTTTTAGATGATACTTGTTTATGATTTACCCGTACTCATATCACCTATTTCATGCATTGAAATTGGGCGGTTGAAAAATTGGATCGAAAGCTTACCTAATGACATATTTTTGAGCTTTTCAAGCTTTGTGGACCATGCTTTCTATATGATTGATTTTCACTTCTATACCCTTTTTCCTAAGTTCTATAGCATCCATGCGTTTCACCTCTATGTCACTTAGGTGTTGCAATAACTTCAATAGGTGTCATTGATTGTGGTGTAAGTTTCATATACCATTATGTTCATTAAGCTCACTTACACATCAATCAATGCCCATTCATTATCCAATTTCACAATTGCTTAATTCTTGCTTGAATGCTCTTATACTTCTTCACTACTTGTTGGGTTGTTTTAGCCTACAAGTCTTTTAAAGTATCTCAAGCACACTAGAATGAGTGAAGTGCATGTTTTCTTTTATGTAAATGTGACATGATTTCTAAATACTAGAGTGTGAGTTCTAAACCGCATGCAAGTTAGGACCCACACACTTACTTTTCATTAATGTCACACTAATTCACTCACTCAATTCTAGTGATTTACCTCATTCCAATAATACATGCTTCCTTGCTTGTGCATTTACTTGTCTTATTATCTCCTGTTTTCTATGTTCAGGATAAATCATCATAAGCAAAAACGGAAGTGGGAGAAGAACACGCAGCATCGGTTGACCTACCAACTGAAGGTAGCAACTAGAAAAGTCGCCGAACCCCTTTGTTCATCTTTGGATGCACCGAGGACGGTGCAAACTTTTAAGTGTGGGGAGGTCATCCGACCGCTCGGCATTTTTGGGTGACAAGTTTCTAATCCAACACTTTTGCTTTTCATTTTTAGGTCTTTTAGGATTTTTGGTTGCATTGCATATGTATATATTAAGCTTAGTCAAAATCATGATATTTTCCAAGGATTTCATCTATAGGGCACCCCAATTGAAAAAAAAAATTGTTTTTAGAACTTGCTTGAATTATATACTTTGTGGATCATGTTTTGAGCTAAGAACACAAGCATGTGAGATTTGAGCCTAATTGTGTGGTTACATCATACATAACCACTTACTTTCATTCTTGTGTGCATTATTCTCTTTCTATGATTGTAATCTTTGATTTGTTTAATTCTATATGTCCATTATTTTGTGTATACATGCATTTATATGATTGAGGCCATTGTTCAAATAGCTCACTTACCCAAA
Source organism: Arachis ipaensis (assembly GCF_059453495.1). Classification (NCBI taxonomy): domain Eukaryota; kingdom Viridiplantae; phylum Streptophyta; class Magnoliopsida; order Fabales; family Fabaceae; genus Arachis; species Arachis ipaensis. Next base: position 89,808,715 of record NC_142441.1, on the reverse strand, counting down.
TAAGCCTACCTTCTATCTTCCATTGATAACTAATTTGAGCCTATACTTAACCCATTTGTTCTTAATTGTAGCACATTACAAGCCTAAGTGAAAAACAATAAATATCCCTTAATTTGGATCTTTGATTAGCCTAGGCTAGTGAGAGTGTTTATCATTTGATTTTGGGAGAGTTGGGGACATTGGATAGAGATAAAAGTGTGTTTTTGTATTTGTGTTGAGAATCTTGAGAATTGGGTACATACTCATGTATTAATCATGTGTAAACCATATGCATTGATGTTCTTGTATATATATTTTAGTTTGAAAAGAAAAAAAAATTTAATGAAAAAAATAATAATAATAAAAAAAAGAGAAAAAAAAATGAAAATAAATAATAGAAATAGAAAAAAAGAAAGACAAAGAATTGCAATAAAAAGGGGACAAAATGCCCCAAAGCAAGGTTCAATAAAAGTCAATGCATATGGGTGGTGATCAAAAAGAGAATGCATGTGTGTGAAAAAGTGAAGAATGGGTAGTTAGGTTTGTTTAGAATTGTATAGGTTGTCATAGGTTAGGTGGGAAGTTTAAGTTAATCAAAGACTCAAATCTCAAGCTCACTTGACCATATGCATCCTACCTTGATCCTAGCCCCATTACAACCTGTGGAAAAGCCCTCAGGATATTTGTATGCATGCATAAAGTAATTGTTGATTGTTAGATGAAAAACAAATCTTGAAAAGCATGATTAGGAGAGAATTGAGTGAATCAACCCCATACACTTGAGTAACTAGAACGGATACACATCCGGCGAGGGTTCGATTGCTCAATTACATGTTTCTACCCATGATCATCTCTTTTCTTGCAAGTTTGAAAAATCTTTTTAATAATTCAATTCAATTGTGGGTTGAGTAATTGCTATTGCCTTAGCACTTGTGTTTGTATATGTATTCTTAGAAATTGATTTATTTTGACTAAGTAAATGCATTCATGTAGATAGATTGAATATAGATAGGTTGCATGTAGTTAGTTTGCATTGAATAAATGTTGATGTCCCTTTGCTTCTTTCTTGATTTTAGCATGAGGACATGCTTAGTTTAAGTGTGGGGAGATTTGATAAACTCCAATTTTGTGGTTTATCTTGTGCTTAATTTGGGGGATTTTATCACATTTTCCCATATTTATTCAATGAAATAGCATGGTTTTGTAATTCTCCCTTGAATTGTGCTTAAATATGAAAACAAGCTTTTTAGGCCCTAAAATTGGTGATTTTAATTCACTTTAATTCCATTCGATTCCTTGATGTGTTTGTTGAGTGATTTCATGTTCATAAGGCAAGTATTGGATGGAAGAAGTGAGGAGAAAAGCATGCAAAGTGGGAGAACTCATGAAGAAATGAAGGAACCGTAAAGCAGTCAAGCCTAACCTCCTCGCACTCAAACGACCATAACTTGAGCTACAGAGGTCCAAATGAGGCGGTTCCAGTTGCATTGGAAAGCTAACATCTAGGGCTTCGAGATGATATAAAATTTTCCATATATTATTTAGCGCTCAGGGGCGCGCATGAGCCATGTATACGTGCGCGCCGATGCTACCTGTGGCCCACTAAAGTGAAATCGCCCCCAGCGATTTCTGAAGCACTTTGGGGCCAACCCAACTCATTTCTAATGCTATTTCATGCAGAATTCAAGCTTGGGTAAGGGAGGAGCAATTGTTTGGTAGTATAGCATCATGTAGGTTAGTTTCTAGAGAGAGAAGCTCCCTCTTCTCTCTAGAATTAGGTTAGGTTAATTTCCATCTTAGATCTAGGTTTAATTCATGCTTTGATTTCCTTTTCTTTTACAATTCTTGTTCCTCTACTCTTCCTCTCTCTAATTTTGTATTTCATTCTTGTAATTGCTTGCTTTGTTTTTGATGCACTCTTCCTTCTTCTATTTTCTTTTAATGCAATTTATGATTCATTATTTTTATCATTGATTTGCTTTATTGTTGTTTAATTCCTTGCAATTGAGTAGTGTAGATTTACTTCTCTTGGTATTTTACCATGTTTTCCTTTTATGCCTCCCAAGTGTTTGATAAAATGCTTGGTTGGATTTTAGAGTAGGGATTTAGTGCTCTTGGCTTGGGAAGGTAACTTAGGAACTCTTGAGTTACTAATGTCCAAGTGATTGATGATTGGGAGCCATTAACGCTAGATCTCACTAATTGATTTGGTGGAGAACTAGGGCTTATGGACTTAGATTGACATAGCTCACTTGACTTTCCTCTACTATTAGTTAGGGGTTAACTTAGTGGGGTTGGTCCTTGCCAATTCTCATGTTATGGTTAGTGATTAGGATAGAGATCCTTGACCACCTAACCTTGCCAAGGACCTTTTTGTTTGTTTATTTCCTTTGCCATTTATATTTCTTGTCCATCATCTCAAAAACCCCAAAGCATACTCCATAAGCAATAACAAGGCACTTTGTTGCAATTCCTCATGAGACGACTGAAAGAATTGAAGATTGATGGTTTAGAAGTTATAGTAAACTCTCGTTGCAAGTATAGTTACTAAACCAAGCAATCAACCTTTCTTACAAACGTTTTGATTGTCACAAGTAACAAACCCCTAAATAAATTTATAACCGAAGTATTCAAACCTCGGGTCGTCTTCTCAAGGAACTGCAGGAAAGTATGTTCTTATCATTGGTTATGGAGATTGTAAATCGGGGTTTTGAAGATAAGGAACAAGTAATTTAAATTGCAATTAAAATAAGTAAATGGCTGTAAAATAAATAAATAACTGTAAAATAATCTTTTGGCAAGATATGAGAAATTAGAAGTCCTATCCTAGTTATCCTTATCAATGATGATGAAGATTGAATCTTAATTCCACTGAGTTAGTCTTTACTTAAAGTAAAGAAAAGTCAAGTGACTAATTAGTTTGATCTTCAAATCCTAGTTAATCCCTAAGGAAAGATTGGGATTATTGAAGTTCAATTCAATTAGTAAAGATAACGATTATCAATCATATTTGAGTTTGATAACTCCTGAGTTACTGATTTCTTAACCAAGACCAAAAGGAGAAAAATAAATCTACCGGAATAAAAATGTCTTCAGATTTGGAAGCAACAGTATAAAGAAACAATTGTAAACTGAAATACCTCAAATAACATTAATTCAAAAGAGTAATCTGTAACATAGAAGAATTCATAAGCTAAATTGGAAAGATAAATATCAATTAAAGTAATAAAATAAAAGTAGAAAAATAAAAATAAATTAAAGGAACATTGAACCTGCGATGAAGAAGAAATAATTCTAAATCCTAAAACTAAATCCTAAGAGAGAGGAAAGAACCTCTCTCTCTAAAAACTACATCTAAACCTAAAATTGTGAATTATGAAAGCCTGATCATGAATGGATGCATTCCCCCACTTTATAGCCTCTAGTCTATGTGTTCTGGGCTGAAAACTGGGTCAAAAACAGCTCAGAAATCGCCCCCTGCAATTTCTGTTACATTCAGGTCGCGGGAAAGTGACGCGGAGGCGTCGTCCACGCGTCCGCGCGGATTGAAGTTCGCAGATGCGACGTGGGCGCGTCATTCACGCGTTCACGTCGCCTAACTTCAGGGCAGCTATAGCAAATTATATATCAAATCAAAGCTTCGGACGTTAGCTTTCCAAAGCAACTAGAACTGCATCATTTGGACCTTTGTAGCTCAAGTTATGATTGTTTGAGTGCAGAGAGGTCAGGCTGGACAGCTTTAGCAGTTCCTTCAGTTTCTTGTATTCCTTCCACTTTTGCATGCTTCCTTTCCATTCTCTGAGCCATTCCTGCCCTGTAATCCCTGAAATCACTTAACACACATATCAAGGCATCTAATGGTAATAAGTAAGGATTAAACATAGGGAACTTAAGGTCAAAGAAGCATGTTTTCAATCAAAGCACATAATTAGGAAGGCAAATGTAAACTCATGCAAATAGTATGAATAAGTGGGTAAAGAGTTGATAAAATCCACTCAATTGAGCACAAGATAAACCGTAAAATAGTGGTTTATCAATGACCCAGAGTCCAAATACTCCGGTTAATTCTTATTTGTGGTTTGTTACTTGTGACAACTCAAGTTTTTGCATGAAAGGACTATTGTTTGGTTTAGAAGCTATACTTTACAACGAGAATTCATTTGTGAAATTCTAGACCACACAAAAAGTTCGTTCATCAGGCTTCAACTCAAAGTTATTTGCATGAGTATTAGGGGTGAGTATACTACTCCCACAGTTTCTTGGGTTGGGGAAGGTGTAAGAGGCTAGAACTCTCCTTGGAGGTGGGCCATTGTTGTTGGCCACTTCCTCTGGTGGATTAGGGAGGTTACCATCCATCTCTTGATCTTTCTCTTCTGATTCTTCTTCTCCAATAACTCCCTTTTCTCTTGCATCTCTTCTCAATCTCAAGAATCAGAATCAAAAGAGGTAGATGCACCTCTTCTTCCTCCTGGCATACAACACAAAGAAAACCAGAAACACAAAAATAAAGCACTCTATTGCTAGAGTGAGGTTAAGGTTAGCATAAACCAAATCTCAAACAGTTAGTGTGTTTAACAAAAACAAAGAAAAATGCTTAATCTAGATTATCACCTACTTAATCATTGTCAATCTAAATCAATCCCCGACAATAGCGCCAAAAACTTGATGAGGGAAAATCGATTCCACACAAACTAACCGGCAAGTGTACCGGGTCGCATCAAGTAGTAAAACTCACGAAAGTGAGGTCGATCCCACAGGGATTGATGGATTAAGCAACTTTAGTATGGTGATGAATTTAGTTAAGCTAATATTGATGAATTGAGTGAAAATTGATTATTAGAAAGTAAATTGCAAGAAAGCTAGAGTGCAGAATATAAATTGACAAAGAAGTAAATGGCAGGAAGCTTAAATGACTAAAACTTAAAGTGCAAGAAATTAAAAGAGCTGAAACTTAAATTGCAAGAAAGATAAATACTGAGTCTTAAATTGCAGGAAAGTAGAAGTGCAGAAACTTAGATGATAAGGAAACTTAAATTACATGAATTATAAAAGGGAATTGGGTGCAAGAAATCAAAACAGGAATGGAAAATATAAATTGCAGTGAAATCAAAGAGATCTAAGTTGAAGAAATTCAAAGGAAAATGATTTATCAGGGATTCAAGATATTATAATCCTTCATGAATCAATTAGATCTCAACTCCTTTCTCAATCATATGAGTAGATCTATGGCAGATTGAAATTGATTGGATCCCAATTTCTTTGTGTTGATACCCTGGGTCAAGCTATCTGACCCGGGCTGATTGAAGACAAAGCGACCGACCTCTTCAGGTCAGGTTCTGCGACCTCTTCTTTAAAGAGTTTGGCTAAATCGCCATAAGAAACCCAAGCAGGCCCAAACAAAGGGACACAGCCCAATCTAAAGGCAGCTAAAGCCTAGAAAGATAAAGGGGGTTCCCCTTAGAGATAAGATGACTTCACTTAAAGATAAGATAAGATAACTAACTTATCTTATCTAGAAAGGTCAGCCCACACTACTATAAATACACTAGAGCACCCAGGTATAACTCATACTCTGATTCTACAAAATACCTGCTTAAAGCCCATGCTAACTTAAGCATCAGAATCTCTTGCAGGTACCACCACCCTCCGGTGATCAAGGATTAGCAGCACCTCTAAAGTCAACAAGTCGGACACAACAGTTCTGGCCGCCATAGCAGATCTCATCCGAGATCGACCTTCAGTTTCAGGTAACCCTTGGAACATTGGCGCCGTTGCCAGGGACCCTGGAAGTCATCCCATCATTATGGAGGACAACCTTGACAACAATCACAACTCCGATTTGGAAGAAAGAACACCATATAAGAACGCGAACATCACAAAAGATACACCTTAATCAAACGGAGACAAGCATTTTCCAAATACAGAAATTTTAGATGCCCCCCGAGAACAGCAGGATCATCTCAAACAGCTTGAACAGGAAGCCGAACACCAGCGCGAAGCCGAGAGGGACCTCTGGAGAGAAACTAGACGACGGCGAGAGCTAGAAGACAAACTCCAAAAGCTCGAGGCTGATCTCAAAGCTAAAACCGTTCAGTCCAGTCACGATGACAGCTCCCACAAGGATCAAGACCCATTCACCAAAGAAATCATGAAAGCTAAAGTCCCAAAGGACTTCAAAGCTCATGATACGACCCCATACGATGGCACATCGGATCCAAGCCATCATCTCAGCAATTTCAGAAGTAGGATGTATCTCACAGATGCCTCAGATGCAATCCATTGTAAAGCTTTCCCGACCACTTTAACCAAGACAGCAATAAAGTTGTTTGACAGCTTGCCACCTAGATGCATCACAAATTTTGATGACTTAGCCAAAAAATTCCTTGCCAGATTCTCCATCTAGAAGGACAAAGCCAAACATTCCCCAAGCCTATTAGGAATCAAGCAAGGAGATCGGGAAAGTCTCCGCAGCTACATGGAAAGATTCAACAAAGCATGTCTGGACATACAAAGTCTGCCAACGGAAGCAGCCATCATGGGTCTCATCAATGGCCTAAGAGAAGGACCCTTTAGTCATTCCATATCAAAAAAGCATCTAACATCTCTGAACGAGGTACAAGAACAAGCAGAGAAGTATATTAACATGGAGGAGAATTCTCGATTAGGAGAAACCTCAAAACCTGGATTCTCCTGCCCCTCTCGGGACAAGGATAAAGAGTCCAAGAAAAAAGAATATTAACCCAATGAGAAGCCCAGAAAATCCCATAATTACACCCCTCTTCGGGTGTCTCTTGTGGATGTTTACTGAGAAATATGCAACACTGAGAAGATCGCACCACCCCGCCCAATCAAAAGCAAGAAAGGAAGGGGAAGTCGGACAGAGTACTGCGAATACCACCAAATTTACAGAAATCCTACTAACGAATGCTTCGACTTGAAAAATGTCATAGAGAAATTGGCAAGAGAAGGGCGACTAGACCGGTACTTAGCCAACAAAGCGGATGAACCAAGAAAAAGAAGAAGAGACGAAGAGGTCAGACGGGCTGAACGACCACCTCACACTCCTGAGAGACATGTTCATATGATAAATGGAGGATTCATAAGAGGAGGGGTCTCTAAGTGATCTCGCAAAAGACATCTTAAAGTGGTATATCATGTTGGGGAAGGAGAGAGGTCATCCGACCTCCCCACTATTACCTTCACCCAAGAAGATGCAGCGGGAATTATCCCGGGACATGATGATCCCATGGTAATTACTATCATATTGGCCAACGCTAATCTCCACAGAACACTGATAGACTAAGGAAGCTCCGCGGATATCTTGTTCAAATCCGCCTTCGACAAACTCGGTTTGCTAGATAAAGAGCTTAGAGCATATCTGAATAGCTTGTTCGGACTGGGAGATTCTCTAATTTAACCACTTGGGTATATCTCACTACACACGACCTTTGGAAAGGGAAATTGGTCAAGGACACTCAATATAGACTACATCGTAGTCGACGTGAGTTCAGCTTACAACGTCCTAATAGGTCGGACAACACTGAACCAGCTGGCCGCAGTGGTCTCGACTCCATATCTATGCACGAAGTTCCCAACTCCGGAAGGGATCGCCACGATAAAAGGAGACCAAAAAATTGCACGACGCTGTTACAATGAAAGTCTGAACCATAAAGGCAATCCCAAAAGAGAGGAAGTCAACACTATTGAACTCGGGGTAGTTCGAGCTCGCGAGGAACTTCGTCCACAACCTGAAGGCGAAACTGAAGAGGTCCAAATCGGCGATGCCCGGGATAAGATGACAAATGTTGGGGCAACCTTAAAGGGCGACTTAAAAGAGTCTCTGATACAGTTCCTAAAGGATAACGCCGACCTCTCTGCATGGAAGGCCGCAGACATGCCAGGCATAGATCCCAAACTAATGTGTCACAAACTGGCGGTATACCCAGGATCTAGGCCAGTGCAGTAGAAGCGTAGGAATCTTGGACCAGAAAAGTTCCAAGCTGTGGAAGAACAAGTACAAGCCTTACTGGAGGTAGGGTTCATAAGGGAGGTCAAATACCCACTATGGCTAGCCAACGTTGTCTTGGTAAAAAAGTCAAATGAGAAGTGTGATAAACCATTATTTTATGGTTTATCTTATGCTCGATTGAGTGGATTTTATCAATCTTTGATACACTTATCCATACAAAATGCATAGTTTTACAATTTCCTTCCTGAATTTGTGCTATGATTGAAAACATGCTTCTTTGGCCTTATACTTGCTAATATTAATCCTCTCTTATTACCATTTGATGCCGTGATATGTGCGTTAAGTGATTTCAGGGATTACAGGGCAGGAATGGCTTAGAGGATGGAAAGGAAGCATACAAAAATGGAAGGAATACAAGAAGTTGAAGAAATTGCTAAGTTGTCCAGCCTGACCTCTTCTCACTCAAACGGTTATAACTTGAGCTACAGAGGTCCAAATGATGCGGTTCTAGTTGCGTTGGAAAGCTAACGTCCGGAGCTTCGATTTGATATATAATTTTCCATAGTGGCCGTACAGATATGTGACGCGAATGCGTGCTCCACGCGGACGCGTCGCAATGACAAAAATCAGCGTGGCAGATTTCGCCCCAACGATTTCTGGTCTGTTTCTGGCCCAGTTTTTGCCCCAAAAAACACAGATTAGAGGCTATAAAGCAGGAAAATCCATTCATTTAGGGGAGGACTTGGATATTCATATAGTTTTAGGTTTTAGATGTAGTTTTAGAGAGAGAGGTTCTCTCCTCTCTCTTAGGATTAGGATTTAGGATTTCTATTATGTTTAGTCTACTTCTCTCAATTTCCAAGTTGAATGTTCCTTTTATTTATTTTTCCAATTTAATTTATGAATTCCCATGTTAGATTTAATTTATTTTATTTAATATAATTTGAGGTATTTCAGATTTAAGATTTCTTTCTTTTATTTTATGTTACTGTTATTTTCCATCTGAAGGCATTTTTATTCAAGTAGATTTTCTCCCTTTTTGCTTTGGTTAAGTAATTGGAGACACTTGAGTTATCAAACTCCTTGTGATTGATGATTGTTATCTTTGCTAGTTGATTTGTATTCCAATAACTCTAGTCTTTCCGTAGGAATTGACTAGGACCTGAGGATCAAATCAATTTGTCCACTTGACTTTCCTTTGTTTAGCAAGGGTTAATTAAAGTGGGAGCAGAATCCAATTCTCATCACACCTGATAAGGATAACTAGGATAGAACCTCAATTTCTTATACCTTGCCAAGAGATTTTATTATTAATAATTTATTTTTCTTGTCATTTAAATTACTTGTTCCTTATTTCAAAAACCCAAAAATTCTACCTTTTTCATAACCAATAATAAATCATACTTCCCTGCAATTCCTTGAGAAGACGACCCGAGGTTTGAATACTTCGGTTATAAATTTTATTTGGTTTTGTTACTTGTGACAACCAAAGTTTTTGTACGAAAGGAAGATTGCTTGGTTTAGAAACTATACTTGCAACGAGAATTTATTGTGAATTCTAAACCATCAACCTTCCATTCGTCAAAGTGGCAGATGTGCACTGATTACACTGATCTCGATAAAGCCTGCTCAAAAGATTCCTACCCACTTTCAAGTTTAGATACTCTAGTGGACGCATCTTCCGGATACAAGTACCTCTCCTTCATGGATGCTTATTCAGGATACAATCAAATCCCGATGCATCCACCTGATCAAGAAAAGACCTCGTTCCTAACCCTAAAAGCAAATTATTGCTATATCGTCATGCCATTCGGGCTCAAAAATGCAAGAGCTACTTACCAAAGATTGATGAACAAAGTCTTTGCAGACAACATTGGAAAATTAATGGAGGTTTACATAGATGATATGCTGGTAAAAACACAAAGTGAGGAATCCTTGTTGCCCGACTTCAGCAAAGTGTTCAACACTATTAGAAAGCATGGAATGCGACTTAATCCCGCAAAATGCACCTTTGCGGTTGAAGCTGGCAAATTCTTGGGCTTCATGCTCACGCAAAGTGGAATTGAGGTGAACCCAGATAAATGTCAGGCTGTACTCGAGATGAAAAGTCCAACCTGCGTCAAAGAAGTACAACAGCTCAACGGAAGACTTTCAGCCCTGTCCAGGTTTCTAGCCGGGTCAGCCATCAGATCTCTCTACTTTTATGCCATATTAAGGAAAGGAAAGAGGTTTAAATGGACAATAGAGTGTGAAAAAGCCTTCCAAGATTTCAAAAAATTCTTGGGGCGACCACCAATTCTTACCCGACCACGGGAAGGAGAAGTACTCATATTATACCTCGCAGTGGGAAATCGGGCAATCGCTTTAGCTCTAGTCAAAGAAGACGAAGGTGGGCAGCAACCCATCTACTTCATTAGCAAAGCTTTACAAGGGGCCGAACTAAACTATCAAAAGATATAAAATTTTGCCTACGCTCTCATACTCACTTCTTCACGACTCCGCCCATACTTTCAAGCTCACATTATCAAGGTTCGGACCAACCAGCCCATAAAAGGCAGCCTACAAAAGATAGACTTAGCTTGAAGAATCCTGCAATGGGCGATTGAGTTGTCCGAATTCGATCTTCAATATGAAGCTTGGACAGCCATCAAATCACAGTATCTGGCCGACTTCATTGCCGAGTACACTGATACCCCGGGAACTCCCACAAAATGGAATCTCTACGTGGACGGCTCTTCAAATAAAATCGAAAGTAGCGCAGGTGTGATAATAGAAAGCAATTAGGGTATCCAAATCGAACTCTCACTAAAGTTTGAATTCCCTGCTTCAAATAATCAAGCTGAATATGAGGCATTATTGGCTAGTTTGAGGCTGGCTAAGGAGGTAGGAGTTCAAAAGCTCACCATCTTCAGCGATTCACAAGTAGTTACCTCACAAATAGAAGGGAGCTAACAAGCTAAGGAGCCTACCATGAAGAAATATCTCGACAGAACTAGAGAACAGCTTGGATAGATCGGGGAATATGAGGTCCAACATATACCTCGAGAATAGAATGCTTGGGCGGATGCACTCTCAAAGCTAGCCAGCACCAAACCAGGGGGCAAAAACAGAAGCCTCATCCAGGAAACATTGCAACGCCCATTAATCATAGAGGAAGAAAAGGTCCTAACCATATCTGGTCAGGATCAAGGGTGGATGACCCCCAAAATCAACTACCTCAAGACAGAGACTGATAAACCCATATTTTATGATATATATTGTGCTCAATTTAAGTGATTTATTCAACCCTTCACCCACTTATTCATGTAAATTGCATGATTTTACTTTCCCTTCCTTATTATGTGATATACGTGAAAAACATGTTTCCTATGCTTTAAAAATAATTATTTTAATTACCCTTTATTACCATTCGATGCCGTGATTTGTGTATTGAGTAGTTTCAGATCTTCTAAGGCAGGAATGACTTAAAGGATGGAAAGAAAACATACAAAATTGGAAGGAAAGCACAAAATGGAGTTTTTGAAGAAACTGGCAACGACGCGAACGCATGAACGATGCGGCCGCATGTCCAGCGCAAAAGGCAGCAACGTGGACAGCAACGCGAACGCGTGACTGACACGGACGCGTGCCTTAAGCAGAACACAGATGACGCGGACACATGACCGAAGCGAATGCGTGATAAGGAAAACTCCAGATGACGCGACCGCGTGACCCACGCGGATGTGTGGCGTTATTACAGAAAATGCTCCCAGCGATTTCTGAAGCCCTTTTTGGCCCAGATCCAAGTCCAGAAGGCACAGATTAGAGGTTATGAAGTGGGGGAATGCATCTATTCATAATCATGTCTTCAATTATTCACTTTTCATAGTTTAGATGTAGCTTTTAGAGAGAGAGGTTCTCTCCTCTCTCTTAGGTTTTTAGGATTAGGATTCCTCTTAAAGGATTTAGAATTTCAAACTCTTCATCAGGTTCAATATTCCTTTTACTTTATATTTCTCTTTTACTTTCAGATACTTTAATGCTATCATTTAATTACTTATGTTGCCAGATTGGCTTATGAACTCTTTATGTTTACATTGGTTTTCTCTTATTAATGCAATTAAGGTATTTCAGATCTAAGATTCTTATTTAGCTTTTTATGTTATTGGCTTTAATTGATTAACTGGAAGCTCTTGAGTTGTCAACTATCCGTCATTGGTTGTTATGTCGGCTAAATCGACTGGTATTCCACTAACTCTAGTCTTTCCTTAGGAGTTGGCTAGGACTTGGGAATCTAACTGATTAGCTCACTTGACTTTCCCTTGCCTTCATAAGGGTTAACTAAGTAGGATTAACTTCCATTCTCATAGGAAGTAACTAGGATAGGACTTCCGAATTTTCATACTTTGCCAAGAATTTATTTCATAGTTATTTATTTATTTTATTTGTCATTTAAATTACTTGCTCTTTACTTTCAAAACCCCCAATTTCCAAAACTCATAACCAATAATAAGAACATACCTCCCTGCATTTCCTTGAGAAGACGACCCGAGGTTTAAATACTCGGTTATCAATTTTTAAGGGGTTTGTTACTTGTGACAACCAAAACGTTTGTATGAAAGGATTTTCTGTTGGTTTAGAAGCTATACTTACAACGCGATCATATTTTTATATTTCTTTACCGATAGAAAATCCGATCGTAAAAAATGGCGCCGTTGCCGGGGAACTGCAAATGTATGCCTTATTATTGGTTATTGTAAATATTTTTCTTTTATTTGTTTATTTCTTTTTGTTTTTCCCTTTTTATTTTTATTAGCTACTATGAATTCTCACCCATCTCGCTTTGAGTTTGGTTCTAATATTGTTGAAAGGAACGGAAGTTATAGCAGGAACATGCATCGAGGTCAGAGCAATCAAAGATGGATGGAGCCAAGAGGATCTGATCAACCCTTTAGGCAACAACACCCTCCACAGTATCACAGACGAGGACCACTTTACAATGCATATCAAGCTAATAGATATGGTGCACAACCTTGTAACTACCAACAAGCCCCACCCTGTGCTTATAGACCATCCTCTCAACGTAGATTTAAACCACCACACTCACAAGTTCCTTTTCACCATTCACCACCATATGACCCTTATCTGCCACAATCCCAATCCAGTTACTCCCAAGAACCACCACATTCTTATTTTGAACCCTCTCCCCCAACCAATGAAACCTCACACCCACCCCAACCTCCAGTGAATGACAAACTTCATGTTCTTCTTCAAGGGAAAGCAAAGATAGAAAAGGGCATACTAGAACTCACTATTACCGTAACTAAGGTAGTAAATTTAATAGCTTCCCGACATCTGAGAACTCAAGGTACTCCCATGGCTGCATGTGGAGAATCAAAAGAAGAACGTAGCATGAAGGAAACACTAGAAATTTTGGTAGACAATGAGGAGCATGGCTTTGTACTGGAACGAGTAGAGGAAGCCATGATAGTTATAGAGGAGGAAGTGGTTGAAGATTTAGGAGATGCTGAACCTCCATGGGAATCAAGAACCGTAAAAGATTCCGCTGAGAAGTCCGAAATTGATGTCAAGGAGGACAGTGCACAACCTCCACAGCTTATGCCTTGTGAAAAATTGGACAGAACAGACCAAGAAGTTGATTCCATGGGCAGTGACGATCTTGAATCAAGCTCTCCTAGTTACGAACTCACATCCGCAACTGAATTCCTTAATCCTGAAGAACCTTACCCAAGTGTATACGAATATGACGTCGAGGTAGATTTCTCTCAACCTCTAACGTATGACTTAAGTGATGAGGAAGACATAGAAGACTTTGATCAGGACGCAGTTACAGCTGAAGAATTTTGCAAAGAAGTGGAGGAATTCACAGAAGATTACAAGGGAGTAGAACTTACAGAACCACTGGAAATACCTATCCCAAGGCCATTACCACCTAATACAAGCTTCAAGTGGGTACAATCCTTAACCTTTGTCTTTACTTTTCCACTTGAATATGGTTTTCTTGAAACAGATGGCTAGCTTAGAGCTCTCTGCGGCTTTAAGAGTAAGAGGGTAATGGCTCGTACTCAGAGCTGGTGCGCAAGGTTCAATAAGGTTCCACGCTTCAATTCAAAGTGCACGGATTGGTATCAAGTTCAATTGAATGGGTCACGGAAGACGTTTAGTCATGTTGGTGAGAATACAATTTCTAAACCGCCCGGATGGAAGCATATAGATCAAGACAAAGGCAGATTGAAAAGCAAAGTTTGGGATCTTGGAATCTTTACTGACATTCGTCACCCCGGGAGCCTGAGAACCTGTTTGAAGCTGCTCAAAAGCTTCACATGCCTAGTTTGGGACCCTGGAGGCTGTTGGCATTCCAAACATTGGTGGAGATTTCTGGATAAATTTAAGCATAAGCCACCATAACAGAAAGCTCATCCAATGTCCAACTTAAGGACTTTAACTAAAAGTGCTAGGTGGGAGACAACTCACCATGGTATGGTCGTTCTTTTTCAATTTTTATTTCGTATTGTTTGATTTTATGTTATATTATTTTTTTTATTGAACCTGGATGTTATTCATAGCATTTGCATTAGCATTGCATACTGCATAATTGCATACTTGCATATGTTTAAAAAAAAAAAAAGAAGGCGTGCAACGCGACCGCACTGCTAACGCGTTCGCGTCAGTTGCGAGAATCACCTCCCACGCGTCCGGGTTACTCACGCGGACGCGTAATCTAGAAATCGGCGTAAAAATCCAACACCCAGAAATCTGGGCTGGAATCGTGCGGCTGGTGTGCGTTTAGCACAAACGGCCCACGCGTCCGCGTCCCTGACGCGAACGCGTCACTCGCAAAACACCCATCCCACGCGAAAGCGTGAGCGACACGTTCGCATCGCGTGGATAGTATGGCATCCCAATGAAGACATAGAGTTGCACTGAAACAACGCTGGAATTGTGCGTTTAGCATAATTTCCAACGATGCGGTCGCGTGCCTCACGCGACCACGTCACTAATCCTTTTACCCATTCCATGCGATCGCGTCGCTCATGCGATCGCGTCAACCCCATTCCAACCTAGCCACGCGACCGCGTGCTCCACGTGTTCGCGTGGATTCAAATTCACTAACCCCCAGTGACGCGAAACCCTATCCGTCGCGTCCCCTCCCCCCCATTCCCCTTCTTCTTCCTTTCTTCTCTGCAACCCACCCCCCAACCACCACCACTCCCAGCCGATCACCTCCGACCGCCAGAGCACCCTCAACCACCCAGCCACGACCGTGACACCACCCACAACCCCCTCCTTCTTCCCCCCCTTCTCCTCCCTTTTCTTTCCCCTACTCCGCCACTGCCCCTCACCCCGCGGCCAGCCACCGCCACCGCGACCTCACCGCCGCTCCTCCCACCAACCCACCCTTCACCTCACAACCCTCGAACCCTCCTTCCTTCCCCCCCTGCACCCCAACCCTAACCCAGCACCACCGAACAGCCACCGTCGCCGCGCCGCCCTACGTCACCGCCGCATTGCCGCCAACACCACCCCACTCCCACCATCTCTCTTAGTTCCATACTTGTGCCTCTCACCACCAGGTTCTACCGAATGCCATTTTTCTTTCATTCGTAGTTCGTTGTATTTTTTTCAATTTATGTTTAAAAATTAGGCTAGTTAGAAATGCATGTTTGTAGTGGATTCTAGGTGGTTAGGTAGCTAGGATGTGGTTAGTGGATTTAGGCTTGATAATTGCGCTGTTCGTGCTTCTTGTTTTATCAAATTTACAATTCTGATGTTGTTGTGATGTTAATACTATTCATATGCTATTTCATGCTATTTTTTACACTGCTTTTTCATGTTCATATTCTGTATATGTAATTACAGCTTTATTTTAATTTATATGAACTATTCTACTTGCTGTTTATTACCCGGAAACATCCAATTTTAGACGGAATGCTGCCCAATTTTCTGTAAATTATTTTGATTTTCATTCATGTTTTGGTTTTGGCAATTTGAATTTGGCATTACTTAGCTTTTCCCAAACCACTTCATGAATGCACGGGCCTGCATTCTTATTCCTTTCGATTTCCTGGTTAATAAATTACACTTTTGATGATTCGATTTTAATTTTTTTGCTATTTTTATATCTATATAAATCATCAACAACCTGATTTTCTTACTTGAATATGAGTTGACTGTTGCTTAAAATTGTGAAATTCTTGTTACTTAGAAATCGATCATCATGCCACTTACTTTGACCTTCTGATTTTCGCTTTCTAACCTCTTTTTCAATTTTAACCACTTTTAACTTTCTAACTTCCCCCTCTATTTTTTTTACTAACTCTTTCAACTTTTTAACTAATGGCATGACTATTGTTTTTCCTAATTAACAGGTATTCTACTTATAACATATTGTGGATTGTAATTTCTCATCTCATCTTTTTAACTCCGAAACAATCCAAAATGCACAATTATTCAACTCATTTCAAAATTCTACTGCTCCTTTGCCACTATGTCCTTATCTTGTTATTTTCCTACTTGTTTTCATGTTTTTCTTATATCTTAGATTTCTATTTTTCAGGATGTCTGACCCTCAGCGTAAGGGCAAAGGCAAAGCAACAACTGGCAAATGGAAAAGAGGTGAATCATCTATGTCTATCCTGGAGATTATGCATGATGACTCATGGTGGGAAAAGCACTTTAACCCGCAGGAAAAGGCTGACCAGCTCCTCCCTGCCAATGATCCAATTAAGTTTGCAAACCGATACTGTGAGCTGAAGTATCCAGTGTTTGCTACCTCCAGAAATCTGTACCTGGAGAGGACTCTAAAAATTCCAGAAGAACTACAGTAGTATACCTTCGATCAGATCAAACAGAGAGGCTGGTTCTTCTTGGAGAGAAACCTGACAGAGGTCAATGCTTCCTGGGTAAGAGAATTTTACTGAAATTATTTCAAGACTTCCCTGGATGCAGTGCACCTCAGAGGGAAACAGATACTGGTCACTGAAGAGGCCATTGAGGATATTCTGCGCCTTCAGCCTAAGTCCGATCAACCTGACGGTTACCAAAAGGCTGAAGAGGATATGAGGTTTATGCGATTCGACTGGGATGCTGTCAAGGAGAGGATAGCCCTTGACCCTACTGTCCCATGGGTCATGGGTAAGAACACCACAATGCCTAAAGGAATCAAGCTTATGTATCTGAATGATGAGGCTCGGCTCTGGCACCAGATCCTGAGCAACTTTGTTATGCTGAGCACTCATGAGATGGAGCTGCTTGCTACTATGATCATCCTTCTCTGGTGTGTGCAGGAGGGTAAGGACCTGTATCTGCCACGATTCATCCAGCACTATATGGCCAGGGTCCATGTCAGAGGCACCCTTCCTTTCCCTTACCTGGTTACCCAGCTAGGCCGTCGAGCTGACGTGCCTTGGGAGGATGCTGATGCGAAGCCGACTGCTGCAGACTGCAAGAAGATCATTCCTCACAGCAGGAAGTTTCTGGCTTTAGGCTACAGGCCTCTATTCCTCATCGCTCTTGATGAGACAGCCACCCCTTCAGCTGCCCCTTCTTTATCCACTACTGCACCAGCCCCACCCACTGCACTTCCAGCTGTTCCTGAGCCAATTTACCATTTGGTGCATTGACTCTTCGCCCGCTTGGATCGTATGGAGCGTCGCAACAAGTGACGCTATGAGCACGTCAAGTTGATGATCCGATCCGGTGGCGACATCCCCTCTGAGCCTGACACCCCTTCTGATACATCTGAGTTGGAGGAGGAAGATCACGAGGAGGAGACACCTACCCAGGCTGCCCAGGCATGACCAGAGCAGGCTGCGCCACAGCAAGAGGAGCCACACCACATACAGGCCGCAGATGCAAAGATTCCTATCCAGTCTGAGCCTCCACTGCAACAGACTGATCCTCCTACCCTTATCCAGTCTGCAGATCCTCAGGCCACCACAGAGACTCCAGCAGCCCATCCTTCCAGTGATGACACTCCTTCACACCCAGCTTGAGTGAGCATCGAGGACTATGCTTTATTTTAAGTGTGGGGAGGTCGCCATCCCTGGCGTATTTCTTTTTGGTGAACCATTACAGACTCCTTCTATCTTATTTTGTTTATTTTTCTGTATTTTTATCTTTATTTTTACTTTTCAGTACTTATACACTGTTCTTTTGCTGTATTTTTACTTTACTTCCGCATTTTGCACTTTAGTTTATATTCTAGCCATTTAGTTTAGTTTGCAATTCTAAACTTATTAGTTATAGAATATGTGGATTAATTAGTATAGTTTACCCTTTTGGCATATGATAGTTTGGTTTAAATTGAAAATAAAAAGGAAGTAAGCTAGAGACTTTAACATAGTCAAAAACAATCCACACACCTTGTATATAGAGCATAACATGTTAGTTAGTTAACAACATTTCATCAAGGAGGAACACTAAAACTTTAAAGCCACCCAAAAAAAAAAATTTTTTACATTGAGAATAATGGGAACTGTTAATTCCTACTTGCATGACATGTATAACTGATATATGATTTTTGAGCTAGAGAACACACAGCCTGTGAGTTTTGAGCTTAATTGTATGGTTACATTTAAACCATAATTTTTATTCCTGTGTGTTTTGCCCTTCTTTTTTATTCTGGTGTTCTTTACTTTGTTTTAATCTATATGTCTAATTATAGAGTATAGATACATACTAAGAGATGATTGAGGCCGTCATTTGAATTTTCCTCACTTATCCCAAATTAGGCTACCTTTTACATCACCCTTGTTAGCCCCCTTGAGCTTTTTAATCCCCTCTTGTTCTATAAACTACATTACTAGCCTTAAGCAGAAAAATAAAATAAAAAAATCCCAAGTTGAATCTTTGGTTAGCTTAAGATAGAAATTGTGTGTTGTTTGAGTATGGGGAACTTTATGGGAACATGGATGATAGAGACAAAGGTGGAAAGTTAAAAAGAATAAAGATGTTTCGAAATAAAAATTTGGGAAGCATGCTCATGTGAAATCAAAACAATTGAATTACCATGTGCATTAATATATATATATATATATATATATATATATATATATATATATATATATATATATATATTGGTATTTAATTAAGGGGATACAAAAAACTTTCTCCAATTACAAAAATAAAAAGAATCAATGCACATGGGATAAAATTAAAATTAATGCATGAGCTTGCAATACAAAGTGAGAAAAGTTGGGAAAATAGGTTAAGAAACTTTGAATTACAAAATATGTATGTTAGGTGAGATCTTAGACTAATCAAGGATTCGCTTATTAGCTCACTTAGCCTTATACATATACCCTTACCTTTACCTTGGCCCCATTACAACCTTGAAAAAGACCTCATGATTTTTGTATGTCTGTATTCTATAATTGTGGAATGGTTAGATGAAGAACAAAGTTATAGAAAGTAAGGATAAAAAGAAGAATAGAGTGATTAACCCAATAAACACTGAGTGACTAGAGAGTGAACACAAAATTCAGTGAGGGTTCAATAGCTCATCACCATATATCTCTGCTTAAATTGTTAATTGTCTTGCAAGCTTGAAAAATATTTTTGCCCATCTCAATTGTAAAAGTGCTTTGACATTATCTAGGGTTTGGCTATGTATGTATGATTCCTTGAGAATGTGAATTAATTTGACTACGTGTAAGTTTTATATACAAGTGAATAACAATTAGAATTGCATGACCCATTTAGGTAGTTACATTTAGAATAGATTGCATTGCATGAGATTCCACCATTTTAACCTCACCTTACTCTTTATCTTGGACTTAGCATGAGGACATGCTATTGTTTAAGTGTGGGGAGGTTGATAAACCCATATTTTATGATATATATTGTGCTCAATTTAAGTGATTTATTCAACCCTTCACCCACTTATTCATGTAAATTGCATGGTTTTACTTTCCCTTCCTTATTATGTGATATACGTGAAAAACATGTTTCCTATGCTTTAAAAATAATTATTTTAATTACCCTTTATTACCATTCGATGCCGTGATTTGTGTGTTGAGTAGTTTCAGATCTTCTAAGGCAGGAATGACTTAAAGGATGGAAAGGAAACATACAAAATTGGAAGGAGAGCACAAAATGGAGTTTTTGAAGAAACTGGCAGCGACGCGAACGCATGGACGACGCGGTCGCATGTCCAGCGCGAAAGGCAGCAACGCGAATGCGTGACTAACACGGACGCACGCCTTAAGCAGAAAACAGATGACGCAGACGCATGACCGAAGCGAATGTGTGATAAGAAAAACTCCAGATGACGCGACCGCGTGACCCACGCGGACGCGTGACAGACGCCACGCACCGGAAATTACAGAAAATGCTCCCAGCGATTTCTGAAGCCCTTTTAGGCCCAGGTCCAAGTCCAGAAGGCACATATTAGAGGTTATGAAGTGGAAAAATGCATCCATTCATAATCATGTCTTCAATTATTCACTTTTCATTGTTTAGATGTAGCTTTTAGAGAGAGAGGTTCTCTCCTCTCTCTTAGGTTTTTAGGATTAGGATTCCTCTTAAAGGATTTAGAATTTCAAACTCTTCATCAGGTTCAATATTCCTTTTACTTTATATTTCTCTTTTACTTTCAGATACTTTAATGCTATCATTTAATTACTTATGTTGCCAGATTGGCTTATGAACTCTTTATGTTTACATTGGTTTTCTCTTATTAATCCAATTAAGGTATTTCAGATCTAAGATTCTTATTTAGCTTTTTATGTTATTGGCTTTAATTGATTAACTGGAAGCTCTTGAGTTGTCAACTATCCGTCATTGGTTGTTATGTCGACTAAATCGACTGGTATTCCACTAACTCTAGTCTTTCCTTAGGAGTTGGCTAGGACTTGGGAATCTAACTGATTAGCTCATTTGACTTTCCCTTGCCTTCATAAGGGTTAACTAAGTGGGATTAACTTCCATTCTCATAGGAAGTAACTAGGATAGGACTTCCGAATTTTCATACTTTGCCAAGAATTTATTTCATAGTTATTTATTTATTTTATTTGTCATTTAAATTACTTGCTCTTTACTTTCAAAACCCCCAATTTACAAAACTCATAACCAATAATAAGAACATACCTCCCTGCAGTTCCTTGAGAAGACGACCCGAGGTTTAAATACTCGGTTATCAATTTTTAAGGGGTTTGTTACTTGTGACAACCAAAACGTCTGTACGAAAGGATTTTCTGTTGGTTTAGAAGCTATACTTACAACGCGATCATATTTTTATATTTCTTTACTGATAGAAAATCCGATCGTCAGAGACACTCCCCACAGACAAAAAGAAGGAAAAAAGACTAGTACGAGAAGCACAACACTACACCATAGTTGGCAACATCTTATATAGGAGAGGCATTTCAACACCCCTCTTAAAATGTGTGCCGAACTCTAATACAAAGGAAGTTCTGGAAGAGGTACACAGTGGCATGTGTGGAAACCACTAGGGGCCCCGAGCTCTTTCCAAAAAAGTATTACGAGCTGGATTCTTCTGGCCAACCCTACAAAAAGAAGCGACAGAGTTCGTCAAGACATGCCCACCATGTCAGAAGCATGCTAACTTCCACATCGCTCCGCCAGAAGAGCTCATCAGTGTAACGTCACCTTGGCCGTTTGTAAAGTGGGGGCTCGACCTCCTCGGACCCTTTCCCCAAGGATTGGGACAAGTCAAGTTTCTCATTGTAGGGGTAGACTATTTCACAAAATGGATTGAGGTAGAGCCCCTAGATAATGCCACCGCTCAAAGAAGTCAGAAATTTCTATACGAGAACATTATTACAAGGTTCGGGGTCCCTTACTCTATCACCACAGATAACGGCACCCAATTTAGTGACACAGGTTTCAAGAACTTGGTAGCCGACTTGAAAATAAAGCACCAATTCACATCCGTAAAACACGCACAAGCTAACGGACAGGCAGAAGCTGCCAACAAAGTCATATTAGCTGGGTTAAAACGAAGACTACAGGACGCAAAGGGAGCTTGGGCTGAAGAGCTCCCACAAGTCCTATGGGCATATCGGACAACTCCGCACTCCACCACAAGAGAATCACCCTTCCGACTTGCTTACGGAATGGAGGCAATGATCCCAGTGGAGATAGAGGAAGGATCCCCCAGAATGATCCTCTACAATCAAGAGACCAACTCCCAAAATCAAAGGGAAGAGCTCGACCTACTTCCAGAAGTCCGAGAAAGAGCTTAGATTAGAGAGGAAGCGTTAAAGCGTCGAGTGACTTCAAGGTATAATCAGAGGGTAATTCGGTGAAGCTTCACCAACGACGATCTCATCCTAATCCGAAATGACATCGGAGCAGTTCGATCAGCAGAGGGAAAGCTAGCAGCTAACTAGAAAGGACCTTACCGAGTTGTAGAAGTACTGGGAAAAGGCTACTACAAGGTGTCCAACCTCGAGGGATGAGAGCTACTAAGGTCATGGCATGCCTGTAACCTAAGAAGGTACTATAGTTACAAAGTAATAAAGATCTTAGGTCAAGGTGCACTCTTTTTCTTGAAAAGGTTTTTTAGTGAGGCGCCAAGCCAAGATCTACAGAATTTCCTGATTTAGAAGGGTTAGCACTCATATGTATACATTCTTGTCTATAAGCCTATTTTCTACTTGAATAATGTTTTCAGATTCCCTAAAAAGTTTCCTACCAAGACGCATTAATCTTAGCGCAAAAATTCATTGCCCGATTACGACAAGGTTGGCAAGGTGAAAACCAAATTCATTGCCCGATTACGACAAGGTCGGCAAGGTGAAAACCAAATTCATCGCCCGATTAAAATAAGGTCGGCAAGGTGAAAGCGATAAAAACAGATTAATGCAAGAAGTTATAAAAAGTAATCCATAAAAAGCGGCCTGACGAGGTCTGACTAAAAATGGACTACTAAAAATAACTTAGCTCGGACCGACAAGAGAAGTCGGACCAATGAAAGCTACAGCTTAGACCGACAAGAGAAGTCGGACCAACGAAAAGCATGCGCTAAAAGGGACATAACTTTGCCCAAAAAGCCACGGCTCCACGACAAGGCTATCAAAATTGTTCAGACTAACTAAAAAGGTTCTACCAGAAAACTAAAAAGTTGTCGGACAAGTTAGCCCCAAGGGTCATCTCGCCCCAAACAGAAGACAGACAAAACAAGATCTGATCAAAAAGAGGTCGGACAGCAGAGTGCCAATACTCTATAAAGATCTACAAAAATTGCAAAGGCATGAACAGTATATCAGAGAAATATACCCATCAAAACAAAACATTAAAAGACTCAAAAGGCCATCTGAGTGGCAGCTTCAGAGTTTAAAAATGTTTTGTTTTTTCAAAATGAAGTTGCATAGAAGCAACTAAGGTCAAGAAGTCTACAACATCAAAAGTCACAAAAACAGAGTTCAAAATCCTACAAATCGGGCTGTACAGATAAAACAAAGAAATCATAAGGGGTCCAATGTTTTCCCAGTAGTAGCATCCGTGGCTGAAGGAGGAGGAATGATCTTCATGGGGGTGGCGTCCACAATCCCATCCTCCCGATTAAGAATTTGTCAATCAGGATCAGATTCGGGATAGTCGACCTCAGCAGAAGGAGTTGAAGAAGTCGTGGCTGCAGAAGCTTTGGCTGGCGGTGCAGGAGGAGACCCGTCATCTTCATCATCTGGGGTAGGTACTATCTTGCCATCCTCCACCACATTATCCTAGTTGAAGAGAGTCAGGTCGAGCTCTGAGGCAAGAACTCGGACCTGTGCCTTTAGATTTTCATAAGCACCCGTTACAGTGTCTACCAAATGACCCTGGAGATTGGCGTAATCCGCTTGGGTAGAATCAAGCCACTCCCTAAACTCCAACAGCTCGGCATAAGTGCAGCTATAGCTCTCCTTGTAGTTTTTCACCGTTTTCCCAGCCAGGTTTGCAGCAGCCTCAGCAGCAGTAGCCCGCGACTTCTCCTTATCCAAATCCAACTCCAATTTAGCCACCTTAGCATCAAGCTCATCCTTCAACCCCTTGATTCTATCAAATTCCGATTTAGCATCCTCCATAAAAGCTTTCATCGCATGGACTGGGGAAACCTTGGATAATGCGAAACAAGGCTGCACCCATATGGGCCATCCGAACACTATTACGGGTAATGAAATCTAAGTGGCAAAGGATGGAAACATCATCCATGGGAAGTTGGCCATAGGGAGCAATCTGTTCATCAATAAACTCGACAGCGTCAAAATCCTGGGCATCCAGGTTATGAGGACCAACAGTTTTTTGCCTTTTTAGAGGAGGCCCAGCCGCAGTGCGGGAGGAGGCAGCACCAGAAAATGGTCGAACTGGATCTGAGGGGACAGTCCGGACCTGAGGAGTTGGAATAACCTTCCTTGGCCCAGAAGTACCCAATGTTGGTTTCTTTAGAGGCACCTGAGAAGACTCTCCCTCTACAGTCCTGGCCGAGATGTTTTGAGTAGCTGTTGCTTTCTTAGCCCTCCGAAAGTGTTTCATGGAGTCCGTAGATTTCACCATCTCTACAAAGAAGGAACCAAAAAAACAAGTCACAAATAGAAAAAGGCAAAATTCAAGCACAAAGCAAAACTGTTGAAAAGAAGTCGGTCACTACCCAGTTCAGCACGAAGAAGAGAAGGATCTCCTAGAAACTTCTTTGTGTCAAGATGAAGAGGCTCCCCCTCCCCCCCAATTTTTCTCTAACACATTTACAAAGGCCTGCTCGACCTCATCCAGACTTTCCCAAGAGTACCTAGCCATTACTACATTCTTTTGCCAGCATAAAGGGAAGGTGGGCTCATTATTCTCATCCAAGAAGAAAGGGCGAACACCCTCAACAACTCAGACCTTGAAATAGTAATTTTTAAAGTCCCTAAAGGACTCATCATACATAAAGAACACTTTCTTTCCTTGAGTAGCTCAAAAAAAAACCCAGGATACTTTCTTCTTAGCTACCCCAGGCTTCGTCAACTAAAAGAGCGGAAGATTGATGGTTTAGAAGTTATGATAAATACTCGTTGCAAGTATAGTTACTAATCCAAGCAATCAACCTTTCTTACAAATGTTTTGGTTGTCACAAGTAACAAACCCCTTTTAAAATTGATAACCGAGTATTTAAACCTCGGGTCGTCTTCTCAAGGAACTACAGGAAAGTATGTTCTTATTATTGGTTATGGAGATTGTAAATTGGGGTTTCAAGAATGAGGAACAAGTAACTTAATGGCGGGTAAATTAAATGGCAATTAGAATAAATAAATAACTGCAAAGCAAACTTTTGGCAAGGAATGAGAAATTGGAAGTCCAGACTTAGTTATCCTTATCAATAACAATGAAAGTTGAATCTTAATTCCACTTAGTTAACCTTTACTAAAGTAAAGAAAAGTCAAGGGATGAATTAGTTTGATCTTCGAATCCTAATTATTTCCTAAGAAAAGGTTGGGATTTTTGAAGCTCAGTTCAATTAGCAAAGATAACAGTTATCAATTATGTTGAGATAAGATAACTCCTGAGTTACTGCTTTCTTAACCAAGACCAAAAGAAGAAAAAGTAAATTTGCTGGAATAAAAATGCCTTCAGATGTAAAGCAACAATAACATAAATTAAAGAAAGCAATCATGAATTGAAATACCTCAAATAACATTAATAAGGGAAATTATAATCTAACATGAAGAGTTCATAAACTAAATTGGAAGAATAAATAAAAATAAAGAACCTGGGATTGAGAGTTACTCCTAAAACAAAGAGAAGTCCTAAATCCTAAATCCTACGAGAGAGAGAGAGGAGAGAACCTCTCTCCAAAACTAGATCTAAAACATGGGAAATAACTAAATTGGCGAGCTCCCTTATGAATGGATGCATTCCCCCACTTTATAGCCTCTAATCTGTGTGTTTTGGGCTGAAAACTGGGACAAAAGTAGCCCAGAAATTGCCCCCTGCGATTTCTATTACGTCCAGGTCGCGGGCAAGTGACGCGGAGGCGTCGTCCATGCGGCCGCGCGGGTTGAGGTTCGCAGATGCGACGCGGACGCGTCATTCATGCGTTCGCGTCACCTAACTTCGGGGCAGCTATAGCAAATTATATATCAAATCGAAGCCCCGGACGTTAGCTTTCCAACACAACTAGAACCGCGTCGTTTGGACCTATGTAGCTAAAGTTATAGCCGTCTGAGTGCGAAGAGGTCAGGCTGGAGAACTTAGCAGTTTCTCCAACTTCTTGTATTCCTTCCACTTTTGCATGCTTCCTTTCCATCTTCTGAGTCATTCCTGCCATGTAATCTCTGAAAACACTTAACACACATATCAAGACATCTAATGGTAATAAGAGAGGATTAATAATAAGCAAATATAAGATCAAAGAAGCATGTTTTCAATCATAGCACAAAACCAGGAAGGAAAATGTAAAACATGCAAATAGTATGAATAAGTGGGTAAAGATTTGATAAAAACCACTCAATTGAGTACAAGATAAAACATAAAATTGTGGTTTATCAACCTCCCCACACTTAAACAATAGCATGTCCTCATGCTAAGCTCAAGAGAAGCTATAAAGATGAAGAGGAATGGTAGGATGTATGAAATGCAATCCTATCTATATGAATGCAACTACATGAAAAATGTTTCTACCTACTTGGTTTAAAAGTAAACAAGTTCTCCAAGACAAATACAAACCAATTTCCACTAATTCAAATCGTACAATAAAAAGCAAGTAAACTTGTAAGAAGACAGCTCATAAAAGCAGGGAACATAGAATCAAGCATTGAATCCTCACTGGTAGTGTATATCACTCTAATCTCTCAAGTGTATAGGGTTATTCACTCTACTCTTCTCTAGTCATGCTTTCTAAACCTTGTTCTTCATCTAACCAATCAACAAATATTTAATGTACCAATGCAAACATCATGAGGTCTTTTTAAGGTTGTAATGGGGCTGAGGTAAAGGTAAGGATATATGTATGGCCAAGTGAGCTATAATATGAATCTTTAATTAACCTAAGCTCTCACCTAATATACATATACTCTATATACTTTTAAATTCATGCCTAGCTACCCATAATTCCCACTTTTGTATAATTCCCAACTCATGTACCAAATTTTCTTTAATTTTTATCACATGTGCATTGATCTTTTATTAAACTTAATATTGGGGTAACTTTGTCCCCTTATTTATTTACTTATATTATATATATATTTTTACTTTTTCTCTCTTTTTTTTTAGTGAAAAATAAACATAACTTATCAATGCACATGGATTTTTAATTTTTCTGGTCTCACATGAGTAGGTACCCAAATT
This sequence comes from Arachis ipaensis, assembly GCF_059453495.1. NCBI lineage: Eukaryota > Viridiplantae > Streptophyta > Magnoliopsida > Fabales > Fabaceae > Arachis > Arachis ipaensis. Next base: position 89,781,498 of record NC_142441.1, on the reverse strand, counting down.
CCCAATATTTTATCAAAGTAAAAACTTAACACATTCCCTTATGAACTCATGTTCCCATAATTTCCCCACACTTAATTGATACACAATCTCTATCTTAAGCTAACCAAAGATTCAATTGGGATATTTAATTGTTTTTCTGCTTAAGGCTAGTGATGTGGTTATAGAACAGAATAAATGGGGATAAAAAGGCTCAAGGTGGCTAACAAGGGTGATGTAAAAGGTAGGCTTATTTGGGATAAGTGAGCTAATAACAAGTAATGGCCTCAATCATATGCAAGCATGTAAATACACTAAATAATGGACATATAGAATGGAACAAAGCAAAGATTGCAATTATAGAGAAGAAAACACACAAGAATAAAAATTTATGGTTAAATAATGTAACCATGTAAATAAGCTCAAAATCTCACAGGTTGTGTGTTCTTTGGCTTAAAAACCATGTTCCAAATACAACTTCAAACAAGTTTTAACATAAAAATTTTTCAATTAGTGAAATAATATAAAAATTTCTTGGAAAAGAAAATATTACTTCAACCAAGTAGTAACTGAATGCATAAAATCAAATAAATATGCAATCAAACATGCAAATGCAACAACTAACAAGGAAAATAAAATATTGGTGTTGATAAGAAAATACTAACCCATGGAGATCGGTATCGACCTCTCCACACTTAAAGATTGCACCGTCCTCGGTGCATGATGAGATGTGCAGGTGGACGGGTTGTTCCAACTGATGCTTTCCTTCAAGGATTGTGCAGATGGACTTGTTTGTCTCCCCTTTTAGAAGTTTTCCCTTTCCCTTCTTTGGTGGCCATCCTGAAGAAGAGAAAAAGAAGAAAAGTAACCCAAAATTAAAGATAGAAAATAAATAAAATATCGGTGTTAATGCCAGATAATAAGGGTCTCAATTACATGGAAGCTTCAACATGTACGTGAGAAAAACAATAGAAGCACATGGCATACCAATGGTGCAAAATTTACAACAATGGGGAAGAGAGTGAGGAAGGAGAGATAATATAAATTCATGTCAATGCAAAAGTAATACAGATATAAAAAATTGGCATTGATTTAAATAATATTACTCAATCAGAATTAAACAAGTCACTAAGCACCAAGAAAATACCAGAAAAGATGTAACAGTGGAATAGGAATATTTGAACACCAATGGTAAAATAATAAAAATATGAAATGAATGAAAGTATGCAAACAAATTAAATAAAATAGAATGGAAGAGAAAAAAATAAGAAAGGAAGAAGAAAGAAATAAGAAAAGAGAAAAAATAAGGATTTGGAAAAGAAATATATAAGATATTTTGAATGAGTTGTGCGGCGCGAGCGACGCGGCCGCGTGGGGCTCGCGGTCGTGCGAATTGCGCTTAAACTGATTGACGCAGTCGCGTTGGTCACGCGGTCGCATCACCCATTTTATGCGATTGGCGCGAGGGCAGCCTCGCACTCGCACAACTCTCTGTTCAAAATCATTAATTGCCAAATTTTAAGTGACGCGATCGCGTGGGGCATGCGATCGCATGAGTGGGCTTTAGAAGGGTATGATGCGGTCGCGTGGGTCACGCGACCGCATGGGAAGGATTATGCGTTCAGCACCAATCCAGCACCACTCTCGCACAACTTTCGGGTGTGCACCACTTTGACGTCGAAATCCTGGTCACGCGGCCGCGTAGGGCACGCGGTCGCGTGGGAGGCCATTATTCCCATATGACGCGGTCGCGTGGGACAATTTGTGCAATTGGCACGCCTCCAACGCTGCTCCTGCGTAACTTTCTGTTCATTATTCTCTCCCAATACCTGCGATTTTTTTTTCTTATGTAGAATTCAGAATGCAGTATGCAGAATATAATGCTTAATGTGAATGCTATGCATGATTCCAGGTTCAATAAAATAAAAATAAAATTCAAAAACAAAAAAAAAACTAAATAAAATTAAAATTGCAAAAGGAACGATCATACCATGGTGGGTTGTCTCCCACCTAGCACTTTTAGTTAAAGTCCTTAAGTTGGACATTAGCTGAGCTTCCTATTATGGTGGCTTGTGATTAAATTCATCCAGAAATCTCCACCAATGTTTGGAATGCCAACAGCCTCCGGGGTCCCAAACTAGGCATGTGAAGCTTCTGAGCAACTTCAAACAGATTTTCAGGCTCCCGGGGTGATGAATATCAGAATATTTTCCAGGATCCCAAACTTTGGTTCTAAATCCGCCTTTATTTTGATCTATACTTTTCCATCCAGGCGGTTTGGAAATTATATTCTCACCAAGATGACCAAACATTTTCCGAGATCCATTCAATTGAGCATGATACCAATCCGTGCACTTCAAGTTGAAGCGTGGAACCTTATTGAACCTTGTGCACCAGCTCTGAGCACGAGCCATTTCCCTCTTACTCTTAAAGCCGCATAGAGCTCTAAGTTGGCCATCTGTTTCAAGTAAACCATATTCAAGTGAATAAGTAAAGTTAAAGGTTAAGGATTGTACCCACTTGAAGCTTGTATTAGGCGGTAATGGCCTTGGGGTAGGTGATTCCAATGGTTCTGTGAGTTCTACTCCCTTGAGTTCTTCTGTGAATTCCTCCACTTCCTTGTAAGGTTCTTCAAATGCATCTGAGTCCTGGTCAAAGTCTTCTATGTCTTCCTCATCACTCGAGTCATAGATGGGACGTTGAGAGAAATCTACCTCTGCATCATCTTCGTATTCATTTGGGGAAGATTCTTCGATCTCAGAGAATTCACTTGCGGATGCAAGTTCATTACTAAGAGAGCTAGACTTGTGACTATCATCATCAAGGGAATATGTGTCCTGGGTTATTCTGTCTAGTTCTTCATAAATGAGTTGCCTTGGGGATTGTGCACTATCCTCCTTAGCATCAACTGTAATGTCCTTGACGGAGTTCTCCTCAACTCTAGATTCCCATGGAGGTTCAACGTCTCCTAGATCTTCAACCAACTCTTCTTCTTGCATAATGACAGCTTCTTCTACTTGTTCTAGTACAAATTCATTCTCTGTCTTGTCCACTGGAGTCTCTAGTATTTCTTTCATGCTATGCTCGTCATTATATTGTCCACATGGGGCTGTGGTTGGTCCTTGAATGTTCGCGCGTCTAGAAGCTAATTGAATTACTGCTTGCTCCAGTTGTCGAATGGTTGTTTGAAGTTTATTTACTGTTGCCTTGAGGTGAACCTCTGATTCTCTGGGTGATGGATTTGGACATGAAACATAGGGAAGTGGTGGTGCTTAGGAGTGATTGAATTGGAACTGGGGTGGAAAAGGATCATACGATGGCGAATGGTGAAGAGAAGCTTGTGAGTGTAGTGGTTCGAGGTTATGTTGAGATGATGGTCTATAGGCACGGGGTGGGGCTTGTTGGTAGTTACAAGATTTTCCACCATATCTATCAACTGGGTATGCATTGTAGAATGGTCGTTGTCCATGATATCTTGGAGGGTGTTGTTGCCTAAAGGGTTGATTAGATCCTCTTGGCTCCATCCATCCTTGATTGGTCTGACCTTGATGCATATTCCTACTGTAACTTCTATTTCCTTCAACAAAGTTAGAACCAAACTCAAAGCGAGAGGGGTGAGAGTTCATAGTAGCAAATAAAATTAAAAAGGAAAAATAAAAATAAATAAACAAGCAAAATAAAAAATATTTACAATAACCAATAATAAGGCACACGTTAGCAGTTCCCCGGTAATGGCGCCATTTTGAAAGAGCGGAAGATTGATGGTTTAGAAGTTATGGTAAATACTCGTTGCAAGTATAGTTACTAATCCAAGCAATCAACCTTTCTTACAAATGTTTTGGTTGTCACAAGTAACAAATCCCTTTTAAAATTGATAACCGAGTATTTAAACCTTGGATCGTCTTCTCAAGGAACTGCAGGGAAGTATGTTCTTATTATTGGTTATGGAGATTGTAAATTGGGGTTTCAAGAACGAGGAACAAGTAACTTAATGGCGGGTAAATTAAATGGCAATTAGAATAAATAAATAACTGCAAAGCAAACTTTTGGCAAGGTATGAGAAATTGGAAGTCCAGACATAGTTATCCTTATCAATAACAATGAAAGTTGAATCTTAATTTCACTTAGTTAACTTTTACTAAAGTAAAGGAAAGTCAAGGGACTAATTAGTTTGATCTTCGAATCCTAATTATTTCCTAAGAAAAGGTTGGGATTATTGAAGCTCAGTTCAATTAGGAAATATATCAGTTATCAATTATGTTGAGATAAGATAACTCCTAAGTTACTGCTTTCTTAACCAAGACCAAAAGAAGAAAAAGTAAATTTGCTGGAATAAAAATGCCTTCAGATGTAAAGCAACAATAACATAAATTAAAAAAATCAATCATGAATTGAAATACCTCAAATAACATTAATAAGGGAAATTATAATCTAACATGAAGAGTTCATAAACTAAATTGGAAGAATAAATAAAAATAAAGAACCTGGGATTGAGAGTTACTCCTAAAACTAAGAGAAGTCCTAAATCCTAAATCCTATGAGAGAGAGAGAGGAGAGAACCTCTCTCCAAAACTAGATCTAAAACATGGCAAATAACTAAATTGGCGAGCTCCTTTATGAATGGATGCATTTCCCCACTTTATAGCCTCTAATCTGTGTGTTCTGGGCTGAAAACTGGGTCAAAAGCAGCCCAGAAATCGCCCCCTGCGATTTCTGTTACGTCCAGGTTGCAGGCAAGTGACACGGAGGCGTCGTCCATGCGGCCTCGCGGGTTGAGGTTTGCAGATGCGACGCGGACGCGTTATTCACGCGTTCGCGTTGCCTAACTTCAGGGCAGCTATAGCAAATTATATATCAAATCGAAGCTCCGGACGTTAGCTTTCCAACACAACTGGAACCGCATCGTTTGGACCTCTGTAGCTAAAGTTATAGCCGTTTGAGTGCGAAGAGGTCAGGCTGGAGAGCTTAGCAATTTCTCCAACTTCTTGTATTCCTTCCACTTTTGCATGCTTCCTTTCCATCCTCTGAGCCATTCCTGCCCTGTAATCTCTGAAAACACTTAACACACATATCAAGGCATCTAATGGTAATAAGAGAAGATTAATAATAAGCAAATATAAGATCAAAGAAACATATTTTCAATCCTAGCACAAAACCAGGAAGGAAAATGTAAAACATGCAAATAGTATGAATAAGTCGGTAAAGAGTTGATAAACACCACTCAATTGAGTACAAGATAAACCATAAAATAGTGGTTTATCATCAACACAAAAAGGTAAAGGAAGAGAGTTTGGGTAGGTTGGATATCCAATTCTTGACACAACAATTGGAAGATTTTTATGAAACCCCACGAGTTCGGATGAATCTGGGAAGGGGCTACAATGCAGGACCACAATAGCTCGGTCTCAAAAAGGGTAAAAGGAATGGTAATGTTTAATTGACTGAAGAAGTAGTCATAAGCATAGAAAAAAGGACGCTCCCCTTAAGTCAAAGGAGGAAAACTAACCCTCTCCTCAGGGTCAGGTGACACCAACTCATAATTTTTCTCCTGGTCCCTATTACTACAAATTCTATGGTGCCTCCTAAGTCACATGCAGTACTCAGGGTCAGCCACAGTAACACACATCAAAACTATGGAATCCAGCCAATCAGACATGCCATTCGGAATCTTAGTAGACATCTCAACAATGTTTTTGCGGGAAGACATAGTTCAACTATTCCTACAGTAAGAAAAAGAAAAAATGGGTTACTACCAAAAAACTCAGGCAAAAATGGAAACAACTCAAATAATAACATATGAACATCAAAGACTCAGAAACGGCAGTAAAAAGGAAACCCCAGGACTCACACCAAAGTCCAGGGGCACCCCTTTGGAGGCAATAACAAGGAAAGAGCCCGGAAAGAAAGAAATCGACAAGTCTATCCCCTAACATCTCTCAACAAGAAATCACAATCCTTCTCTGGCAACAACACTCCATACAAAATAGCAAGAAAGTCATCATCACCAACAAAAAACATCAAAGTTGCAACCTTTCCTACTGATAGTTTATCATCAAAGCTACAAAAAGGATTCAAAGTTATAAATCTACCAACGAATCCACAAAAGCCAAGATTTTGATCAGGATACAACCACGAAAAGAGACAGAAATTGTGGCAAACAATAAAACCCTAAGAAAGCGAAAATTACCAGGCACACATCACAGCAAAAGAGTGCAGGGATCACCACAAAGATGCAAGCTTTTTCAGAAAATTATGAAAAGAAAATGCCAAAAAGAAAGACACAATCTTTTTTTGAAGGGGTTAAAATCAGTAAAAATCACATGCAACAGTGCAGACATACAAGAAGGTGATTATCGAAAACATAAAAGGGGAAGAAAATACCAACCTGTAGAGGAAGAAGAAGCAAGCGCGAGGGAAGAATCAAGAAGAAATAGTGACGAATCCACACCAACAATCGCTTTCGGAGCAAGGAAAGTGGGAAGCACAAAGACGCAAAAACAGAGGGGGTAGAGGAACGAAGCATTACAGCAAGGAAAAGCAAAGAGAAAGGAGAAGAGAAACTGAAAGATGAGGCGTAAAAATTCAAAATGAAATGAAAAAGAGGGAAACAAGGGAACAGAAAAAGAGGAGTTAATGAGCATTTAACCCTTGCACGTTCCCAAGAAAGCACAACGCGTGCTGTAATTAAAGAGGAAAAAGAAAGAAAATGCTCCGCATTCAAGTCCCAGCAGCAGTCATACTAGAGATCGACCCAAGGTGAAATGCTCGAGCTCGATTTCCTCAAAAGGATCGAAGTCTAAAGGACATGACCTTAAGGGAAAAGTTGAGCTCAAGTAGGGGCACTGTTCATACCCTGGGATGAGCTATCCGACCCGGGCTGATTGAAGACAAAGTGACCGACCTCTTCAAGTCAGGTTTCCTGTCCTCTTCTTTAAAGAGTTCGGCCAAATCACCATAAGAAGCCCAAGCAGGTCCAAACAAAGGGACACAGCCCAATCTAAAGGCAGCTAAAGCCTAGAAAGATAAAGGCGGTTCCCCTTAGAGATAAGATGACTTCACTTAAAGATAAGATAAGATAACTAACTTATCTTATCTAGAAAGGTTAGCCCACACTTCTATAAATACACAGAGCACTCAGGTATAACTCATACTCTGATTCTACAAAATACCTGCTTAAAGCCCATGCTAACTTAAGCATTGGAATCTGTTGTAGGTACCACCACCCTCCGGTGATCAAGGATCAGCAGCACCTCCAAAGTCAACAAGTCGGACACAACAGTTCTGGCTGCCACAGCAGATCTCATCCGAGATCGACCTTCAGTTTCAGGTAACCCTCGGAAGACTTGGCAATCCAATCTCTCTAATCACAATCAATCTTGCCAATTCCTTGATCTAATTGTCATGAGAAGAGGTTAAGTGCATTTTTCTCATCCATAAGCCACACTAACTCTCAGGATTTCAATTCCTCCCGAATGGTGTTGATCAAGAGAGTAGTGAAGGATAGAGCTCCAATTCTAATGCAAGTGATTCCCCTTCCGAGGCTCACACGAGAAATCACTGAATTAAACCCCCTTCCGGAGTGTGTAATTCAAAACCAAAACAAAAGATACCCAATAGCTACATAAATTAATAGAGAAGAAGAAGAATTTTATTGATTCATTAGAATTACAATAGAGCTCCTCCCCTTAATGAAATTGGGGTTTAGTTTATCCTTGCTCTAAGACAAAACAAAAAAGAAAAATTGCAGAAGATGAAGAACAGAAAGAAATTAGAAAAATCAAAACCAGATCTGCTAGCTATCCTCCCAAGAAACTAAAAACTCTAAAATTCTAAAAAGAAGCCCCCGATGAAATCAAATTCTCCTCTATTTATACACTTTTTAATTCAGTCATCAGGTACTTGGAGTGGGCTTTTTGGCCTTTGTTAAAGTGGGTCAGAAAAGGTACTTATATGCAGCATCAGGAGAACGTAGCGTTTTCAAAGAGAGAGTAGTGTTCATTCACAGACGCGTACGCGTCCCCTGCGCGTGCGGGTCGCTTGCATTTTTTGCACATCGACGCGTACGCATAACATACGCATGCCCACCGTCACTATCTTCAGCCTCTACCATGCGTGCGCGTATTATACACGTGTGCACATCTTTTGGTAGCGTTCTTTAAATGAGCGCTACATTCGGGCCATGAGCGCTCGCTGATGAGCGGATAATTTATATGCTTTTTGGCATTATTTTTAGTATGTTTTTAGTATATTTTAATTAGTTTTTATTATATTTTTATTAGTTTTTATTTAAAATTCACTTCTCTGGACTTTACTATGAGTTTGTGTGTTTTTCTGTGATTTCAGGTATTTTGTGGCTGAAATTGAGGGACCTGAGCAAAAATCTGATTCAGAGGCTGAAAAAGGACTGCAGATGCTGTTTGATTGTGACCTCCCTGCACTCAAAGTGGATTTTCTGGATCTACAGAAGCCAAATTAGCGCACTCTTAATTGAGTTAGAAAGTCGACATCCTGAGCTTTCCAGCAATATATAATAGTCCATACTTTACCCGAGATTTGATGGCCCAAATAGGCGTTCCAAGTCAGCTCAAGAATTTTGGCGTTTAACGCCGGAACTGGCATAAAAACTGGAGTTAGACGCCCAAACTGGCACAAAAGCTGGCGTTTAACTCCAAGAAAAGTCTCTACATATGAAAGCTTCAATGCTCAGCCCAAGCACACACCAAGTGGGCCCCGGAAGTGGATTTTTACACTAAACACCCTAGCTTACTCATTTTCTGTAACCCTAGGTCACCAGTTTACTATAAAAACTACTTTTAGTAATTCATCTTGTACCTCATGACACTTTACACGTTTCATATTGTATTCTCTACGGCATGAGTCTCTAAACCCAATTGTTGGGGGTGAGGAGCTCTGCTGTTCTTCATGAATTAATGCAATTACTACTGTTTTCCATTCTATCACGCTTGCTTCTATTCTAAGATATTCGTTCGCACCTCACCTGATGAATGTGATGATCCGTGACACACATCATCATTCTCACCTATGAATGCATGCCTGACAACCACCTCCGTTCTACCTTAGATTGAATGCATATCTCTTAGCCTCATGATTTAGATCAGAGTCTTCGTGGTATAAGCTAGAATTATTGGCGGCCATTCCTGAGATCTGGAATGTCTAAACCTTGTCTGTGGTATTCTGAGTAGGATCTGGGAAGGGATGGCTGTGACGAGCTTCAAACTCGCGATTGTTGGGTGTGTGACAGACGCAAAAGGATCAATGGATCCTATTCCTGCATGATCGAGAACCGACAGATGATTAGCCATGCGGTGACAGCGCATTTGGAACATTTTCACTGAGAGGACGGGAAGTAGCCATTGACAACGGTGATGCACAACATAAAGCTTGCCATGGAAGGAGCCTTGCGTGCATGAAGAAGAAGATAGTAGGAAAGCAGAGATTCAGAAGACAAAGCATCTCCAAAGCCTCAACCTGTTCTTCATTACTGCATAACAAGTATTTATTTCATGTTCTTTTACTTTTTACAATCAAATCTGAGAATTATTGATATCCTGACTAAGAGTTACAAGATAACTATAGCTTGCTTCAAGCCGACAATCTCCGTGTGATCGACCCTTACTCACGTAAGGTATTACTTGGACGACCCAGTGCACTTGCTGGTTAGTTGTGCGGAGTTGCAAAAGTGTGATTGTAATTTCGTGCACCACTCCCCACGCGTGCGCGTTCTCTACGCGTGTGTGTGGATGTCAAATTATCACTTCCACGCTGCAGCTTCGTCTACACGTTCGCACCGTTCATCACCATTGTTACACCCACGCGTACGCGTCTTTCACCCGTACGCGTCGATGGCCAAAGTTGAGTTCCGGATTTTGAAATCGTCGCAGGCTCTCGTTCAAAGAGAACGTAGCGCTCTTGTCCTGAGATTGCTGATCACACCCACGCGTACGCGTCATGCACGCATACACGTGGATCTTCCAAAATTCTTGTCTTACGCGTGAGCGTCCTATACGCGTGCGCGTCGCTAGAGAGCGTAGCATTCTCCAAACGAACGTTGCGTTCCTCTTTCTATGCTTTTTTCTATCTGCCATCAACCAATCATGCAATCAAAGTCTCACCAAAATCATGAGGTTTTGCATCATTTCATAATAATCAAATAAATCTTGCATAAATCTCATGATAATGCATAAAATCAACAATGTTTGATTGAATCAAGACAAACATGAAATTCCAATCCAACTACTTATTTATTGTGCAAGAAATGCATGAAACCTAATAAAAATAAGTAAAAATTGCTAGTAAAACTAGCCTAAAATGACTTGTCATCACAATACCAAACTTAAATCTTGCTTGTCCCCAAGCAAACAGTAGAACATGAGAAAAATGAAAGGAAACAGAGTAGTATATTCATCCTTATTTGAAAGCACTCAGTCTAGGTTCATGGGGTTTCATGCAGACTGTAATTGAAGCTCTATTTTTATTAGTTTTTAGGTTTTGAGTTATCCTTTAAGTGCTAACCAAGGTGCTCCTGTGAAACCTTTATTTATTGATCCTTGATGTTTGATTTTTTTTTCTTTTTCTTCTGCTGAGAAATTTATTCCTTAATTGCAGCTTAGTGTCATGTGTTGCAGCAGCTTTTTAGCTTGTTTTTCAATCAACACATCTTCACCACAGACATTTAGCTCACAATTCTTCCTAAGAACATTGATGCCCAGCACCTCTTTGGGTTACTAAATGCCTTGTAACTAGGTTGATTTTGATAGTGGACTTTCGGTTGATAATCCCGGATTAGTTAATCCAGGTTACCAAGTTTTAAAATACTCCTCAGAACTTAATTGTCCAAGCAGATCCTAGTACAAAAGCACCATAGGCATGTATCTTAAGGTCTAAGACATTGGTGTCTAGCTTTATTATTTGTTTCTTTCATTTTTTTTGTTGCCAATTCTTGGCTTTTCTTCCTTTTCTTCTTACTCTTTGTTTTTTCAAGGATCTTTATTTACTAAGATTTCACAGACAGTCCTAAGTTCATACTTAAAAAGAACACTCTAGCCTTCTTCTTTATTAGTGAGCTTACTTGAACATTCTAGCACATACCACCACTGAACTTTTTTTTCATTCATATTAAGTTGGACAATTTCACTTTCTATTTCAACATTTTCTGTTATTTATGCAAAGGGGAACAAGACATGAATTCAAGCAGACGTGAAGGAAGTAGACACTCAGGCTAGATCACATAATTAAAAATATGAAAAAGCAGTAAATAAACATAATGCAGACTACTTAAACTAATCAAAACTAATCAGCAGGGGTGCATTTAAACTTCCAACTAAAGCACTTCAAAGTATAAACAGTTGAGTGACAATACAACCTTTTGGCCTCTTCTTGCTTAGTCCTTCATCATTCTCCTCAGCTTTTGTGCTTTCCTCGATGATGATGTATAGTACTTCCAAAAAGTTGAATGATTTTCTGCATTGATAGTGGAAGTTACTTGTCCTCCAAGTACTTGAAAAATGGTTAACATGCATGAATGTTTATAGGCTTTTGAACTTACTTTGGTGTGTGAACACCAAACTTAGTTCCTTGCCAATACCTTTTATGCAGCAGATCAATCATATACATGAAACCTTGTGCTTTTACTAAAGGAAGCAAACTAAAAACTAGAAAGCAGACAATGGTTGAGTAGTTTCCCCGATTGTTTGGAGCTAGTGACCATTTATGCAGAGGGTTGAAATGTGTTTTTAAATGAAATTCTTGGTGGAACACCAAACTTAGCATCCTACATTCACCCTTGAATTGTTTTGGTGTGCAACACCAAACTTAGCTCCTTGCAATACAGATAAATCTACTTAACCCTTTTACTGAAATAGCTAGGAAAAGAAAACTACCTCTGGTTGGGTTGCCTACCAACAAGTGCTTATTTATCATCATTAGCTTGACGTCAGTTCTCTGTTAAGGTGGATGATGATTATAATGCCTTAGCTTGTCCCCTCTCACTGTGAGCCTTTTTCCTGTGCTTTAATGAACAATCTCTATATGTTCCAACGATAGTATTTTGTTGACAGTGTAATAATCATCAGATTGTGGGAATGTCTCCAACTGTTGGTAGATCATTTTTACTTTGTCTCCTTCTGAGAACTCTTCAGTTGGGATTTTCTTATTTCTCCACCCTTTTGGAACATTTTTCTTGCTCTTCTTTCCTTTCTTTGGTGACCCTTCTTTCTTAGCAGCAGGCTTTATGTCAGAGGCTTTCTTTTTAATGATTAATCTTGTAACCTCTTTTTGCAATCCATTCTCAGCCTTCTTATCTTCATTACCCTTTTGTTTTTCTTCAATATTAGTCCTCTACACCAAGGGTGAGTTGATGAGTGCTTTCTTGGGTTTTTCCTTCTAGTTTACGTCTTCCTCCTCAATTCTCATGCAACCTTTCTTTTTAGCAGGATGCTACATCTCCTTAAAGACATTTAGAATGATCTGCTCATCATGTGCTCTCAAGGTCATTTCTCCTTTCTCCACATCAGTGATGGATCTTGCTGTGGCTAGGAAGGCCCTTCCTAATATGATAGAATCGCCTCCCTCTTCATCTAGATCCAGGATCACAAAATCTGCTGGAAATATGAACTTACCCACCTTGACTAAGAAATTCTCAACCACTCCATTGGGGATTACGATTGATCTATCAGCAAGTTACAAGGACATCTGTGTAGGCTTTACCTCTTCTATATACAACCATCTCATCATAGATAGAGCATCAGATTGATACTTGATCCTAGATCACACAGTGCCTTATCAATGGACATGCTGCCAATGGTGCAAGGAAAAAAGAAGCTTCCAGGATCTTTGAGTTTTGGTGGAAGACCTTTTTCAATTACTGCATTGCATTCTTGTGTCAAGATCACGGTCTCCTTTTTATTCCAGCTTCTCTTCTTGTTAATGAGTTCCTTGAGGAACTTAGCATAGAAAGGTATCTGCTCCAATGCTTCAGCAAGTGGGAGATTGATTTCCAGCTTCTTAAAAACCTCTAGAAACTTGGGAGATTGTTGGTCCTTGAGCTCTCTTTGCAACCTTTGAGGGTATGGTAGAGGAGTGTAAGGTTTCACCACCTTCCTCTGTTCTTGTGGATGCTCTTCCATGACTTGCTTTCCCTTCTTTGGAGCTTGTGGCTCTTCCTCCTTCTGCTTGAGCTTCTCCTGTTCCTTCTCTTCAATTGCCACTTTACTATCAACCTTGTCATTTTCCAGTATTCTTCCACTCCTTAATTAGATTGCTTTGCACTCTTCTTTGGGATTTGGAATGGTATCACTTGGGAAAGCATTGTTTGGTCTTTCAGCTTGTCTAGCCAATTGCCCTACTTGACTTTGAAGATTCCTGATTGAGGCTTCTTGGTTTTTGAATGCTAGGGCTTGATCTTTCCTTGCAGCTTCCTGATCTTGTCTTGCAATCTCTTGATTTTTCATAAGTTTTTCCATCATTATCTCTAGACTAGAGATTCTCTGAGAGTCTGGATTCGGTTGTGGTTCTGTGAAATGGGATGGTTGTTGCTGGAAGTTGTTTGAATTAGTTGCAGGGGTATTTTGTGGGTAGAATGTGGATGTGGAGAAGTTATTTTGGTGGTTTTGTGAGTTGTTGTGGGGTTGATAATATGTATTTTGTGAGTTTCTGTATTGGTTAGTGTTATTGGAAGAGTGATTTTGGTTGTTTGTGTTGCGGGAGTTGTTGGAATTGTGGTTCCTTTGCCATGAATTCTGATTATCACCCCACCTCAAGTTGGGATGATTCCTTCATGATGGATTGTATGTATCCCCATGGAAGTCATTCTGAGAAGAGCTTGAGGTGTTATGCATGTACTGGACTTGCTCTGGTTGCTGCTTATAGCTGTATTTCTCAAAAGCTTCTTCACTTTGGCTCCATGCATTTGAAGGTTGGCTTGCTGTGTTTACTATAGCCACTTGAAGTCCATCAATTCTCTTTGCCATCATGTCCATTTGTTGTTGAATTTGCCGATGCATCAATTTGTTTTGTGCCAAGATAGTGTCCACACCTTCCAGCTCCAACACACCTTTCTTTTGAGCTGGTTGGCGTTGCCTTTGATGAGCATAAAAGTATTAGTTATTGGTCAGAGTGTCTATGAGATTATGGGCTTCTTCAACTGTCTTCATTAGCTGTACTGAATCTTCTGCTGAATAATCCAGAGCCTCTTGAGCTTTTAGAGTCAAGCCCTCATAAAAATTTTGAAGTCAGTCCCATTCAATAAACATCTCAGGGGGACACTTCCTGATCAAGGCCTTATATCTTTCCCATGCCTTATAAAGTGATTCTCCATCCATTTGAGTGAATGTTTGCACTGCTGTCTTCAGTCTAATGATTCTCTGAGGTGGGTAGAACTTAGCTAAGAATTTGCTCACCAAATCATCCCAAGTATTGATGCTTTCCTTGGGTAATGTCTCCAGCCATTGAGATGCCTTATCACTCAAAGATAATGGAAATAGCAGCAGCTTGTAAATGTCCAAATGCTTACTATTTGTCTTGACTGTTTCACAAATCCTCAAGAAGATAGATAAGTGTCGATTCGGGTCTTCAAGGGGGCCTCCTACATAGGAACAATTGTTATGTACCAGAGTGATAAGTTGAGGCTTCTATTCAAAGTTATTTGCATGAGCATTAGGAGTGAGTATACTGCTCCCACAGTTTCTTGGGTTAGGGAAGGTGTAAGAGGCTAGAACTCTCCTTGGAGGTGGGCCATTTTTGCTGGCCACTTCCTCTAGTGGATTAGGGAGGTTACCGTCCATCTCTTGATCTTCCTCTTCTGATTCTTCTTCTCTAATAACTCCCTTCCCTCTTGCTTCTGTTTTCAATCTCAAGAATTAGAATCAAAAGAGGTAGATGCACCTCTTCTTCCTCCTGGCATACAACACAAACAAAACCAGAAACACAAAAACAAAGAACTCTATTGCTAGAGCGAGGTTAAAGTTAGCATAAACCAGCTCTCAAATAGTTAGTGTGTTTAACAAAATCAAAGAAAAATGCTTAATCTAGATTATCACCTACTTAATAATTGTCAATCTAAATCAATCCCCACCAACGGCGCCAAAAACTTGATGAGGGAAAATTGATTCCACACAAACTAACCGGTAAGTGTACCAGGTCGCATCAAGTAATAAAACTCACGAAAGTGAGGTCGATCCCACAGGGATTGATGGATTAAGCAACTTTAGTATGGTGATGAATTTAGTTAAGCTAATATTGATGAATTGAGTGAAAATTGATTATCAGAAAGTAAATTGCAAGAAAGCTAGAGTGCAGAATGTAAATTGACAGAAAAGTAAATGGCAGGAAGCTTAAATGACTGAAACTTAAAGTGTAAGAAATTAAAAGAGCTGAAACTTAAATTGCAAGAAAGGTAAAATACTGAGTCTTAAATTGTAGGAAAGTAGAAGTGCAGAAACTTAAATGACAAGGAAACTTAAATTGTGGGAATTATAAAAAGGAATTAAGTGCAGAAAATCAAAACAAGAATGGAAAATGTAAATTCCAGTGAAATCAGAGAGATCTAAGTTAAAGAAATTCAAAGAAAATGATTCATCAGGGATTGGAGATATTATAATCCTTCATGAATCAATTGGATCTCAACTTCTTTCTCAATCATATGAGTAGATCTATGGGAGATTGAAATTGATTGGATCCCAATTCCTTGGCAATCCAATCTCTCTAATCACAATCAATCTTGCCAATTCCTTGATCTAATTGTCATGAGAAGAAGCTAAGTACATTTCTCTCATCCATAGGCCACACTAACTCTCAAGATCTCAATTCCTCCCGAATGGTGTTGATCAAGAGAGTAGTGAATGATAGAGTTCCAATTCTAATACAAGTGATTCCCCTTCCGAGGCTCACACAAGCATTCACTAAATTAAAACCCCTTCCGAAGTGAGTAATTCAAAAACAAAACAGAAGATACCCAATAGTTACACAAATGAATAGAGAAGAAGAAGGATTTCATTAATTCATTGGAATTACAATAGAGCTCCTCACCCTAATGAAATTAGGGTTTAGTTCATCATTGCTCTAAGATAAAACAGAAAAGAAAAATTGTAGAAGATGAAGAACAGAAAGAAATTTGAAAAATCAAAACCAGATATGCTAGCTATCCTCCTAAGAAACTAAAAACTCTAAAATTCTAAAAAGAAGCCCCGATGAAATCAAATTCTCCTTTATTTATACACTTTCCAATTCAATCATCAGGTACTTGGAGTGGGCTTTTTGGCCTTTGTTGAAGTGGGTCAGAAAAGGTACTTCCATGCAGGATCAAGAGAACGTAGCGTTCTCAAAGAGAGCGTAGCGTTCATTCACTGACGCGTACGCGTCTCCTGCGCGTGCACGTCCCTTGCGTTTTTTGCACATCGACGCGTACGCGTAGTATACGCGTGCGCGTCGTCACTATCTTCAGCCTCTTCCATGCGTTCACGTATCATACATGCGTGCACATCTTTTGGTAGCGGTCTTTAAATGAGCGCTACGTTCGCGCCATGAGCGCTCCCCACGCGTGCGCATCCTCTACGCGTGCATGTGGATATCAAATTATCACTTCCGCGCTACAGCTTCGTCTACGCGTTCGCGCCATTCATCACCATTGTTGCACCCACGCGTATGTGTCTTTCACGCGTACTCGTCGATGGCCAAAGTTGAGTTCCAGATTTTGAATTAGTCGCAGGCGCTCTGATAAGCGGATAATTTATACGCTTTTTGGCATTATTTTTAGTATGTTTTTAGTATATTTTAGTTAGTTTTTATTATGTTTTTATTAGTTTTTATTTAAAAATTATATTTCTGGACTTTACTATTAGTTTGTATATTTTTCTGTGATTTCAGGTATTTTCTGGCTGAAATTGAGGGACCTGAGCAAAAATCTGATTCAGAGGCTGAAAAAAGACTGCAGATGCTGTTGGATTGTAACCTCCCTGCACTCAAAGTGGATTTCTGGAGCTACAAAAACCCAATTGGCACGCTCTTAATTGTGTTCGAAAGTAGATATCCTGGGCTTTCCAGCAATATATAATAGTCCATACTTTGCCCGAGATTTGATAGCCCAAACAGGCGTTCCAAGTCAGCTCAAGAATTCTGGCGTTTAACTCCAAAATTGGCACAAAAGCTGGCGTTTAACTCCAAGAAAAGTCTCTACACATGGAAGCTTCAATGCTCAGCCCAAGCACACACCAAGTGGGCCCGGAAGAAGATTTCTGCATTAATTATTTATTTCTGTAAACCCTAGGCTACTACTTCTATATAAATAGGACCTTTTGCTATTGTATTTTCATCTTTGACTCATACTTTCACAGACCTTTCCGCGTTTGGGGGCTGGCCTCACGGCCATCCCTAAACCTTGTTCTTATGTATTCTCAACGGTGGAGTTTCTACACACCATAGATTAAGGTGTGGAGCTCTGCTATTCTTCATGAATTAATACAAGTACTACTATTTTTCTATTCAATTCACGCCTACCTCTTCTCTAAGATATTCATTCGTTCTTCAACTTGATGAATATGATGATCCGTGACACTCATCATCATTCTCACCTATGAACATGTGCCTGACAACCACCTCTGTTCTACTAGCAATGGCTTGAATGCGTATCTCTTGGGTTTCTAATCTAAGATTGGAACCTTCGTGGTATAGGCTAGAATTATTGACGGCCATTCCTGAGATCCGGAAAGTCTAAACCTTGTCTGTGGTATTCCAAGTAGGATCTGGGAAGGGATGACTGTGACGAGCTTCAAACTCGCGATTGTGGGGTGTGTGACAGACGCAAAAGGATCAATGGATCCTATTCCCACATGATCGAGAACCGACAGCTGATTAGCCGATGTTGTGACAGAGCATCAGGACCATTTTCACTGAGAGGACGGGATGTAGCCATTGACAACGGTGATGCCCAATATAAAGCTTGCCATGGAAAGGAGTATGAATGATTGGAAGAAGGCAATAGGAAAGCAGAGGTTCAAGGGGAACAAAGCATCTTCATACGCTTATCTAAAATCCACCAATGAATTACATAAGTATCTCTATCTTTATTTTATGTTTATTTTCATCACCTTAAACTCCATAACCATTTGAATCCGCCTGACTGAGATTTACAAGATGACCATAGCTTGCTTCAAGCAAACAATCTCCGTGGGATCGACCCTTACTCACGTAAGGTTTATTACTTGGACGACCCAGTGCACTTGCTGGTTAGTTGTGCGGAATTGTGACAAAGTGTGATTCACGTTTGAGAGCTCCAAGTCTTTGGCGCCATTGTTGATGATCACAATTTTGTGCACAAAGTTTTTGGCGCCATTGCCGGGGATTGTTCGAGTTTGGACAACTGACGGTTCATCTTGTTGCTTAGATTAGGTACTTTTCAGAATTTTTAAGAATGAATTCTAGAGTTTCAAGGTAATGTTCCCACCATCACAAAAGCTGATTGATTCTCATCAATTTAGCTATTGAATGTAATGTCCTGCTGAAGCTTGGCCAAACATGTCTAATCTTTTTAGACTGAAGCTTTAGACTAACATTGCATGATTCCTGGAATTCTTATTAAAAGTTTTAAATCCCTTTATTTTCTTTTCCATATAAGTTTCAAAAATCACAAAAAAAATTTAAAATCATAAAACCAAAAATATTTTATGTTTCTTGTTTGAGTCTATTGTCTAATTTTAAGTTTGGTGTAAATTGCATGTCTTTATCCTTCTAATTTTTAAAAATTTATATATATTGTTCTTCATTGATCTTCAAGTTGTTCTTGATGATTTCATTGCTTTGATCTTCAAATTCTCTTGTTTTGTATGTTTTGTTGTTTCTTACATGCATTTTTACATCGTTATAGTCCTTAGTATACAAACTTTTAAGTTTGGTGTCTTGCATGCATTGTTTATTTGATCTTAGTTGCATTTTTTATTGATTCCCATCATCAAAAATTCAAAAATATTTTTTTTAAAATTATGTCTTTTCAAGTCAATAATATAGAGAATTGAAGATTCAGAACATTTTTTTTAAAAAGATGGGCGTTCAAAACGCCCAGTGAAGAAGGAAAACTGGCGTTTAAACGCCAGCCAGGGTACCTGGCTGGGCGTTTAACGCCCAAAAAGGTAGAGATTTGGGCGTTAAATGCCAGAATGGGCACCATTCTGGGCGTTTAATGCCAGGATGACACTAGAGGGAAGATTTTGTTTTTAATTCACATTTTTTTCAAGTTTTCATAATTTTTCAAAATCAAATCTTTTTCAAATCAAATCTTTTCAATCATATCTCTTTCAAAATCAATTTCTTTCCATTTTATATTTATTTTTACTATTTTCAAAAATCCTTGCTTCAATTCAAGATTTACTTCAAAAATTTTCAAGTTGTTACTTGCCTATTAAGAAAGGATCAAATTTTAAATTTTAGAATCATATCTTCTAATTTCTTGTTAGTCAAGTAATCAATTTTAGTTTTAAAACTTTCTCTTTTTAATTTAATTTTCAATCATATCTTCTCAATCATATCTTTTCAATCACACCTTTTTTCAAAATTATTTTTCAATCATATCTTTTTAATTTCTGATTTCAAAATCTTTTTCAAAAAATCACTTGATTTCTTTCCCAATCTTAGTTTTTGAAAATCTCAATCAAATTTTCAAATTTCTTTTTAATTATTTCAAAATATTTTTAATTTATTTTCGAAAATTTTTCCCCTCTTCTCACATCCTTCTATTTAAGGGACTAAGACTCCTCATCAAGGTGCAATTCAAACTCTGTCCCTCTTGATAAGTTCGAATTCCCTCTGCCCCACCTCCTCCTTCTATTCTTCTTTTCTTCTAACACTTCAAGGAATCTCTATACTGTAACATAGAGGATTCCATACTTTCTTGTTCTCTTCTCTTTCATATGAGCAGGAGCAAAGATAAAAGCATTCTTGTTAAAGCTGATCCTGAACCTGAAAGGACCTTGAAGAGAAAGCTAAGAGAAACCAAAACACAACTCTCTCTAGAGGGCCTAACAGAGCTCTTCAAAGAAGAAGAAACTATGGCAGCTGAAAAAAACAACAATGCCAACAATGCAAGGAAGGTGCTTGGTGACTTTACTGCACCTACTCCTGATTTCTATGGGAGAAGCATCTCTATCCCTGCCATTGGAGCAAACAACTTTGAGCTTAAGCCTCAATTAGTTTCTCTAATGCAACAGAATTGCAAGTTTCATGGACTTCCATTGGAAGATCCTCATCAGTTCTTGGCAGAGTTCTTGCAAATCTGTGACACTGTCAAGACCAATGGGGTTGACCCTAAAGTCTACAGACTTATGCTCTTTCCTTTTGCTGTAAGAGACAGAGCTAGAACATGGTTGGATTCACAACCTAAGGAAAGCCTGAACTCTTAGGAAAAGCTAGTCAATGCCTTCTTGGCAAAGTTTTTTTCACCTCAAAATTGAGTAAGCTTAGAGTGGAAGTCCAAACCTTTAGACAGAAGGATGGTGAGTCCCTCTATAAAGCTTGGGAGAGATACAAGCAATTGATCAGAAGGTGCCCTTCTGACATGCTTTTAGAATGGAGCATCATAGGAATCTTCTATGATGGTCTGTCTGAACTATCCAAGATGTCATTGGATAGCTCTGCTGGAGGATCTCTTCATCTGAAGAAGACGCCTGCAGAAGCTCAAGAACTCATTGAAATGGTTACAAATAACCAATTCATGTACACCTCTGAAAGGAATCCTGTGAATAATGGGTCAACTCAGAAGAAAGAAGTTCTTGAGATTGATACTCTGAATGCCATATTGGCTCAGAATAAAATATTGACCCAACAAGTCAATATGATTTCTCAGAGTCTGTCTGGAATGCAAGCAGCAATAGGCAGTACTAAGGAAGCTTCTTCTGAAGAAGAAGCTTATGATCCTGAGAACCCAGCAATAAAAGAGGTGAATTACATGGGAGAACCCTATGGAAACACCTATAATCCTTCATGGAGAAATCAACCAAATCTCTCATGGAAGGATCAACAGAGACTTCAACAAGGTTTCAACAACAATAATGGTGGAAGAAACAGGTTTAGCAATAGCATGCCTTTTCCATCATCTTCTCAGCAACAGACAGAGAATTCTAAGCAAAACCCCTCTGACTTAACAACCATTATCTCTGATCTAATCAAAACCACTCAAAGTTTCATGACTGAAACAAGGTCCTCCATTAGAAATTTGGAGGCACAATTGGGTCAGCTGAGTAAGAAAATTATTGAACTCCCTCCTAGCACTCTCCCAAGCAATACAGAAGAGAATCCAAAAAGAGAGTGCAAGGCCATAACCACATCTCACATGGCCGAACATGGAAAGGAGGAAGAGGCAGCGATTCCCACTGAGGAAGACCTCAATGGACGCCCACTGACCTCCATGGAGTTTCCTAATGAGGAACCATGGGAATCTGAGGCTCATTCTGATACCATAGATATTCCATTAAATTTACTTTTTCCATTCATGAGCTCTGATGAGTATTCCTCCTCTGAAGAGGATGAAGGTGTCACTGAAGAGCAAGTTGCTAAGTACCTTGGAGCAATCATGAAGCTAAATGCCAAGTTGTTTGGTAATGAGACTTGGGAGGATGAACCTCCATTGCTCATCAAAGAAATGGATGACTTGACTAGGTAGAGATTACCTCTGAAGAGACAAGATCTTGAAAAGTTCTCAATCCCTTGTACCATAGGCACCATGACCTTTGAGAAGGCTCTGTGTGAACTAGGGTCAAGCATAAACCTTATGCCTCTCTCTGTAATGGAGAAGCTAGGGATCATTGAGGTACAAGCTGCAAGAATCTCACTGGAGATGGCAGACAATTCAAAGAAATAGGCTTATGGACTTGTAGAGGATGTCTTGGTAAAGGTTGAAGACCATTACATCCCTGCTGATTTCATAATCCTAGAAACTGGGAAGTGTATAGATGAATCCATCATCCTTGGCAGACCCTTCCTAGCCACAACAAATGCTGTGATTGATGTTGATAGAGGAGAATTGATCATTCAAGTGAATGAAGACTCCCTTGTGTTTAAAGCTCAAGGATATCCCTCTGTAACCATGGAGAGGAAGCATGAAGAGCTTCTCTCAATATAGAGTCAAACAGAGCCCCCATAGTCAAACTCTAAGTTTGGTGTTGGGAGGCCACAACCAAACTTTAAGTTTGGTGTTGAACCCCCACATTCAAACTCTAAGTTTGGTGTTGGGAGGTTCCAACATTGCTCTGAACATCTGTGAGGCTCCATGAGAGCCACTGTCAAGCTATTGACATTAAAGAAGCGCTTGTTGGGAGGCAACCCAATCTTTAACTTATCTATGTTAAATTTCTATTTTTTTTTTCTATTTTATGTTTTTTGTAGGTTGATGATCATGTGAAGTCACAAAAACAATTGAAAAAACAAAAACAAAAAAAATGAAAAACAGAACACCGTGGAGGAGATAGTTACTGGCGTTTCAACGCCAGTAAAGGTAGCAGAATGGGCATTAAACGCCCAGTCTAGCACCATTCTGGGCGTTTAACGCCAGAAAAGGGCACCAAACTGGCGTTTAACGCCAGGAATGGGCAAGAAGCTGGCGTTAAACGCCAGAAATGGGCAGCAGCCTGGTGTTTAATGCCAGGATTGGCAGAAAGGGGCGTTTTGCACGCCACTTGGTCCAGGGATGAGATATCCTTGACACCTCAGGATCTGTGGACCCTACAGGATCCCCACCTACCCCACCACTCTCTCTCTTCTTCACCCATTCACCAATCACCTCAATACCTCTTCCCCAAAAATCCCTCACATATCAAATCCCACCATTCTCTTCACCACTCACATCCATCCTTCATAAAACCCCACCTACCTCACCATTCAAATTCAAACCACTTTCCCTCCCAAACCCACCCTCTATGGCCGAACCATACACACCCCTCTCACTCCTATATAAACCCATCTTCACTCCTTCATTTTCACACAACCTAAACACCACTTCTCCCCCTTGGCCGAAACACAAAGCCCACTCCATCTCCTCTATTTCTTCTTCTTCTACTCTCTTCTTTCTTCTTTTGCTCGAGGACGAGCAACCTTCTATGTTTGGTGTGGTAAAAGCTAAAGCTTTTTGTTTTTCCATAACCATTTATGGCACCAAAGGTCGGAGAAACCTCTAGAAAGAGGAAAGGGAAGGCAAAAGCTTCCACCTCTGAGTCATGGGAGATGGAGAGATTCCTCTCAAGGGTGCATCAAGACCACTTCTATGAAGTTGTGGCCAAGAAGAAAGTGATCCCCGAGGTCCCTTTTAAGCTCAAAAAGGGCGAATATCCAGAGATCCGACATGAGATCCGAAGAAGAGGTTGGGAAGTTCTCACCAACCCTATTCAACAAGTCGGAATCTTAATGGTTCAAGAGTTCTATGCCAATGCATGGATCACCAAGAACCATGATCAAAGTGTGAACCCGGAACCTAAGAATTGGCTTACAATGGTCCGAGGGAAATACTTAGATTTTAGTCCGAAAAATGTAAGGTTGACATTCAACTTGCCCATGATGCAAGGAGATGCACACCCATACACTCGAAGGGTCAACTTTGATCAAAGGTTGGACCAAGTCCTCGTGGACATATGTGAAGTGGGCGCTCAATGGAAGAGAGATTCAAGAGGGAAGCCAGTTCAACTAAGAAGGCATGACCTCAAGCCCGTGGCTAGGGGATGGTTGGAGTTCATTCAACGCTCAATCATTCCCACTAGCAACCGGTCCGAAGCTACTATAGACTGGGCTATCATGATACATAGCATCATGATTGGAGAGGAAGTGGAAGTTCATGAGGTTATATCCCAAGAACTCTACAAGGTGGCAGACAAGTCCTCTCCTTTGGCAAGGTTAGCCTTCCCTCATCTCATTTGTCACCTTTGTAATTCGGTTGGAATTGAGATAGAGGGAGACATTCTCATTGATGAGGACAAACCCATCACTAAGAAAAGGATGGAGAAAACAAGAGAACCTCATCAAGAGAATGAGGAAACTCCTCATCATGAAATCCCTGAGATGCCTCAAGGGATGCATCTTCCTCCACAAAACTATTGGGAGAAAATCAACACCTCCCTAGGAGAATTAAGTTCCAACATGGGACAACTAAGGGTGGAGCACCAAGAGCATTCCATCCTCCTCCATGAAATTAGAGAAGATCAAAGAACCATGAAAGAGGAGCAACAAAGGCAAGGAAGAGACATCGAGGAGCTCAAGCACTCCATAAGATCTTCAAGAGGAAGAACAAGCCGCCATCACTAAGGTGGACCCATTCTTTAACTTCCTTGTTCTTTATTTTCCTGTTTTTCGAAAAATTATGCTTTATGTTTATCTATGTTTGTGCCTTATTACATGATCATTAGTGTCTATGCCTTAAAGCTATGAAAATGAATCCATCACCTTTCTTAAATGAAAAATGTTTTCAATTGAAAAAGAAAAAGAAGTGCATGAATTTCAAATTTTAAAACAGTTTAATTATTTTGATGTGGCGACAATACTATTGTCTTTCTGAATGAATGCTTGAACAGTGCATATTTTTGAATTTGATTGTTTATGAATGTTAAAATTGTTGGCTCTTGAAAGAATGATGGGAAAAGGAGAAATGTTATCTGATGATCTGAAAAATCATAAAATTGATTCTTGAAGCAAGAAAAAGTAGTGAAAAGCTTGCAAAAAAAAAAAAAGAGAGAGAAAAGAAAAAAAGAAAAGCAAGCAGAAAAAGCCAATACCCCTTTAAACCAAAAGGCAAGGGTGATAAAAAGGATCCAAGGCTTTGAGCATCAGTGGATAGGAGGGCCGACAGGAATAAAATGCTGGCCTAAGCAGCTAAACCAAGCTATCCTTAACCATGTGCTTGTGGCGTGAAGGTGCCAAGTGAAAACTTGAGACTAAGCGGTTAAAGTCGAGGTCCAAAGCAAAATGAAGAGTGTGCTTAAGAACCCTAGACACCTCTAATTGGGGACTCTAGCAAAGCTGAGTCACAATCTAAAAAGGTTCACCCAGTTTTGTGTCTGTGGCATTTATGTATCTGGTGGTAATACTGGAAAACAAAGTGCTAGGGCCACGGCCAAGACTCATAAAGTAGCTGTGTTCAAGAATCAACATACTCAACTAGGAGAATCAATAACACTATCTGGATTCTGAGTTCCTATAGATGCCAATCATTCTGAACTTCAAGGGATAAAGTGAGATGCCAAAACTGTTCACAATCAAAAAGCTAAAAGCCCCGCTCATCTAATTAATACTGATCATCATAGATGTTTTTGGAATTCATTGTACATTCTCTTCTTTTTATCCTATTTGATTTTTAGTTGCTTGGGGACAAGCAACAATTTAAGTTTGGTGTTGTGATGAGCGGATAATTTATATGCTTTTTCGCATTATTTTTAGTATGTTTTTAGTATATTTTAGTTAGTTTTAATTATGTTTTTATTAGTTTTTATTTAAAAATTATATTTCTGGATTTTACTATGATTTTATGTGTTTTTCTATAATTTCAGGTATTTTCTGGCTGAAATTGAGGGACCTGAGCAAATATCTAATTCAGAGGCTGAAAAAGGACTGCAGATACTGTTGGATTCTGACCTCCCTGCACTCAAAGTGAATTTTCTGGAGCTATAGAAGCCCAATTGGCGCGCTCTCAATTGCGTTGGAAAGTAGACATCTTTGGCTTTCCAGCAATATATAATAATTCATACTTTGCCTGAGATTTGATGGCCCAAACAGGCGTTCTAAGTCAGCTCAAGAATTCTGGCGTTTAACTCCAAAACTGGCACAAAAGTTGGAGTTAAACGCCCAAACTGGAACAAAAGCTGGCGTTTAACTCCAAGAAAAGTCTCTACACATGAAAGCGTCAATGCTCAGCCCAAGCATAGACCAAGTGGGCCCGGAAGAAGATTTCTGCATTAATTATTGATTTCTGTAAACCCTAGGCTACTAGTTCTCTATAAATAGGACCTTTTGCTATTGTATTTTCATCTTTGACTCATACTTTCACAGACCTTTTCGCATTTGGGGGCTGGCCTCACGGCCATCCCTAAACCTTGTTCTTATGTATTCTCAACGGTGGAGTGTCTATACACCATAGATTAAGGTGTGGAGCTCTGCTGTTCTTCATGAATTAATACAAGTACTACTATTTTTCTATTCAATTCACGCCTACTTCTTCTCTAAGATATTCATTCGTTCTTCAACTTGATGAATGTGATAATCCGGGACACTCATCATCATTCTCACCTATGAACATGTGCCTGACAACCACCTCTGTTCTACTAGCAATGACTTGAATGCGTATCTCTTGGGTTTCTAATCTAAGATTGGAACCTTCGTGGTATAGGATAGAATTATTGGCGGCCATTCCTGAGATCCAGAAAGTCTAAACCTTGTCTGTGGTATTCCGAGTAGGATCTGGGAAGGGATAACTGTGACGAGCTTCAAACTCGCGATTGTGGGGCATGTGACAGACGCAAAAGGATCAATGGATCCTATTCCGACATGATCGAGAACCGACAGCTGATTAGCCGATGTTGTGATAGAGCATCAGGACCATTTTCACTGAGAGGACGGGATGTAGCCATTGACAACGGTGATACCCAACATAAAGCTTGCCATTGAAAGGAGTATGAATGATTGGAAGAAGGCAATAGTAAAGCAGAGGTTCAAGGGGAACAAAGCATCTTCATACGCTTATCTGAAATCCACCAATGAATTACATAAGTATCTCTATCTTTATTTTATGTTTATTTTCATCACCTTAAACTCCATAACCATTTGAATCCGCCTGACTGAGATTTACAAGATGACCATAGCTTGCTTCAAGCCGACAATCTCCGTGGGATCGACCCTTACTCAGGTAAGGTTTATTACTTGGACGACCCAGTGCACTTGCTGGTTAGTTGTGCGGAATTGTGACAAAGTGTGATTCACGTTTGAGAGCTCCAAGTCTTTGGTGCCATTGTTGATGATCACAATTTCATGCACCACGCTCGTTCAAAAAGAACGTAGCGCTCTTGTCCTGAGAGCGCTAGTCACACCCACGCGTACGCGTCATGCACGCCTACGCGTGGATCTTCCAAAATGCTTGCCCTACGCGTGAGCGTCCTATAGGCGTGCGCGTCGCTAGAGAGCGTAGCGTTCTCCAAACGAACATAGCATTCCTCTGCCCTGCTTCTTTCTATGCTTTTTTTCACCTGCCATCAATCAAACATGCAATCAAAGTCTCACCAAAATCATGAGGTTTTGCATCATTTCATAATAATCAAATAAATCTTGCATAAATCTCATGATAATGCATAAAATCAACAATGTTTGATTGAATCAAGACAAACATGAAATTCCAATCCAACTACTTACTTATTGTGCAAGAAATGCATGAAACCTAATGAAAACAAGTAAAAATTGCTAGTAAAACTAGCCTAAAATGACTTGTCATCAGGGAGCAATTTGTTTGAGGATAGCATCATGTAGGTTAGTCTTCTAGAGAGAGAAGCTCCCTCTTCTCTCTAGAATTAGGGTTCTTAGGTTAAATTGCATCTTAGATCTAGGTTTAATTCATGCTTTGATTTACTTTTTCTTTACAATTTCTTGTCTCTTTTACCTTTACTTTCCTAGTTTAGTATTTTACTCCTTGTATTTGTTTACGTTGTTGTTGATGCATTTTTGTTCCTTTTATTTTCCTTTAATGCAATTTATGTT
The DNA here is from genome assembly GCF_059453495.1 of Arachis ipaensis. Lineage (NCBI taxonomy): Eukaryota > Viridiplantae > Streptophyta > Magnoliopsida > Fabales > Fabaceae > Arachis > Arachis ipaensis. The sequence goes on along the minus strand of NC_142441.1, from coordinate 89,753,799 downwards.
TCATGTTCCTTTATTGTTGATTTGAGTTGCTGTTGTTAATTTTCTTGCAATTGATAGTTGTAGATTTACGTTTCTTGCAATTTTACCATGCTTTCCTTTTATGCCTTCCAAGTGTTTGATAAAATGCTTCGAAGGATGTTACAGTAGAATTTTTTATTCTTGGCTTGAGATGGTAACTTAGGTGAACTTGAGTTGCTAATGTCCAAGTGATTGATGATTGGTGTCCATTGACACTAGCTTTCACTAAGTTAATTAGTGAGTGGCTAAGACTTATGGATTAGGACTAATGTGGCTCATTTGACTTTCCTTTACTTGTTAGAGGATGACTTAATGTGATTGATCCTTGCAATTATCATGTTGTAGTTAGTGACAAGGATAGAGATCCTTAACCATCAACCCTTGCCAAGACCTTTTTATCATTTGAGTTTTATTTACTTCCTTGCCATTTATTTTTCTTGTCCTTTTTTCCAAAACGCCAAAAACACTTTCCCATAACCAATAACACGAACACTTCCATGCAATTCCTTAAGAGACGACCCGATGTTTAAATACTTCGGTTATTTTTATTGGGATTTGTACTTGTGACAAACAAATTAAATTTTGATTGAGGATTGTTTGTTGGTTTAGAACTATACTTGTAATGAGATTTCATTGAGAAATTCTTTACCGACAATTTTCTTTACATCAAATTTTTGGCGCCATTGCTGGGGAATTGCAAATGTGTGCCTTGTTATTGGTTATTGTATATATGTGAATATTGTGAATAGCTTGATTTTTGGATTGCTTGTTAGTTTTTGGTAGTTTTAGGACTTTGTTTCATTATTTCTTGTTAGCTTTTTTGTCTTTATTTTCTCTCCTCACTATGAATTCTTAGCCATTTGGCTATGAATATAGTTACAACTATATTGTAGGAAGTGGAGCTTACAATGACAATATACATCAAGGATGGAACAATAAAAGGTGGGAGGAGCATCAAGCTTATGGACAACCTTCTTGGCAACAACCCCCCACCAATGCACTATGATCAAGAACCATACCATGATGTATATCAACCTAATGGATATGGTGATCCTCATTGTGGTTGTCAGCAACCACCACTATATGCCTATGAACCCCCTCCACAGCATAGCCCTCAACTACACTCACAAGCCCCTTTTTACCGAATACCTTCCTATGACCCTCATCTATCATATAACCAATCACCCTTACCCTATTCTTGTGACCATTATGTAGGAAAATCCTAAGAGCCACCACAATTCCAACATATTTACTCCCAAGAACCACCTCAATACACACCACCTCGATATTTCCACCAAGAAGAACCACCTTCCTATTATGAACCATTTCTCCAAAATAATAAAGCCTCCTATCCACCCCAATCTCCAATGGATGACACCCTTGGCCTTCTTCTTCAAGGGCAAGAAGAGATGAAAAGGGAGGTACTAGAATTCACGACCAGCTTGACCAAGGTAGTAAACACTTTGGCCTCCCGATACTCATGCACTCAAAGTACTTCCATGGCTACATGTGAAGAATCAAATGAAGAGCGTAGCATGAAGAAGAGATTGGAAAATTTGGTGGAGATTGAGGAGTTAGATTTTGTATTGGAACACTTGGAGGAAGCTATGATTGTTGAAGAAGAGGAAGAAGTGGTTGAAGATTTAGGAGATATGGAAAGTCCATGGGAATGTAGAATCTTGGAGTCCTCTTCCAAGAAGTTTGGGATTGATGTCGAGGAGGGTGTACAACCTCCAAAGCATATCATGGTTGAAGATTTTGAAGAGGTCAATTAAGAGATAGATTTAATCATTGTTGAATTCTTATCTACAATTGAATCCTATCCCATTGGACTTGACATAGGGATTAAAGAAGAAGAGGCACAACCTCCCATACCCTTGGTAAGAAATGAAGAAGAGATTGAATTGGAAGAAAGCTATCAAGAGGAAGAGGTTGAAATTGAAGAAGCTTGCTTAGAGGTGGAGGTAATCAAGGAAGAACACAAGGGAGTAGAGCTTGCAAGGACATTGGAAACACCTCTCCCCAAGCACTACAAGAAAAAAGGCCTATGGCCACACTTTTTTTTGCCACGCTTTAAAAGCATAGCCAAAAGTGGTCAATGGCCACGTTTTTATGAGGGTGGTGATTGAATAGAGATTTGGCCACGGTTTTTTTTGCTATGCTTCAAAAGCGTGGCAAAAGGAGTCAATGGCCACGCTTTTATGAGGGTGGCAATTGATTCAAAATTTGGCCACGCTTTTATTTGTCACGCTTAAAAAGCATAGCCATAGAGTGAAACCAGCACGCTTTTGAAGCATGGCGACAGAATTTTATTATTGTAGCCCTTTGAAAGCGTAGCTATTTCTACAAGTATTTTGGCACACTTCAAAAGCGTGGCCAAAAGGTTTCCCAAAAAAAATTTCAAAGAACTCGCGCGCACTTAATCCTAAGCTCTTTGAGATAACCCTTCAATGTCCCTCAGCCCTAACTCATTCAAATACCCCTAAGCTCTTTCAGAGAACTCCTTCTTCAAACATTAAATCTATCAAAGAACCCTAACACTCTTCGTTGTACCTTACCCTAACCCCCTCTTCGTCGTGCCTCACCCTCACCCTCTGCTCACTTGCCGTCGTAAATCTTCTGTCGATGCTCCCTCCACTGCTGCTCCCTTCTGTCGCTACTAACCCCTAACCCCTCCGCTGCAGCTCTCTCTGGTACCGATCCTTTCCTCGTGCAGGGGCCTTTCCATCGATGCTTCATTGCTGGTTTTAAGAGCAGGTAAACCCTAAATCATAATCAGTGGTGATTAGTGAGTGAGGATTTGCGAGTTGGCAACGAGTTACCAAGTTAGGTTTTGAAAATTTGCTCATCCCTGGCTCGGAGCTTGTCTCGTTCCCGTTTACCTTCCCACAGAAGAAGATACTCTCATTCCCCTGTTTCTCACCGTCATGCTCACTCTCACTCTCGAAGGGATCGAACGTCCTCAAGGTCCTCTATCAATCTTCTTCTTCTGCAATTCCATTTCCAATCTCTTGGTTTCCGTTTCAACTTTGCTTTTGAATCATGGGATTAGTTCCGAATTTTCAGGAGAAGAAGCCAACAGGCGCCGCAGAAGCAGAACGCGATCACCGTCTTCACTGAGGCACCGCACAAGGCATAGAAGCAGAAGTACTTCCTCGCCCTCTCCTCCTCCTCCTAAATCGCGGAGTCTCAGTGTCGTTGCGAACCATCACAAGATCAAAAAAGACGAAGAAGAAAAGAGAAGGTAACTGATTTTTGTTATTTATCCCCTCATTTATTTATCTATTTGTAGTTTGTGTTCGTGATTTTGTTCCTGAATTGGTTGATAATTTAGTGTGTAATATTGGTGAGAAAATGTGAAATGAAGATAATTCTATTGGTTGAGACTGTAGCAATTTCTGATTCGTGCTTGCTAGTTTTAACTTTAATTTCTGAAGAATGCACTGCGCTGGAAATTGGGTATGTTGAAAATGCGTGATAATTTTATATGAGAAATTAATGTATTTTAGCAGTTATTCGATGCTTGCTAGGTTTTTGGGGACCTCAAATATAATTTCGAGAGGGTGAGCCTTTGTATTTCTACCGTTAACATGAATATAAAGATATAAATCTGATAGTAGTTTGGAGATTAGGTATGTGTGCGGATTAGAATAAGCTTATTTTTGTTTGACAAATCGATTATCATCAAAAGCTTCTTGAATGTGAGAGAATTTTTTAAAATGGTTTTAGAAAGTTAAATTTAGCATACTTGCAATCTAGGTAGATCTTTTGCAATGAATTTCCTTCTTCTCTAAGGGTGGGTGATGCCAATTTTAAAATGCAACAGGTTAATTTCATTCTTCGCTACTGGCTTTTCTGAAGGAAGCTACTGCCTTGTCCAACTTGTTTATTAGGATGAAATAATTGCTGCGTCGTTTATCTACTGTTCCACTTGAAACTTCATTTATTATTAACGCTAAGGAATGAAAATATGTCTTAGAATTCATGTTATTATTATTATGAGGGTATCAAACTATAGTGAATTAAAGTAGATTGAGGGAGGAATAATGAAATGTATTTGTTTATTTAACCTTGTTTGATTCCTAAGCATTGAAATTTCTGGCCTCAGAATTATTAAAACATATTGGAGTCTATAAATAAAACCTTTTCTCTTTCTTAGAGGTTTGTACCCTGAGATTTTGTCATGGTAATTTAATATTTCACCTACTTGTATGTAGAATTAGTCTTAACAATTCAATGTCACTTTTGTTTAGTTATGTCATTTCGTAAATTGCTAGCTATCTAGCTACCTCCCTTTGGAATAATTTTTGCAGTGTGAATATTTGGCTATTTAGTTTCTTCTCAAATTGTAGAATAGAAAGAATGCTTTTAATTGTCCGCACAGCGAAGGGGTGTCCTCATGTCGTTGTTGCTTTTAATTGTTTGCTTTGGGGACCAACTCTTTTTCCCCTTCGTGTCACACTACTTGTGGTCATTATTTTTATATCCATCCTTTTCATTTGTCTACAACTCTTAGTTCTTCAAAAATCATGATCGATTGTTGACACAGCAAAGCATCACCCATCACATGTATTTTGGGCAAGGGGACCTTGTTACATATTTTGCAAAGTAGACTAACTAAAATTTATTGATATCATATTTGGTGTAACCTTTTTGCTATTCGTATACTATGTAATGATATATTGATTTTTCTCGATTTCTTTTTCAGGTCAGTGTATGCTTTTTAAATCGAATAAAATTGAGCATGGTGATGAGTGAATTCTTTGATGGTATAGAATTTCACAATTGAAATCTCGTTGCAAGTATAGTTCTACACCAACAAATAATCCTCCCAATCAAAAATTTGGTTATTACAAGTACAAGCCCCAATAAGAAGTAACCGAAGTATTTAAACTCCGGGTTGTCTCACAACGAATTGCAATGAAATGCTCAATTATTGGCTATGAAGATGCAAGGGGATTGATTTTTAATTGGCAAGAAAATAAATGGGCAAGAAAATAGAAAAGCAAGAAAGTAAACAACAAGAACTAATAAAATAAAGGAAAGAACTCTTGGCTAGACATAGGTAATTGAGATCACCATCCTTGTCTACAAACCATATATTAACAATTATGAGGAACCAAGCTCATTAAGTCTACTTCCAAAAGCCTTAAGTACGTAATATCTTCTCATAGACTTGAAGTACGTCAAATGGCTTTGATCACATCAACCCATAAGTCCCAACCTATCTACTAATTAGATTAGTAGTGGGTTAGTATCAATGGATATCAAATTGATCACCAAGGGTTCTCAAATCACCAATTCAATGAGACCCAATGACTCAAGGTCACTCAATTCCCTTAGCCTAGGCCAAGAGTAAAGAAAACTACTCAAAATTTAGAGAAAACATTTCATCAAACACCTAGAGTGCAATAAAAGTAAATAGCACAAAATACAAGCATTAACAAAAGCCATAACTAGCATAGGCAAGAAATCAACAATAACAATCAAGATCAACATAAAAGAGCATGAAAACATAAAATTGCATTAAAGAAAACTAAGATCCAACAATGGTTCATCAACATAAAAGAGAGCAAAACAAAAAATTAACAAGAGAAACTAAGATTAGTACAATAGAATAATAAAATATGAAGAGAATTGAAATCAAAACAAGAATTGAAAAAGAAAATTGAGTGATTAACCTAACTTTACCCTAATTTCTATCCTAAATCTAGAGTGAGGAGAGAGCCTCTCTCTCTTGAATTCTACCCTAAAACATGATGAAAACTCAACTATGAATACTTGGTTCATTCCCCCTTCAATCCTTGGGTTCAATAGCATCAGAAATGAGTTGGATTGGGCCCAAAATGAGCTACAAATCGCTGGCCACAATTTCACTTTAGTAAATCACACTGCTCCATTGATGCATACATGTACAGTGCACGTATACATCCTTAAACACGAAGCAACTATGGCAAATTTTTTATCATTTTGAAGCCCCGGATGTTAGCTTTCCAATGCAATAAGAATCGCCTCATTTGGACCTCTGTAGCTCAAGTTATGATCGATTGAGTGCGAAGAGGTCAGGCTTGACATCTTTGCGGTTCCTTCATTTCTTCATGAGTTCTCCCACTTTGCATGCTTTTCTCCTCAGTTCTTCCATCCAATACTTGCCTTATGAACCTGAAATCACTCAAAAAAAATATGAAGGCATTGAATGGAATTAAAGTGAATTGAAATTAGCTATTTTAAGGCCTAAAAAGCATGTTTTCACATTTAAGCACAAATCAAGGGAGAATTGCAAAACCATGCTATTTCATTGAATAAATGTGGAAAAAGGTGATAAAATCACCCAAATTAAGCACAAGATAAACTACAAAATTGGGGTTTATCAAATCTCCCTACACTTAAACCAAGCATGTCCTCATGCTAAGAACAAAGAAGGATAAGAAAAAGGGTATGATCCTTTATTCAATGCAAATAAACTATATGTACCTATCTATATGAATGCAACTAAATGTAAAATGATTCTACCTACTTGGTTAAAAGTAAATCAATCTCCAAGAACATATATGAACAAGTAGGGCTAAGATCATATGACGATTCATGAATCCTACCAATTCAAATATCAAAATGAAGTTCAAATAGACTTGCAAGAAGAAAGCTCATGAAAGCCGGTAACAAGGAATTGAGCATCGAACCCTCACCGGAAGTGTATCCGCTCTATTCGCTCAAGTGTTAGGGTCGATTCACTCAATTCTCTTCTAATCATGCTTTCCATAATTTGTTTTTCGTCTAACAATCAACAATTATTCAATGAATACATACATTCATCATGAGAACTTATTCATTGGGTGTAATGGGGCTAGGGTAAAGGTGAGGATGCATATGATCAAGTGAGTTTGGAATTTGCAGCTTTGATTAACCTAAGCTCTTACCAAACACATATGACAACCTATAAAATTCTAATACACAACCTAGCTACCCATGATTCCCACTTTTTCACATACTCATGCATTTTTTTAATTCACATTCCATATGCATTGATTTTTATCAAACTTTACTTTGGGGCATTTTTGTCCCCTTTTTTATTTCTTTCTCTCTTTTTTCTTTTTCTATTTTTTTCTTTAATATATATATATATATATATGTTTTTTTTTCTTTATCATTTTTTTCTAAAGTATATACAAACATATCAATGCATATGGTTTTACATATGGTGCATGAATATATACCCAATTCCCAATATTTTTAACAAAAATAAAAATTACACTTTTACCTCAACCAATGTCCCAAGTTTCCCATACCCAAATGATACACACCCTCACTAGACTAAGCTAATCAAAGATCCAAATCAAGGACATTTATTGTTTTTCATTTAGGGGTAGTGATGTGCTAAAATTAAGAACAAAAGGGATTAAATAAGCTCAAATTGGCTAATAATGGTTGATGAAAGGTAGGCTATTTGGGTAAGTGAGCTAAATAAAATGATGATCTCAATCATATAAGTGCATTCATACATAAAATAATGGATATAAAGAATCAAACAAATCAAAGATTACAATCATAGGAAGAGAATAATGCACACAAGAATGGAAAATAAGTGGTTATAAGATGTAACCACGCAATTGGGCTCAAAACTCACATGCTTGTGTTCTTAGCTCAAAAACCATGTTCCAAAATAAATTCTTCAATCAAGTTCAACACAAAAGAAATTTTGTTTTCAAATTGGTAGGGTGCCCTAAAAACAGTTTCTTGAAAAAGAAATCATCACCCTAACCAAGTAGTCCTAACATAAAAAGGAAGTGGTAAAAATATTTACAAATTCTAATTAACATGCAATCTATCATACAATGCAACAACTAATCTAACAAAGACAAAAATTAAAAATTGGTGTTGAAAAAGGAAGTTGTTACCTATGGAGGTCGGTCAGACGACCTCCCCACACATAGAAATTTGCACCGTCCTCGGTGCATGCAAAGAAGAGCAAGGTGGATGGGTTACTTCAATTGATGAGCTTCTTCAAAAGGTTGTGCGGATGAACTTGTTTGTTGCCCTATTTAGAAGCTTTTCCTTTTTCTCTTTTGGTGGCCAACCTAAAAGGAAAGAAAAAGGAAGAAAATAAAGCCTACAACAAAGATAGCAAAGCATGTAGAACATAGGCGGGGGCTAATGCCAAATAAGAGTAAGGTTCACACTACATGTTAGCTACATATGTAAGTGAGAGAGCAATATAGGCAAAGGGCATATCAATTAATACTTGATGCAAGAGTAAAGTCAAAGCATAAAGAGCACTCAAAAGTATCAAGTTCAACTAGAAAGAGTGGGTCATGAAGGACATGCAAGTTCATATCAATGCACAAAGAATATAAGAGTCCTACAAGATTAAGCATTGATTTAAGAGTTTCATCAACCAACAATATGAAACAAGTCAAGAAGCACCAAAATTAACCAAGAAATTCTCAACAATTGAGTAAGAAAGTTCAACACCATTATTCAAATAAGAAGCTAAAAAAAAGAAGGTAAAAACAAGCTATAAAAACAAAATGAAAATGCAAAGACTAAAAGTATGAGAACGCAATGGACAACAGAAAATGGAAGATGAGAAAAAAACTCTTTTTTTTTTGCGACGTGGACGCGTCACGCACTCCCACGCGCCGATGCGCAGATTGGCAGAAGGATGCGTACGCGCCATCCGCGCTTACGCGTGGATGCAGCAGGGACAATCCACGCGTACGTGTCATGCGTGCTTATGCACGGATTGCCTGACACAAAGTAGGCATAAAGTGGGCACAACTCTCGGGTTTTAGTACTAGGAGTTGTGAAACCACACCGACGCGCGCGGGTGCACCGCGCGTGCGCGCCGATGCCCGCTTGTTTTTTTTTTTTTTCAAAAATAGGGCACTCTCCTAATCTACAAGCATTCTAAAACAATCAAAAATCAAATTTAACAAAAAATCTTTTTGGTTTTTGAAAAATTTTCAAATACACTAAAACAAAACTTATACTACAAGTAAAACACTACCCAACAACAACTAAGCTGCAACTTAAGGCACAAATCTAATAAAACAAACCAACAACCAAAATATTAAAACAAGAGTATGCAAAGAAGAAAACTACCTAACAATGGCAACCCAATTCATCCATTGATTATATTTACAAGAGAATGGAAATAGTTTACCATGGTGGGGTGTCTCCCACCTAGCACTTTTAGTTTAAGTCCTTAAGTTGGACATTTGGTGGGGGGTCTTGCTAGGGTGGTTTATCCTTGAATTCATCCTTGAATCCCCACCATTGTTTGCATCTCCAATGTCCACCGGGATCCCAAATTAGGCGCACAAGGCCTTCAAGTAAGCTTAGGTAGATGGCAAGGCCCCAAGCATTTTGATTGTTGACATGAATTCTGGGGTCCCAAACCTTGTTCTTGCACCCATCTTCTCGTTCACTACCATAGTTAAATTTGGGTGATAAGGCTTGTGAATTCTCAATTAAGGATCCAAACATTCTCCTAGACCCATGAAATTTAGTTTTACACCAACCATTGCCATTCAACTTTGAGCATGCAACCATCATGAACTTAGAGTGATGTTTCCAACCATTACACAACTCTTTCTTACTCCTATCTCCACAAAGGGCTCTAAGTTGACCATCATTTTCAAGCAAACCATATTCAAGTGAGAAAGTAAAGCTTAAGGATAAGAATTTTACCCACTTGAATGTTGTGTTGGATAATGGTGACTTAGGAAGGGGTGGTCCCAATGATCTTGCAAGCTCCACTCCCTTGTGTTCTTCCTTGACTATCTCCACCTCTTTACAACTTTCCTCAACTTCAACCTCTTCCTCTTGGTGGCTTGCTTCCAATTCAATTTCTTCTTCATTGCTCACCAAAGGCATGAGAGGTTGTGCATCTTCTTCTTTGACCTCAATTTCAAGCCCATTGTGAGAGGATTCAATTGTAGATAGGAACTCCTCAATGATTGAATCCATCTCTTGATCAACCTCTTCAAAGTCTTCAATCATGATATGCTTTGGAGGTTGTACACCCTCCTCAACATCGACATCAAGCATCTTGGAAGAGGGCTCTCTAATTCTACATTCTTATGGACTTCCAACATCTCCTAGGTCTTCAACCACTCCTTCTGGCTCAATTATCTTAACTTCCTCCCCTAGTGACAAATCTTGCTTCAACTCCTCTTCTTCACCTTGAAGCTCCAAAATCACTCCCTCATTAAGCTCCTTGGTTGCTTCTCCACATTCAACAATGGAAGTGCCTTGATCGCGCGAGCTTAGGTAGGATGAGTACAAGTTGTTAACGGCTTTTGCCATGATGGCAATCTTGGCTTCTATCTCCTTGAACTCCTTTTTTGTCCCCTCTTGTTTCCTTTGGATATGAGAGTCAAGATCTCCTAGTTCTAACATGAGAGCTTCATCGGGGGGTGGTGGTGGAAGAGAGGGTTCATTCTTTGAGGGGAAGGCATTGTGGTTGGAAGGTGGTTCATATTGGTAAGGGTATGGAGATGGGGTATATGGAGGTGGTTCTTGGTAGTAGTTGTGTTGGAATTGTGGTGGTTCTATGTACGGTTCATATGGCTCATAAGGTGGTTGGTAAGGTGGATAACACTACAAGAAAAACACCCATTCAACCACACTTTTTTTAAGCTACATTTGAAAAGCGTAGCCTATTTCTAGAATAGGCTACGCTTTTTCGCATGGTGCCCTTTTATAAGAGAAAAGGAAACACTATTGAGGCATTACTTCAAAAGCGTCTCCTTAGAAATTTTAAATATCACTTATAAAGCGTAGCCAAATCTAAAAAGCTATGGGTACACCTTTTAAACCAAAGGGAACGCTTTTAAAAAGTAACCATTTGTTAAGTTTTGGGTGTGCTTCAGAAGTGTCTCCTAATATTAAAATATCAAATAAACACTTAGAGAAATTTTGTTTACCCTCGATCACCCTCGGTTCCTCCTCACTCACGCAACACACACCCTCATCCTCACTCAACAGAGACAAAAAAGAGGGAAGAAATCAGAAAGCTAAGGGGGAGAACGGGAAGAAGAAGAGAGGAGAGGGAAGGAAGGAGAGAACGACGGCGGCTAACTGGCTAGGGCTCTGCCGTTGTCGTCGTCGAATGCCAGTGACAGAGAGAGAGCTTGAGGAAGAGAGAAAACGCAATGGAGGAGAGAAGAAAGGGGTGCTCTGTCGCCGCTGAAGCTCCACCGCCGCTGCTAGGGCTTGTTGTCGTCGCCGTTCTGCCACCGCCAGGCTGCTGTATCGCCACTGAGGATCTCGAAGGGATGTCTCGCCGCCGTTGTGCTCTGTCGCTGCGCTGCCGTCGACTGGAGCTCGCCGCTGAGCTGCTGCACCGTCTCCAAGCCGTTGCGTCACCGCTCATCTCTTCTTCACCATCGCCGCTCATCACCATGGTTGTATCCTCTGTCACCAGGTAAGCATTCTCTATTCTGTAACCTCTCTTTCTCGCTCATTCTGTAACTCACTCTCACTTTTCAGTTCGAAGGTGTGTATAGTTTTGATAGTGGCTAATCGAGATAGAGAAGGTATGTATCAATTTTCAATTGGTTCTGTGAATTTTTGGGGGGTTTTGGGTACTAATTTTAGGTTTTCAATTAGTTTAGTATCTTAAGGAAAAATTAGTGAAAAGAACAGGTTTCACATTGAAATATTCTGATTGATGTCTTGGTTCATACGCATTCCTTGAACATAGTGGTTGCTTTCAATTTCCAGCTTCAAGCTATATTCCTCTCTGATGCTTTTTTTGGTTATGTTTTCTTTGCTTTGGGTGTTTTACATGGAATTAAGCTGTGTTTTTTGTAGGCAAACAAGATTTAATCTGTTATTTATCTGATTGATTATTGTTTTTATTTTTATGTTGGTTTTGGTGTACAGATATAAAATCAGGACATGGATTTGTTGTTGGAGATGAAGGGTACAGGCAGGACAGTGACATTCAGAAAGTTAAGCTTTCAAGGGAGGCATTGACACAGCTCTCCAAGTTAGTTGAGTCCAGAGTTAGTATAGGGTGAGTATCTTTTTTTTTGTGCAGCTTATGAGAATTTTTTTCATCCTAATTGATGTTGGAACCTGAAAGTGCTCATTCAGTTGTTTAGGTGATGATGATATTTGGATTGATAACATCAGATAAATGTGTGAAGCTCTAAACAATTGAGTGAATTTATATGGTTTTATGTTTCCTTTTTTGATGATTGCTTTTGTAATTGACAAGTTCCATATCGATATCGTCTAGGAATATGGCCAAATAGCATTCTCCTATGAAATTGCTTTTAGAGTTGAGTCAAGTCCATAATTCTAAATTGGTAACAAAACTTATTGTTTGCTTCATGTTGTAATTGACTGCATTTTATATATAATTAAATGTTAGATTTGAGATTCCTGTAGTATAACTAATACCTTATGAACTATGTTCTGTTTCCTCTGGTTGAGATTATTTACTGAATTTTGATTCTAACATAGCATAACTTTTCTTGTTAGAAATCTAAGTCAGATTTTTCTTGTGCAGTCTCGATACGATCTTAACACTATTCTATTCCTTTTGGAATTGGGGCTGCTACCAGGTTAGATTAAATACTATCTACCATAAATCTTCTATTTGCATATCTAGAAGCTGTGGATGGCAGCACCTTGGGCCTTTCATAAATCTAAGAGCATTCTACCTATGTGGGATTTCACTTGCTGCAACATTGGCATTTTGGGTCAAATTAAGAGGTAAAGAACTTTGGATTGGTATGACCATCTTTTCTAAGTTTAAACAGCATCCTCCCCCTCTCCCTGTAACTTATATTTGTCAATTTGCACCAGGTTCCATTTTTTTCTGATCTTGTAGCTGATGAAGTCTCTAGGTTAACTTTAATTTTGTTGTTTAGATTTTGTATGAATTTAATTAGACTTGAATTTTTAGGTTTAACTTAGTTTGAATTAGGATTTCAAATTAGAATTAGCTTTAGTTAGTGAACTTTGAACATGTTATTCTAGTTCTTGAGTGTTGTATTGTTGATGGTTTGGATAATAATTCTTGACTTATTAGTTCTCATATTTATGAGAACAGCTTCTGCTATCATGAATGTGAAGTCAAATTATGGGATAAAAAGAAATTGGCAAGGAGATCCATGCATTCCACTAAGTTACATGTGGGATGGTGTTAATTGCAGCTATGCTGGTTCTTCTTCTCCAAGGATCATATACTTATAAGTTTTAGTTAATTTTATAGTAGATGAAACTACATAGTTTTCTCTTGGATGAAATTGATGAAACTTATTTATAATCATGATGGTTGTAGGAACTTATCTTCCAGTGGTTTAACTGGAAATATAGCATAAGCCATATCCAATTTGAAGTTAATAGGATATTTGTAAGTCACTGAATCCATCAGATGTACAATTATAGATGCTGAGGTATAAATTTCAAGAGTTGAGTAAAAATAATTTGTTCCAATTTCAGGGATTTATCAAACAACAGTTTGACAGGATCAGTGCCTTATTTCTTATCTCAACTTCATTCCTTGAAAGTTCTGTAAGTCAGATATTTTCATATTGAAAACTTATTTCTGAATGAATTTATAAAATAAAAAAATAAGTGACAACACAACATTTTTCCTCCAATGAAGGAACCTGGAAGGGAATCAGCTAACAGGAGCAGTTCCAATGCAACTCAGAGCGAATTCAAATAATGGCATGCTCAAAACCAGGTATGTTTTATAGTTTATACCTTAAATTTCAGTTCCAAATAGTAATATTTTCTATTACTAACATGTTTATTAAACACTTAGTGTGCAAGTTTCATTTAAAAAGAAAGTTTTATTATTAGTATGTTTGACATTCAAGGAAACAGTAAAGACAAGCAATGCTATTTCAATTCAATCTTTAAAGTAGTAAGAGAAAAATTGTACCGTAGGTTCTAGCTAGTAGTGTAACATCCAAAACAAGGTGTTACACCTTACACGTATCTAACTTTGATTTTGTCGTCAAGTTATTTAAGCGGTTATATCCTATCATCACTTTCAAGTTTCAAACCTTCAGCATCTCACTCTTTTAGATCTTTCAACAAATTAGTTATTAAGTTGTTGTAAAAATCGTATTGCACCTCTTTTACTTTAATTATCAGGTTTTTTTTTTTGTTGTCACTTGGTTGTGTCTTTTAATTACCAGTTTGTAAAATGTCTAGTCTTATTGTAGTGCAACTTTTGTTGATTACTAAGCAGTGCTTTTATTATTATTGTAAATGCAAGTTTTGGAGGAAATCAAGGTCTTTTTTATTCAGGTTCATGCAGCAATAGTAATAAAGTTGTGGTTCCATTGGTGGCATCACTAGGTGGAGGTTTTGTTATTCTAGCAACAACAATCACTTCTTTCTTCATATTCAAAAGACATAGAGGTACATGATAATCTTCTATGTTTGGTTTAATTTCTAAGACAGTTAGCTTTATATTTTACTCAATGCATTGTTTCCACATACAGTAACCTCTGAAATGGGGAATCTGAGAGCATATTCAAGAATAAAGATGGAGTTAGAGTCAAATAAACAGCAATTTAGCTATGTTGAAGTCCAAAAAATTACCAAAAATTTTTAAAGGGTTGTGGGAAAAGGAGCATCTGGAACAGTGTATCATGGCTATGTAGGTGATACTGAAGTTGCTGTCAAAATGCTGTCTCCTTCAGACTCAAACTCAGCCTAAGCATATCTACAATTTCAAGCACTATTCACCCGGTGAGAACAATAGAAGAGGAGAATCTTGATTATGACAGTAATGCTTGCTCATCCAGCTTGATTTTTAATAGTCCCTCCTAGAAAAATGCTCTTTAGGCCAGATTTTGAGATGGATAATTGATTTAGAATATGTTTAATTTAGTGGGTATGTTTAATTTAGTGTGAGATGTATAAATATTTAAAATGATGTTCATTCCAATACTTTTGGTTCATTATAAATATATTTTTTGTTGGAAGATCATTTTTATTATTTAAAGAAATTATTTATTATTATGCATTTATTTTTATTTTATAATATTTAACTCATTTAATTAAAAATATAAAATGATACATGTAATCATATTACTAAATATTATGTACAAAAAATTATTAGAATATATATATATATATATACAGAAAATTTTAAAAAAAAAAGAGGGACCTAAGGCTACACTTATAAATGGTAGCCATAGTATACAATGTGGCTACGCTTTACAGGTGATGCAGTAGCATTGAAAAGCGTAGCCTATTCTGGCAAAAATAGAAGCTGAAAAGCGTAGCCTTTGGTCCTGGACAGCATCACTTGAAAAGCGTAGCCTATTCCCAAACGCCAAAAGCGTAGCCCTTGGTGCAGAAAAGCGTAGCCTTTGAGAATAGGCAACGGCCGAATAGGAATCACCCCAAAAAGCGTAGCCGTAGCCTAAAAAGCGTAGCCGTAGCCTAAGGCATCATTTTTTTTCACTTTTGGCTACACTTTTCAAGTGTACCTGAATGGGTGTTTTTCTTGTAGTGTAAGGATTAGGGCCATATGAAGGTGTTTGGTGGTATAGGGCTTGTGAGTAAGGTGGTTCAAAGTTAGGTTGAGGTGGTGGTTCATAGGCGTGTGGTGGTGGTTGTTGACAATTGCAATAAGGATCACCACATCCATTATATTGATATGCATTAGGATTGAAATTATACCTATAAGAGACCGGAGGAGGTTGTTGCCAAGAAGGGTGATCAATCCTTTGAGGCTCCCTCCACCTTTGATGTTCCATCCTTGATGCATGTTATCATTGTAGCTTCTATTCCCTACAACATAATTTGAGCCAAACTCATAGCCAAAGTGAGGATGCGAATTCATAATAGCAAATAAAAACAAAAGCTAACAAAATTAAGCAACAAAGTCCTAAAGCTAACAAAACTAACAAATAAGCAAAAAGGCAAATATATTCACAATATTCACAATAGCCAATAATATAACACCATTGCAACTCCCCGGTGATGGTGCCATTTTGATGAGTGAATTCTTTGATGGTATATAATTTCACAATAGAAATCTCGTTGCAAGTATAGTTTGACACCAACAAACAATCCTCCCAATAAAAAATTTGGTTATCACAAGTACAAATCCCAATAAGAATTAACCGAAGTATTTAAACTCTGGGTCGTCTCACAAGGAATTGCAATAAAATGCTCAATTATTGGCTATGAAGATGCAAGGGATTTGATTTTTAATTCGCAAGAAAATAAATAGGCAAGAAAATATAAAAGCAAGAAAGTAAACAACAAGAACTAATAAAATAAAGGAAAGAACTCTTGGCTAGACATAGGTAATTGAGATCACCATCCTTGTCTACAAACTATATATTGACAATTATGAGGAACCAAGCTCATTAAGTCTACTTCCAAATGCCTTAAGTACGTAATATCTACTCCTAGACTTGAAGTACGTCAAATGGCTTTGATCACATCAACCCATAAGTCCCAACCTATCTACTAATTAGATTAGTAGTGGGTTAGTGTCAATGGATATCAAATTGATCACCAAGGGTTCTCAAATCACCAATTCAATGAGATCCAATGACTCAAGGTCACTCAATTCCCTTAGCCTAGGCCAAGAGTAAAGAAAACTACTCAAAATTTAGAGAAAATATTTCATCAAACACCTAGAGTGCAATAAAAATAAACATCACAAAATGCAAGAATTAATAAAATCCATAACTAACATAGGCAAGAAATAAACAATAACAATCAAGATCAACATAGAAGAGCATGAAAACATAAAATTGCATTAAAGAAAACTAAGATCCAACAATGGTTCATCAACATAAAAGAGAGCAAAACAAGAAATTAACAAGAGAAACTAAGAAGATTAAGACAATAGAACACTAAAATATGGAGAGAATTGAAATCAAAATAAGAATTGAAAGAGAAAATTGAGAGTGATTAACCTAACTTTACCCTAATTTCTATCCTAAATATAGAGAGAGGAGAGAGTCTCTCTCTCTAGAATTCTACCCTAAAACAGGACGAAAACTCAACTATGACTACTTGGTTCATTCCCCCTTCAATCTTTGGGTTCAATAGCATCAGAAATCAATTGGATTGGGCCCTAAATGAGCTACAAATCACTGGCCACGATTTCACTTTAGTAAATCACGCCGCTCCATCGGCGCGTACGCATACAGTCCCCGTATGCGTCCTTAAACGCGAAGCAACTATGGCAAATTTTATATCATTTTAAAGCCCCAGATGTTAGTTTGCTTTCCAACACAACTGGAACCGCCTCATTTGGACCTCTGTAGCTCAAGTTATGATCGATTGAGTGCGAAGAGGTCAGGCTTGACATCTTTGCGGTTCCTTCATTTCTTCATGAGTTCTCCCACTTTGCATGCTTTTATCCTCACTTCTTCCATCCAATACCTGCCTTATGAACCTGAAATCACTCAACAAACATATCAAGGCATCAAATGGAATTAAAGTGAATTGAAATTAGCTATTTTAAGGCATAAAAAATCATGTTTTCACATTTAAGCACAAATCAAGGGAGAATTGCAAAATCATGCTATTTCATTGAATAAATGTGGGAAAAGGTGATAAAATCCCCCAAATTAAGCACAAGATAAACCACAAAATTGGGATTTATCACATGGTCAATGTTATTTTATTGCCAATAGTTAATTTTAAGGGTCAGATTTAAAGAAGGGGGTTCTTTGTAAGTGGAATAAAAGAAACAAGGCTTTTGTTGCTGAAAGGAGGAGTTACTATTACATTGTTTTGCTGTTTTCTAGCTCAAGGGATAAAAAGTGCGGTGATTTCTTCTTGGCTCATCAATTATTTGATGAGGTTAGAAGCTATGGATTATTCATTCTTTGTTTCTTTCAACTTTAATTTGTTGCTGAAATTCAGTGGATTTATATCTATTTATATCTATAGAAAAAAAGAAAAATTAATAATGAATGGTAGGCCATGGAGTCCACATTCAGTTGTCGGACATTGTAGTTTAGTGGTCTTGTAACATTTTTTTTTACTTTTTCTATATTTGCATGAATTTTATTTTGTTTTATTAAGTGAAGAATTATACTTATCTTCTTAATTTATTACACATGTGCTAATTTCTCTAGGAAGAGATGACATTATGAATTGTGATACTAATTATTATGAACCTGAAAAGCTTGCACTATTGGTTGTTCTTACTGACCAGTATGTAGCTCTTGACATTTAACTAATTAATATTCCGTAGATAAATAAAACACAAAAATCTATCCAAGTTAAAGAGAGAGAGTAAATCAGAATATTCTGATTTTGTTATACTCTATGTGTAATTTGGTCTTCAATTTATGAGTAGAGGAAATTGGTTTTGTGGCTATGAAAATTAAATATATATCTCACATTAATTAATGTTTACAAGGTTAGAAGCTATAGGTTCTAATGATTTCACTATCACTTTCTTTGCGTCACACAGTTGTTGGATTAGATCATATGATAAGGCATGTTGGTAAGTGGTAATCGATGCATGTGCTGCTAGTTTGGTAAATGGTATGGCAACGGTAATTTGAATGAGGTTCAAGCATTCCTCTGCCTTATTATGATGTGAGTACTGAGTAGTTTGAATTCCATGAGCATAACATTTAACATCAACACAGTTTTTACTGAGCAAAACTTCAAATCTTGCAGCAAAACTTCTAATCTTGCAAGAACCAAGTACAGAGACATTCAGTGTGGTGGCCACTACTACTCAACTTAAGAGCACACCTGAGACTTTGATTTCTTCCCACAAAACAGGTTCTTAATGATATTGTCCATTTCTTTCTCTTTGATTTTTAATTAGGAGAATGTACAAGATTTCTCTCAACTTTCTCTTTGACTGTCAAATGATGAAGGAAGCTTTACAATCAAATGAACAGTGATCTTAATTACTTTTATTTTCTATTACATTATATAATCATGTTTTGATTTTGTCATATGTGTGTTAATAAAATTAACGAGGCTCATGTGCACCAATTTAGTTATATAACGGGCCAATTTATATTGTCACTGCACCTAACTTAGCTATAGGATATTAAGCCGTTAGTTAAGAACAATTAAAGTTGCGAACGTTAAAGAGTAATCTTATTTGCTCACTTATATATCCATGATTAGCTAGCTAGCTTGACCCTTTTTTTATTTTTTGGTTTGATACATTTACTAATGGTACTAATAATTTTACTAGTTAGTAGTGCTTAATCTATAATATATGTCTTTTTATTTTTTGGTTCGATATAAGATGCACTAACACAACAATATTTAAAATTATGCAGGGCAGTGGTGAAAACAATTTCGTTCAAAATGGATGATCAGCAATAATGAAGACTCATATTTTGTAACGAAGTGTAAAGGAAGTAGATAATGTAACCCATGTTGGAATTGTAATTCATGTATTAGGAATTCATGAGTAGTTATGACTTTGATTTTTGGTATTTTGTTAAAGCATGTCATGTGATCAAACACACTTTTTTTGGTGACAAGTTTATGAAGCAAAGATTAGTTGATTTAAAATTACTGGTCATTGTTTATATTTTTAAAATTATTTATGAATTGTTTATATTTTTAAAATTATTTATGAATTTTGTAAGGTTTATTTATTAAAATAGAATAATAGGTTACTGAACTAACTTATAGCCACGTTTTAAAAGAGTGGCCATATTGTACAGTACCCATCAACAACCACACTTTAAAAGCGTAGCCGTATGTCCCTCTATTGGCACGCTTTGAAAGCATAGCCGTATGTCCCACTATTAGCACGCTTTAAAAGCATAGCCATATATCTCTCTATTAGCACGCTTTTAAAGCGTAGCTATATCTTGCTATTGGCACGCTTTAAAAGCGTAGCCATATCTGGCATATATGGCTACGCTTTAAAGCGTGGCAATATTTAAAAGCGTGGAAAAAAATAAAGTGTGGCGATAGGTCACCAAAAGCGTAGCGATAGAGCAACCGGCACCCTTCCAATTGTGACCCTTTCAAAAGCGTACTGGTCGCTCAAAAAGCGTGGCGAAAAGCTATCGCTACGCTTTTTCAACTTTTTGCTACGCTTTAAAAGCGTAGCAAAAAAAGTGTTTTCTTGTAGTGAAGCCATCAGCATCCATTCTTTCATTCAAGTGGGTAAATCTCTTATCCATAAGCTTTATAATCCCACTTGAATATGGGTTTCTTAAGATGGATGGTCAACTTAGAGCTCTTTGTGGCTTTAAGAGCAAAAGGAAGATGGTTAGTGGTTGGAAACATCACTCTAGGTTCATGATGGTTACATGTTCAAGGCTTAATAGCAAGGGTTGGTGTAGAACTAGAATGCGTGGGTCTAGGATGATGTTTGGTCGCTTGAATGTGAATTCCAAGATTATGGCACCCAGATGGATTAATGATGATCAACTTGAAGACGGGTGTAGAAACAAGATTTGGGATCCAGGAATACATGAGCATCTAATTTGGGAGCCCTTAGCTTGTGCGGAACTCCATCAAAGCTTAATGGCATTAATTTTGAAGAATGGAGCTTATTGGAAGTCCAAGCATTGGTGGAAGTTCAAGGATGAATACAAGCACAAGCCACCATGACAAGGAGCCCACCAAATGTCTAACTTAAGGACTTTAAATAAAAGTGCAAGGTGGGAAACACCCCACCATGATAAAATCTTTTCATTTTTCTCTTTTGTAAATATTGGTAATTAGCTTAATTTCAAGTTTTGTTTGGTTTATTGAGTTTATTTGGGAGTCTAGTATGTTAAATAAGGTTATATGGTGTTTTGGTAGCTGTTTGGAGGTTTGAAATGCTTCGTTTGATGCAAGAACTTGGAAAAATTTTGAAAAATAGAGCACCATGCTACGCGTACGTGTCACCCATGCGTACACATGACCGCAAGTTTTTCGCCTACCCACACGTACGCCTCGTCCACACGTACACGTGGCAACCAATTTTTCATGCTCCCATACAAATTCCAGAGAGTTGCGCAAGTTTTGGACTGGAATTGTGCCTCTATCACAAAGTCCAACCATGCGTACGCGTCACCCTGCGCGTGCGCGTCGCCTCTTTGATTTGTCTATCATGCGTACGCATGACCCACACGTACCCGTCGCACCTATTTCATATCACCACGCCTACGCGTCACACCACGCGTACGCGTGAAGCCTGCCCTGTTTCCCCACTCTTCTTTTCTTCTCTTCTTTCCATTTCTTTCTCTCTTCTCTCTTCTCATCTTTTCTTTCCACCCTTCAACCATCATCCAACACTACCAATCACCATCTATCACCAACTCTTTTTGTTCGTTATTTAGTTAGTTTAATTTTTGTTTAATTTTCTATTTTCATTATAAGTGTTGGATTATTGATTTTGTTTATTGTTCGTTGCTACTTATTAACTTGATGCTATTCATTGTTGGATTCTTAATTGAGGTTATACTTTGTTGCTTGGTTTTGAGCTCTTAATTCTTAAGTTTTTGAATACTAAGTACATGTGACAATGCCTTTAAGCATCTTAACTCTTTTGAATTGCATGATTTGGCCACCATGCATTCATCATCTATTGTTAGGCAATTGTGTGTTATCAATACATTTTTTGTTAGGTGATGCTTGTTTATGATTGACCCTTATTTACATCACCTATTTTATGTATTGAGATTTTGGAATGGTGGAATTGGATTGAAAGCTTACCGAGTGACATATTTTTTAGCTTTGTAAAGCTTTGTGGACCATGCTTGCTATGTGGTTGATTTTCACTTCTATCTCTCTTTTCCTAAGTTCCATAGCATCCGTGTGTTCCACTTTTATGTCACTTAGGTGTTGCAAACAAACTTCAATATGTGTCATTGTTTGATGTGCGAGCTCTCTATTTTAATTGGTTCATTCAAGTTTCTTTGCACATCAATCAATGTGGATTCATTATCCAATTCATAATTGCTTGATTTTTGCTTGAATGCTTTTATGCTTCTTTATTGCTTGTTTGGTTGTCTTAACTTACAAGTTTCCTATGAAGCATCTCAAGCACACTAGAATGAGTGAAGTGCATGTTCCTTTTATGTAATTGTGACATAGCTCTCTATGCTAATGTTTCTGTTCTAAACGGTGCCCAATTTAGAACTCACATATTTGTCCATTAATGTCACACTATTCACTCATGTCATTCTAGTGATTTACCTCATTCCAACAATATATGCTTCCTTGCTTTTACATTTACTCTTCTTACTATCTTGTCTTCTATTTTCAAGATAAGTCACCATAAGCAAAAAATGGAAGTGGGAGAAATAACATGCAGCAGCCGGTTGACCCACCAGCTGAAGGTGGCAATCCAGAAAGTTGACGTACCCCCTTGCTCATCTTTGAATGCACCGAGGACGGTGCAAACTTTTAAATGTGGGGAGGTTGTCCAACCGATCGGCCATTTTTCGATGACAAATTTCTAATCCCAACACTTTTGCATTTCATTTTTTTTAGGTCTTTTAGGATTTTTGTTGCATTTTCTAGGTTTGCATATATATATATATATATATATATATATATATATATATATATATATATATAAGCTTAGTCAAAATAATTAAATTTTTTAAGAAATTTATCTATAAGACACCCCAATTGATTTGAAAAAAAAATTAGAACTTGCTTGAATTATATATTGTGGATCATGTTTTTGAGCTAAGAGCACATAAGCATGTGAGTTTTGAGCCTAATTGTGTGGTTATATCATATAACCACTTATTTCCATTCTTGTGTGCATTATTTTCTTTCTATAATTGTAATCTTTGATTTGTTTGATTCTCTATGTCCATTATTTTATGTATGAATGCACTTATATGATTGAGGCCATTATTTCAATTAGCTCACCTACCCAAATAGCCTACCTTTCATCAACCATTGTTAACTAACTTTGAGCCTATTTTAATCCCATTTGTTCTTAATTTTAGCACATTACAAGCCTTAAAGCGAAAATTAATAAATGTACCTTCTTTGGAATTTTGATTAGCTTAGGCTAGTGAGTGTGTGTATCATTTAAGTGTGGGGAAACTTGGGAACATTGGTTGAGGTAAAAGTGTATTTTGAGTTTTTCATTGAAAACATTGGGAATTGGGTACATACTCATGTGTTAATTAAATGTAAAACCATATGCCTTGATACTTGGCAAAAAAGAAAAAAATATATATACAAAATAAAGAAAAATAGATATCAAAAGAAAAATAAAAAAAAAGGAAAAAATATATATAGAAAAAGAAAACCAATAAAAAGGGGACAAAAATGCCCCAAAGTGAAGCAATAATATCAATGCATATGTGATGTGAAATGAAAAGAATGCATGAGTGTGTGGAAAAAGTGAAGAATCGGTAGTTAGGTTTGCTTTAGAATCCTATAGGTTGTTATATAGGTTAGGTGGGAGTTTAAGTTAATCAAAGATTCAAATTCTAGTCCACTTAACCATATGCATCCTACCTTGACCCTAGCCCTATTACAACTTATGAAAAGACCTCATGATATGTGTATGCACGCATTGAATAGCTGTTGATTGTTAGATGAAAAATAAATCTTAGAAAGCTTGATTAGCGGAGAATTGAGTGAATCAACTCTATACACTTGAGCGACTAGAGCGGATATACATCCGGTGAGGGTTCGATTGCTCAATTACATGATTTCACCTAGAATCATCACTTTTCTTGCAAGTTTGTAAAATCTTTTAATAACTCAATTCAATTGTGGTTTGACTTGGTTGTTAATACATTTAGCCCTTGTGTGAATATATGCTTTCTTGGAAATTGATTTATTTTGACCAAAAAGTTGCATTCATTTAGATAGTTGCATGTAGGTAGGTTGCATCTAGATATTTTGCATTGAATAAATGCTAATACCCTTTGTTTCTTTCTTGGTTTATCATGAGGACATGCTTAGTTTAGGTGTGGGGAGGTTGATAAACCCCATTTTTAGGGTTTATCTTGTTCTTAATTTAGAGGATTTATCAACTTTTCTCACATTTATTCAATGAAATGGCATGGTTTCATGACTTTCTCCTAATTTGTGCTTAAGAGTGAAAACATGATTTTTAGGCCTTCAATTGGTTAATTTTAATTCACCTTGATTCCACCCGATGCCTTGATATGTCTGTTAGTGATTTCAGGTTTAAGAGGCAAGGAATTGATCAAATGAGTGAAGAGAAAAGCATGCAAGTGGACAATTCATGAAGAAATGAGCTTGTAGAGATTTCAAGTCAACGCGCACGCGTGAGTGACACACGCGTGTGAAAAGGTCATTTGTCAATGACGCGTACGCGTGACATGACGCGTACGCGTGACAAGGAGAATTGCAAGATGAAGTGTACACGTGATCGACGCGTACGCGTGGCAAGAGGCACGTGACCTCATTAAAGACAATTCGCTAGGGGCAATTTCTGAGCTTCCCAGGCCCAGATCCAACTCATTTCTGAGGCTACTTCATGCAGAATTCAAGGGGGGAGCAATTAGTTTAGTTTTTCACCATGCTTTAGTTAGTTTCTAGAGAGAGAAGCTCTCTCTTCTCTCTAGAATTAGGTTAGGATTAGGTTAATTTCTCTTAGATCTACGTTTAATTCCTTGTTTCCATCTTGTTTTCCTTTCAATTTCTTGTTGTTACATCTATGCTCTCTTAGTTTTCTTGTCAATTTCCCTTTTGATGTCTTTTTTTTGTTGATACACTATTGTTGGATTTTGATTTCCTTTTAATGCAATTTACATTTTATGTTTCTTTATGTTTAATTGCTTTGTTGATGTTAATTCCTTGCAATTGGTAGTTGTTAGATTTTATTCATGTTGTCATTTTATCTTGCTTTCTTTTTGTGCCTTTCAAGTGTTTGATAAAACACTTGGAAGGATGTTAGAGTAGAATTTATGTGTTCTTAGCTTGGGATGGTAACTTAGGTGAACTTGAGTTGCTAATATCCAAGTGATTGATAATTGGTGTCCACTAAGTTAGTTAGTGAGGTGGCTAGGACTTATAGATTAGGATTCATAAAGCTCATTTGACTTTCCTTTACTTGTTAGAGGATGACTTAATGGGATTGATCCTTGCAATTATCATGTTGTGATTACTGACAAGGATAAAGATCCTTAACCATCAACCCTTGCCAGGACCCTTTTTATCATTTGAGTTTCCTTTACTTTCTTTCCATTTATTTTTTCTTGTCCTTTATTCAAAACCCCAAAAATACTTATCCCATAACCAATAACATGAACACTTCCCTGTAATTTCTTGAGAGTTGATCCGAGGTTTAAATACTTCGGTTATTTTTATTGGAGTTTGTACTTGTGACAAACAAATTAAACTTTGATTGAGGATTGTTGTTGGTTTATAACTATAATTGCAACGAGATTTCATTGAGAAATTCTTTACCGACAATTTCCCTTCATCAGTCACTCCTTTCTCTTATTGTTCGGTGGATAACGAAGAAATAAATGAAGCATAAGTGATGAGTAATGGAAGTAAGGAAACATGTGTAATTGTTGCTTTATATATATAAAGGAAACGTGACATTGGTTTTAAATATATGTGTATACATGCACAGATTTCGTTTTTTTTCTTTTGTTCCTTTAGAGGCTTCGGCCATAATAATAATAATAATAATAATAATAATAATAATAATAATAATAATAATAATAATAATAATAATAATAATAATAATAATTGATCTAATCATTATAACTCGGCGGCTACAAGCTATAATTCAGATATTAGGTCAAGTTAAGGTTTTTATGACTCACAAATTACCAACACATAACTCGGTTGTTATATCTATAACTTGGTCGTCATACCTCAAACTCGGCCATTACAGTCTGGTCCATTCCGTATTACTCGGCAACTGCTACCTGTTACTCAGAGAACAAATATTGATCTATTACCTATACCTCGGCCCAAATTTACCTCTTCATCCGTTAGCTATAGCTCGACCTAATTATACCTATAAATTAGAATCCAAGTGAGAAGGTGACTAATATTTAGTTAGAGAGACTCTCGGCTATAATAGAATCATTTGAATATGTTCAGGAGCAGTTTCCACAAAATCAGGCTGATATCCTTAACAATTCCACAATACTAGGCCTGCTGAGTAACCGCCTATAACACAACATCTCTATAAATACAAAACTCTAACTACTTTAAAAGTACGCTATTGACTATGAATAACATATACTTCATCTTATACTTTTTCTTACTTGAGCATTGGAGTCTCTTTGCGGGTCCCAACCTCCTCGGGTGTTCCTCGACTACTGAAGTATAGCTCAGCATCTGTGCTTTTAGGATAGAAAACTTCATACAAATAGAAGAAGGAGTTATACCTCAGCACTAGAAGGAGTTATACCTCGGGTTAGATTACTAGACAGGATATTTTGCTGCCCACCGTGGGGCCAAATTTTGAGTAACCCCACGCCGATTTTGTATTACCTTTTTTGTAGGACGATGACCGACGATGCCACACCTCAACCCCTTCCCCGTCTCATGACGAGTTAGTAGGCATGAACGATGCACATCAGGCTGAAGTTAAGAAAATGGTCAATTTGTTAGCCCAAAGCCAAAATGGGAAGCATGGTGCAGGGGAGTCCATGAAGGCAAAGAACTATGACTCGAAGATGTACTCTTTTTTTCACTTACATGATTTTTTCTACACCAGGTTTTGCTTGGAGGGATTTTAATGAGGCACTTTATCCTATTCCTTCTATGTTAAGAGAGTAATCCTCAGTAAACAGTACATTATTTTTAACTTCATCATTCTTTATTTTTATTCATGCCTTTAGTTCGGCTACTATTTTTCCCACGCTCTACACATATTATGGAAAACCAATATTAAAGTCAGCATACAAAAACAAACCGACAGTTATCAGTCGGAATCAATCCAACAAATTGGCAACTATAAGTCAAAACCTATCCAACAAACTGGCAATCATATGTCAGAATCAATGCAACAAACCAGCAACTATAGGTCGAAATCAATCCAAACAAACTGACACCTATAAGTCGGAATCACTTTAAACTGATAATTATAAGTTTGAATCAGTCAAAGAAAAC
Source organism: Arachis ipaensis (assembly GCF_059453495.1). NCBI lineage: Eukaryota > Viridiplantae > Streptophyta > Magnoliopsida > Fabales > Fabaceae > Arachis > Arachis ipaensis. The sequence goes on along the minus strand of NC_142441.1, from coordinate 89,726,769 downwards.
TGACATCTATAGGTCGGTGTCAGTCCAAACAATCACCTATAAGCTCGTCCGAAAAATATATTGAAATAAGCAACACATTTCCCAATGACAAGTTTGTCCAATTTTATTTTTAAGATTATCAAGTTGATCTTGGGGGCTAATCCTCATATCTTCAAATTATAACACAACAGCATCTCTTCTGTATCCTGCCAAGTTATAACTTAATATTCATAAAAGCTCAATGTACTTCTCTTAAAAATAAACAGGTCAAGCTTAGGGACTGTGATCTGGTCATTATAACTCGGCAGCTACAAGCTATAATTAGGATATTCGGTCTAGTTAGGATTTTCATGACTCACAAATTACCAACACATAACTCAGTCATTATATCCATAACTTGGTCATTATACCTTAAACTCGATCGTTATAGTCTGGTCCATTCCGTATTACTTGGCAACTACTCCTTATTACGCAGAAAACAAGTCTTGATCTATTACCTATAACTTGGCCAATGAAACCTATACCTCGGCCTAAATTTACCTCTTGACCCGTTAGCTATAGCTCGGCCTAATTATACCTATAAATCAGAATCCAAGTGAGAAGGTGACTTATATTCAATTAGAGAGAATCTTGGCTATAATAGAATCATTTGAATATGTTCAGGAGCAGTTAACATAAAATCAGGCTGACATCTTTAACAACTTTGCAATGCTAGGCCTGCTAAGTAACCGCCTATAACACAACATCTCTATAAATACAAAACTCTAACTACTTGAAAGGTACGCTATTCACTATGAATAAAATATACTTCATCTTATACTTTTTCTTACTTGAGCGTTGGAGTCTCTTTGTAGCTCCCAACCTCCTCCAGTGTTCCTTAACGACTGAAGTATAGCTCGGCATCTGTCTTGCTAATCCTCATATCTCCAAACTATAACATAACCGCATCTCTTCTGTATCTTGCCGATTTATAACTCAATATTCATAAAGCTCAACCTACTTCTCCTAAAAATAAACATGTCAAGCTTGGGGGCTGTGATTTGGTCATTATAACTCGGCGGCTACTAGCTATAATTCAGATATTAGGTCAAGTTAGGATTTCATGTCTAGCAAATTACCCACAATCCTTGCGTTCAACCCGAAAGCTCAAATACCGACTGAGAGTAGGTGGGATGAAACCACAATCCTTATGAGAAGTTCAAATATGAATCAAAACCATTCTTATTATCCTCTTGAATCAATTCAATCTCCTCACTAAATCATATCCTCTCTTTCTCGTTATCCTATCGAATCATTTCAATCTAATCATTCAATCGTATAATCTTATTCTTATTATCCTCTCGAATCAACTCAATCTCATCATTCAATCGTATAATCTCATCCTCATTATCCTCTATACTTGTTATAGAATTTATAGAAGTTTGAAATGTTAAAAAACAGTTTAGAGGAATTAAATTTATTTCCAATCATGGAAAATAGTTATCGGATCTCAAGTAGGGTTGCGGAAATGAAACAGCCAAGTAAAATGGCCAAAGTAGGTAAAATAAAATTGCAAAACTGGGTGGTCATGCGTATGCATGCCTCACGCATATGCACGAATGTAAATTTTACAAAAGTCGCATACGCATGAGCATCAAAAATGACAAAGTCGCATACGCGAGCCAGTGCCACGTATGCATGATGTGCTGGGCAGAGCCAGTAACTCGCGTCGCGTGACACCTCCGCATATTGATGCGTGGGCATCTTCTCTATATTTTTTATTTAATTTAGATACAAATTTAGTGAGTTTTAATTAATTTTTAGTGTTTGAAACCCTTTTGCATGCTACTTTGAGTTGCTTTGGTGTTTTGATTATTTCAGATGATGTTTAGATCAGTTTGGCAGCGTTCATGTGCAAGAAAAGAGAAGAGTTGGAAGTAGCCATGCTAGCGCTAAACGTAGACCTGGGGTTTAGCGTCAACAGCTCAGAAGCACGAGAGAGCTCTCTGCCCACTAGTGCGCTGTTCCGAGGGTTACCTGAAACTGGAGGTCGATCTCGGATGAGATCTTCTATACTGGTCGGAGATGGCGTGTCCGGCTGGCTGGTGGCGGCTGGAGCTATTGTGTCCGACTTGTTGGACTTACTGCACTGCTAATCCTTGGTCACCGGTGGGTGGGGGATACCTGCAAGAGACTCCGATGCTTAAGTTAGCATGGGTATTAAACATGTTTTATGTAGAATCAGAGTATGAGTTATACCTGGGTGCTCTAGTGTATTTATAGTGGTTGTAGAGTGACCTTTCTAGATAAGATAAGTTGGTTATCTTATCTTATCTTATCTTCTGGTGAGGTCAGCTTATCTTCAATGGAACCGCCTTTATCTTTATAGGCTTGGATGGCCTTTGGATTTGGGTCGTGTTCCTCTATTTGGGCCCTTTATTGGGCTCTCCTGTTGATTTGGCCGACCTCTTTGAGAAGAGGTCGGGTAGCCTGACCTGAAGAGGTCGGTTGCTTTGTCGCCAATCATCCCAGGTCAGGTAGCTCGACCCAGGGTATGAACAGTGCCCCTGCTTGAGCTCGGTCTTTTTGTTGAGGTCGAGTCTTTGACTTCGGTCCTTCTCTGACGAAGCCGAACCCAAGCATTTTGTCGATTTCTTCCTTTTGTAGAATCTTTTGAATGTAGAACGTTTTCCTCTAAAAGCACGTACTTTGTTCTTGGGAACGTGAGAGGGTTTAATACCTTCATTAATTGGTATTAATTGCCCCATTTTCTTTTGGCTTTTTATTTTGAATTTCTCAATCAAAAACGGTTTCTCTTCTTCGCTCTTCTTCGTAACTTCTCCCTTTACTCTCTCATTTTTTGTTTCTTGCCTGGAGTTCGTAGTTCCTTTTCGCAATGTCTGTTCTGCTACTGCTTTCTGTGGAAGAGGGGTGATTTCCAGATTTCTCCTTCCATCTTCGCAGTTTTCCGCTTCGAGGGGTGGCTTTGTTGCTTCTGCTCTTCAGCTTTCTTTCGCGGTTTTCTTCTATTCTCCAGGTTAGATTTTTCTTCCTCTGTTTCATTATATGTCTGTTTTGATTTTTGCTCAGAGAAAGTTTGGATCTTTCTGCTTTTACTGTGCCTGATTGTTGCGTGTTCTGGAATTTCTTCGTTTTTGGTGCAAATCTTTTTGCTTTCTTTGTTGCTTGAATATTTTTTAGGGCTTTTGCATGTTGTCGTCGTTTCTGCTTGGGTCTTCGATGATGGTTTTTTGCTTGATTCTGAAAAAGGTTGCGTCTTTGATGATTTTCTGCTTGGCATTTTTGATGTTTGACAATGCTTTTTGCTGATAGACTGTAAAAAGGTAGTGACTTAGATGACTTTATGTTTTTACTTCCTTTGTTTCATTTGAAACCTTATTTTCTTGTTTGATGAGTGCCAGAATGTAAGCTGTAGAAATTTCCTGAAACCTTGCTTTGTTACTGCCTCCAAAGGATGCCCCAGGACTTTGGTTTGAGTCTTGGGATTTTCCTTTTCTGTTTGTTCGCCTGTATCATATTGGTCGAGTTGTTTTGCCCCTCGTCCGAGATGTTTTTGGTAATCCTGTCTTCTTTTCTTGTTGTAGGATTAGTTGGTCTCATGTCTTCTCGCAATAACGTTGTAGAGATGTCTTCCCAGGTTCCCGAGGGCATGGCCGATTGGGTGGACTCAATGGTTCTTATGTGTGTCTCTTTGGTTGATTCCGAGTTTTGTGCGCAGCTTAGGCAGTTTCATAGGGTCTGTAGTAATGCTGGTGATGAGAAGAATTATGAACTTGTCCCTCCATCTTTTGAAGAGAGAGTTTGTTTCTCTACTTGGGTTGTTAGAGATCGCCCTTTGTTCTATGCTTATGACTTCTTCTTTGGTCAGTTGGGTATTGCCCTTCCTTTCACTGAATTTGAGACCAATCTGTTATGGTCCTGTAATGTTGCTTCCTCTCAACTTCACTCTAATTCCTGGGGTTTCATAAAAATTTTTCAATTGTTGTGTCATGGTTTTGGTATTCCCGCCTCGCAATCTCTCTTTTTCTATCTATTTGTCTTGACAAAGCCTGGAGTAGTAAAAAAGAAGGCGGCTTGGGTCTCCTTTCGATCTTCTCAGGGAAGAAGGTCTTTTCCATGTTTGACGAATCGTTTTGTGATTTTAAAAACTACTTTTTCAAGGTCCGAGCTGTTGAAGGAGCTCGGCCCTTTTTCTGGATGAAAATGATGAGCCCGCCTTTCCCTTGGAATGGCAAAAAGATGTGAGAGTGTCCAGATACACGTGGGAAATGTTGGATGAAGCTGAGCGGGCTTTCATGACTGTCTTGGAAGAACACTGGGGTCAAACTCCCCATCTTGATACAAAGAAATTTTTAAGCAATCCCTCTCTTCTTCAAACTGAGCTGGGTATTTTGCGTTCCTGATTTTCCCTTTATTATCTGTTTATATTGCTCGTAAATGCCTTTCTGACTTGCAGCTTAATTTCTTACTGTTGTGTTTTATTTGCAGAGGCAATGAAGAATAATGAATCCATGAAGGCTTTTAAAAGAGCACAGAAGGCGACTGCTGCTAAAAACATCTCGGCCAAGGCGGCCAGGGAGGGATCTTCCCAAGTGCGTGTGAAGCCATCCATGCTGAGTTCTCCTGGGGCGAGGGAGGTGATCCCCACTCCCCGAGTTTGTCTGGCTGACCTTAACCCCACTTCTGCCGCTCCTTCTGGCGCTCCTCCCAATAAGAAACAAAAAACAGCTGAGCCTTTCAACCTTGATGCTCCCAACTTTAATGCAATTGAATTTGTGGGTCAGCAAATCGGTCCCTATGGTGCCCTTTCCATGGACGATGTGTCCATCCTTCATCATTTGGAATTTATGACCCGAAACAGCGTTAAGATGGCGTATATGGGGGCTGCTCTGTATCGAACTGCTCAGAATCTTCCTCTCCATGCCACTAAGGAATTTATGAAAGAGGCTAAACAGGAGTTCGATCGGATGAAGGGCCTGAAGGAAGAGCTTGAGGTAAAGGTAGCCAAGTTAGAGAAGGATCTGGAGAATGAGAAGGCGAGTTCCCTCTCTCTGGCGGCTTCGGTGAGGCTGGCCGAGGATATGGCTATGAGACATAAGGACAGTTATGTGACATCTTATCGGGAGGTTGTGCGCCTGAGGGAGGAGTTGGAGAATGCCCGAGCTGATTACTCCGAGCTTCAAGGTCATCTTGTTGGCAGCATAACTGGTGCTTACGAGAACCTGAAGGAACAAGTTCGGGTTATTGCTCCCGAGGCCGACCTTACCCTCTTCAGCCTGCATAACGTTGTCAGGGATGGCAAGATTGTCCCTGATGATGAGGATGATAATGTTGAACCTCCCCCTGTGTCCTCTGTCAAATTGTCGACTTCTTCAGCTCCTCCGGTTGTAGCCGATCCGGATTGCCAGATTCTGAACCGGGAGGATGGAACTGTGGATGCTGTGCCTATTCAGACTCGCCCTCCTTCTCCTTGTCCTGATGCTGCCAAGAAGGCTCCTGATGTTTGCTAATCTCTCTTTGGATATTTATGCAGCTAGCCTGGCTTGTGGGTTTTTAAACTTTGTTTTGTTAATTGCTGACATTTTCTAGTTTCTTGCCTAGCAACTTTTTCTTTGAAAAACAAAAGTAGCTTGCTAGCCTTTTGAGGTAAATTCTGGTGGCCTCTGAAGCTTTATAACTTCGTAGATTATATCATGCTTTTTGCGCTTGACTTGGTATCTCTTCAGTTCTCTGAGAGTGTTGGAACCTTGCGGCTCGACCTCTTTGGATTGCTTTGTACTTTATTGTTTGTAGCTTGGATCCATTGAGGTTGTGGGTCCAACTTGCTTTTTCGGTTTTCTCGCTCTTGCTTGTATTTTTAGCACTTCGTAACCGATTTCTTTACGTTGGTCCTCTTTCCAGTTATTTCTGTAATCCTTTTTCTTGGACCTTTGTCAGGTCTCTTTTAGGGATTACTTTTATAACTTGGTTTTTGTAGGAGACCGACTTCGTTAGGTCGATCTCTTCTAAGTTATTTTTTGTAATCCTCTTTTTTGGACCTTTGTCAGGTCTCTTTCAGGGATTACTTCTATAACTTTTGTTGTAGGAGACCGACTTCATCATGTCGGTTCTCTTCTAAGTTATTTTTGTAATCCTCTTTCTTGGACCTTTGTCAGATCTCCTTCAGGGATTACTTCTATAACTTTTGTTGTAGGAGACCGACTTCATCATGTCGGTTCTCTTCTAAGTTATTTTTGTAATCCTCTTTCTTGGACGTTTGTCAGGTCTCTTTCAGGGATTACTTCTATAACTTTTTTATTTTGGGCTGACTTTGTCATGTCGGGCCCTTCTAAGTTAAAGTAATCCTCTTTAATAGGGTTGGCCAGACCTCTTTCAAGGGTTTAATTATAACTTGGGTTGACTTGGTCCGACTTCTTAACGTCGGCCAGTCTTTAAGTTATTATTTAGCAATCCATAAGACCTCGTCAGGTTCTTTTTCGGTTTGCTTTCGATAACTTCTTACATTATTCTATGTTCATCTTTGCCGATTTGTAGGAAGTGGTTGTTATCTTTAGATTGTCTTTTGGGTGAATCGCGTTTTCACCTTTATCGGACGGTTATCTTTATCGTGATCGTGCAGTAAAATTGTTTTTCACTTTCTGCCAATCTGTTGCTTTATAATCGGACGATGAATGCTTCACATTAATGCGTCTTGAAATCTTGTAGAATATCTAAAATATATTTTATTCAAAGGAAAGTGCAAATATATACATGTGGAAATTTTTCATCCCTTTAAGTCGGATAGTGTCTGGGTCTCAACTTGGTGCATCGTTAAAAAACCCTTTCAGGAAAAAGAGTGCATCCAATAATGAGATCTTTTACTTTTTTTAACTGTAGTACCTTCTTAGGTTGCAGGCGTGCCATGATCTGGGAAGCTCTCGTCCATCGAGTTCGGACAGTCTGTAGTAGCCCTTCCTAAGTACTTCTACCACTCGGTAGGGTCCTTTCCAGTTAGCTGCCAGCTTTCCTTCTCCTGGTCGAGTTGTTCCAATATCATTTCAGATTAGGATGAGATCATTCTCCGCGAAACTTCTCGGCACTACCCTTTGAATATATCTGGAAGCCATTCGACGCTTTAGTGCTTCTTCCCTGATCCGAGCTCTTTCTTGGATTTCAGGTAGTAGGTCAAGCTCTTCCCTGTGAAGTTGGGAGTTTGCTCCCTCATTGTAATGAACCACTCTAGGCGATCCTTCCTTGATCTCTATTGGGATCATTGCTTCTATTTCGTATGCTAGCCGGAAGGGGGATTCCTTCGTGGTGGAATGTGGCGTCGTTCGATACGCCCATAGGACTTGTGGGAGCTCTTCTGCCCAAGCTCCTTTTGCATCTTGTAATCTCCGTTTTAACCCAGCCAATATAACTTTGTTGGCGGCTTCGGCCTGTCCATTGGCTTGTGGGTGTTCAATGGAGGTGTACTGGTGCTTTACATTTAAGTCGGCTACTAGTTTTCTGAAGCCTGCATCTGTGAATTGAGTACCATTGTCTGTGGTTATTGAATATGGAATCCCAAACCTTGTGACAATGTTTCTATATAAGAATTTCCGGCTTCTTTGGGCGGTGGTGTTGGCTAGGGCCTCTGCCTCGATCTACTTTGTGAAATAGTCTACCCCTACTATGAGAAATTTAACTTGTCCTGACCCCTGGGGGAAGGGGCCAAGAAGATCGAATCCCCATTTTGCAAACGGCCAAGGCGAAGTCACGCTGATGAGCTCTTCTGGCGGGGCGATGTGAAAGTTGGCATGTTTCTGACATGGTGGACATGTCTTTACAAATTCTGTAGCTTCTTTCTGTAGAGTTGGCCAATAAAATCTCGCCCGGAGTACTTTTTTGCCGAGAGCTCGTGCTCCGAGATGATTACCACAAATGCCGCCGTGTACTTCTTCTAGTACTTCCCTTGTGTTGGAGGTCGGCACGTATTTTAGTAATGGTATTGAGATCCCTCTTTTGTATAGGATGTTGTTTATGATGGTGTAGTACTGTGCCTCCCTTTTTAACCTCTTTGCCTCCTTTTCATCTATGGGGGGTGTTCCTGCTTTGAGGTAGTTGATTATGGGGGTCATCCATCCTTGGTCCTGACTTGTTATGGCTAAGACTTTTTCCTCTTCCGAGATTGACGGGTTCTGTAGCATTTCCTGGATGAGGCTTCTATTGTTGCCCCCTGGTTTGGTGCTGGCTAGTTTTGAGAGTGCGTTAGCTCGGGCATTTTGTTCGCGGGTATGTGGCGGATCTTATATTCCCCGAGTTGTCCGAGCTGTCCCTTGGTTTTATCCAAATACTTTTTCATGGTGGGATCTTTGGCTTGATAGCTCCCTGTTATCTGTGAGGTGACTACTTGTGAGTCACTGTAAATGTTGAGTTTTTGAGCTCTGCTAGCTAATAATACTTCATATTCCGCCAGGTTGTTTGAGGCCAGGAACCCGAACTTGAGGGAGAGCTCAACCTGGGTTCCTTGGTTGCTTTCTATTATCACACCTGCACCGCTTCTAGTTTTATTTGAAGAACCGTCCACATAGAGATTCCATTATGTGGGGTTTCCAGGGCATCTGTGAATTTTGCTATAAAGTCGGCCAGATACTGTGATTTGATGGCCGTCTGAGCTTCATATTGGAGGTCAAACTCTGATAACTCAACTGCCCATTGTAAAATTCTGCCTGCTAAATCTGTTTTCTGCAGTATTCCTTTTAAGGGCTGGTTAGTTCGAACCTTAATGGTGTGAGCCTGGAAGTATGGGCGAAGTCGTCGAGATGTTAGGATGAGAGTATAGGCAATTTTTTCTATTTTCTGGTAGTTCAGCTCGGATCCCTATAGCGCTTTGCTAATGAAGTAGACGGGTTATTGCCCATTTTTGTCTTCTCTGACTAGTGCTGAGGCTATTGCCCGGCTTCCTACTGCGAGATATAATATGAGCGGTTCTCCTTTTCGTGGTCGAGATAAGATAGGCGGCTGTCCTAAGAATTCCTTGAAGTCTTGGAAGGCTTGTTCACATTCTATCGTCCATTCGAACTGCTTTCCCTTCCTTAAAGTAGCATAGAAGGGGAGAGATCTTATCGCTGCGCCTGCTAAGAATCTGGATAGGGCGGGCAATCTCCCGTTGAGTTGCTGTGCTTCTTTGACACAGGTGGGGCTCTTCATGTTGAGTATGGCTTGACATTTATCCGGGTTTGCTTCAATTCCTCTTTGTGTGAGCATGAAACCTAAGAATTTGCCTGCTTCTACTGCAAAGGTGCATTTTGCGGGATTGAGTCGCATGTCATGCTTCCTTATAGTGTCGAACACTTGAGCCAGGTCGGACAATAATGTATCTTCGCTTTGTGTCTTTATCAACATGTCGTCCACATAGACTTCCATGATTTTTCCGATGTGATCTGAGAAGACTTTATTCATTAGCCTTTGATAAGTAGCCCCTGCGTTCTTGAGACCGAAAGGCATCACGATGTAGCAGTAATTTACTTTCGGGGTTAAAAACGAGGTCTTTTCTTGATCTGGTGGATACATGGGAATTTGGTTGTATTCCGAGTATGCGTCCATAAACGAGAAGTAACTATATCCGGAGGAAGCATCTACTAGAGCGTCGATACTTGGGAGTGGGTAAGGATCTTTTGGGCAGGCTTTGTTGAGATCAGTGTAATCGGTGCACATTCGCCACTTCCCATTTGATTTTCTCACCAAGACGACGTTGGCTACTGATGACAAGTCATCCTAGCCTATTTTAGCTAATCTTTTTCTTTTGTTTTCATTAGAATCATGCACTTTCTTGAGCTACAAGCAAGCTAATTGAGTAGATTTTCATGTTTTCCTTGATTGAACCAACCATATATGAATTCATGCCATTTCATGAGGTTTTGTGTTATATTTGTTGCATATTATGAAAGAATGAAGATCTCATGATTTTGAGCATAGCTTTGATTAGTTTGGTTGATTAATGATAGGTGAAGAAAGCTTGGAGAAAGGTTGAAGCAAAGAGGAATGGCTAGAAGTGAAGAGAGGACAATGGAATAAGTGAAATTGAACCAGGAGGCATGAAGTTAGCCCCAACGTTAGCCCCCTAACTTGGAGGCTAACGTTAGGCATGAAGATTACTCCCTGGGCTCCCCACGTTTGAGCCAACGTTAGCCCCCTAACTTGGAGGCTAACGTTGGCAAGAGAAACTTCTTCCCTGGGCACCAACGTTTGCGCCAACGTTAGACCCCTAACTTGGGGGCTAACGTTGGCACATGAACATTCAAGGAAGAGGCAAAAGTTAGCCCCAACGTTAGCCCCCTAACTTGGAGGCTAACGTTGGAACTTGAGAGTTTCTCCCCTGGGCACCAACGTTTGCGCCAACGTTAGCCCCCTAACTTGGAGGCTAACGTTGGCACATAAATTACAAAGGGGGAAGGGCCAACGTTTGCGCCAACGTTAGCCCCCTAACTTGGAGGCTAACGTTGGCGCCACTAGCATATAAGCAAGGCCAACGTTAGGGTCAAAGTTAGACCCCTAACGTTGGCACCAACGTCCATACCAGAAGAATTTTGCTTGCTGCTATGAAAAGTTGGAGCCAAAGTTAGACCCCTAACTTTGGCTCAAACTTTAGGTCCAACTTTGGCTAACCTCAAACCCGGTTCAATTGGTTCACTTTGGTTCTTCTTCAAACATCAAGAGCAATCAACCAAGGCCTCTTTCAACCCAATTCCACCAAGAGCAAAGGCCCAACTCAAGGCTTGAAGATCATTTTTGGAAAGTGTATAAATAGGATAGAATTCAAGTTATAGAGGAGCTTTTCTTTTAGAATTTTCAAAATAGTTTTCGGAGAGCTTTTGAACTTGAGTGAACTTTAATTTCTTGTTTTCATTGCTTTCAATTTCATTTTACATTTGTCTTGGATCTTGGATTGGAGAATTGAAGAAATTCTGTTTCAATCTCAATCTTGGATCTCTCTGTTTCTTTACTGTTAATTGAATTCCATTTCCGGTTCAGTGTTCTTCATCTCTTTTCTTTGCAATTTACAATTTCCTTGCTATTGTTCTTGTTGGATCTAGGAAGGCATTGAGATCTAGACTTGGTTTTCTAGTCTCTAGGTCCTGAGATCTGAATTTCTCATTTCAATTCCCCGTTTATTGCTTTTTCTGTTCATTTACTTTACTGCTTCAAGATCCGGTTCAATCCCAATTCCCTTTCCCTCTTCTGTTTGATGCAATTTAGTTTTTCCTTGTTTAAATTCTGCAAATCCATTCCCCAATTCCCTTTACATTTCAAGCAATTTATATTCCTTGCACTTTAAGATTCTGCAATTTACATTTCTTGCACTTTAAGTTTCTGCCATTTAATTTCTTGTTCTTTAAGTTTCAGCAATTTATTTCTTATTCTCTTTACTTCAATGCAACTTACATTCTGCAAGTCACAGATCACCCAACCAAATCTTGATTCGCTTGACTAAATCAACCACTAAACTAAAATTGCTCAATCCTTCAATCCCTGTGGGATCGACCTCACTCCCGTGAGTTTTTATTACTTGATACGACCCGGTGCACTTGCCGGTTAGTTTTGGGTGTTTTGGGAGAGATTCGTTTCTCACCAAAATATATCATCAAGTTTTTGGCGCCGTTGCCGGGGATTGATTAGATTGACAATGATTAAGTGAAGTGGTAATCTAGATCAAGCACTTTTTCTTTAATTTTGATTAACCCACTAACTGTTTGATTTTTTGCTTAAACTAACTAACACTTCAGTCTGGCAGTAAATTGAAGTGTCACTAGTTTTGTGCATTTCTCATGTTCTGCTTGTATGTCAGGTACAAGAAGAACCGTACCCAATTTTCATGAACAAGACGAAAGAACTCTCAGGAGGTTAAGAAGAGCTGAAAGAGGGAAAAACATTGTTGGAGAAGAGGAATCAGACGAAGAATTCCAAGAGATGGAGGAACATTTAACCAATCCACCAGGTGGAGAAGACAACAACAATGGCAACCCACCCCAGAGGAGAGTTTTGGCTTCCTACACCTTTGCAAATCCTAGACATTGTGGGAGCAGCATCTTGGCTCCAAATGTCAATGCTAACAATTTTGAACTCAAGCCACAACTCATCACTTTGGTTTAGAACAATTGCTCTTTTGGTGGAGGACCACTTGAGGACCCACACCAACATTTATCCACCTTCCTGAGGATATGCAACACTGTCAAAACTAATGGAGTGCCCCCTGACAGCTACAAGCTGATGCTATTCCCATTTTCTCTCAGGGACAAGGCCACTCAATGGTTAGAATCTTTTCCAAGAGACAGCATCAACAACTGGGATGATTTGGTAACTAAGTTCCTTGCAAAATTTTATCCACCTCAGAGGATTATAAGGTTAAAGGCTGAGGTTCAAACATTTACACAAATGGAGGCCGAACCTATCTATGAGGCATGGGAGAGATACAAGGCTCTGATAAGGAAATGTCCCCCTGCTATGTTTAATGAGTGGGAGAAGCTTCAAAACTTCTATGAAGGCTTAACACTGAAATCTCAGGAAGCTTTGGATCATTCAGCTGGAGGTTCCTTGCAACTCATGAAAACTGCAGAAGAGGCTCAAGAACTCATTGATATGGTGTCCAACAACCAATATTTCTTTGCTCATCAAAGAAGCCGCCAACCATCACAAAGGAGAGGAGTAATGGAGCTAGAAGGAGTGGATTCAATCCTAGCTCAAAACAAGATGATGCAGCAGCAAATTCAACAACAATTTGAGCAAATGGCCAAGAGGATTGATAGTCTCCAAGTTGCAGCAGTTAACACCAGCCAACCATCAACCACATGGGGACAGAGTGAAGAAACTCAAGAAGAACAACAACAAGAGCAAGTTCAGTATATGCACAACCAAGGACCAAATGAAGTGTATGGGGATACATACAATCCATCTTGAAAAAACCACCCAAACCTCAGATGGGGAGACAACCATACCCAAAACCAACAACCATGGCAGAGGAACTCAAACCAACACAACCCAAGAAGCAACCAAAATCACAACCAGCAGCAGACTAACCAAAACCCCTACAGAAAGCCTCAGAACAACTACCCCAACATCAACCAATACCAATCTAATAACCAACCAACCAACCAAAATGCCTACCATCCACCACCCACATCTCATAACCCACCTCAAATATCACCTGAAGCCCAAAGAATCACTCACTTGGAGGCCATGATAGACAAAATGTTGAAACACCAAGAAATGGTAGCCAAGAATCAGGAAGCCTCTATGAAGAGCCTAGAGAGACAGATGGGGCAACTCTCCAAGCAAGTATCTGTTGAGAGACCTTCAAACTCACTGCCCAGTGACACAATTCCAAATCCCAAGGAGGAATGCAAGGCAATACAATTGAGGAGTGGGAGAACATTGATAAGCAACAATGACTCTACAAAGAAGCAAGCAGAGAACATCAAAAACCCAACAGAGGATGAGAATCAAACAAAGGCAGATGAGGATAAGGAGCAAGTTGTGATGCCAAACAAAAGCACTGAGAAACCTAAAGAGAAGGACAACAAGCCACATAGCCCAAAGGAAGTAGCTCAGGGACAGCAGCAAATAGGAAAGAGCATCACACCTCCACTGCCATATCCCCAGAGGTTCAACAAAGAGGTTAAAGACCAGCATTTTCACAAATTCCTTGAGATCTTTAAGAAGTTGGAAATCAATATTCCCTTGGCTGAAGCACTTGAGCAAATGCCTCTATATTCCAAGTTTCTAAAGGATCTTATCAACAAGAAAAGAAGCTGGGATGAGAAAGAAACCATAATGATTGCTGAGGAATGCAGGGCCTTGATTCAAAAGGGGCTTCCTCCCAAGCTTGAGGACCCAGGAAGCTTCCTGTTGCCTTGCACCATTGGGAAATTGACAATCACTAAAGCAATGTGTGATCTCGGAGCAAGTATTAACTTAATATCATCCTCCTTGGTGAAAAAGCTGAATATAGAGGAGGTCAAACCAGTACAATGTCTTTGGAGCTGGTAGACAAGTCAATGGTATACCCCAGGGGTGTAATTGAAAACCTTTTGGTCAAGGTGGACAGTTTTATATACCCTGCTGATTTTGTGGTTCTAGAATCAAACAATGATGATGGTGACTCTGTTATACTGGGAAGGCCATTCTTGGCCACTGCTAGAGCTATCATAGACGTAGAGGAAGGGGAATTAACTCTCAGGATGCATGACCAAAGCATCACTCTGAAGGTATTACCAGAGGCACAATTTAGCAAGGAGAAGAAAGACTATATGAAAAGTGACCAGGAAAGTCACAGCAACATCCCAATGCTAAAGATTGTGCAGACTGATGAAAAAGTCCAAGAGGATATTAGAGTACTGGCCACTGAGAAGAGAGGTCCCCAAGGAAAGCCTACAGCCAGAAAAGAAAGATCAACAAAAGGAAAGATGAAGCGCAGAAACAAAGCAAAAAGGGGATGGAAGAATAGAAAGATTCCAACAGAGGGGCTTTCCAAAGGTGACAAAGTGCAACTGATATATCAACAGCTGGGGGCAAATCAACAAACCGAGGATTACTACACTGTCAGCAACATACTATCATTAGAGCATGCTGAAATAGAACACCAGAAAACAAAGAAGAGGATCACGGTCAGAGGAGACAAATTGAGGCCCTACAAGCACCAACCACCATAAAAGAAAGCTTCAGTGTCAAGCTAGTGACAATAAAAGAGCGCTTGTTGGGAGGCAACCCAACCTGAGGTAGTTTTCTTTTCATAGTTATTTCAATAAAAAGGTTAAATGATTGGTGTGTATTGCAAGGAGCTAAGTTTGGTGTTTCACACCAAAACAAATTAAGGGAGAATAAAGAATTCTAAGTTTGGTGTTCCACCAAAATCTCACTTAAAAGCACATTCTCACTTTCTAGCTCCAAGCAATCTGATAAATCATTTAAGCATTGTCTGTTTCTAGTTTTATTACCTTTAGCAAAGACTTAGGCTTTCACATATGGTTATGCATAAGAAACATGGCAAGAGACTAAGTTTGGTGTTCACACACCAAAGTAAGTTCAAACGCCTACAAGAAAGTCTTGCACACTAACCAGTCATCTAAGGGCTTGAGAAACAAGCAACTTCCATTAACACTACAGAAAGTCAATCACTCTCTTGGGAGGACTACACACCATTAGCTGAGAGAAAGAAGAAGAAGCCACCAAGAGGTTGTATTGTCACTTAACTCCATTAGCATTGAATTGCTCTAAATTGGAAGTGTGAATATGCCCATTTTAACAGTAACTGTTAGTGTAGTAGTCTGTGCATCATTTATGTTTGTTTCTTTTAAAATAAGTAGGCTAGTTTATGTGTGTGCTTGTGTGTTTATTTTCACTTGACAAGAAGTATGTATTGTCCCCTGCATCTTTAAATTCAATAAAAGAACAGTTTGAATGTGAAGTGAAATGGTCTCTGTTAGATAGAAGTGGAATAAAAGTAAGTGGTGGTATGTGTGTGATTGTACAATAGCTCACTTTTAGTGAATAAAGAGCTAGGATATCTCCTTTTAAGTAAAGAGTGGCCTACTGTCTATGAATCTCAATTGAATTAAATTCCTTGGTTAGAAAGAAAAACAAAAAGAAGGAAAGAACAAAGAGAGCCAAAAAGTGGCAAAACAAAAGAAAAACAAAAAGAAACAAAGCTGGACACCAATAGCTTGAACCTTAAAATATATGCCTGTGATGTCTTTGTACTAGGATCTGCTTGGATTAGTAAGCTCTTAGGAGTGCCTCAACACTTGGTGACTTGGGTTAACTAACCCGGGATCATCAGCTGAAAGTCCACTATCAAGAGCAACCTAACTACAAGGCATTTAGTAGCCCAAAGAGGTGCTGGGCATCAATGTTTTAAGAAGGAATGTGAGCCAAGTGTCTATGGTGAATAATGTGTCAAGTATAAAGAAAAGAAAATGAACTTGCTACACATGACACTCAAATAAAGCTTTTGAATAAAGTAATAGCCAAGGATAAAGGAATAATGAGAGGTCATAGCGGTATGTCACTTGAAGCTTGAAGGAGACTTTCTAGGCCTAGGAGTCAATAAGAAGTGAGTATTTGCATATCCACATAAAACCCCATGAACTATCAATAATACTCTGCTAGCATGAACTTCCTCTTCCATTTCATTCTTTCTTCTTAATAATTCATTTCTTGCTTGGGGACAAGCAAGCTTTAAGTTTGGTGTTGTGATGACAAGTCATCCTAGCCTATTTTAGCTAGTCTTTTTCTTTTGTTTTCATTAGAATTATGCACTTTCTTGAGCTACAAGCAAGCTAATTGAGTAGATTTTCATGTTTCCCTTGATTGAACCAACCATATATGAATTCATGCCATTTCATGAGGTTTTGTGCTATATTTGTTGCATATTATGAAAGAATGAAGATCTCATGATTTTGAGCATAGCTTTGATTAGTTTGGTTGATTAATGATAGGTGAAGAAAGCTTGGAGAAAGGTTGAAGCAAAGAGGAATGGCTAGAAGTGAAGAGAGGACAATGGAATAAGTGAAATTGAACCAGGAGGCATGAAGTTAGCCCCAACGTTAGCCCCCTAACTTGGAGGCTAACGTTAGGCATGAAGATTACTCCCTGGGCTCCCCACGTTTGAGCCAACGTTAGCCCCCTAACTTGGAGGCTAACGTTGGCAAGAGAAACTTCTTCCCTGGGCACCAACGTTTGCGCCAACGTTAGACCCCTAACTTGGGGGCTAACGTGGGCACATGAACATTCAAGGAAGAGGCAAAAGTTAGCCCCAACGTTAGCCCCCTAACTTGGAGGCTAACGTTGGAACTTGAGAGTTTCTCCCCTGGGCACCAACGTTTGTGCCAACGTTAGCCCCCTAACTTGGAGGCTAACGTTGGCACATAAATTACAAAGGGGGAAGGGCCAACGTTTGTGCCAACGTTAGCCCACTAACTTGGAGGCTAACGTTGGCGCCACTAGCATATAAGCAAGGCCAACGTTAGGGTCAAAGTTAGACCCCTAACGTTGGCACCAACGTCCATACCAGAAGAATTTTGCTTGCTGCTATGAAAAGTTGGAGCCAAAGTTAGACCCCTAACTTTGGCTCAAACTTTAGGTCCAACTTTGGCTAACCTCAAACCCGGTTCAATTGGTTCACTTTGGTTCTTCTTCAAACTTCAAGAGCAATCAACCAAGGCCTCTTTCAACCCAATTCCACCAAGAGCAAAGGCCCAACTCAAGGCTTGAAGATCATTTTTGGAAAGTGTATAAATAGGATAGAATTCAAGTTATAGAGGAGCTTTTCTTTTAGAATTTTCAAAATAGTTTTCGGAGAGCTTTTGAACTTGAGTGAACTTTAATTTCTTGTTTTCATTGCTTTCAATTTCATTTTACATTTGTCTTGGATCTTGGATTGGAGAATTGAAGAAATTCTGTTTCAATCTCAATCTTGGATCTCTCTGTTTCTTTACTGTTAATTGAATTCCATTTCCGGTTCAGTGTTCTTCATCTCTTTTCTTTGCAATTTACAATTTCCTTGCTATTGTTCTTGTTGCATCTAGGAAGGCATTGAGATCTAGACTTGGTTTTCTAGTCTCTGGGTCCTGAGATCTGAATTTCTCATTTCAATTCCCCGTTTATTGCTTTTTCTGTTCATTTACTTTACTGCTTCAAGATCCGGTTCAATCCCAATTCCCTTTCCCTCTTCTGTTTGATGGAATTTAGTTTTTCCTTGTTTAAATTCTGCAAATCCATTCCCCAATTCCCTTTACATTTCAAGCAATTTATATTCCTTGCACTTTAAGATTCCGCAATTTACATTTCTTGCACTTTAAGTTTCTGCCATTTAATTTCTTGTTCTTTAAGTTTCAGCAATTTATTTCTTGTTCTCTTTACTTCAATGCAACTTACATTCTGCAAGTCACAGATCACCCAACCAAATCTTGATTCGCTTGACTAAATCAACCACTAAACTAAAATTTCTCAATCCTTCAATCCCTGTGGGATCGACCTCACTCCCGTGAGTTTTTATTACTTGATACGACCCGGTGCACTTGCCGGTTAGTTTTGGGTGTTTTGGGAGAGATTCGTTTCTCACCAAAATATCTCATCAGCTACCTGGTGCACGAAATTGTGATCATCAACAATGGCGCCAAAGACTTGGAGCTCTCAAACGTGAATCACACTTTGTCACAATTCCGCACAACTAACCAGCAAGTGCACTGGGTCGTCCAAGTAATAAACCTTACATGAGTAAGGGTCGATCCCACGGAGATTGTCGGCTTGAAGCAAGCTATGGTCATCTTGTAAATCTCAGTCAGGCAGATTCAAATGGTTATGGAGTTTAAGGTGATGAAAATAAACATAAAATAAAGATAGAGATACTTAAGTAATTCATTGGTGGATTTCAGATAAGCGTATGAAGATGCTTTGTTCCCCTTTGAACCTCTGCTTTCCTATTGCCTTCTTCCAATCATTCATACTCCTTTTCCTGGCAAGCTTTATGTTGGGCATCACCGTTGTCAATGGCTACATCCCGTCCTCTAAGTGAAAATGGTCCTGATGCTCTGTCACAACATCGGCTAATCAGCTGTCGGTTCTCGATCATGTCGGAATAGGATCCATTGATCCTTTTGCGTCTGTCACATGCCCCACAATCGCGAGTTTGAAGCTCGTCACAGTCATTCCTTCCCAGATCCTACTCGGAATACCACAAACAAGGTTTAGACTTTCTGGATCTCAGGAATGGCTGCCATTAATTCTAGCCTATACCACTGACGTTGGGATTTTTGCCAGTAAAGAAGTTCATAAAAACAGTCGCGTTGTAGATATAGTCTCTAAACCAATAGAAATCCCTTCGTACAAACGTTTTGGTTGTCACAAGTAACAAACCCCTTTAAAATTGATAATCGAGTATTTAAACCTCGGGTCGTCTTCTCAAGGAATTGCAGGGAAGTATGTTCTTATTATTGGTTATGGAGATTGTAAATTTGGGGTTTTGAGAATAGGGAGCAAGTAATTTAAATTGCAATTAAAATAAATAAATAACTGTAAAATAAACTTTTGGCAAGGTATGAGAAATTGGAAGTCCTAGCCCAGTTATCCTTATCAACAATAATGAAAATTGACTATTGATTCCACTTAGTTAACCTTTACTAGAGCAAGGGAAGGTCAAGTAACTAATTAGTTTGATCTTCAAATCCTAGTTAATCCCTAAGGAAAGATTGGGATTATCGAAGTTCAGTTCAATTAGCAAAGTTAACAATTATCACTTATGTTGAGTTAAGATAACTCCTGAGCTACTAATTTTTTAACCAAAGCCAAGAATGTAGAAAGCTAAATTAAAATCATAAATATCTGGAATACCTCAAATAAAATACATTCAAAGCAGTAAAATCTAACATGGAAAAGTTTATAAGCCAATTAGGTAACATAAATCAAATACAAATAAAAGCATTAGAGTCAATAAAAATAGAAGCGAAAGAAAATAGAAAGGGACATTGAACCTGGGATCGAGAGTCACACCTAAAACTAAGAGAAGTCCTAAATCCTAATCCTAAGAGAGAGAGAGGAGAGAACCTCTCTCTCTAAAACTACATCTAAAACATGAAAAGTGAATTATGAGAGCCTCCTTATGAATGGATGTATTCTCCCACTTTATAGCCTCTAATCTGTGTGTTCTGGGCTGAAAACTGGGTCAAAAGCAGCCCAGAAATCACCCCCTATGAATTCTGTTACGTTCAGGCCGCGGAAAGGTGACGCGGCCACGTCGTCCATGCGGCCACGCGGATTGGGTGTTGGCCAGGTCACGCGTCCGTGTGACCCACGCGTTCGCGTCGCGTGGCGTCGGGGCAACTATGGCAAATTATATATCAAATCGAAGCCCCGGATGTTAGCTTTCCAACACAAATGGAACTGCATCATTTGGACCTCTGTAGCTAAAGTTATAGCCGTTTGAGTGCGAAGAGGTCAGGCTGGACAGCTTAGCAATTTCTCCAACTTATTGTATTCCTTCCACTTTTGCATGCTTCCTTTCCATCCTCTGAGCCATTCCTGCCCTATAATCTCTGAAAACACTTAACACACATATCAAGGCATCTAATGGTAATAAGAGAGGATTAATATTAGCAAATATAAGTCCAAAGAAACATGTTTTCAATCAAAGCACATAATTAGGAAGGCAAATGTAAAACCATGCAAATAGTATGAATAAGTCGGTAAAGAGTTGATGAAAACCACTCAATTGAGCATAAGATAAACCATAAAATAGTAGTTTATCAACCTCCCCACACTTAAATACTAGCATGTCCTCATGCTAAGCTTAAGAGAACTATAAAGATGAAGAGGAATGGTCGGATGTATGAAATGTAACCTATCTATATGAATGCAACTACATGCAAAAAATGTTCCTACCTACTTGGTTAAAAATAAATAAGTTCCCCCAAGACAAACATAAATCAGATTTCACTAATTAAAATTATACAGTAAAAACAAGTAAACTTGTAAGAAGATAGCTCATGAAAGCAGGGAACATAGAATTAAGCACTGAACCCTTACAGGAAGTGTATATGCACTCTAATCTCTTAAGTGTATAGGGTTAATCACTCTACTCTTCTCTAGTCATGCTTTTTAAACTTTGTTCTTCATCTAACCAATCAACAAATATTTAATGTACCAATGCAAACATCATGAGGTCTTTTCAAGGTTGTAATGGGGCCAAGGTAAGGGTGAGGGTATATATAAGGCTAAGTGAGCTAGTGAAGTGAATCCTTGAGTAGTCTAAGATCTTACCTAACATATACATACTCTATTAAAATTATACTTAGCTACCCAAATTTTCCCACTTTTGTATTACATACTCATGTATCAAACTTATTTTTTTTCTTTTGAATTTTGTCCCATGTGCATTGGTTCTTTTTATTTTGCATTTGGGGTAATATATATATATATATATATATATATATATATATATTTTTTTTTTTTTTTTCTTTTGTATCCCCTTATTTAATTACTTAATATTTTTTTTTTCAATGCACATGGTAATTTGATTATTTTGATTTTACATGAGCATGCTTCCCAAAACTTTTATTTCGAAATGTCTTTATTCTTTTTAATTTTCTACCTTTGTTTTTATCATCCATGTTCCCATAAGGTTCCCCACACTTAAACAATACACAATTTCTATCTTAAGCTAACCAAGGATTCAACTTGGGATTTTTATTTTGTTTTTCTGCTTAAGGCTAGTAATGTAGTTATTAAAACAAGGAGGGATTTAGAAGCTCAAGGGGGCTAACAAGGGTGATGTAAAAGGTATGCTAATTTGGGATAAGTGAGCTAGAATCAAACAATGGCCTCAATCATATGCAAGCATGTAAATACACTAAATAATGGACATATAGATTGGAACAAAATATAGATTACAATCATAGAGAAGGAAACACACAAGAATAAAAATTTATGGTTAAATAATATAACCATGTAAATAAGCTCAAAGTCTCACAGGTTGTGTGTTCTTTGGCTCAAAAATCATGTTCCAAATACAACTTCAAACAAGTTTAACACAAAAATTTTCATTTTAAATTAGTGAAATTTTTCAAAATTAGGGTCCTAAAAAGAATTTTATTACTTTAACCAAGTAGTAACTAAATGCACAAAATCAAATAAACATGCAATCAAATATGCAGATGCAACAATGAACAAATTAACATTAGTGTTGAAATAGGAAATAACTAACCCATGCAACAATGAACAAATTAACCCATGGACATTACATTTAGCAGCTAAATTGATGAGAATCAATCATCTTTTGTGATGATAAGAACATCACCTTGAAACTCTAGAATTCATTCTTAAAAATTCTAAAAAGTACCTAATCTAAGCAACAAGATGAACCGTCAGTTATCCAAACTTGAACAATCCTCGACAACGGCGCCAAAAACTTGGTGCACGAAATTGTGATCATCAACAATGGCGCCAAAGACTTGGAGCTCTCAAATGTGAATCCCACTTTGTCACAATTCCGCACAACTAACCAGTAAGTGCACTGGGTCGTCCAAGTAATAAACCTTACGTGAGTAAGGGTCGATCCCACGGAGATTGTCGGCTTGAAGCAAGCTATGGTCATCTTGTAAATCTCAGTCAGGCGGATTCAAATGGTTATGGAGTTTAAGGTGATGAAAATAAACATAAAATAATGATAGAGATACTTATGTAATTCATTGGTGGATTTCAGATAAGCGTATGAAGATGCTTTGTTCCCCTTGAACCTCTGCTTTCCTATTGCCTTCTTCCAATCATTCATACTCCTTTCCATGGCAAGCTTTATGTTGGGCATCACCGTTGTCAATGGCTACATCCCGTCCTCTCAGTGAAAATAGTCCTGATGCTCTGTCACAACATCAGCTAATCAGCCGTCGGTTCTCGATCATGTCGGAATAGGATCCATTGATCCTTTTGCGTCTGTCACACGCCCCACAATCGCGAGTTTAAAGCTCGTCACAGTCGTCCCTTCCCAGATCCTTCTCGGAATACCATAGACAAGGTTTAGACTTTCCAGATCTCAGGAATGGCTGCCATTAATTCTAGCCTATACCACGAAGGTTCCAATCTTAGATTAGAAACCCAAGAGATACGCATTCAAGCCATTGCTAGTAGAACAGAGGTGGTTGTCAGGCACATGTTCATAGGTGAGAATGATGATGAGTGTCACGGATCATCACATTCATCAAGTTGAAGAACGAATGAATATCTTGGAGAAGAAATAGACTTGAGTTGAATAGAAAAATAATAGTACTTGTATTAATTCATGAAGAACAGCAGAGCTCCACACCTTAATCTATGGTGTCTAGAAACTTCACCGTTGAAAATACATAAGAACAAGGTCTAGGCATGGCCGTGAGGCCAGCCCCAAATGTGAAAAGGTCTGTGTATATGATCTGTGTATGATCTCTTTATGATCTTTGTATGATCTCTGTATGATAAAAATACAATAGCAAAAGGTCCTATTTATAGAAAACTAGTAGCCTAGGGTTACAGAAATAGGTAATTAATGCAGAAATCTTCTTCCGGACCCACTTGGTGTGTGCTTGGGCTGAGCATTGAAGCTTCAATGTGTAGAGATTTTTCTTGGAGTTAAACGCCAGATTTTGTGCTAGTTTGGACGTTTAACTCCAGCTTTTGTGCCAGTTTTGGAGTTAAATGCCAAAATTCTTGAGCTGACTTGGAATGCCTGTTTGGGCCATCAAATCTCGGGCAAAGTATGGACTATTATATATTTCTGGAAAGCCCAGAATGTCTACGTTCCAATGCAATTGAGAGCGTGCCAATTGGGCTTTTGTAGCTCCAGAAAATCTACTTTGAGTGCAGGGAGGTCAGAATCCAACAGCATCTGCAGTCCTTTTTCAGCCTCTGAATCGGATTTTTGCTCAGGTCCCTCAATTTCAGCCAGAAAATACCTGAAATCACAGAAAAATACACAAACTCATAGTAAAGTCCAGAAATATGATTTTTAAATAAAAACTAATAAAAACATAATAAAAACTAACTAAAATATATTAAAAACATAATAAAAACAATGCCAAAAAGCGTATAAATTATCCGCTCATCACTAGCCATAGCAGGTACTTGACTTCTCTTATGAATCCTGCCTCCAGTAGTGCTTGCACCTGTTCTTCCACAACTTGGGATCGCTCTGGCCCAAGTTTTCTTCGTCTCTGCTGCACTGGCCGAGATCCTGAATAGATCGCCAACTTGTGGCACATTAGCTTGGGTTCTATGCCTGGCATGTCTGCGGCTTTCCATACGAAAAGATCGACATTATCTTGTAAGAATTGTATCAGTAATTCTTTTGAGTCTCCTCTTAGGATCGTTCTGATGTTAGTTGTTTTGTCCGGGGTGTCTCCGATCTGGACCTTCTCTATCTCGCCTTCTGGCTATGGACGGAGTTCTTCTCGTCGCTGAACTCCGCCAAGCTCAATTGTATGAAACTCTTCTCCTCTACCTCTGAGGTTTAGACTTTTGTTATAACAGCGGCGTGCCATCTTTTGATATGCTTTTATCATGGCTATCCCTTCTGTAGTTGGGAATTTCATGCATAGATGTGGAGTTGAGACTATTGCGCCGAGTTGATTGAGAGTTGTCCGACCTATTAGAGCATTATAGGCTGAACTTACGTCGACCACAATGTAGTCTATTTTGAGGGTCTTGGATTGATTCCCTTTTCCGAAGGTTGTGTGTAGCGATACGTATCCCAGTGGTTATACCGGGGTATCTCCTAGTCCGAACAGACTGTTCGGGTATGCTCTAAGTTCCTTTTCTTCTAAGCCGAGTTTGTCGAAGGCTGTTTTGAATAAGATGTCGGCAGAACTCCCTTGGTCTATTAATGTGCGGTGTAGATTGGCGTTTGCCAGTATGATAGTGATGACCATGGGATCGTCGTGTCCCGAGTTGATGCCGGATGCGTCCTCTTTAGTGAATGTTATTGCAGGGATGTCGGGTGCTTCCTCCTTTCCCTTGACATGATATACTTCTTTGAGATGTCTTTTGCGAGGTGATTTGGAGATCCCACCTCCTGCGAATCCGCCGTGTATCATGTGGACGTGTCTTTCTGGTGTCCGTGGTGATCGTTCAGTTCGTCCGGCATCTTCGTCCCTTCGTCTCTTTCTTTGGTCCTCATCTCGGGTGGCCAGAAATCGATCTAATTTTCCTTCTCTCACCAATTTTTCTATGATGTTTTTTAAGTCAAAGCACTCATTGGTGGAGTGCCCTCGGACTCGATGGTATTCACAGTATTCATTCCGGTTTCCTCCTCCCCTTTTGCCTTTGAGTGGCTGCGCTGGGGGATTTTCTCTGTATGACAGACTTCTTTGTATACGTCGACCAGGGATGCCCTGAGAGGAGTGTAATTATGGTATTTTTTTATTTTCTCCCCTTATCGATCTTCTTTCCTTTTGGATTCCTTGTCTTTATCTCGGTAGGGGGCCCCAGATTTTGAGGTTTCTCCCAACCGAGCGTTTTCTTCCATGTTGATATATTTTTCTGCTCGCTCCTGTACTTCGTCTAGGGAGGTAGGGTACTTCTTTGATATAGATTGGCTAAAAGGTCCCTCTCGTAGACCATTGATGAGTCCCATGATGGCAGCCTCTGTTGGTAAGCTTTGTATGTCCACGCATGTTTTGTTGAATCTTTCCATGTAGTTGCGGAGGCTCTCCCGATCTCGTTGCTTTATCCGTAGTAAAATGGGGGCGTGCTTGGCCTTATCTTTCTGGATGGAGAATCTTGCTAGGAATTTTTTGGCCAGGTCATCAAAGTTTGAGATGGACTTTGGAGGTAGGTTGTCAAACCATCTGATCGCTGTCTTCGTGAGAGTTGTTGGAAAGGCTTTACAGCGAACGGCATCTGAGGCGTCGGTAAGGTACATTCTGCTTCTGAAATTGCTGAGATGGTGGTTGGGATCTGTGGTACCATCATACAAAGTCATATCCGGGAGTTTGAAGTCTTTTAGAATTTTGGTTTTCATAATTTCCCTAGTGAATGGGTCTTGCTCTTTGCGTGAATTTTCGTCTGGGGTGGTCCGAAGAGCTTTTGATTTGATATCGGCTTCTAATTGCTGTAGTTTTTCTTCCAATTCTCGGCGTCTCCGTACCTCTCTTTGTAGATCCTTTCCAATCTCTCGTTGTTGTTGGGTTTCTTTTTCAAGTTGCTTTAAGCGATCTTGAAGCGCTTCTATTGTTCCCGGATTTGGTGAGTTTTTGTCCATGTTGGATTCCGGGGTATCTTTCAGTGTAGTGTCTGCATTTTTGTACGGCGTTCTATCTTCTAGATCTGAATTGTGGTGGTTGTCATGGTCGTCCGCCATGGGGATGCGATGACTTCCAGGTTCCCCGGCAATGGCGCCAATGTTCCTAAGGTTACCTGAAACTGGAGGTCGATCTCGGATGAGATCTTCTATACTGGTCGGAGATGGCGTGTCCGGCTGGCTGGTGGCGGCCGGAGCTGTTGTGTCCGACTTGTTGGACTTGCTGCACTACTGATCCTTGGTCACCAGAGGGTGGGGGGTACCTGCAAGAGACTCCGATGATTAAGTTAGCATGGGTATTAAACAGGTTTTATGTAGAATCAGAGTATGAGTTATACCTGGGTGCTCCAGTGTATTTATAGTGGTTGTAGAGTGACCTTTCTAGATAAGATAAGTTGGTTATCTTATCTTATCTTATTTTCTGGTGAGGTCAGCTTATCTTCAATGGAACCGCCTTTATCTTTATAGGCTTGGATGGCCTTTGGATTTGGGTCGTGTTCCTCTATTTGGGCCCTTTATTGGGCTCTCCTGTTGATTTGGCCGACCTCTTTGAGAAGAGGTCGGTCGCTTTGTCGCCAATCATCCCAGGTCGGGTAGCTCGACCCAGGGTATGAACAGGCGCTAAACGCCAAACCTGGCGCTTAGCACCAGCAAGCCAGAATGGATAGAAGCATTTCTACCCCCTAGGGCACTAAACGCTAAATCTGGCGTTTAGCGCTAGCAATGAGGATCAGACTTCATCGAAAAGCATCTTTAGTTGGATTTAGCTTTTAATTATTCTATTTTATTTTATTTTAGCTATTTTAATTACAAAAAAAATCATTTAGGTTTATAATTTATTATTTTATTTTTTTTCAAATCAAATTAGGTTAGATATAAAAGGGAAAAGATTCAGCCTTTCGGGGGGATATGGGATTTCCCCACTTTGACAATTTTTGAACACAAGTTTTCATTGAGTCATGAGCCACTAAACCTCCTTGGTTAAGGTTAGAAGCTCTGTTTATTTTTATGGATTAAGACTATTATTCTTCTATATTAATTAATGTATTGATTCAGTTTCAAAAATTACTTTCGTTCTTCATCTTATGAATCTAGGCATATCGGAAGAACAACCCTTATTCTATATGCGTTCTTGTGATTCTCAAAAGAGTTATCTCACTTGAACACTAGTTTGAAAGTAAATTCCTCCTAAATTCCTAATTACTTGGACTTAATGGGATCCATGACATATAATCCTCTTATATTTGGGTAATTAGGGTTTTTGTGGCTAATAAACTAGAATTGAACCTAACCCTCTAATCTATATTAAGTGACCAAGGAATTAACAGTTGATTTAGTTAGAGGAGACTAAATCACCAAGGAATTAGGGTTTAGTCAATTATAGTTTACAATGAAATGAATCTTGCACGATTAAGATAGTTGGTAAGAAAACTTAATCCGGAAGAATAAACAACTCCAAAATCTTAAATGTTTTCTCACATATATTTCACACCAATTCTACTGTTTATTTTCTTACTCTCTAAAGTACTGTTTAATGCAATTTTGCAACTCTCAAAACACCACTTTTTGCTTGCCTGAATAAGTGAGTCATCCGACAATTATTACTCAGTCCATCAATTCTCGTAGGATCCACCCTCACTCACCTGAGAGATTATTTGGTACGACCCGGTACACTTGCCGGTTTAGTTATGGTATTCAAATTCCGCGACTAAGTTTTTGGCGCTGTTGTCGGGGATTGACTGTGATTGACAACTAACCATTGTCTGATTGCTTAGATTAGACTTTTTTAGCTTTTGATTTTTTTTATTATTATTTGCTTTGTTTTTTAAATTTTCAAAAATTTAAGCTCTATTTTAGTTTAAGATTTTTCTTAATTTCTAAAATTAAGTTTGGTGTTCCACTTAGTAATTTTATTTTATTTTATTTTGATTTACACAGGATACCTCACTAGGAATTCTCTGCACTCTGACGTAGAGATTCCCATCTTTTCTTTGTTTTCTGTTGGTTTATAAGCAAGAACAGGGATAAGGAACCCCTTCTATACTTTGATCCTAAGATTGAATGGACAGCAAGAAGATGTCTACAGTAGGCTAGAACTTACAGGACTGCTGAAAATCTCAGAGATAACTCTACTAGAAATAGAGCTTTTTCTATCCTAAATTTGTCTAAATTTTGTCCCAAATTTTGGCACCAAATTTTTTTTGGATGGCGCCAAGATTTTCATGCAGATTAGCAACATATTTTGGACAAAAAGTATAATTCGTCTTTATTCCATCTGAATATGCACAATAATTTCAGACGGATTTGGGACGCATTTTGAAAAATGTTAATTCTATCCCAAATTTGTCTATGATTAGTCTTAAATGCTTTTACTATAGTTTACTCTTCGAAATAGCTAAAATTTTTTTCCCGCAAATTTAGGATGAAAATAACATCATTTGTAAATTCTGTTTGAAAGTGCATCAGTTTTCAAACGAATTTCAAATGTTTATTGAAAAATTTTAACATTTAGTATAAAAATATTGTTTATATTTTAAATTAGTCTATTATTTTTTAATTTATTCTTTTAATTATTTACATTATAATAATTCAAAATTTAAGACATAGTGTATCTAAAAGAATCACATATATAAAAACCTAAAAAAAATATATCCAATCTTTTAAAAAAATAATACAAAAAATAAAAAAGAATAAAAAAATCACGTTAAAAAAAATCATATACTTTTTCATATAAGATTAAGATATATTAATAATTAAAAAAAGAAAATACAAATGAATACATCAAAGGCTTTTCGGCACCCAGCCCTTCATCTTTATCACTGCTATGAAAACCCTCTCACCCAGCCTTCTCTCCGAGCCCTTCATCTTCATCACTGTCGAGAACCTTTATTACTGCTGAAAACCCTTGCACCCAGCCTCTCTCCGATCTCTATCTTGCAGCCCTCCGTCACACCCTCTCTTTCGCACCCTCTCTGTCGGAACCCTCGCACCCTAACCGCAAGCCTCCTCCTCAGATTCGCAACCTCGCACCCTCTCTTGTAACCCTCCATCGGCGCTGCTCCGTCGGCACTGCTCCGTTGGCACACCCTGCATCAGCGTGCCCTTTCTCAATCGGCGCTTAACCAGCACTGCCTATCCCTCAATCGGCGCTCAACCTTCACCATGAATTGTACAAGGTAACTATTTCTTCCCTCTGTTTCTCTGTTCTTATGATAAGGGCCATTATTTTGGTTCCTTGGCTGTGAATCCATAGTTGTAAGAACCGGACCGGACCGGCCAATTCGACCAAAAAACTAGTGAATCGGTCAGGTAGTCGGTCTGGTTGAAGTGTCTGACCGAAGAAGGAAAAGAACCATTGATAACTGCTTTTGACCGAACGGTTTTGATAAAACCGGTCAATCGGCGGTTTTAAATAACTAGTCGGTTCGTTTTGCTGATTTATACATATATATAAAAAAATCCTAAATCCCTAATCTCTCAAGCCTCACCGTCTCCATCTCTCAATTTCTCTCTCAACTCTCAAGTTTCAGCTTCACTCAGCCTTACTCTGTCAATCTCATAGTCCCAAAAGAACCACCAACCACACCACCGCACGGTTACTGCCACGATCATTGGCTCCTCTGCTTCGTCTCTGTCACTGCGTCGTCACCTCCAGAAGTCCTATGCATGTGTCCTATATTGTCGTTGATGCCGTTCTCTCTTCTCGTCATTGGCTCATCTGCATCTGCCGGTTCCTGCACCTTCGGCCTTCATTTGCGTCGCGTCGTCTGTACCTCTGTTCGCGTCGCGTTGCTCCTGCAGCTTCACTTCGTCCACCATGCTATGAAATATGAACCCTTGACTTCCCTTGTTTTCCAGGTTAGTTTTCCCCTTTTTTATTCTATTTGGGCTTGAGGCATGCTTCTGATTGCTGGAGAATAAATGATTTTAGGGCTTGATGGACCTGTTGTGCAGCTACTAAAAGATCTGACGATGAGCTTCCAATTTTCAGCACCTGGTTAGTGAAGGTTCTCTTGCTGGATCTAGGTACTTCTTGGCTTATCTGCTGTTGTAGGATTGGTCTTGTATGTTGTGCATCATAACCAAAATGAAGAAGAGGACAAATATCTTTTTGGAAAAATATTACTATGCATATTCTTTGTTTGATAATTTGTTTGTTATGTTTTGTTGATGAGTTTTTAAAATTTTTAGAGTTTGATTATGACGAGGTTTGTGGTTGGTGCTTACTTTCATTGTTAACTTGGTGGGTATTGTGTTATTGTTTCTTCATTTTGCATTCTAACTTCTGATAATTGAATTCATGATATTTTTCTCATTTCCAATAAGTTGTGATTTGAAGTAGGTAGTATTGATAATAGAAAAATAGTTGGTACTTATTGAAATTTTTGAAGCAATTAGAAAGTTAAATTTAAGTGCCAGGGTTATTGTTTGCCATGTATGTAAGCTTCTAACCATAGTTTCTATGTGTATATATAAAGCATGTGGGATAGAGAAAATAGAAAGAAAGAAATGGTGAATAGTTTGCTCTGGAATTAAAGAATCTTGTTTAATTTGTACTCATCTAGCATTTTGTTTTTTATTTTCTTTCAAATGCATTAGTGAGCCTCACCAAAATTTATTAGATAATTCCTAGCAGAGAATCATATGTATCCCATTTAATATAATAGGACAAAAACATTATTGTATATTAACTTCTATTACTAGTACAACATCATTAGACAAGATAGATAAGATAGACACACTTCTGTCTTCGTATTAGAAATTGACAGGAGCAGTTGAAGCATTTGACTTTTCATAGTATTATTTAAGCGTCCAAGTGCTTATCTTGATGGTATCTAATATAATTGGTATTCATTCATGGTATCTTGTAGTTACTTCATCATATTGTTATTCAAGGGGAAAACTCTTAAATATATTCATATGTTTTTTTTTCACATTCACATTAGATATTCCATAAAGATTGCTGAACATTTATGTGATTTCTTCAGGAGGAAGATAAGGTAAAGCTGGTACAGAAAACTGGTCTGTAATTAAAGCAGATCAGAGGAAGAGGCATTAGCACAGCAATCCTTCTTCTTCTACTACTTGAAGAGCAAGTGCAAAAGGTATTTTCTTAATTTGAGTCAAGAGCTATGATCTAACTTAGTTGGTGCATCTTATTATGGTAAGCTTTTACAAAAAATAAGCTCAAAATAAATCAGTATATATATATATATATATATATATATATATATATATATATCTCAAAATAAATCCAATTTTGATGCCAGTAAACTAATCTAAAATTTTTACACAGTTGCTCAATTACAACTGTTCTCATTCATACAATCAATGTAAAAAAGTAATTTAATTTTTCTAGGTGACTTTTCCTAATTAAATGCATGTCTAAAATTGCTTAACTTGAAAGTGCATTGAAGTTAAACTTTATAAATATGTCCTTGTGTGAGAGATTTTTTTTTCTGGTACTAAAATTTTATGAGAGCAATATTTATACAATAAGTTCTTTCTGGGTTGCATCCGAAATGCCATAAAATAAATTAAGAGGATACAAATGAAGTGAAATGATTGGCTCACTTGTAACAGAATCGATCTTGTGGATTGTAATGTTATTTTTATCTATCTTGTTTCAGATTTTGTTGATTGGACTTGGAAGGAGTTCAATTTAATTTCTTTTAAATTAAGAGGATACAAAACTCTTACCACTAATGCTTTCTTTTATTGTCACAATTTGATTGGAAGATGACAACAATGATAGCAAAGGGTTGCAGTGAAGGCAAAGCATCTCGAGTTTTATATGTGTCTGGTGAAGATGTTAGCTTTTATTGGGTTTCTTTCCTGCATCTTGGTATTGTAGTTTGGGATAATATTTAATTTCTCTGATGTGGGCACTGAAGTTTAACATTTGATTTGTGACTGTGCTTTGGGTTTAGAGTCAGTTAACCTTCTCTAATTTGGTTGCATTTATTTTGTTTTGTGTCATGTGACAGAGCCTTGAGCAAATTGGTAATAGAGCAGAACGCCTTAGGATTAAATCAGATATATATTTATATTCAAGTACTGATATTGAGGTGAAAATCTAGATTTCTTCAGATTAGTTTTGCTGCTAGCATTCTTCTTGCTATATTATTTTCTGTGTTATACATCGATTTTTATTGAAGTTATTGTCTGGGTCCTAATAAACGATTATTTCATGTAATAGCCTTAATTTGCGAGAACTATATGGTGAACTCTAGATACTTGTATGCCTTTTTATCTTAATTTAGTTTTTAGGACATATTGAAGAAAGCTCAGCTTCTTTCCCCTCGTGCTATGGTTGTTGATTCAATACAAACTCTTGATCCTATTAACACTGTTAGTAGTTTTCCTTTAATTCTATTAACACTTTTCTTTTTTTATCATTTGCCAATGTCTTTGAATTTAACATTTTGTTTTGATTTATGTATTCTCCAGTGGTCAGAGCAAAAGGTTAAGTTGAATGATGCTGAGCACAAGTTAAAAGATCAAGGACGTTAACTAAAGGTTCAACAGAAAAGAATTGGTTCTACTAAAAAGACAATTCATATTTTGTATAAAAAGTTAAATTACCCACTTTCTTCAACCTTGTTTGATCCTACAGAAGATGAGCTTGGGATAAGCTCTAGTGATGATGAGGATGATAACATAAGTGATTGATGTTAGGAGTATATGTTTTTTTTTATTTAGATTAAGGAATTTTTAGTTGAATTAGTTAGTACATTTTATTTTATTCATGATATTTGACCTTTTTAAAGGCTTTTTTTATTTTAGTTTAAGTATTTTTTTCTTATTTTAGTTTGATTACATTTATGGACAAAAGTATTTTAGTAATAGATATTTTTTTAACTCTTATGGTAATTAACTTTTTCATGACTTTATTATGTGTTTATAATTTTGATGATGTAATATGAAAAAATGATTATGATGGTCTTAATATAGAAAGCAGATTGAATACAATTTATTTTCTAAAATATTTATATATTAAATAGCAAATTATTTTGTTTGAAAATTGTTGGAAATATTATATTAAATTTGTAGAAAATTTGTGTGAAAATAATTTTTTGTTTTGTATGAAATTTGTTTCAAATATGTAAATTCTTTTAAATTAAATATGTCTAAAATTTAATTGAAAAGAAATAATTGATTTGTCTAAAATTTGTTAAAAAAAATTTGTTATATTTGAATAAATTCGTTAGCAATTTATCTGAAATGAAATATATTTTTTGTTTGAAATTTGTCTAAAATAAAATATTTTTACGTTTGAAATTTGTCTGAAATACATTGTCTTTATGTTGGCTAATCTGTCTAAAATTTGTCTAAAATACATCATAATAGTTAGAAATCTAGCAGATAAATACGTATTCGAAATCTGTCACAAAATCGTTTGAAAAAAATTTTGGACGAAATTTCAGACAAAATGTAAATTAGCAACAGGGCTTTTTGGGACAAATAAAATTCATCCCACATTTGTTTGAAAGAAAAATTTTGTCTCTCATTTGTTCAAAATTTATTTCAATTTTGTCTCAAAATTCGTCCGAAAAAACCCTATTTCTAGTAGTGAGCTCTCAGAAGGAAGCTAAAAAGTCAACTATGGAGGTCAACAACAACAACAATACGGTTAATGCTAATATTGTTAATCCTCTTAATATGCTTGAACAACCGAGAAGAACATGATAAACCCCAATTTTGTGGTCAATCCTGTGTTTAATTTAGTGGATCTTATCAACTTATCTCACATTTATTCAATGAAATAGCATGGTTTTGTGAATTTTTCCTAAATTGTGCTTAAGAGTGAAAACATGCTTTTTAGGCCTTATAATTGCTAAATTTTATTCACTTTAATTCCATTTCATGCCTTGATATTTTTGTTGAGTGATTTTAGGTTTAGAAGACAAAGATTGGATTGAAGGAACGAAGAAAAAGCTTGCACAAGTGGAGAAATCATGAAGAAACGAAGTTTTGAAAATCTGACATGCGAGGCGTACGTGTGACCTATGCGTACGCATGACCATAGATCATCAAGTAACGCGTACGCGTGACCCACGTGTAGTGTGATACTTAGCATGTGACCTCATTAAATGTAATACGCTGGGGCGAATTCTGGGTCTCCAAAACCCAATCCAACTCATTTCTGAAGCTATTTGATACAGAATTCAAGAGGGATCAAGGGGGGAGCAATTAGTGTAGTGTAGAAACATGTTTTAGGGTAGTTTTCTGCTTCTCTCTTCTCTCTAGAATTAGGGTTCTTGGGTTAATTTTCTCTTTAATTTCACTCTTTAATTATTGTTTTAGTGTAGTCCTCTTTACATTTTCATGCTTTAGCAGTTTAATTCTCTTAGTTCTTCTTGTTGATCTCTCTTTTATGCCATTTTAGTTTATGAAATCTCTTGTTAATTTTCATTTCCTTTAATGCAAATTGATATTTTATGTTCTTTTAATGCTTGTTTGAGTTATTGTTCTTGATTTCTTGCATTTGGTAGTTTTAGATTTTATATTTCTTGCAATTTTACCATGCTTTTCTTTTATGCCTTCCAAGTATTTGACAAAATGCTTGGTTGGATTTTAGAGTAGATTTTTGAGGATTTTTGGCTTTGAAAGATAGATTAGGCAATATTGAGTCATTAATACCCAATTTGGATTGGTGATCTAGAGTTGTTAGTTAATCTTGTTTCCATTAACATTACTTATGGATTGGGGTTAACTAGCTAGGCATATTAGACTCTCTTCTGATGTGAAGATAACGTAATAGGCTTAACTCTTAGTAATTATTGTGATATGATTAATGACTAGGATAGAAAACCTTGATTCTCAATCCTTGCCATGAATGCCTTTTTAGTAGTTGTTATCTTTAGTTGTTTGATTTGCTTTATTGTCATTTAAATATCTTGCCATTTAATTTCTTGTTTTTTTATCAACCAACCCCCGTGAATCTCATAACCAATAATTGAGCAATCGATTGTAATTCCTAGGGAGAACAACCCAGGAGTAATACTCTCGGTTATATTTATTGGGTTTGAACTTGTGACAACCAAAAATTAAACTTTGATTTAGGGTTGTTTGTTGGTTTAGATCTATACTTCGACGAGATTCTTTTTGTGTGAAAATTCTAGACCGACGGTAACCCTCTTTCATGTTTTTGGCGCCTGATGAGCGAATATTTTATACGCTTTTTGACATCACTTTCATATAGTTTTTATTAAGTTTTTATAGGTTTTAGTGTCAAATTCACATTTTTGAATTCTACTATGAGTTTTTGTGTTTTTGGACAATTTCAGGTATTTTCTGGCTAAAATTGAGGAGTTGGAGTAGAACTTTGATTAAGAGACAGAGAAAGCACTACAGATGTTGTCCAGATCATTCACACAGATCATACACCATTCAGTTTTATTTCTGTTTTACTTTGTTTTTACTTTCAGTATGAGTCTCTAAACCTCCTAAGTTGAGGGGAGGAGCGCTGCTGAGTCCTATGAATTAATAAAAGTACTATTGTTTCTTCTTCGATCCGTTTTTGATCTATCTCTAAGATGTATATTCCGATCTTCATCGTGGTGAACAGGAGGATCTGACAAATTGGCTCTGTTCATCACATTAAGATGAACGTGCCTAACAAACACCTGCGTCTACTTGGGTTCGTGTGAGTACCTGGAAGAAACGCACGAGCCAACAACTATGTTTATACATCTCTCAGACGGTTAATCCATGATTTCATTGGGGACATCTCGAGACACCAGTTCAGCCGATCTCCGGAGAGATTAAGGTCTCCGTGGTATAGGCTAGAATCCAAAAAAGCAGTGTTCTCTGATCCAGAAGGTTCGACCTTGTCTGTGGCATTTTGAGTTAGATCGCCAAGAGAATGGACTGCTATGTGCTTCACCCTTCGTTAGATTGAGTAACCACTGCCACTAGCCACGGCCGTGTTCAACCTGTAGTAGAGGAGATCAATGACCATGAGCAATGGCTTTGATCACTTACAGCCTGCCATAAAAGAAGATCATTCACAAGAAAAGAAGACAGTAGTACCAGAGTTACTTCAGAAAGACAAAGCAACTCCAACTCCAAACTCTAATCCTATCAATATTTCAATTCCTAGCATATAATTCCTAATAGCTAACTTGTTAATACCTTCTGATTCTGCCTGACTAAGACCTGCAAGACAACCATAGCTTTCTTCTAGCCACAATCCTCGTGGGATCGACCCTGACTCGCTCAGGTATTACTTGGATGACCCAGTGCACTTGCTGGTGTAAGACCCAGAACTTTTGAAAAGTCTTTTTATGATCAAGTCTCAAATCATATAATTATTTATAGCCTTAATTTCAGAAATTATTTTATTAAAGATAATTAAGGCAAGTTTTGATTTATTGAATTTGAGATAAGTTATGATTATTATCCAATTTTATAATTATTGAATTATTTTCTATATTTAAACCACAAAGTTGGTGGTTGTGAAATAATAAAGATTTTTATATGATTTTAGACTAAATAATTAATATTTTAGAATATTGATACTCCTGTTTTGAGAAAATAAAGGATTTAATTATATTATTTCTAATTATTTTATTTGGACAATTTATTGAAAATAATTTATAAAAATGAGGAGCAAATAGTATTTTTTATACATAATTAGTGTTGGATTTAATTGAGTTTCAATTACTATGTTATTCCCAATTTTATGTGAAGTTACTATAATGCCCCTTACCCTAATTTTGGCATACCCTTTCCCCCAGTCCCCTTCATGCTGCGCAGCCTCAAAACCCCTTTCTTTACTGTCCTTGCTACGCAGCCCCTATGCTGAACCCTCACACACATTGTTCTTTGAGAAACCAATGAAGAAAAAGAAAGGGGTAGAGGGGAGGGGTTCTACGGAAGTAGAATGGGGAAGGAGGCCGCTGCCCAACCCCCGCCACCATTGCCCTAACCACCGTCGCACGAGGTGCTTCCATGGCCACAGCTGTCAAGCTCGCAGGTGGAAGAAGCAGGGATGACGCGAGGGAGAAAGGGAGCCATCGCGCTCTGCCGCCGCGATCCCCGTCGCACCCTGCGCCGGCGAGGGTTCCATCCTTGTCAGATCCGTCACCGTCCAGCCATCGCCGTCCTTCTCGCGCCGCTGACTAGCTCGCCGCCGCTGCTGTGGTGTTCGCGCCGCCGCTTCTGTCCTTGCCGTTATCGTCACCTTCGGTGGAAGAGAGACTGAGAGCTCATGTCGGAGACTGGAGAGACGTGGTCTGAGTTGCTGCTGCCTCCGTCGTGACTGGTCCGCCGGTGCCACTGTTGGGGGTTGTCGCTGGCCTACGCGCCACCGCTGTGCTCCTTGTTGCAATGCCGCCGCTGTGTGCCGGCGAGAGGGAAGCCGCTGGGTCGTACAGAGGAGAGGAGGCATAACCACACCCAGCCACCACCGTTTCTGCCGCCAAGAAACCCCGATGTGCCTCTGGTTGCCGAGAAACGGTGTGGTTGCTGCGGGAGGTCATCGCCGGAGCTGCTACTCCACTCTGCCGGTAAGGGTTTTAATTGAGGTTTCTGCCTTTTTGGATTTTGAGAGGGTTTTAATGCTGCGTGGTTTTTATAGTAGATCCTCCGGAGCTTCTGGCCGCCGCCGGAGCTATTGCCCGGCCTGTTCGAAATCGCAGTTACTTCGTTTCGCTAGTTCAGTAAGTATTTATGTTTCGGAAAGCCTCACGTTAGTATTCTGTTATGTTCGGTTAATGAATATGAGTTTTGATAACGTGGGGTCGAGTCCTGAATATTGTATGTTGCGATTAGTATTGCCATGGTTATTACGAAAGTGGCTGAGAGCTGAGGTTTTGGTTGCCGTCAGTTCGGGTTGAGGCGGAAAGGACTTGATGAGGCGTTTGAGTTATGGAATTGCGTTTTGAGGTAGGGGCGCTTTCCGAAAAGTATATTTTGTATATTTGAATTATTACATATGGATACTGATGTGAGGATGTGTATTTGGTGATTGTATCAGTCCTATGTATTGTTTGGTTGCTTTGCATGATTATGGGTGTTTGTTTAACTCGACTGTTGTGTGGCTTTGTGAAACGAAATGCTTTTGAAATTGATTCTTTTAAAAGCTTTGAGATCGAGTTTAATCGTTGGAAATTTGATTTGAGTTGAATGGATTTTCTTGAGAATGTGTAAAATAGAATACACTGTTGAATTCAGCCTGGCTTGCTTTAAATGATCTGGTTTTTGATACATGGTTGTTACTGAACTATTTCCTTGAAACTTTAGAAATGAGTTTATTCGGTTGATAATGATTTGATTTTGAAACAGTTTTCTTGAAATATGGTATCGAGATTGATTGTTGGATTTTGGCTTGCCTTTGAATTGATTTCTGGATTTTGGGCTGTTGGAAAAGGATTGTGGAATGGTTTGTTGGGACCCGGACTGGGTGGCAAAGTCTAAGTTTTAGGGGAGATGCTGCCGAAATTTCTATAAAATTCGAGTCTTTATTGAATGTTGTATGGAAAAATGATGAGTTAAAGACTTCTACTATTTTATTTGAATTATCAAGAAAAGGATGGTTCATGCTTTTGAAACGAATTATTAAAGAGGAAATTGTGATTTAGTCTTGCTTCTTAAGAAAGGCATTGTATATCTTTCAGGAGAAAGTTATTTAGAATGAAAATTATGTTTTAAAGCTGGTTTAAATGTGACAAGGGCAATGCCTTTGAATTTAACTTGAGGGTCTCAATTAGAGGAGTTTCAATGACTTTGAAAGAACCTGAATGTATATTGACAAGTTTCATTTTGAAATGTTTTGAGAAAGGTTTTAAGTACTCTTCAAATTCTAAATTCTTGCAAGACTAAAACAATTTTGAACAGTTGAAACGTTCTAGAATTTATCAGGGGGTTGAAGTTGGTTTTGCCTAAGTAAAGGAAACGGCTCTGAAAGAAGTAAATGATTACGTGACTCGGTTTGGCTTAGATCCTATTTTATTACTCAAATCGAAAAGTCAATGTTTTAATGATTTTAAATGAATTTGGTGAAATGAGTTATGCTATTCTCCCCTAAGGACTTGCGACTCTGCCGAGGAACTTTTGTTGCAAAAATCCCATTGTTGGATGGGTGATTTTGAATGTTTCAAAAGGAATCTTTAACTTTCCATGGTTTTGGAAGTTTTAGAAAGAGGAAGCCGAGAGTGGCTTGTTTAAAAGGGGAATTTTCCTTGAGTAAAAGTGGCTTATGAGTATGAGATAATTTGAGAAATAAGATCTTTAAAGCCAAGGCTAAAAAGAGTTGAAATTTGATTTCAAAGTGAAATGAATTGAGAAAATGATTTATGGCTTAAATGCCGATTTCATGAATTTGATGATTTTGAATGTGGAAGTGCTGTTTTGTTGTGAGCCGGAATGGTTGTGTATGATTATGAATATTGGCTGGTTCTAGATTGAACCGTGAGCCGGATGGCTGATATAGATGTTGATCCATGATTGAGAATGAAAACATTTATGCTGAGATATGGGTAAGTTGTGATGTTGAACTTCCACTATTGGAGATGAGAGTTTCCCTGGGAGAAAGTAGTGGCTAGCCACCACGTGCTCCAGGTCGAGACTCGAATCTCTTTTGACCCTATGTCGTAAGTGTGGCAGGGCACTGTGAAAGTCCCGAATGAGCTCGCCCCCGTAAATATTCACCAGTGAAGGTGATGGATATGGATCATGATTATGATCAAGTTTATGATGAGTATAACTCGAGTTAGGGATGCGCGACAGAGGGACAGTCCAATGGTTAGCTACCAGGACTTGTCGGGTTGGCTCTATAACCGACAGATGATATCATCAGCCACTAGGGACAGGCATGCATCATATGCATCTATGTGACATTGTTTGGGTGTGCATATTATACTTGGTGTGCCTATGTGGTTAATTGCTAATTGTTCTACTTGCAATAACTGTTTGTTTGTGCTTGCATCTTCCTATTTGTGTTTGCTACTGGGACTCTGTTGGACTATGGTGATTGGTTGATGGTTGGATTGTTTGGGCCTAGGGCCGTGGTTGAAATGAGATGAATCGATGGTTGATTTCGGTTTTGTGTTTCTGGTTTGGAATAAAATATGAAAGGCTGTTTTGCTTCAGCATAGATAAACCGTTTTGAAAAGCTTTTGAGTTTTTGAGAATCGAACGATTCTTCTTTCAGAAAATATTTTAAAACTTTACTTTTACTGTAAACCGTTGTTTTTGGAAAGGAGGCATAAGACGGTTATTAATCACTAGTACGGTTTATCTTCACGTATCCCATTACAGTTATTCCCAAAAAACCCTCTACTGAGAACCCTTTCGAGGATGATGTTCTCACCCCCCTACATTTTT
Organism: Arachis ipaensis; assembly: GCF_059453495.1. NCBI lineage: Eukaryota > Viridiplantae > Streptophyta > Magnoliopsida > Fabales > Fabaceae > Arachis > Arachis ipaensis. The sequence continues at coordinate 89,686,682 of NC_142441.1, read as the reverse complement.
CCCCTTTCAGGATATGGCGCAGAAGTTACGAAGAGTTCATTTAGTTGTTGTTGAGATGTTCTGTATTGCTTTAGTATATTTTTGTTCCCTCGCCTTTATCTTGATACATTCTGGAAGAGGGATAGGGATTGTATTGGGTAATGCTTGTAGTATTATATGTATATACATATGGATGTACTCTTTATGAGTTTTGTAAGTTGTATGGTATCTATGGATGTATGTTATCGGATGAAAGTATTTTTGGGAGCGGTATTGCGGTTTAAAGTTTCAAACAGGCTCATATTTTAGTATTAAATAGTATAAGTGTCGTCGTAATGTCCGAGCTATCAGAGTGGCGCAGCCAGAAGCGTGAACTTTAGTAGTTAGGGTGTTACATTATGGTATCAGAGCAGTCCTTCCTGTAGAGCCTGAGTAATGGACTGACTATGCTTCAGTTGCATACTCTGAGTGTTTGTCATGTAATAGGTCTTGTCGAATGACGAGAATTAGAGCTTTATGCACATGACGATCTATTGATTAACATCGTTAGTCTTGCATTGCATAATTCTTGGTATTAAGTTTGGCCGGCTTAATACTAGTGAATTATGTACGTGAAAGCACTGATGAGTTATCATAGATGATATGCGAGTTTTGAGTAAAGCGAATCGTGGGTTTTGGGAACGATGGAAACTATTTCTCGAGGCTATTCAGTTGTGTGTCTTGAAATTCTATTCAAGTCGACCTGTTCTTTCATATCCTAACTTGAAGTTCTTTTTTGCTACTCCTCTTGAAAAGTAATTGGATGTTTCCACTCTATTTCTTTATTCATATGCATTATTGTTTGATCTCAATTGCATATGCTTGTTTGGAATCCTTGTTGCATCTGTCCTTTCTCTGTTTGAGTTTTTCTTGGTTCACGTGTTCTTTGACATAGCTTTGAACCTGTCTTAATGCGCTGTGCCTTTTAACTCCTGGTTCTGAGTCCATTTTTGAGAAATTGTTGATTTAGTTTTTCTCTTATTTGACAGTGATCGCAGCCAATTATGGGATTTTATAAAAATTGCTGTTGATTAGATATATACTTATCTATATATGAAACTTTGAGATTTCTTATACAGTTTAACAACTATTTATTTCTAATGCCTCGCCTGTACTTTTACTGGTTTACTGAACTGTATTTACTTTAAATACAAATTTACTTTCTAGTAATTTTACTATAGTTCCAATGCACATCTTTATGTGATTATGTATTCGAGTACTTTTCAAAATTTTGGAAAGAAAGGATTTCTCGCTTTCATCCCGGTTGAGTTTCGTTTGATAAACTTTACTTAATTCATTTTGATTTGAGTTTGATTTAGCATACTACATGGTTTATGCCATTATTGTTCTTTTGAAAATGTTGGACTCATGACCTTCTTATGAGAGAACTCGTTCCTCCTTAAGCTTTTCACCTCTATGAATGTCATACGTGATTTTGTTTTTAATTATACATCTACCTTTTGGGAACACTACAATCAATCTCAACTTTCCTTTCTCTAGTGAATCTCATTCTTATATGAGTCAGTTTGATTCGTTTCAAACATAGTGCATCATTCATCCTCTCATTGTCTTTACAAGAGTTTTTAGTCAAAGATTTATTCTTGGAAAAATTTCTAATGATTGGGTTGTATTTTCCTATGACTTTTGTATTCCTTTGAATCAATTGAAAGCTTATTTGATGTCTCATGCCTAGTGGATATTTTTTGAACTATCTTGGTTTAAGATCCTCTCTTGCATGGCTTGACTCCTTTTTAGTACATCTTAAACTTCTTGAATGTTCTTCTGAGATGGTGATTTCAAGAACACTTTTGGAGTCTTGTTTTGAACTTTTAAAGAAGTTTTGAATTCTCTTTGAAGAAATATTAAACGGAATTTGTTTTCTGTTGCTTGATTGAGATTGAAACCATTGTTTGATTTTGACGAAGTTAATTTAAAAGTTGTCATGCGCTATTTTAAATGAAGTTTTGAAAAGCTCCCTTATTTAGTGGAAACCAGTTCATTTGTAACGCACCACTTGTTTCCTTTACCAATTTATAAGCAAACTTTTACCTCGGATTTTCTTTCTAAATAGAGTTTAACTTTCTCTTTCGACCTCGCTAAGATTTTATACACGCTTGTTTGAATATGGACTTCGGAGATTTTTGAACAAGCATTTGATTTCTCTTCCGAGTTTTATGATTGCTTTTGGTTAAGTTGTGCACCTAATTATCTTTCTAAAATATTTGAGGGGATATTTTAGCCTTTAGCCAAACTTGTGAGCATCTTGTTTTTAAAACTCTACATAATCTACTTTGACGTGAAATTGAACTAGAGCAAAGCCACGTTTATGCTTTTGTTACTCTCTTGAAGGATGTTGTTACTTAAACTTCTATCTTAGACTGCGAAGTGGTTTTTCCGCAAGTTTTTGACTCTTTCATCAACAATGTGTTCGAAAGTATTTGTAATCGTGCTCTTGAGTTCTGTGAGCTTTGTCTTGGGTTCGAGATATTCTTTCCTGTAAACCTCTTACTTCTTCGACTCAATGTGAATTTGTTTCGAACTAAGGCGCTGGTTCTCTTCTTATTGGTCTTGTTGAATTTCTTGGATCCAAGGGTTATCTTTAAAGTTGTCAATTGATTTATTTCTAGCAAACTTCATTGCTCGAGCATCTTTGTTTATCTGGGAATTGGATACATTCTCTTAAATCTATGAGCATTATCCTTGATACTGTTTCTCCTTGCTAGAATCTTGTATCCTTCTGAGTAGACTCGAGAATTGTTTGATATCACGTGTGACTTGTAGACGTAGTAACGCGATGCGTTAGTTCTTTAAGACGTGATATGTGTATACGGAAGTTGAAGCGGTAGGTGTGCAACGTATGAGTTGTGGGTGTTTTGTTCCTTGCGAACGGGTTTGTGGTTGTCAGGCTTGTGATCGAGTATGGGGATTGTAAAGTACTTGATGGAGTTGGAAATTTGAAGCTTTGAGGTTGATGTGAGATTAGTGTGCGGATGTTGAGCACGTCGTTTTAACCCCATCCTGTTTTATAGCCTTTGATGCTTTGCCCTTCTATCACATGATTGACCCATGTTATCTTTTGCATTGAACCTACCTTGTGACGTTTGCTTTGCAATCACACTCCTACCTTTACATCCTTATGCTTATGACAATCAAAGTATTTGAAAATCGTATATATGATTATATTTTGAGATATTTTGTTTCTTCCTTAAATCTGTTCAAGGGTGAACTGTTATAGAATTTCTTTCATTTTGTATCAATTTTCGAGGGCGAAAATTTTTATTAGGTGGGTAGGATGTAAGACCCAGAACTTTTGAAAAGTCTTTTTATGATCAAGTCTCAAATCATATAATTATTTATAGCCTTAATTTCATAAATTATTTTATTAAAGATAATTAAGGCAAGTTTTGATTTATTGAATTTGAGATAAATTATGATTATTATCCAATTTTATAATTATTGAATTATTTTCTATATTTAAACCACAAAGTTGGTGGTTGTGAAATAATAAAGATTTTTATATGATTTTGGACTAAATAATTAATATTTTAGAATATTGATACTCCTGTTTTGAGAAAATAAAGGATTTAATTATATTATTTTCAATTATTTGATTTGGACAATTTATTGAAAATAATTTGTAAAAATGAGGAGCAAATAGTATTTTTTATACATAATTACTGTTGGATTTAATTGAGTTTCAATTACTATATTATTCCCAATTTTATGTGAAGTTACTATAATGCCCCTTACCCTAATTTTGGCATACCCTTTCCCCCAATCCCCCTTCATGCTACGCAGCCTCAAAACCCCTTTCTTCACTGTCCTTGCTGCGCAGCCCCTATGCTGAACCCTCACACACATTGTTCTTTGAGAAACCAATGAAGAAAAAGAAAGGGGTAGAGGGGAGGGGTTCCACGAAAGCAGAATGGGGAAGGAGGCCGCTGCCCAATCCCCGCCACTATTGCCCTCACCACCGTCGCACGAGGAGCTTCCATGGCCACTGCTGTCAAGCTCGTAGGTGGAAGAAGTAGGGATGACGCGAGGGAGAAAGGGAGCCATCGCGCTCTGCCGCCGCGATCCCCGTCGCACCCTGCGCCGCCGAGGGTTCCGTCCTTGTCAGATCCGTCACCGTCCAGCCATCGCCATCCTTCTCGCGCCGCTGACTAGCTCACCGCCGCTGCTGTGGTGTTCGCGCCGCCGCTTCTGTCCTTGCCGTCATCGTCACCATCGGTGGAAGAGAGAGAGAAAGAGAGCTCACGTCGGAGACTAGAGAGACGTGGCCTGAGTTGCTGCTGCCTCCGTCGTGACTGGTCCGCCGGCGCCACTGCTGGGGGTTGTCGCTGGCCTACGCGCCACCGCTGTGCTCCTTATTGCAATGCCGCCGCTGTGTGCCGGCGAGAAGGAAGCCGCCGGGTCGTACAGAGGAGAGGAGGCATAACCACGCCCAGCCACCGCCGTTTCTGCCGCCAAGAAACCCCGTTGTGTCTCTGGTTTTCAGGAAACGGTGTGGTTACTGCGGGAGGTCGCCGCCGGAGCTGCTGCTCCACTCTGCCGGTAAGGGTTTTAATTGAGGTTTCTGCCTTTTTGGATTTCGAGAGGGTTTTAATGCTGCGTGGTTTTTATAGTAAATCCTCCGGAGCTTCTGGCCGCCGCCGGAGCTGTTGCCCGGCCTGTTCGAAATCGCAGCTACTTCGTTTCGCTAGCTCAGTAAGTATTTATGTTTCGGAAAGCCTCGCGTTAGTATTCTATTGTGTTCGATTAATGAATATGAGTTTTGATAATGTGGGGTCGAGTCCTGATTATTGTATGATGCGATTAGTGTTGCCATGGTTATTGCGAAAGTGGCTGGGAGCTGAGGTTTTGGTTGCCGTCAGTTCGGGTTGAGGAAGAAAGGACTTGATGAGGCGTTTGGGTTATGGAATTGCGTTTTGAGGTAGGGGCACTTTCCGAAAACTATATTTTGTATATTGGAATTATTACATATGGGTACTGATGTGAGGATGTGTATTTGGTGATTGTATCAGTCCTATGTATTGTTTAGTTGCTTTGCATGATTATGGGTGTTTGTTTAACTCGACTGTTGTGTGGCTTTGTGAAACGAAATGCTTTTGAAATTGATTCTTTTAAAAGCTTTGAGATCGAGTTTAATCCGTTGGAAATTTGATTTGAGTTGAATAGATTTTCTTGAGAATGTGTAAAATAGAATACACTCTTGAATTCATCCTGGCTTGCTTTAAATGATCTAGTTTTTGATACATGGTTGTTACTGAACCGTTTCCTTGAAACTTTAGAAATGAGTTTATTCGGTTGATAATGATTTGATTTTGAAACAGTTTTCTTGAAATATGGTATCGAGATTGATTGTTGGATTTTGGCTTGCCTTTGAATTGATTTCTGGATTTTGGGCTGTTGGAAAAGGATTGTGGAATGGTTTGCTGGGACTCGGACCGGGTGGCAAAGTCCAAGTTTTAGGGGAGATGCTGCCGAAATTTCTATAAAATTCGAGTCTTTATTGAATGTTGTCTGGAAAAATGATGAGTTAAAGACTTCTACTATTTTATTTGAATTATCAAGAAAAGGATGGTTCATGCTTTTGAAACGAATTATTAAAGAGGAAATTGTGATTTAGTCTTGCTTCTTAAGAAAGGCATTGTATCTCTTTTAGGAGAAAGTTATTTAGAATGAAACTTATGTTTTTTAAAGCTGTTTTAAATGTGACAAGGGCAATGCCTTTGAATTTGACTTGAGGGTTTCAATTAGAGGAGTTTCAATGACTTTGAAAGAACCTGAATGTCTATTGACAAGTTTCATTTTGAAATGTTTTGAGAAAGGTTTTAAGTACTCTTCGAATTCTGAATTCTTGCAAGACTAAAACAATTTTGAACAGTTGAAACGTTCTAGAATTTATCATGGGGGTTGAAGTTGGTTTTGCCTAAGTAAAGGAAACGGCTCTGAAAGAGGTAAATGATTACGTGACTCAGTTTGGCTTTATTACTCAAATTGAAAAGCCAATGTTTTAATGATTTTAAATGAATTTGGCAAAATGAGTTATGCTATTCTCCCCTAAGGACTTGCGACTCTGCCGAGGAACTTTTGTTGCAAAAATCCCATTGTTGGATAGGTGATTTTGAATGTTTCAAAAGGAATCTTTAACTTTCCATGGTTTTGGAAGTTTTGGAAAGAGGAAGCCGAGAGTGGCGTGTTTAAAAGGGGAATTTTCCTTGAGTAAAAGTGGCTTATGAGCCTGAGATAATTTGAGAAATGAGATCTTTAAAGCCAAGGCTAAAAAGAGTTGAAATTTGATTTCAAAGTGAAATGAATTGAGAAAATGATTTATGGCTTAAATGCCGATTTCATGAATTTGATGATTTTGAATGTGGAAGTGCTGTTTTATTGTGAGCCGGAATGGTTGTGTATGATTATGAATATTGGCTGGTTCTAGATTGAACCGTGAGCCGGATGGCTGATATAGATGTTGATCCTTGATTGAGAATGAAAGCATTTATGCTGAGATATGGATAAGTTGTGATGTTGAACTTCCACTATTGGAGATGAGAGTTTCCCTGGGAGAAAGCAGTGGCTAGCCACCACGTGCTCCAGGTCAAGACTCGAAGCTCTTTTGACCCTATGTCGTAAGTGTGGCCGGGCACTGTGAAAGTCCCGGATGAGCTCGCCCCCGTAAATATTCACCAGTGAAGGTTATGGATATGGATCATGATTATGATCAAGTTTATGATGAGTATAACTCGAGTTAGGGATGCGCGACAGAGGGACAGTCCAATGGTTAGCTACCAGGACTTGTCGAGTTGGCTCTATAACCGACAGATGATATCATCAGCCACTACGGACAGGCATGCATCATATGCATCTATGTGACATTGTTTGGGTGTGCATATTATACTTGGTGTACCTATGTGATTAATTGCTAATTGTTCTACTTGCAATAACTGTTTGTTTGTGCTTGCATCTTCCTATTTGTGTTTGCTACTAGGACTCTGTTGGACTATGGTGATTGGTTGATGGTTGGATTGTTTGGGCCTAGGGCCGTGGTTGAAATGAGATGAACCGATGGTTGATTTCGGTTTTGTATTTCTAGTTTGGAATAAAATATGAAAGGCTATTTTGGTTCAGCATAGATAAACCGTTTTGAAAGGCTTTTGAGTTTTTGAGAATCGAACGGTTCTTCTTTCAGAAAAGATTTTCAGACTTTACTTTTACTGTAAACCATTGTTTTTGGAAAGGAGGCATAAGACGGTTATTAATCACTAGTACGGTTTATCTTCACGTATCCTATTACAGTAATTCCCAAAAAACCCTCTACTGAGAACCCTTTCGAGGATGATGTTCTCACCCCCCTACATTTTTCCCCTTTCAGGATATGGCGCAGAAGTTACAAAGAGTTTATTTAGTTGTTGTTGAGATGTTCTGTATTGCTTTAGTATATTTTTGTTCCCTCGCCTTTATCTTGATACATTCTGGAAGAGGGATAGGGATTGTATTGGATAATGCTTGTAATATTATATATATATATATATATATATACATATGGATGTACTCTTTATGAGTTTTGTAAGTTGTATGGTATCTATGGATGTATGTTATCGGATGAAAGTATTTTTGGGAGCAGTATTGCGGTTTAAAGTTTCAAACAGGCTCATATTTTAGTATTAAATAGTATAAGTGTCGTCGTAATGTCCGAGCTATCAGAGTGGCGTAGCCGGAAGCTTGAGCTTTGGTAGTTAGGGTGTTACAGCTGGTACTACTGCTGTTGTACGAAATAGTGTGAGTTTTGCGTACACGCGCACCAGCGCCGTTCCCGTGGCATTGCAATGTCTGTTTGTTTTTGGTTATTGTTTATATGTTAATATTGTGAATAGTTGCCTTAGTTTCTTTGTTAGTTTTTGCTAGTTGTAGGACTTTGCTTTTCTTTGTTGCTTATTAGTTTGTCTTTATTTTCTCTTTTCACTATGAATTCTCATCGCTTTGGCTATGAGTTTGGTTCAAACTATGTTGTAGAAAATGGAAATGGAAACTTCAATGAGAGTTTACATCAAGGATTTGGAAATCAAAGGTGGGAGGAGCCTCAATCTTATAGACACTCTTCTTGGCAACAACCTCCTCCAATTTATTATGGGTACAATCCAACTCCTAATGCATACCAACCTAATGGATGTGGTGGATCTTCTTGTGGTTGTCAACTACAACCACCATATGCACATGAACCCCCTCCTAAACATAGTCTTCAACAACCTTACTCACAAGCCCCATACTACCATTCACCTCCATAAGATCTTAACCCATACCTACCATTCCAATAACCCTGTGAGCCTGATGAGCGGATATTTTATACACTTTTTAGGTTTATTTTCTTAGTGCTTTCAGTATATGTTATCAAGTTTAAGTAAGTTTTGGTAGGTTTTCGTGCAAAATTCACATTTTGGATGACACTTTGAACTTTTGTGTGTTTCTTATGATTTTAGGTGATTTTTGTGTGAAAAAGGCAAGTTTTGGCAAAGTCTGATTCAGAGGCAAAGAAAGGATAGCAGATGTTGTCAAATCCTGACCTCCATGCCTTCAAACGCGCATTTCTAGAGCTACGGAGGTTTAATTGATGGGTTCTGAATGGCGTTGGAAAGCTAACTTCCAGATCTTTTCAAAAATATATAATAGTCTATACTTTTCTTTGGAATGGATTGCCCAAAACGGGCGTTGAACTCCCAACTTACCCCCTTTCTTGCGTTCAACACCCCAAAAGGAACAAGGCCAGTGTTGAACGCCTAAAACTGGCATTCAACGCCACCAAGGGAGCATCAAGGCAGCGTAGGCACCCCCTAGTGGGCGTTCAATACCCACTCAACCAAGTTGGATGCCAGCTTAGTGCAAACACTCACCAAGTAGGACCAGAAGTTTTATTTTCGCGCACCTTTCTGCTTAGTTTATTTCTTTTTTATAATTTTTAATTATTAGATTAGTATATGGGGCACGAAATTGTGATCATCAATGGTGCCAACAACTTGGTGCGCACAATTGTAATCTCAACTCTTTATCACAACTCCGCACAACTAACTAGCAAGTGCACTGGGTCGTCCAAGTAATAAACCTTACGTGAGTAAGGGTCGATCCCACGGAGATTGTCGGCTTGAAATAAGCTATGGTCATCTTGTAAATCTCAGTCAGGTAGATTCAAATGGTTGTGGAGAATTGATAATTAAAAGATGAATAAAACATAAAATAAGATAGAGATACTTATGTAATTCATTGGTGAGAATTTCAGATAAGCGTATGGAGATGCTTTGTTCCTTCTGAACCTCTGCTTTCCTATTTCCTTCTTCCAATCAATCATACTCCTTTTCATGGCAAGCTTTATGTTGGGCATCACCGTTGTCAATGGCTACTTCCCGTCCTCTCAGTGAAAATGTTCCAAATGCGCTGTCACCGCACGGCTAATCATCTGTCGGTTCTAGATCATGTTGGAATAGGATCCATTGATCCTTTTGCATCTGTCACTACGCCCAACACTCGCGAGTTATCCCTTCCCAGATCCTACTCGGAATACCACAGACAAGGTTTAGACTTTCCGGATCTCAGGAATGGCCGCCAATAATTCTAGCCTATACCACGAATGTTCTAATCTTAGATTAGAAACCCAAGAGATAGACATTCAAGCTTGATTGCATGTAGAATGGAAGTGGTTGTCAGGCACGCGTTCATAGGTGAGAATGGTGATGACTGTCATGGATCATCACATTCATCATGTTGAAGAACGAATGGATATCTTAGAACAGAAATAGGCTTGAATTGAATAGAAAAACAATAGTACTTTGTATTAATTCATGAGGAACAGCAGAGCTCCACACCTTAATCTATGGTGTGTAGAAACTCCACCGTTGAAAATACATAAGTGAAAATAGTCTAAGCATGGCCAAATGGCCAGCCTCAAAGGTCTAAGGAATAAACGTCCAAAGATTCTCTTCAAATACAATAGTAAAAGGTCCTATTTGTAGAAAACTAGTAACCTAGGGTTTACAGAAATGAGTAAATGATGCAGAATCCACTTCCGGGCCCACTTGGTGTGTGCTTGGGCTAAGTATTAAAACTTTCACGTGTAGAGACTTTTCTTGGAGTTAAACACCAGTTTTTGTGCCAGTTCTGGCGTTTTGACGCCAGAATTTTTATGCTGACGTGGAACGCCGGTTTGGGCCATCAAATCTCGAGCAAAGTATGAACTATTATATATTGCTGGAAAGTCCAGGATGTCTACTTTCCAACGCAATTAAGATCGCGCTAATTGGGCTTCTGTATCTCGAGAAAATCCACTTCGAGTGCAGGGAGGTCAGAATCCAACAACATATGTAGTCCTTTTTCAACCTCTAAATCAGATTTTTGCTCAGGTCCCTCAATTTCAGCCAGAAAATACCTGAATCACAGAAAAATACACAAACTCATAGTAAAGCCCAGAAATGTGATTTTTATTTAAAAACTAATAAAAATATAATAAAAAATAACTAAAACATACTAAAAACATACTAAAAACAATGCCAAAAAGCGTATAAATTATCCGCTCATCACAACACCAAACTTAAATTGTTGCTTGTCCCCAAGAAACTAAAAATCAAATAGGATAAAAAGAATAGAATATACAATGAATTCCAAAAACATCTATTAAGATCAGTATTAATTAGATGAGCGAGGCTATTAGCTTTTTGCTTCTGAACAGTTTTGGCATCTCACTTTATCCTTTGAAGTTCAGAATGATTGGCGTCTATAGGAACTCAGAATTCAGATAGTGTTATTGATTCTCCTAGTTCAGTATGTTGATTCTTGAACACAGCTACTTTATGAGTCTTGGCCGTGACCCTAAGAATTTTGTTTTCCAGTATTACCACCGGATACATAAATGCCACAGACACATAACTGGGTGAACCTTTTCAGATTGTGACTCAGCTTTGCTAGAGTCCCCAATTAGAGGTGTCCAGAGCTCTTAAGCACACTCTTTTTGATTTGGACCACGACTTTAACCGCTCAGTCTCAAGTTTTCACTTGACACTTTCACGCCACAAGCACATAGTTAGGGACAGCTTGGTTTAGCCGCTTAGGCCAGGATTTTATTCCTGTAGGCCCTCCTATCCACTGATGCTCAAAGCCTTGGATCCTTTTTATTTTACCCTTGCCTTTTGGTTTAAAGGGCTATTGGCTTTTTCTGCTTGCTTTCTTTTTTTTTTATATTCACTGCTTTTTCTTGCTTCAAGAATCATTTTTATGATTTTTCAGATCATCAATAACATTTTTCCTTTTCCATCATTCTCTCATGAGCCAACAATTTTAACATTTATAAACAACAAATTCAAAAATATGCACTGTTCAAACATTCATTCAGAAGAACAAAAAGTATTGCCACCACATCAAAATAATTAAACTATTTTAAAATTTGAAATTCATGTACTTCTTTTTCATTTTGCAATTAAAAATATTTTTCATTTAAGAAAGGTGATGGATTAATAGGACATTCATAACTTTAAGACATAGACACTTAGACACTAATGATCATGTAATAAAGACACAAACATAGATAAACATAAAGCATAATTTTCGAAAAACAGAAAAATAAGAACAAGGAAATTAAAGAACGGGTCCACCTTAGTGATGGCGACTAGTTCTTCCTCTTGAAGATCTTATGGAGTGCTTGAGCTCCTCAATGTCTCTTCCTTTCCTTTGTTGCTTCTCTCTCATGACTCTTTGATCTTCTCTAATTTCATGAAGGAGGATGGAATGCTCTTGGTGCTCCACCCTTACTTGTCCTATATTGGAACTTAATTCTCCTAGGGAGGTGTTAATTTGCTCCCAATAGTTTTGTGAAAGAAAATGCATCCCTTGAGGCATCTCAGGGATTTCATGATGAGGAATTTTCTCATGTTCTTGTCCATGAGTGAAATCTCTTGTTTGCTCCATCCTTTTCTTAGTAATGGGCTTGTCCTTATTAATGAGGATGTCTTCCTCTATGTCAATTCCAGCTGAATTGCAGAGATGACAAATGAGATGAGGGAAGGCTAACCTTGCTAAAGTAGAAGACTTGTCCGCCACTTTGTAGAGTTCTAGGGATATAACCTCATGAACTTCTACTTCCTCTCCAATCATGATGCTATGCATCATGATAGCCCGGTCTATAGTAACTTCAGACCGGTTGCTAGTGGGAATGATTGAGCGTTGGATGAACTCCAACCATCCCCTAGCCATGGGCTTGAGGTCATGCCTTCTTAGTTGAACCGGCTTCCCTCTTGAATCTTTCTTCCATTGAGCGCCTTCTTCACAAATGTTTATGAGGACTTGGTCTAACCTTTGATCAAAGTTGACCCTTCTAATGTAGGGGTGTGCATCTCCTCGCATCATTGGCAAGTTGAATGCCAACCTTACATTTTTCGGACTGAAATCTAAGTATTTTCCCTGAACCATTGTAAGCCAATTCTTTGGGTCCGGGTTCACACTTTCATCATGGTTCTTGGTGATCCATGCATTGGCATAGAACTCTTGAACCATTGAGATTCCGACTTGTTGAATGGGGTTGGTGAGAACTTCCCAACCTCTTCTTCGAATCTTATGTCAGATCTCCGGATATTAACCCTTTTTGAGCTTGAAAGGGACCTTGGGAATCACTTTCTTCTTGGCCACAACTTCATAGAAGTGGTCTTGATGCACCCTTGAGATGAATCTCTCCATCTCCCATGACTCGGAGGTGGAAGCTTTTGCCTTCTCTTTCCTCTTTCTAGAGGTTTTTTCGGCCTTAGGTGCCATAAATGGTTATGGAAAAATAAAAATCTTTAGCTTTTACCACACCAAACTTAGAAGGTTTGCTCGTCCCTGACCAAAAAGAAGAAAGAAAAGTGTAGAGGAAGGAGAAATAGAGGAGATGGAGGGGGTATAGTATTTCGGCCAAGGGGGTGAGTAGGATGTAAGATGTGTGGAAATGAAAGAGTAAAGATGGGTTTATATAGGAGTGGAGAGGGGGGCTTGGGTTCAGCCATGTATGGGTGGGTTTAGGAGAAAAAGTGGTTTGAATTTGAATGGTGAGGTAGGTGGGGTTTTATGATGGATGGATGTGGATTGGTGAAGGGATTGTGGAGAAGAGGGTAGGATTTGATAGGTGAGGGGTTATTGGGGAAGAGGTATTGAGTTGATTGGTGAAGGATATATGGGTAAGGGCATTATGGGAAGGTGTGAAGAAGAGAGAGAGTGGGATGAGGTTGGTGGGGTCCTGTGGGGTCCACAAATCCTGAGGTGTCAAGGATTTCTCATCCCTGCACCAATTAGGCGTGCAAAACGCCCTCTGCTGCCAATCTTGGCATTAAACGCCAGGTTGCTGCCCATTTCTGGTGTTTAACGCCAGCTTCTTGCCCTTTTCTGGCGTTAAACGCCAGTCTGGTGCCCATTTATGGCGTTAAACGCCCAGAATGGTGCCAGACTGGGCGTTTAACGCCCATTCTACTGCCCTTACTGGCGTTTAGCGTTTAAACGCCAGTAGGCTTCTCCGCCAGGGTGTGCTATTTTTCATTGTTTTTCAGTTTGTTTTTGCTTTTTCAATTATTGTTGTGACTTCACATGATCATCAACCTATAGAAAACATAAAATAACAATGGAAAATAGAAATTTAACATAGATAAGTAAAATTGGGTTGCCTCCCAACAAGCACTTCTTTAATGTCAATAGCTTGACAGTGGGCTCTCATGGAGCCTCACAAATACTCAGAGCATGATGATGGCTTCTCAACACCAAACTTAGAGTTTGAATGTGGCCTCTGCATTGAGAGAAGCTTTTCATGCTTCCTCTCCATGGTTACAGAGGGAGATCCTTGAGCTTTAAACACAAGGGAGTCCTCATTCACTTGAAGGACTAACTCTCCTCTGTCAACATCAATCACACCTCTTGCTGTGGCTAGGAAGGGTCTGCCAAGGATGATGGATTCATCCATACACTTCCAGTGTCTAGGATTATGAAATCAGCAGGGATGTAGTGGCCTTCAACCTTTACCAAGATATCCTCTACAAGTCCATAAGCCTGTTTTCTTGAATTGTCTGCCATCTCTAGTGAGATTCTTGCAGCTTGTACCTCAAGGATTCCTAGCTTCTCCATTACAGAGAGAGATATAAAGTTTATGCTTGACCCTAGGTCACACAGAGCCTTCTCAAGGTCATGGTGCCTATGGTACAAGGTATTGAGAACTTTCGAGGATCCTGTCTCTTCAGAGGTAATTTCTGCCTAGTCAGGTCATCCAGTTCTTTGGGGAGCAAGGGGGGTTCATCCTCCCAAGTCTCATTGCCAAATAGCTTGGCATTTAGCTTCATGATTGCTTCAAGGTACTTAGCAACTTGTTCTTCAGTAACATCTTCATCCTCTTCAGATGAAGAATACTCATCAGAGCTCATAAATGGAAAAAGTAAATTCAATGCAATCTCCATGGTCTCAGTGTGAGCCTCAGATTCCCATGGTCCCTCATTAGGGAAGTCCTTGGAGGCCAGTGGACGTCCATTGAGGTCTTCCTCCTCTCCAGGTTCGGCCGTGTGGGTTATGTTGTTGCACTCTCCTTTTGGATTCTCTTCTGTATTGCTTGGAAGAGTACTAGGAGGGAGTCCAGTAACTTTCTTAATAAGCTGACCCACTTGTGCCTCCAAATTTCTAATGGAGGACCTTGTTTCAGTCATGAAACTTTGAGTGGTTTTAATTAAATCAGAGACTACAGTTGCTAAGTCAAAGTGGTTCTGCTTGGAATTCTCTGTTTGTTGCTGAGAAGATGATGGAAAAGGTTTGCCATTGCTAAACCTATTTCTTCCACCATTATTGTTGTTGAAGCCTTGTTGAGGCCTCTGTTGATCCTTCCATGAGAGGTTTAGATGATTTCTCCATGAAGGATTATAGGTGTTTCCATAGGGTTCTCCCATGTAATTCACCTCTTCCATTGCTGGGTTCTCAGGATCATAAGCTTCTTCTTCAGATGAAGCTTCTTTGGTACTGACTGTTGCTGCTTGTATTCCAGACAGACTCTGAGAAATCATATTGACTTGCTGAGTTAATATTTTGTTCTGTGCCAATATGGCATTCAGAGTATCAATCTTAAGAACTCCTTTCTTCTGATTTGTCCCATTATTCACAGGATTCCTTTCAGAAGTGTACATGAATTGATTATTTGCAACCATTTCAATGAGTTCCTGAGCTTCTGCAAGCGTCTTCTTCAGATGAAGAGATCCTCCAGTAGAGTTGTCCAATGACATCTTGGACAGTTCAGATAGACCATCATAGAAGATACCTATGATGCTCCATTCTGAAAGCATGTCAGAAGGACACCTTCTAATCAATTGCTTGTATCTTTCCCAAGCTTCATAGAAGGATTCACCTTTCTTCTATCTGAAAGTTTGGACTTCCACTCTAAGCTTGCTCAATTTTTGAGGTGGAAAGAATTTTGCCAAGTAGGCATTGATTAGCTTTTCCCAAGAGTTTAGGCTTTCTTTTGGTTGTGAATCCAACCATGATTTAGCTTTGTCTCTTACAGCAAAGGGAAAAAGCATAAGTCTATAGACCTCGGGATCAACCCCATTAGTCTTGACAGTGTCACAGATTTGCAAGAATTCAGCTAAGAATTGATGAGGATCTTCTAATGGAAGTCCATGAAACTTGCAATTATGTTGCATTAGAGAAACTAATTGAGGCTTAAGTTCAAAGTTGTTTGCTCCAATGGAAGGGATTGAGATGCTTCTCCCATCAGGAGTATGTGCAGTAAAGTCACCAAGCACCTTCCTTGCATTGTTGGCATTGTTGTTGTTCTCGGCTGCCATGTCTTCTTCTTGTTTAAAAAGTTCTGTTAGGTCCTCTAGAGAGAGTTGTACTTTAGCTTCTCTTAGCTTCTCTTCAAGGTCCTTTCAGGTTCAAGATCAGCTTCAACAAGAATGCCTTTGTCCTTGCTCCTGCTCATACAAAAAGAGAGGAGAAGAAAATATGGAATCCTCTATGTCACAGTATAGAGATTCCTTGAGGTGTCAGAGGTAAAGAAGAATAGAAGGAGAAGGTAGAGAAGAAAGAATTCGAACTTATCAAGAGGGATAGAGTTCAAATTGTACATTGATGGGGAGTGTTAGTCCATAAATAGAAGGATGAAGAATTTTCAAAAATAAAGTAAAAAGATTTTGAAATAATTAAGAGAAATTTTGAACATTTGGTAAATGATTTTCGAAAACTAAAATTGGGAAAGAAATTAAGTGATTTTTGAAAAAGATTTTGAAATTAGAAATCAAAAAAATATGATTGAAACTTAATTTTGAAAAAGATGTGATTGAAAAGACATGATTGAGAAGATATGATTGAGAATCAAATTTAAAAGAAGAAAGTTTTTTTTTTAAATTAAAGTTGATTACTTGACCAACAAGAAATGAAAAGATATGATTCTAGAATTAAAACTTTTGATCCTTTCTTAATAGGCAAGTAATAACTTGAAAATTTTGAATTAAATCACTAATTGTAGCAAGGATTTTTGAAAATAGTAATAAATAATTAATAAAAAAATTGAAAAGAAATTGATTTTGAAAATATATGATTTGAAAAAAAATTTGATTTTGAAAAATTATGAAAATTTGAAAAAGATTTGAATTAAAAACAAAATCTTCCTTCTAGTGTCCTCCTGGCGTTAAACGCCCAGAATGGCATTCATTCTGGCATTTAACGCCCAAAATGCTACCTTTTTGGGTGTTTAACGCCCAGCCAGGCACCCTGGCTGGCGTTTAAATGCCAGTTTTCCTTCTTCACTGGGCGTTTTGAACGCCCAGCTTTTTCTTTGTAATGCCTCTGCTGAATGTTCTAAATCTTCAATTCTCTGTGTTATTGACTTGAAAAGACACAATTTTACAAATTTTTTTGAATTTTTAATGACGAGAAACAATAAAAAATGCAACTAAAATCAGATAAACAATGCGTGCAAGACACCAAACTTAGAAGTTTGTATACTAAGGACTATAACAATTTGAAAATGCATGTAAGAAACAACAAAAGACACAAAATAAGAGAAATTAAAGAACAGAGCAATGAAATCATCAAGAACAACTTGAAGATCAATGAAGAACATAATGTATATATTCGAAAAATGCAAGAATAAAGACATGCAATTGACACCAAACTTAAAAATTGACACTTGACTCAAACAAGAAACACAAAATATTTTTGGTTTTTATGATTTTATAAATTTTTTTGTGATTTTTCGAAAATTATATGGAAAAAGAGAAAAAGGACTTCAAAATTCTTAATGAGAATTCCAGGAATCATACAATGTTAGTCTAGAACTCCGGTCCAGGAATTAGACATGGCTTACTAGCCAGCCAAGCTTTCAGTGAAAGCTTCGGTCCAAAATACTAGACATGGCCAATAGCCAGCCAAGCTTTAGCAAATTATTACGTTCAACAGCAAGATTGATAGAAATCAACAAGCCCTTGTGACGATAAGTTGAAACCTCGGTCCAAAAGATTAGACATGGCTTCTCAGACAGCCAGACTTCAACAAATCATCATGAAACTCTAGAATTCATTCTTAAAAGTTCTGAAGAACAAAATAATATATAAATTTTTTTTTTAAATTTTTCGAAAATTGAAAAGTAATAAGCTTAAACATAAAATAAAATTACCTAATTTGAGCAACAAGATGAACCGTCAGTTGTCCAAACTCGAACAATCCCTGGCAACGGCGCCAAAAACTTGGTGCACGAAATTGTGATCATCAATGGCGCCAACAACTTGGTACGCACAATTGTAATCTCAACTCTTTATCACAACTCCACACAACTAACCAGCAAGTGCACTGGGTCGTCCAAGTAATAAACCTTACGTGAGTAAGGGTCGATCCCACGGAGATTGTCGGCTTGAAGCAAGCTATGGTCATCTTGTAAATCTCAGTCAGGCAGATTCAACTGGTTATGGAGAATTGATAATTAAAAGATGAATAAATCATAAAATAAGATAGAGATACTTATGTAATTCATTGGTGAGAATTTCAGATAAGCGTATGGAGATGCTTTGTTCCTTCTGAACCTCTGCTTTTCTATTGCCTTCTTCCAATCAATCATACTCCTTTCCATGGCAAGCTTTATGTTGGGCATCACCATTGTCAATGGCTACTTCCCGTCCTCTCAGTGAAAATGTTCCAAATGCGCTGTCACCGCACAGCTAATCATCTGTCGGTTCTCGATCATGTTGGAATAGGATCCATTGATCCTTTTGCGTCTGTCACTACGCCCAACACTCGCAAGTTTGAAGCTCGTCACAGTCATCTCTTCCCAGATCCTACTCGGAATACCACAGACAAGGTTTAAACTTTCCGGATCTCAGGAATGGCCGCCAATAATTCTAGCCTATACCACGAAGGTTCTAATCTTAGATTAGAAACCCAAGAGATACACATTCAAGCTTGATTGCATGTAGAACGGAAGTGGTTGTCAGGTACGCGTTCATAGGTGAGAATGGTGATGAGTGTCACGGATCATCACATTCATCATGAAGAAGAACGAATGGATATCTTAGAACAGAAATAGGCTTGAATTGAATAGAAAAACAATAGTACTTTGCATTAATTCAAGAGAAACAGCAGAGCTCCACACCTTAATCTATGGTGTGTAGAAACTCCACCGTTGAAAATACATAAGTGAGAATAGTCTAAGCATGGCCGAATGGCCAGCCTCAAAGGTCTAAGGACTAAACGTCCAAAGATTCTCTTCAAATATGATAGTAAAAGGTCCTATTTGTAGAAAACTAGTAACCTAGGATTTACAAAAATGAGTAAATGATGCAGAATCCACTTCCAAGCCCACTTGGTGTGTGCTTGGGCTGAGTATTGAAGCTTTCACGTGTAGAGACTTTTCTTGGAGTTAAACGCTAGCTTTTGTGCCAGTTTGGGCGTTTAACTCCAGCTTTTCCGCCAGTAACGCCAGAATTTTTATGCTGACTTGGAACGCCAGTTTGGGCCATTAAAACTCAGGTAAAGTATGAACTATTATATATTGCTGAAAAGCCCAGGATGTATACTTTCCAACGCAATTGAGAGCGTTCCAATTAGGCTTCTGTAGCTCCAGAAAATCCACTTCGAGTGCAGGGAGGTCAGAATTTAACAGCATCTGCAGTCCTTTTTCAGCCTCTGAATAAGATTTTTGCTCAGGTCCCTCAATTTTAGCCAGAAAATACCTGAAATCACAGAAAAACACACAAACTCATAGTAAAGCTCAGAAATGTGATTTTTATTTAAAAACTAATAAAAATATAATAAAAAATAACTAAAAATACTAAAAACATACCAAAAACAATGCCAAAAAGTGTATAAATTATCCACTCATCAGTGTATATACGCGAAGATCGCCCATGTTTAGGATCTTCGTCCTCTCAAAACTTATCACACTTTATTTTCTGTAAAATATGAGCGGCTAAACCTCCTAGGTTAAGGATAGGAGCTCTGCTTATTCCTATGGATTAATATCGTTACTTTTCTACTTTAATACATGTTTAATTCCATTCTATCATGTATTGTCGTTCTTCATCTTTATGAATCTGGGGTGGAACGAGAGTATGACCCCTTATTCTACATGAGTTCTTTACGAGTCCTAAACCGGATAGTATTGAGCTGCAGCTTGAGAATACATCACAGGTTCTAACAAGTTAGTTGGGCTACTTGGAATATGTGACATGAAATCTCGTTAGTCATGGGTAATTGAGGTTCCTGTGGCATTAAGACTAGAATCATAGAGTTTTATTCTTCGATCCAGATGATTCAACCTTGTCTATTGCATTTTGAGTAGGATCATCAAAGATTGAATTGCGTGAGATTCACCCTCGTCCAAATTGACTGACCTGTTTGGGCATTTGGTTTGGAACAGAGGAGATTAATGACCACTACTCCTGGCTTAATCACTTACAGCATTGCCATTGAATGAATCACTCATTGTTTAAAGTAGTCAGTAAGAAGTATCAATCCGGAAGAACAAGCATCTCCGAGGCCTTAACTACTTTCTCACTATTGTTTCTACGTCAATTCTTTATTGCTTTCGTTATTGTTTTGTTTATGTGCCTACAACAACAACAATCAACTTTTTATTCGCTTGACTAAGATCTGCAGGATAACCACAGCTTGCTTAATCCAATAATCCTCGTGGGATTCGACCCTCACTCACCTAAGGTATTACTTGGACGACCCGGTGTACTTTCTGGTTTAGTTATGCGGGTTTCATTTTTGCGCACCAAGTTTTGGCGCCGTTACCGGTGATTGTTCGTGGTTGACAAACTAACGGTTGTCTTGCTCCTTAGATTAGGTACTTTTTATAAGCTTTTTTTTTATTTCTTTTCTTGTTAATTTTTGAAAACTCTTTAAAAATCTTTTTCAAAAATATTTTCATCTTTAGTTATCTTTTTCTTTTGTTTGACTCTTGTGTCAAGTCTTAAGTTTGGTGTCCCTTTGGTTTTCATTTCTTTTTTTGAGTTTTTGAAAATTGTTCTTGTTTTTCTTTCTTGGTGTTCAAAATTTTCTTTATGTTTTTCTTTGTTTGATTTCAAAATTTTTAAGTTCGGTATCTTTTAGTATTTTTCTTTTTCAAATTTTTCAAAATTTATATTCTTTGATCTTAAAAGTTTTTAGTTTAGTGTCCATCTAATGTGTGTCTTTTCTTTTTAATTTTTTTAAATATATATATATATATATTCAAAATTTTCAATTTAAATTCAAAAAATTTTAAGTTTGATGTCTTGATTAGTAATCTTATTTTTCTTGTTATTCTTTATCTTTAAAATATTTATCTAATCTTTTTCTTTAATTTCAAGATTTTGTTATCTTATCTTTCTTTTTTAAATTCAAATTTTAAAAGTTTAGTATTTGGTTAGTTTTTCTTTCTTTAAAATTTGAATTTCAAAATCTTTCTTTGACTTTCTTTTAATTTCAAAATTTTTCAAAATTGAATCTTCTATCTTAAATTTCTAAAATATTATCTTATCTTGTTTGACTTTTTCTTTCCAAATTTAAAAATTTTTAAAAATCAATTTTTATTTGATTTTCAAATCTTGTTAGTTAGTTACTTGTTTGTTTTATTTTAATTTTAAAAGTTTGGTGTCTCTATAATTCTTTTTTTCTCTCTCTTCTTTTTCAAAAATACTCTAACTTCTTTCTTTCTCATCTTTTTCGAAAACTTTCAATTTATTTCTCCCTTTATTTTTGAAAATTCTTTTTAAATTAAAAGACACCTTTTTTTCTTTTCCCTTCATCTATCTCTCTCAATAGGAGCCCTCTATACTCTGACATAGAGACTCCTTTCTTTTTTTCTTGTTGGTTTCTTTCTTCTTGTTTATGAGCAGGAATAGGGATAAAGAACTTCTCTTTGATCTAGATCCTGAACCTGAAAGGACTTTAAGAAGGCAGCTGCAACAAGTTCAAGCTAGCAGAGCTGTAGAAAACCTCACAGGAGCTCTAGAACAAGAAGCGGGGGATATAACAATGGCAGCTAATTCAGAAGCTGGAGGAGACGCAATAAAGGTCCTTGGATCTTAAACTGCACCCAATTCTAACTTCTATGGGTGCTGCATCTCCATTCCTGTAATTGGTGCAAACAACTTTGTGTTGAAGCCTCAACTGGTCACTCTGGTACAACAGAATTGCTAGTTTCATGGACTTCCACAGGAAGATCCTAACAAATTTATATCTGACTTCCTACAGATATGTGACACTGTCAAGACTAATGGAGTAAATCCAGAAGTCTACAAGATCATGCTCTTCCCCGTTGCTGTAAGAGACAGAGCAAGGCTATGGCCAGATTCTCATCCTAAGGAGAGCTTAGATACATGGAAGAAGGTGGTCAATGGATTTTTAACCAAATTCTTTCCACCTCAAAAGCTAAGAAGGATTAGGTTGGAAGTACAAACATTCAGACAGAAAGAGGGTGAATCCCTCTATGAAGCTTGGGAAAGATACAAGTAACTGATCAAGAGATGCCCTCCTGACATTATCTCAGATTGGACCATGCTAGACATCTTCTATGATGGCATATCTGAGGCATCCAAGATATCATTGGACCACTCTGCAGGTGGATCCCTCCACTTTAAGAAGATGCCTAAAGAGGCACAGGAACTCATAGACATGGTTGCCAACAAACAATACATGTACACTTCTGAGAGGAACTGTGTGAACAATGGGGCTGCCCAGAAGAGAGGTGTCTTGGAAGTAGACATCTTAGACGCCATCTTAGCTTAGAACAAGCTCATGTCCGAGCAGATCAACATGATCTCTCAGCACTTGAGTGGGACACAGAGCACAACTGCTTACTATCCAGAGACAACTTATGAGGTAGATGTTGGTGATAACACCTGTACCACCACAGAGGAGGTGAACTACATGGGAAACTTCTCCAAAAACTCCAACAACAATCCCTATTCAAATACTTTCAATCAAGGATAGAAGAACTAACCTAACTTTGGGTAGAAAGATCAGCAGAAGGCTCAACAAGGCTTCAATAACAATAATGGTGGAATGAACAAGAACCGGTTCAACAACAGACCATTCCATCCCTCTCAGCAGTAGATGAAGACTCCTACATAGAGCCTCTCTAACCTGGCCAATATTGTCTCTAGCCTCTTGATGCACCACTATTTCGTGGTACATTTTGTGCTTAATTTAGGGGGATTTCATCCATTATTCCCACATTTATCCAATGAAATAGCATGGTTTATAAATTCTCCTTAATTTGTGCTTAAGTATGAAAACATGCTTTTTTGGCCCTTAATTGGTTAATTTTAATTCACCTTTGATTCCACTAGATACCTTGATGTGTTTGCTAGTGATTTCAAGATTGAAAATTCTAGGAATGAATAAAAGGAATGAAGAGAAAATCATGCAAAGTGGAGAAATCATGAAAAATCAAGGATTTGGGATGCACTCATCGACGCGCACTCGTAGCAAACGCGCACGCGTGGATGCAAAAATGCGAAGCGACGTGTATGCGTGACCCACGCGTACGTGTCAATACTCGCACGTGACTTCATTAAAGTGAAAATGTTGGGGGCAAATTATGGGCTTCCCAAGCCCAAATCCAGCTAAATTCTGAGCCTATTATATGCAGAAATCAAGAATAGATCAAGTAGTTTTTAGTGAGAGAGGAATAATGAGTCCATACTTGATGGTATATTTTGACTCAATTTGGATAGATTCTAGCACATGAACTCACACTTAAGCACCAAAATAGCATACTTTTATGTTTTGTCCCCAACTTGATCCTAAATGTGAAAACATGCGATTTTGTGCTTGAAATGAGCAATTTAATTCCACTTTTATTCCATTTGATGCCATGACATATTTGATGAGTGATTTTAGGCCTTGGAGGAAAGAATGGATAGCCAAAAGTGGAAGAAAATATGTACAAGGGATAAAACATGAAGAAAACAAGGAAAAGCACACACAGCGAAGTGTGCGTGCGCACGAGAACCTGTGCGTACGCACATGCCAACATTCAGCCAAGTGTGCGGACGCATCCCTGCACGAGATTTCATTAATGAAACATGTGCTGCACAAATTTTGGGGGCTTTTGGCCCATTTTGGAAGCCTTGAAGGCTGAATTGAAGTGCTATATGAAGGGGATATCAGCACATATGAAGGAGAGCTCACTTAGATAGTTTTAGAGAGTAATTAGGAGTAGGAGTAGGAGTAGTGTAGCTTTGCTCTCGTAGGGTTTTCATTTTCATTTTCATATCGATTTCCATTGTAGCATTTTATAGCAAGCTTTGATTTTGGATTTTGCTTCTTTAATTGTAAGTACTCTCAATTTCATCTTTAATTATAGCACTTTTACTTTCACTTTCCTTTGGTTCAAGTTACTTTGTTCATATTTACAATTTTGTGTTTCTTGAAGTTTTGATCAATGAATTTTATGTTTCTTGCTTCCTTTATGTTTGATTGCTTGTTTATATTTGGTTTTGTTGATAGTTGGTTATAGTTTTCCATTTTAATTTGTGATTTTCCATGTTTTACTTTTATGCACACAAGGTGTTTGTGAAAATGCCAACTTTAGATTTTGAGTAGATTTTCCCACCTTGGCTTGTGGTTTCAGTTCCTAGGATGCTAGAGTCATAATGTCCGACATTTAGTGGTTATTCTTGGGTAGTTAGTTGACTCTTGTCTCCATTGACGCTAGCCTTTTATCAACTAGTTTGGTAAGTTGGTTAGGACTTATGGATTAAGGTCAATTATGCTTGCTTGACTTACTCCTCGATGCTTGGGGTCAACTAGGCAAGATTGACTCATCATAATTACCATAGTTGTGGTTATGGAAATGATAGGATTCCTTAGAACCTCATTCCCAAGTCAAGGCTTTTTTGTTGCATTTATAGCATTTTCACTAGTTTTGATCTTGTTCCTTGTTGCTTGCCTTACTTACACTTTTGATCATCACTTTGTTCTTTTATTGCTTGGTTGTTTTAATATTTTGTTCTTTGATTACACAAAATCCCATTTTGTCCTCCTCCACAACAAAAAGAGCGTAACATTTCATTTGCATTCCTAGGGACACGACCCGAGGTTGAATTACTCTCAGTTGTATGTTTTGTATTGAATTTATTATTTGATCTTGAGCATTACTTGTTGGTTTGGAAATATACTTACAACACCAATCAAAGATTTCCTAGCCTACGGTTTTGTTTAGCCATCAAATTTGGTGCCGTTGCCGGGGAATTCACATAAATGGTGTTATATCTTTTGGTTGTTGTGAATATGTTAATAGTGTAAATAGCACTTTTTGGTTGTTTGTTTGCTTTTGTTAGTAAGTTTTTGTTTATATTTTTCTTTATGACTTTTTCAAAACATTACCACAATGCACCCCAATGGAACCCAAACACTTAATTGTCTATCCACCAATTCTATACACCATCACCTCACTACATACAAAACCCTTACCCTCATGCGTTTGATTGTCAACCTTCATCACCTCCATCTTCATCTTCATATATGGATCAAGCCACACAAGAAGTACTTTTCATGCTCATTCAAGAACAACAAGAGTTCCGGAAGAAGCAAGAGCAAGTCATGTGATGAGCGGATAATTTATACGCTTTTTGGCACTGTTTTTACATAGTTTTTAGTATGTTTTAATTACTTTTTAGTATATTTTTATTAGTTTTTATTCAAAAGTCACATTTCTGGACTTTACTATGAGTTTGTGTGTTTTTTCTATGATTTCAGGTATTTTCTGGCTGAAATTGAGGGACCTGAGCAAAAATCTGATTTAGAGGCTGAAAAAGGACTGCAGATGCTGTTGGATTCTGACCTCTTTGCACTCGAAATGGATTTTCTAGAGCTACAGAAATCCAATTGGTGCGCTCTTAATTGCGTTGGAAAGTAGACATCCAGGGCTTTCCATCAATATATAATAGTCCATATTTTGCCCGAGTTTTGATGACGCAAACTGGCGTTCAAACGCCAACTTCCTGCCCTATTCTGGAGTTAAACGCCAGAAAGAGGTTGCAAATCAGAGTTAAACACCAGAAACAGGCTACAACCTGGCGTTTAACTCCAAAAAGAGTCTCTACACATGAAAGCTCAATGCTCAGCCCAAGCTCACACCAAGTGGGCCCGGAAGTGGATTTTTGCATCATTTACTCATCTCTGTAAACCCTAGTAACTAGTTTAGTATAAATAGGACTTTTTACTATTGTATTTGAGTTATTTTTGACAATCTTTGGAACGTTTTTCCTTAGAATTTGGGGTTGGTCATTCGGCCATGCCTGGACCACTTTCACTTATGTAATTTTCAACGGTGGAGTTTCTACATCTCATAGATTAAGGTGTGGAGCTCTGCTATTCTTCATGAATTAATGCAAAGTACTATTGTTTTTCTATTCAACTCAAGCCTATTTCTTCTCTAAGATATTCATTCGCACACAAGAACATGATGAATGTGATGATTATGTGACGCTCATCACCATTCTCACCTATGAATGCGTGCCTGATGGTGCACGAAATTATGATCTCAGGCAACGGTGCCAGAAACTCTGTACGCACGTCTTAATAAATCATTTTTCATTCACAACTTCGATACAACTAACCAGCAAGTGCACTGGGTCGTCCAAGTAATAAACCTTACGTGAGTAAGGGTCGATCCCATGGAGATTGTTGGTATGAAGCAAGCTATGGTCACCTTGTAAATCTCAGTCAGGCGGATATAAAATAGTTATGGAGTTTTCGAACATAAATAATAAATAGATAGAAAATAAGGATAGAAATACTTATGTAATTCATTGGTTAGAATTTCAGATAAGTGTATAGAGATGCATTCGTTCCTCTGAACCTCTGCTTTCCTGCTGTCTTCATCTAATCAGTCTTACTCCTTTCCATGGCTGGCTTTATGTAAGGACATCACCGTTGTTAATGGCTACTTTTTATCCTCTCTGGAAAATGGTCTGATGCGCTGTCACTGCATGGCTAATCGTCTGGAGGCATCACCCTTGTCAATGGCTGCATCCCATCCTCTTGTGAAAATGGTCCAAATGCTCTGTCACAGCACGGCTAATAATCTGAGGTTCTCGATCATACTGGAATAGGATTCACCCTCCTTTTGCGTCTGTCACTACACCCAGCACTCGCGAGTTTGAAGTTCGTCACAGTCATTCAATCCCAGAGTCCTACTCGGAATACCACAGACAAGGTTTAGACTTTCCGGACTCTCATGAATGCCGCCATCAATCTAGCTTATACCACGAAGATTCTGATTAAGAGATCCAAGAGATACTCATTCAATCTAAGGTAGAACGGAAGTGGTTGTCAAGCACGCGTTCATAGGGAATGATGATGATTGTCACGTTCATCACATTCAGGTTGAAGTGCGAATGAATATCTTAGAAGCGGAATAAGTTAAATTGAATAGAAAAACAGTAGTACTTTGCATTAATCTTTGAGGAACAGCAGAGCTCCACACCTTAATCTATGGAGTGCAGAAACTCTACCGTATGAAAATACATAAGTGATAATGGTTCAGGCATGGCCGAATGGCCAGCCCCCATGAAAGTCTAAGATAGCATAAAACTGATCAAAGATCGATAATACAATAGTAAAAAGTCCTATTTATACTAAACTAGTTACTAGGGTTTACAGAAGTAAGTAATTGATGCATAAATCCACTTCCGGGGCCCACTTGGTGTGTGCTTGGGCTGAGCTTGAATGTTACACGTGCAGAGGTCAATCTTGGAGTTGAACGCCAGTTTGTAACGTATTTCTGGCGTTCAACTCTGGCTTGTGACGTGTTTCTGGCGTTTAACTCCAGACAGCAGCGTAGAACTGGCATTCAATGCCCTTTTACATCGTCTAAACTCGACCAAAGTATGAACTATTATATATTTCTGGAAAGCCCTGGATGTCTACTTTCCAACGCAATTCAATGCGTAACATTTTGAGTTTTGTAGCTCTAGAAAATCCACTTTGAGTGCAGGGAGGTCAGAATCCAACAGCATCAGCAGTCCTTCTTCAACCTCTGAATCTGATTTTTGCTCAAGTCCCTCAATTTCAGCAAGAAAATACCTGAAATCACAGAAAAACACACAAACTCATAGTAAAGTCCAGAAATGTGAATTTAACATAAAAACTAATGAAAACATCCCTAAAAGTAACTAGATTTTACTAAAAACATACTAAAAACAATGCCAAAAAGCGTATAAATTATCCGCTCATCACCTGACAACCACTTCCGTTCTACATGCAAACAAGCTTGAATGTGTATCTATTGGGTTTTTAATCTAAGATTAAAACCTTCGTGGTATAGGCTAGAATTATTGGCGGCCATTCCTGAGATCCGGAAAGTCTAAACCTTGTCTGTGGTATTCCAAGTAGAATCTGGGAAGGGATGACTGTGACGAGCTTCAAACTCTCAAGTGTTGGGCGTAGTGACAGATGTAGAAGGATCAATGGATCCTATTCCAACATGATCGAGAACCGACAGATGATTAGCCGTGCGGTGACAGCGCATTTCGACCATTTTCACTGAGAGGACGGGAAGTAGCCATTGACAACGGTGATGTCCAACATACAGCTTGCCATGGAAAGGAGTATGAATGATTGAATGAAGACAGTAGGAAAGCAGAGATTCAGAAGGAGCAAGGCATCTCCATACTTAAGTATTTCTATCTTTATCTTATTTTATTTATATCTTAATTATCAAAACCTCATAACCATTTGAATCTGCCTGACTGAGATTTACAAGATGACCATAGCTTGCTTCAAGCCGACAATCTCCGTGGGATCGACCTTTACTCACGTAAGGTTTATTACTTGGACGCCCAGTGCACTTGCTGGTTAGTTGTGCGAAGTTGTGAAGAAGAATTGAGATTATGATAGTGCGTACCAAGTTTTTGGCGCCGTTGAGATCACAATTTCGTGCACCAAGTTTTTGGCGCTATTGCCGGGGATTTTTCGAGTTTGGACAACTGACGGTTCATCTTGTTGCTCAGATTAGGTAATTTTATTTTATTTTTAAAGCTTTTTATTTTTGAAAAAAATTTTCAAAAAAATAAATTATTCTATGTTCTTCAGAATTTTTAAGAATGAATTCTAGAGTTTCAGATGATGCTTTTATCATCACAGGAGCTAATTGATTCCAATCAATTTGGCTGTTGTATGTAATGTCCTGCTGAAGCTTGGCTAGCCATGTCTAATCTTTTTAGACTGAAGCTTTAGACTAACATTGCATGATTCCTGGAATTCTTACTAAAAATTTTGAAATCCTTATTTTTCTTTTTCCAAATAATTTTCGAAAAATCCAAAAAATATTAACAAAATCATAAAACCAAAAAGAATTTTGTGTTTCTTGTTTGAGTCTTATGTCAAATTTTAAGTTTGATGTCAATTGCATATTTTTAATTTTCATTTAAATTTTCGAAGAACACATGCATTGAATCTTGTTCTTCATGATCTTCAAGTTGTTCTTGATGATCTTCTTTGTTTGATCTTTGCAATTTCATGTTTTGTGTCTTTTCTTGTTTTTCATATGCATTTTTAATTTGTTAGTGTCTAAAGTTTGAAAATTTCTCTGTTTGGTGTCTTGCATGTTTTTCTTTTCTTAAAAATTTTTCAAAGATAAGTTCTTGGTGTTCATCTTCATATTCAAAGTGTTCTTGCATGCATTGTGTGTTTTGAGTCTTTTTGTTGTTTTTCTCTTTCTTCATTAAAAAAATTAAAAAATTAAAAAAATATCTTTCGCTTATTCTACTCATAAATTTCGAAAATTTGAGTTGACTTATTCAAAAAAATTTTAAAATTTAGTTGTTTCTTATGAGTCAAGTCAAACTTTCAATTTAAAAATCCTATCTTTTCAAAAACTTTTTGAAAAATCAAATCTTTTTCATTTTTCTTTTATAATTTTCAAAAATTTTAAAAATCTTTTTCTTAATTTCATTCCATATTTTCAAAATCTTTACTAACAATTAATGTGATTGATTCAAAAATTTTAATGTTTGTTACTTGCCTATTAAGAAAGGTTCAATCTTTGAATTTTAGAATCATATCTTTTAATTTCTTATTAGTCAAGTAATCAACTTCAATTTTCAAAATCAAATATTTTTAAATTTCTTTTTCAAATCTTTTTCAAAATAATTTCAATCATATCTTTTTCAAAATCAATTTCAAAATCTTTTCTAACTTCTTATCTTTTCAAAATTGATTTTCAAATCTTTTTCAATTAACTACTTGACTTTTTGTTTGATTAAAGTTTTCTATTTCAATCATATCTTTTTCAAAACCACCTAACTACTTTTCTCTCTAATTTTTGAAAATCACTAACCCCTTTTTCAAAATTACCTTTCATTAACTAATTGTTTTAAATTTCAATTTAATTTTATTTTCCTTCTTAATTTTTGAATACTAACCAATAATTAAAATAAAAACAAAAATATTTTTCTTTTTCTTTTAATTACTTTCGAAAATTCTCCTTCTCATCTTTTTCTATTTATTTATTTATCTACTAACACCCCTCTTCCACTCAAAAATTTGAACCCACTCTTCTCCTCTGTGTTCGAATTCTTATCTTCTCCTTCTTCTATTCTTCTTTTCTTCTACTCACATAAAGGAATCTCTATACTATGACATAGAGGATTCCTCATCTTTTCTATTCTCTTCTTTCTCATATGAGCAGGAACAAGGATAAGAACATTCTTGTTGAAGCTGACCCTGAACCTGAAAGGACTCTGAAGAGGAAGCTAAGGGAAGCTAAGGCACGACTCTCTGGAGAGGACCTGACAGAAATTTTCAAAAAAAAAGGAGACATGGCCGAACCTAATAACAATAGTGGAGATGCAAGGAAGATGCTTGGTGACTTTATTACACCCTCTTGTAACTTCTATGGAAGAAGCATCTCAATTCCTGCAATTGGAGCAAACAACTTTGAGCTTAAGCCTCAATTAGTTTCTCTAATGAAGCAGAATTGCATGTTTTATGGACTTCCAATGGAAGATCCTCATCAGTTTTTAGTTGAATTCTTGCAAATCTGTGACACTCTCAAGACCAATGGAGTTGATCCCGAGGTCTACAGGCTTATGCTTTTCCCTTTTGCTGTAAGAGACAGAGCTAGAACATGGTTGGATTCACAACCTAAGGAAAGCATGAACTCTTGGGATAAGCTGGTCAGTGCTTTCCTGGCCAAATTCTTTCCACCTCAAAAGATGAGCAAGCTTAGAGTGGAAATCCAAACCTTCAGACAGAAGGAAGGAGAATTCCTCTATGAATCTTGGGAAAGATATAAGCAACTGATCAAAAGGTGTCCTACTAACATGCTTCTAGAATGGAGCATCATAAGTATATTCTATGATGGTCTGTCTGAGTTGTCAAAAATGTCATTGGACCATTCTGCAGGAGGATCTCTTCATCTGAAAACCCCTACAGAAGCTCAGGAACTCATTGAAATGGTTACAAATAACCAGTTCATATATAACTCTGAGAGGAATCCTGTGAACAATGGGACGCCTCAGAAGAAGGGAGTTCTTGAAAATTGATACTTTGAATGCCATATTGGCTCAGAACAAAATATTGACTCAGCAAGTCAATATGATTTGTCAGAGTCTGAATGGATTGCAAGCTGCATCCAACAGTACTAAGGAAGCATCTTCTGAAGAAGAAGCTTATGATCTTGAGAACCCTGCAATGGCAGAGGTGAATTACATGCGAGAACCCTATGGAAACACCTATAATCCTTCATGGAGAAATCATCCAAATTTCTCATGGAAGGATCAACAAAAGCCTCAACAAAGCTTCAATAATAATGGTGGAAGAAACAAGATTAGCAATAGCAAGCCTTTTCCATCATCTTCTCAGCAACAGACAGAGAATTCTGAACAGAGCCATTCTGGCCTGGCAACCATAGTCTCTGATCTATCCAAGACCACACTAAATTTTATGAATGAAACAAGGTCCTCCATTAAAAATTTGGAGGCACAGGTGGGTCAGCTGAGTAAGAAGATTACTGAAACTCCTCCCAGTACTCTCCCAAGCAATACAGAAAAAAATCCAAAGAGAGAGTGCAAGGCCATAACCATGACTAACATGGCTGAACCTGGAGAGAGTGAGGAGGACGTGAGTCCTAGTGAGAAAAGCCTCATGGACGTCCTCTGGACAGAAAGGAGTTTCCCTTTGAGGAACAAAAGGAATCCAAAGCTCATACAGAGGCCATAGAGATCCCATTGAACCTCCTTCTGCCATTCATGAGCTCTGATGATTATTCTTCCTCTGAAGAGGATGAAGACATCACTGAAGAGCAAGTTGCTAAGTATCTAGGAGCAATCATGAAGCTGAATGCCAAGTTATTTGGTAATGAGACTTGGGAGGATGAACTCCCCTTGTTCACCAATGAACTGAGTGCATTAATGAAGCAGATATTACCTCAGAAGAAACCGTATTCCGGAAAATTCTTCATACCTTGTACCCTAGGCACCATGACCTTTGAGAAAGCTCTGTGTGACCTGGGGTCAGGGATAAACCTCATGCCACTCTCTGTAATGGAGAAACTGGGAATCTTTGAGGTATAAGCTGCAAGAATCTCACTAGAGATGGCTGACAAATCAATGAAACAGGCTTATGGACTACTAGAGGACGTGCTAGTAAAGGTTGAAGGCCTTTACATCCTTGCTGACTTCATAATCCTAGACACTGGGAAGGATAAGGATGAATCCATCATCCTTGGCAAACCCTTCCTAGTCACAGCAAACGCTGTGATTGATGTTAACAGAGGAGAGTTGGTCCTTCAGTTGAATGAGGACTACCTTGTATTTAAGACTCAAGGGTCTCCTTCTGTAACCATGGAGAGTAAGCATGAAAAGCTTCTCTCAATACAGAGTGAAACAAAACCCCCACATTCAAACTCTAAGTTTGGTGTTGGGAGGCCACAACCAAACTCCAAGTTTGGTGTTGAGAGGCCCCAACCCTGCTCTGATTATCTGTGAGGCTCCATGAGAGCTTACTGTCAAGCTATTGACATTAAAGAAGCGCTTGTTGGGAGGCAACCCAATGCTATTTAACTATATCTATTTATTTTCCATTGCTATTTTATGTTTTCTTTAGGTTGATGATCATGTGAAGTCACAAAAACAACTGAAAAATGAAAAACAGAATGAAAAATAGCTCACCCTGTAGGAAGAGCTTACTGGCATTTAAACGCCAGTAAGAGTAGCAGAATGGGCGTTAAACGTCCAGTCTGGCACCATTCTGGGCGTTTAACGCTAGAAACAGGCATCAGATTGGCGTTTAACGCTAGAACAGAGCATCCAATTGGCATTTAACGCCAAGAATGGGAGAAAAGCTGGCATTAAACGCTAGAAACAAGCAGCAACCTGGCGTTTAACACCAGAAGTGCACTCTAAGGGCGTTTTGCACGCCTAAATGGAGCAGGGATGTTAAGTCCTTGACCCCTCAGAATCTGTGGATCCCACAGGATCCCCACCTACCCCACCTCTTCTTCTCTCCTCTTCACACCCTTTCATAACACTCTTCCCCAAATACTCTTCACCAATCACTTCCATATCTCTTCCCCAAATACCCTTCACCACTCACATCCATCCACTCTTCCCCAAAAACCCCACCTACCTCTAAATTCAAAATCTATTTCCCTCCCAAACCCAACCCTAATACACGAAACCTAACCATCCCCCACCCCTATATAAACCTCTCAACACAACTTCATTTTCACACATTACAAATACTTCTTCTCCCTCTTGGCCGAATACACACTTCCCCTCCATCTCCTCCATTTTCTTCTTCTTCTACTATTTTCCTTCTTCTTTTGCTCGAGGACGAGCAAACATTTTAAGTTTGGTGTGGTAAAAGGGTTGCTTTTTGTTTTTTCATAACCATTAATGGCACCTAAGGCCAGAGAAACCTCAAGAAAGAGGAAAGGGAAGGCAATTGCTTCCACCTCTGAGTCATGGGAGATGGAGAGATTCATCATGAAGGTCCATAAAGACCACTTCTATGAAGTTGTGGCCAAGAAAAAGGTGATCCCTGAGGTCCCTTTTAAGCTCAAAAAGGGCGAATATCCAGAGATTTGACAAGAAATTAGAAGAAGAGGATGGGAAGTACTCTCCAATCCCATTCAACAAGTCAGAATCTTAATGGTTCAAGAGTTCTATGCAAACGCATGGATCACTAGGAACCATGATCAAAGTATGAACCCGAATCCAAAGAATTGGCTTACAATGGTTCGGGGGAAATACTTAGATTTTAGTCCGGAAAATGTAAGGTTGGTGTTCAACTTGCCAATGATAGAAGAAAATACACGCCCCTACACTAGAAGGGTCAACTTTGATCAAAGGTTGGACCAAGTCCTCATGGACATGTGTGAGGAAGGAGCTCAATGGAAAATTGAGTCAAGAGGCAAGCTGGTTCAATTGAAATGGCATGACCTTAAACATGTGGCTAGAGGATGGTTGGAGTTCATCCAACGCTCTATCATTCCTACTAGCAACCGATCCGAAGTAACTGTGGATCGGGCCATCATGATCCATAGTGTCATGATTGGGGAGGAAGTGGAAGTTCATGAGATTATACCTCAAGAACTCCACAAGGTGGCTAACAAGTCCTCCACTTTGGCAAGGTTAGCCTTCCCTCACCTCATTTGTCACCTCTGCAATTTGGCTGGGATTGTCATAGATGAAGACATCCACATTGAAGAGGACAAGCCCATCACTAAAAAGAGAATGGAGCAAACTAGAGAGCCCACTCATGGACCTCAACAAGAGGATGAGGAAATTCCTCATCATGAAATCTCTGAGATGCCTCAAGGGATGCACTTTCCTCCACAAAACTATTGGGAGCAAATCAACACCTTCCTAGGAGAATTAAGTTCCAACATGGGACAACTAAGGGTGGAGCACTAAGACATTCCATTCTCCTCCATGAAATTAGAGAAGATCAAAGAGCTATGAAGGAGGAGCAACAAAGGCAAGGAAGAGACATAGAGGAGCTCAAGAGCACCATTGGTTCTTCAAGAGGAAGAAGACGCCACCCTCACTAAGGTGGACTCGTTCCTTAATCTCCTTGTCTAATTATTTTTTCTGTTTTTGTTTACTATGCTTTATATTTATTTATGTTTGTGTTTTCATTACATGGTCATTAGTGTCTAGTGTCTATACCTTAAAGCTATGAATGTCCTATGAATCCATCACCTTTCTTAAATGAAAAATGTTCTAAAAATAAAAGAACAAGAAGTACATGATTTCGAATTCATCCTTGAGCTTAGTTTAATTATTTTGATGTGGTGGCAACACTTTTTGTCTTTTGAATGAATGCTTGAACAGTGCATATTTTTTGAATTTGTTGTTTATGAATGTTAAATTTGTTGGCTCTTAAAAGAATGATGAAAAGGAGAAATGTTATTGATAATCTGAAAAATCATAAAATTAATTCTTGAAGCAAGAAAAAGCAGTGAATAACAAGGCTTGTGAAAAAAAAATATGGCGAAAATAAAAGAAAAAAAAAAGAGAAGAAAGAAAAAGAAAAACCAAGCAGAAAAAGTCAAGAGCTCTTTAAACCAAAAGGCAAGAGCAAAAAGCCAATAACCCTTTAAACCAAAAGGCAAGGGTAAAATAAAAAGGATCCACGGCTTTGAGCATTAATGGATAGGAGGGCCCAAAGGAATAAAATCCTGGCCTAAGCGGCTAAACCAAGCTGTCCCTAACCATGTGCTTGTGGCGTGAAGGTGTCAAGCCAAAAGCTTTAGACTGAGCGGTTAAATTCATGATCCAAAGCAAAAAGAGTGTGCTTAAGAACCCTGGACACCTCTAATTGGGGACTCTAGCAAAGCTGAGTCACAATCTAAAAAGGTTCACCCAGTTATGTGTCTGTGGCATTTATGTATCCGGTGGTAATACTGGAAAATAAAGTGCTTAGGGCCACGGCCAAGACTCATAAAGTAGCTGTGTTCAAGAATTAACATAATGAACTAGGAGAATTAATAACACTATCTAAATTCTAAGTTCCTATAGATTCCAATCATTCTGAAATTCAAAGGATAGAGTCAGATGCCAAAACTGTTTAGAGGCAAAAAGCTACTAGTCCCGCTCATCTAATTGGAGCTAAGTTTCATTGATACTTTGGAATTTATAGTATATTCTCTTCTTTTTTTCCTATTTGATTTTCATTTGCTTGGGGACAAGCAACAATTTAAGTTTGGTGTTGTGATGAGCGGATAATTTATATGCTTTTTGGGACTGTTTTTAC
This sequence comes from Arachis ipaensis, assembly GCF_059453495.1. Classification (NCBI taxonomy): domain Eukaryota; kingdom Viridiplantae; phylum Streptophyta; class Magnoliopsida; order Fabales; family Fabaceae; genus Arachis; species Arachis ipaensis. Next base: position 89,650,937 of record NC_142441.1, on the reverse strand, counting down.
ATAGTTTTTAGTATGTTTTAATTACTTTTTAGTATATTTATATTAGTTTTTATTAAAAAATCACATTTCTAGACTTTACTATGAGTTTGTGTATCTTTCTGTGATTTCAGGTATTTTCTGGCTGAAATTGAGGGACCTGAGCAAAAATCTGATTTAGAGGCTGAAAAAGGACTGCAGATGCTGTTGGATTCTAACCTCCCTGCACTCGAAATGGATTTTCTGGAGCTACAGAAACCCAGTTGGCGCTCTCTCAATTGCGTTGGAAAGTAGACATCTAGGGATTTCCAGCAATATATAATACTCTATACTTTGCCCGAGTTTTGATGATGCAAACTGGCGTTCAAACGCTAACTTCCTGCCCTATTCTGGAGTTAAACGCTAGAAACAGGTTACAAATCAGAGTTAAACGCCAGAAACAAGCTACAACCTGGCGTTTAACTCCAAAAAGAGTCTCTACACATGAAAGCTCAATGCTCAGCCCAAGCACACATCAAGTGGGCTCGGAAGTAGATTTGTGTATCATTTACTCATCTTTGTAAACCCTAGTAACTAGTTTAGTATAAATAGGACTTTTTACTATTGTATTTGAGTTCTTTTTGACAATATTTGGAACGTTTTTCCTTAGACTTGGGGGCTGGCCATTCGGCAATGCCTGGACCACTTTCACTTATGTAATTTTCAACGGCGGAGTTTCTACACCCCATAGATTAAGGTGTGGAGCTCTGCTGTTCTTCATGAATTAATGCAAAGTAATATTATTTTTCTATTCTACTCAAGCCTATTTCTTCTCTAAGATATTCATTCGTACACAAGAACATGATGAATGTGATGATTATGTGACGCTCATCACCATTCTCACCTATGAACGCGTGCCTGACTTCCACTTCCGTTCTACATGCAAACAAGCTTGAATGTGTATCTCTTGGCTTTCTACTCTAAGATTTAAACCTTCGTGGTATATGCTAGAATTATTGGTGGCCATTCCTGAGATCCGGAAAGTCTAAACCTTGTCTGTGGTAATCTGAGTAGGATCTGGGAAGGGATGACTCTGATGAGCTTCAAAATCGCAAGTGTTGGGCGTAATGACAGACGAAAAAGGATCAATGGATCCTATTCCAACATGATCGAGAAACGACAGATGATTAGCCGTACGGTGACAGCGCATTTGGACCATTTTCACTGGGAGGACGGGAAGTAGCCATTGACAATAGTGATGCCCAACATACAGCTTGCCATGGAAAGGAGTATGAATGATTGAATGAAGACAGTAGGAAAGTAGAGATTCAGAAGGAGCAAAGCATCTCCATACGCTTATCTGAAATTCTCACTAATGAATTACATAAGTATTTCTATCTTTATCTTATTTTATTTATATCTTAATTATCAAAACCTCATAACTATTTGAATCTGCCTGACTGAGATTTACAAGATGACTATAGCTTGCTTCAAGCCGACAATCTCCGTGGGATCGACCCCTTACTCACGTAAGGTTTATTACTTGGACGACCCAGTGCACTTGCTGGTTAGTTGTGCAAAAAGTTTGAGGCAAACGTTGGCTCAAGCTTTTCTCCCAAAAGTTTGAGCTAAAGTTTGAGGCAAACTTTTGCTCAAGCTTTTTTTCCAAAAGTTTGAGCTAAAGTTTGAGGCAAACTTTTGTTCAAGCTTTTTGTTCACTGGTGTGTTTTCACTTATCCGAAAGTTTGAGCTAAAGTTTGAGGCAAACTTTTGCTCAAACTTTTTGTTCTCTCTTGCTCCTAGCCATTCCTTCTTGCTTCAACCTTTCTCCAAGCTTTCTTCACCTATCATTAATCAACCAAACACATCAAAGCTATGCTCAAAATCATGAGATTGTCATTCTTTCATAATATGTGGCAATTATAGCATAAATCCTCATGAAATTGCATCAATTCATCTATGGTTGATTAAATCAAAGGAAACATGAAAATCTACCCAATTGGCTTGCTTGTGGCTCAAGAAAGTGCATAATTCAATTGAAAATAAAAGAAAAGGGCTAGTGAAACTAGGCTAAGATGACTTGTCATCACAAAACCAAACTTAAAGCTTGCTTGTCCCCAAGCAAGAAATGAATTATTGAGAAGACAGAATGAAATGGAAGATGATGTTCATGCTAGCAGAGTATTATTGGTAGTTCATGGGGTTTTATGTGGATCTGTAAACACTCACTTCTTATTGACTCTTAGTCCTAGAAAGTCTTCTTCAAGCATCAAGCAACACACTGCTATGACCTCTCATTCTTCCTTTATCCTTGGCTATTATTTTGTTCATAAGCTTTATTTGAGTGTCATGTGTAACAAGTTCATTGATTTCTTTATACTTGACACATTATTCACTATAGACACTTGGCTCACATTCCTTCTTAAAATATTGATGCCCAGCACCTCTTTGGGTTACTAAATGCCTTGTAGTTAGGTTGCTCTTGATAGTGGATTTTCAGCTAATGATCCCGAGTTTGTTAACCCAAGTCACCAAGTGTTGATGCACTCCAAAGAGCTTAATAATCCAAGCAGATCCTAGTACAAAGACACCACAGGCATATATTCTAAGGTTCAAGCTATTGGTGTCTAGCTTTGTTTCTTTTTGTTTTTCTTTTGTTCTGTTTCCATTTTTGGCTTTTTCTTTTCTCTCTTTTTTTTTGTTTTTCTTTTTAACCAAGGATTTTTATTTGATTGAGATTCATAGACAGTAGGCCACTTTCTACTTAAGAGGAGACATCCTAGTTCTCTTATTCATTAAAAATGAGCTATTATGCAATCACACATTCATACCACCACTTACTTTTATTATACTTCTATCTAACAGAGAACTATCTCACTTCACATTCAAACATTTCTTTTATTGAATTAAAGATGCAGGGGACAAAGCATGCTTTTTGTTCAGTGAAAGTAAACACACAAGCACACACATAGGCTAGCTTACTTATTTTAAGAGAAACAAACATAATACAAAGACTATTAATTATAATAACTACTTAAAGATGCAAAGACAACTTAAAACAGATACAATGCATGCTTTTTCTTTGTAGTGATGAACAAGGAGCAAGTCCACCTTTCATTTGTCATGCTTTTTCTTTCTTCTTTCATACACTTGGTTGCTGGTGTTCCCTGTGTCCATGTCTGTTGTCTGTTGATCCCGCCAGAAACCAGCTCTATTCATCGCTTCCTCTACTCTATCTTCAAGCTTCATAGCATTGCTTACTTCTATCTCACTTCTCCTTTTGAAGAATTCATCGAAGGTTGGAAATGCTGGATCTATGTTGTGCAGATGCTCTCCAATATAGTTCAGCTTGATTTGACTATTTATGTTGTAGTCGGCTTGGACTTCATATCTTACATCTTGGAGGGTTGTGAACTCTTTGAGAGCCCTCAAATTTTCAGCTTGCATTTGTTCTAACTTTCCAAATGATTCATGAGATTGAAAAGCATGCTCTTCTTGCATCACAAGGAATTTTGACTCAAATTCACTTTGTTTGTTCATCATTCTTAGCTCCCGTTCTTCTTGCTCTTGTTGGTTTTTCATGTATAGTGAATGGTATTCCTCTTGCCTTTCTTGAATTCTCATGTACTGTTGTGATAATTTTCCAATTGCTTCCTGCATCTGAGTCATGTCCAGATTGTTATGTAGGGAAATGTGCTGCTGTTCCTCCTCCTCTTGTAGCTCTTCTTCCTCTTGTAATTCTTCTTCCTCCATTGGTTCTTCTCTTTGCCTTCCCCCGTGTGGTCTTCGGCCTTGATGTGCTTCAGGAGCCATCATCATTCTTTCAATGGTTATAGGCATGCCCTGGCTCAACCACGTTGGGTTCTCCTCCTCCATTGGTACTTTAGCTTTTGCACACAACCTCCAAATGGTACTTGGGTAGTACAACCAAGACCCGGCCGAGTTCTTCTCTGCAAGTTTTTGAATGTCTTTTGCAAGAATTTCATGAACCTTTACCTCTCCTCCCACAATGATGCAATGCAACATAACGGCTCTCTTCCTGTTGACTTCTGAGGTGTTTACTGTGCCCAGGATTGATCTTTTCAAAATCTCATACCATCCCTTTGCTTCCGGGGTAAGGTTACCTCTCTTAAGATACTTGTATTTGTTCTTGGCATCTCCTTCCCATTCTGAGTTTTCCAGACAAATATCTCTAGAAATTCTATCATAATCCGGATTTCCATTTACCCTTTGGTGATATCCCGGTTCGCTAAAGCGGACTGATTTTAGTCCCAAGACCTTCTTGATGGCATCTGAGCTAAAGTCTACTTCCACTCCCCACACATAGCTCTTGTATGTTGGGGCCTCACTCATGTCAAGCCTTGAGACATTGGCATAGAACTCTCTTATTATGTTAGCATTGATCCGGGTGATTGGTGATATGAGTTCTTCCCACCTCCTTTTTCTAATCTTGTCCTTCATTTCTTGGCATCCATCATCCGGTAGCAAGAGTGGAACTTCTGGATATATCTTCTTCTTATTCATCCATTCAATTTGTAATTGATGGTGCCAAGATTTGAATCTCCACCGGTCATATTCAGGGGTGCTCTCCTCCACCATGGGATCTTTCCCTTTTCTTCGTTTGGTTCTTGAGGAAGAGGCCATGATCACTTGGTTGTTTGATCTCTCTGGGGTTAAAGGGAGTGTGAAGAATGTTGGAGATTTTGATGTGTGTTTGGAGCAAGAAGAAGTTTGAGGTTGAGCTTATTATGATGAGAAATGATGAAGGGAATGGAGTTTAAATGGTTGGAGTGCAAGGATTCGGTCATATGCATGGCTTGAAGGTGGTATGTTATTTAAATGAACAATGAAGGGCTAGGATACAATTAGATACTATGTGAATCAAAGGTGTGCATGTAAGGATGAATGAAGACAAAGCTTGCTTCTTCAACTGTCTTTGCCGTGATCATCTCAAGGAGTGGCAGATTCTCCTTTTGAGGCATGTGATGAGATTTTGTCCTCATGCTATGCTTTCCTTTGTCTTGTCTTTTTCATTGAGTGTTCTTTGACCACCTAGTCATCACAACAAGACAACAAACATTAATTTTATCAAACTGTGGCAAGAGTGCTTCTTTTATTAACACTATATGAATAATCATTCCTTATATCCGTTTGAATCGTGACTTTTCTTGGAGGACACCAAACTTAATGTTTGGTCATATAGTAAAAAAATTGTTTCTTACTCCCACTAGTGTTCTTGAAATCCCAATGTCACTCTTGATTAAATGTTTATAAGAAATGTTTTCATCATAATTTTCCTTTTTCTCTTTTTTTTTTCATGAAGGATCAATTGTGTCCCTAAATCAGTGCATCAAGGTTTGATGAACACCAAACTTGTCTCTTGCTTAAGGGGTAAATGTGAGATGCTAGTAGTTAATCACAATTGATGCCTTCATCACAGAATATGATTTCTTTTTAATTGAAAAGTCTCAGTAAGAGATAATGTATGATCATTGATGCATGATTTTTAATTTTCATGAGAAGAGAAACACCAAACTTAGTGTTTGGTCATATGCTAGGCATATAGTATGAAAATATTTGTAAAACTGGTTTGGTGTGCTTGAAGGCACACCAAACTTTAGAAGTCTTAGCATATGTAAAAAAAATTGCCTGCATTCATTAAGTACGTCCATGAAAAGAAAAAAATTCATGCTCAGGTGATCATAGCTTATTGAATTTAAAATGACATAAATCTTAAATCATGGGTTGCCTCCCATGGAGCGCTCTTTTATTGTCACTAGCTTGACATTGGAGCTTTCTTTTATGGTGGTTGAGGATTGTAGTGCCTCAACTTGTCTCCCCTGACTGTGATCCTTCTCTTTGTTCTCTGGTGTTCAATTTCAGCATGTTCCAACGAGAGTATGTTGCTGACAATGTAATAGTCATCAGTCTGTTGGCTTGCTCCCAGTTGTTGATATATCAACTGCACTTTGTCACCTTTGGAAAGCCCTCTGTTGGAATCTTCCTGTTCTTCCAACCCCTTTTTGTTTTGTTTCTGCGTTTCATCCCTTTTTTTGTTGATCTTTCTTTTATGGCTGTAGGCTTACCTTGGGGATCTCTCTCTTCAGTGGCTAATACTCCAATATCCTCTTGGACTTTTTCATCCTTCTGCATAATCTTCTGCCTTGGGATGTTGTTGTGAATCACCTTATCAATTTCCATATAGTCCCTCCTCTCATTACTAAACTGGGCTTCTGGTAATACCTTCAGAGTGACACTCTTATCATGCATCCTGAGAGTTAGTTCTCCTTGTTCTATGTCTATGATAGCTCTAGCAGTGGCCAAGAATGGCCTTCCCAGTATAATAGAGTCACCATCATCCCCATCTGAATCTAGAACCACAAAATCTACAGGGTATATGAAATTGTCCACCTTGACCAGAAGGTTTTCAATCATACCCCTGGGGTATACCGTTGACTTATCTACTAGCTCTAGAGATATCTGTACCGGTTTAACTTCCTCTATACGCAGCTTTTTCACCAAGGAGGATGGTATTAAGTTAATACTTGCTCCTAGATCGCACATTGCTTTAGTGATGGTTAATTCCCCAATGGTGCAAGGTAGCAAGAAGCTCCCTGGGTCCTCAAGCTTCGGAGGGAGCCCTTTTTAAATCAAGGCCTTGCATTCCTCAGTAAGCAGTATGGTTTCTTTCTCATCCCAACATCTTTTCTTATTGATAAGCTCCTTCAAAAACTTGGCATACAGAGGCATTTGCTCAAGTGCTTCAGCCAAGGGAATATTGATCTCCAGCTTCTTAAAAGTCTCAAGGAAATTGTGAAATTGTTGGTCCTTTGCCTCCTTGTTGAATCTCTGGGGATATGGCAGTGGAGGTACAAAGGCCTTCTCTGCTTGTTGCTTTTGATTCTTTGTTGGCTCTTCAATTGCTTCATTCCCCCTTTTTGGAATTTTTGATTGTTCCTCCTTTTCTTGAATTTGCTTTGAAGCTTGCTTGCTTGCCATTGCATCATCATCATTGGCATCTTCTGTGTGTGTTGACTGTTCCACTTCTAGTGAGCTTGAAGGTCTCTCAACAGAAATCTGTTTGGAGATTTGCCCAATTTGCCTCTCTAGGCTCTTCAAGGAGGCTTCATGGTTCTTGGTTGTCATTTCCTGGTGTTTCAACATTTTGTCTATCAAGATCTCCAAGTTAGTGAGTCTTTGAGATTCAGGTGATGCTTGTGGTGGGTTGTGAGATGTGGATGGTGGATGGTAGGCATTTTGGTTGGTGGGTTGGTTATTAGATTGGTACTGGATGAGGTTGTTGTAGTTGTTTTAAGGTTTTCTATAAGTGTTTTGGTTAGTTTGCTGTTGGTTGTGGTTTTGGTTGCTTCTTGGGTTGTTTTGGTTTGAGTTCCTCTGCCATGGTTGTTGGTTTTGGGTGTGATTATCTCCCCATCTGAGGTTTGGGTGGTTCTTCCATGATGGATTGTATGTATCACCATACACTTCATTTGGTCCTTGGTTGTGCATATACTGTACTTGCTCTTGTTGTTGTTCTTCTTGAGTTTCTTCATTTTGCCCCCATGTGGAAGATGGTTGGCTTGTGTTAACTGCTGCGACTTGGAGGCTATCAATCCTCTTTATCATTTGCTCAAATTGTTGTTGAATTTGCTGCTGCATTATCTTGTTTTGAGCCAAGATTGAGTCCACCCCTTCTAGCTCCATTACTCCTCTCCTTTGTGATGGTTGGCGATTTCTTTGATGAGCAAAGAAATATTGATTGTTGGCCACCATGTCAATAAGATTTTGAGCTTCTTCTGCTGTTTTCATCAGTTGCAATGATCCTCCAGCTGAGTGGTCAAGTGATTCTTGAGCCTTTAGAGTAAGTCCTTCATAGAAGTTCTGTAGCTTGTCCCACTCAGTGAACATTTCTGGTGGACATTTCCTCAGCAGAGCCTTGTATCTCTCCCATGCTTCATACAGATTTTCAGCATCCAATTGCGTGAATGTTTGCACCTCAGTCTTCAGCCTGATGACTCTTTGAGGTGGATAGAATTTGGCTAGAAATTTAGTCACCAAATCATCCCAGCTAGTGATGCTTCCTTGAGGAAAAGTTTCAAGCCATTGTGCGGCCTTGTCCCTTAATGAGAACGGGAACAGCAGAAGCTTGTAAGTTTCAGGATTCATGCCATTGGACTTGACAGTGTCACAAATCCTTAAGAAGGTAGATAGATGTTGATTTGGATCCTCCAATGGTCCTCCCCCAAACGAGCAGTTGTTTTGGACCAATGTAATGAGTTGTGGCTTCAATTCAAAGTTATTTGCATTGACATTAGGGGTGAGAATGCTGCTTCCACAATGTCTAGCATTTGCAAAGGTATAGGAGGCTAATACTCTCCTCTACTGTGGGTTATTGTTAACCCCTCCTCCTGGATTAGATGGATCTCCTTCCATCTCGTGATATTCTTCCTCAGATTCTTCCTCTCCAACAATATTTTTCCCTCTTTCAGCTCTTCTCAACCTTCTAAGAGTTCTCTGGTCAGTTTCAGATAAAACAGGAATGGATCTCCCTGTACCTGACATACAAACAAAACACAAGAAACACCACCAGTAACTCTTCAGTCTATTGCTAGAACGAAGTTTAGTTTAAGCAAAATTTCAAACAGTTAGCGTGTTAGTCAAAAGTTAGAGAAACAGGAAATAAAAATGCTAGATCTAGATCACCACCTCAGTTAATCATTGTCAATCTAATCAATCCCCGGCAACGGCGCCAAAAACTTGATGTGCGGAAAACGATCCGACACAAAACTCACCGGCAAGTGCACCGGGTCGCATCAAGTAATAATAACTCACGGGAGTGAGGTCGATCCCACAGGGATTGAAGGATTGAGCAATTTTAGTTTAGTGGTTGATTTAGTCAAGCGAATCAAGATTTGGTTGAGAGATTTGTGATTTGCAGAATTTAAATTGCATGGAGAATAAAGGGAATGGGTAAATCACATGAAATTACAGAGAGCAGTAAATAAAGTGCTGAATCTTAAAGAACAAGAAATTAAATGGCAGAAACTTAGAACGCAAGAAATGTAAATTGCAGAATCTTAGAGTGCAAGAAATGTAAATGGCTTGAATTGTAAAGGAATTGGGAATTGGATTTGCAGAAATTAAACAAGAAAAAGTAAAATTCAACACACAGAAGAGTGGAAGATGCCTTGGATTGAATCGGATCTAAAACAGAAATATAAAAGAGCTTGAAAAACAGTAAACAGAGGAATTAAAAATGGAAATCCAGATCTCAGGACTCAAGAGACTAGATAACTAAGTCTAGATCTCAATGCCTTCCTAGATCCAACAAGAGCAATTGCAAAGGAAATGAAGAAATGTAAATTGCAGAGAAAGTAGAAGAAGAAGCAATTAACAAAAACTGAAATTCAATGATGCGGAAAATTAAACAAGATCCCAAGGTGAGATTGAAACAGAATTTCTTCAATTCTCCACCCAAGATCCGAAGCAAGAAAAGTAAAGAGTATTCAAGCAAGAACAAGGAAGAAGAGAGATCAATTCTTCTCCCCAAATTCTCTTGAATTAAAACAACAATGCCAAAAGGTAAAAGTGAGCTCTCTACAAACTACCAAATCAAAACCGAAAAGAAAAGCTCCTTAAAAACTTAAATCCTAATCTATTTATACACTTTCTTCAAATGGTCTTCAAGCCTTGAATTGGGCCTTTGCTCTTGATGGAATTGGGTTGATAGAGGCCTTGGTTGATTGCTCTTGGAGTTGGAAAGTGAACCGAAGTGAACCGGGTTGGGAATTATAAAAGCTTGAGTAAAAGTTTGAGTAAAAGTTTGAGGCAAACTTTTACTCAAACTTTTTACACCAGCAACCCCATTCTTGCTGCTACCAACGTTTGAGCTAAAGTTTGGGGTTAAACTTTTGCTCAAACGTTGGCCCCCTTATGCACACTCATGGCGCCAACGTTTGCCAAAAAGTTTGAGGCAAACGTTGGCGCAAACTTTTTGTCTCCAGGGTGTGTTGTTGATGGCGCCAACGTTTGCCAAAAAGTTTGAGGCAAACGTTGGCGCAAACTTTTTCTCTCCAGGGTGTTGATTTGTGATGCCAACGTTTGCCAAAAAGTTTGAGGCAAACGTTGGCTCAAGCTTTTCTCCCAAAAGTTTGAGCTAAAGTTTGAGGCAAACTTTTGCTCAAGCTTTTTTTCCAAAAGTTTGAGCTAAAGTTTGAGGCAAACTTTTGTTCAAGCTTTTTGTTCACTGGTGTGTTTTCACTTATCCGAAAGTTTGAGGCAAACTTTTGCTCAAACTTTTTGTTCTCTCTTGTTCCTAGCCATTCCTTCTTGCTTCAACCTTTCTCCAAGCTTTCTTCACCTATCATTAATCAACCAAACACATCAAAGCTATGCTCAAAATCATGAGATTGTCATTCTTTCATAATATGTGGCAATTATAGCATAAATCCTCATGAAATTGCATCAATTCATCTATGGTTGATTAAATCAAAGGAAACATGAAAATCTACCCAATTGGCTTGCTTGTGGCTCAAGAAAGTGCATAATTCAATTGAAAATAAAAGAAAAGGGCTAGTGAAACTAGGCTAAGATGACTTGTCATCAATCATCATTGAGTGAGGATGGGACCAAATGCTCTCATGCTTACCACTAATCTTATTTGTGTCAATTATTGATTAAGCTTGATGCTCAATATGCTCTTCATGCTTTAACTTGTTCTTGCATTAAGTATTAATTGATATGCCCTTTGCCTATATTGTTCTCTCACTTACATGCATAGCTAACATGTAGTGAGAACCTTACTCTTATTTGGCATTAGCCCCGCCTATGTTCTACTTGCTTTGATGTCTTTAATGTAGGCTTAATTATCCTTCTTTCTCTTTCCTTTTAGGTTGGCCACCAAGAAGGAAAGGAATGGGAAGACTTCTAAATGGGGTAACAAACAAGTTCACCCGTAGCAACCCGTCCACCTTGCTCTCCTTTGCATGCACCGAGGACGGTGCAAATTTCTAAGTGTGGGGAGGTCGTCCGACCGACCTCCATGGGTAACAACTTCCTTTTTCAACACCAAATTCTTAATTTTTGTCTTTGTTAGATTAGTGATGCACGGAAAACTTGTGTCACAACAAATTCCCTTCGGCAAGTGTACTGAATTTGTCGTTAAGTAAAAACTCACAATAGAGTGAGGTCGAATCCCACAAGAATTGATTGATCAAGCAACTTTTATTAGAGGACTGTTCTAGTTGAGCGAATCCAGAATTTGAGTTGAGAATTTGCAGAAAATAAAATGGCGAGAAGGTAATTGACAGGAAAGTAAATGCTAGAATTATAGATCTGAAAGTAAATGACGGAAGGTAAATTGCAGAATTGTAAATGGGAATGGGGGAATTGCTCATTAAAGTAAATAACAGAAATTAAAGAGAATGGGTAAGATCAGAAATGGGGAGTTCATTGGGCTTAGGAGATGTTGCATTCTCCGGATCAATTTCATTTTCATCTCTTCCTCAATCAATGCACTCATTGATCTCCTTGGCAATGTTAAGTGATTGAATTACAATTTCTTGTAATTCGATCTCTCAAATCTTGATCAATAGCCAATTCCTTGGTCAATTGCTCATGAGAAGAGATGAAGTATGGTCACTGATTATACCACATGCATTTCCCAAACCAAGTGTTGAGAGGATTATAGTCACATATCCATCCAAACCCAATTCGGTCCAGCATGAGAAAGCATTTCTAGCTTGATCTCTTCATTCCTCTTTCAAGGTTCAGAAGAGATCCAAGTATGAATAGCTTCTTTTTCAAGATAACTACTCAATTGGATAAAGATCGAAAGCTTTCAAGTAAAATCAAGAGAAAAGATAGAAGAAGAATAATGAAAACTAGTATTGATCCATCAAATTACAACAGAGCTCCCTAACCCAATGACAGGGGTTTAGTTGTGCATAGCTCTGGAAAATGAAAACAAAGATGGAGAATACATGATGAAAACTTAGAAGTGCAGAGAAAGTAAATACAGAAAGTAGTTCTATGCTAAGAGTCTCCCTATAATTTCCAACTCTCTAAAATATTTCAAAGATACTCCTATATATACTACTCTTCTGTTCTTCTAGTTGATTCTTCAAGTCTTGGGCCTTTGGATCTTGAGTTGGAAGCAGTTCTCTTCTTCATTGGGCTCAGCTTTTACTTGCAGAGAGAAAGTATGAAGTGGGCAGGGGCTTTGGCTTAGGAAGTTAGTGGTGTTAACGTTCAGTGAAAATATGGGTTCGAGAACGTTAGTGACAATCACCTTTTTTACTAACGTTCCTCACCAAAGTTAAAGGCCACGTTAACCTCAACGTTAGTGGCACAAACGTTGCCACTAACGTTTCCACTATGTCCTTCGCACACGTTATTGGGACTCAACTTTCCCAATAACGTTGAGAAGCCTCCCCCTTCCCTACGTTAGAGCCCACGTTAACTTAGTTAACGTGGCTCTTTTAACGTAGGCTTGCCATCCTTCGAGAACGTTAGTGACACTTACCATTATCACTAACGTTCCAAATTGCCCCTATTTTCCACATTAGATTCCACGTTAACTAGGTTAACGTGGCTTCTAACGTGGCCTTGCTAGCCATCTCCAACGTTAGTGACAAAGTTGAGTGTCACTAACGTTGGCTCATCCTTCCCTTATCCACATTAGCTTCCACGTTAACTAAGTTAACGTGGGAGTTAACGTGGCTCATGGTGGCATGTGTGGCTCCTTCCAACGTTAGTGACAATGTTGGGTGTCACTAACGTTGGCGATCACCTTCTTTCTTCACGTTAGCTTCCACGTTAACTAGGTTAACGTGAGAGTCAACGTGGCTCATTGGGGGCTTGTGTTCTTCCAACGTTAGTGACAATGTTGGGTGTCACTAACGTTGTCGACCACTTTGTTCCTTCACGTTAGCTTCCACGTTAACTAGGTTAACGTGGGAGTTAACGTGGCTTAATGTGCTTTGGCCGACGTTAGTGACAATATTGAGTGTCACTAACGTTGGCTCCCCCCTTCCTTCTTAACGTTAGAGGCCACGTTAACTAGGTTAACGTGGACTCTAATGTGGCCACTCATGATCTTGGTTCAACGTTAGTGATAATGTTAAGTGTCACTAACGTTGGCTCTATTTCTTAACGTGGGCAATGATGGCTTCGAGAGCGTTATTGGCAATCACTTTTCTCATTAACTTTGCAAGTTACTCCCATTCCATGTTAGTGTTAACGTTAGTGCAACTAACGTAGCCACTAATGTGGTTCTTCTTTGCTTCCTTTGTCCTGAAATTAAGCAATAAAGTGCATCAAAGTTCTAGTCCAAGTCATGGAAAATGCAACATCCAATTTGTCCTTAAATTCATGCAAAATCCATATGAAATCATGTAAAATGCACAATGTATGCTTGAATCAAGATGTAAGTGAATATCTACCCAAAACTAGCTTATTTCCTAAGGAAGTGCATGAAACTACCCTAAAAACAGTAAAGAAAAGGTCAGTAAAACTGGCCAAAATGCCCTGGCATCACAACACCAAACTTAAAGCTTGCTGGAATAAGAGAATGATGAAAGAAATGCCAAGAGACATGAGTCATTCTTGTGGAAGTCATGTCCTGGTTTTATGGTGGTTTCATGCATAGCAACTTAGGCTCATTCCTGGCTTTCAGACCTTTATCATGTCCTAGAATACTCACTTGTTATTGCATCCCATGAGACTTTTATTCATTGATCCTTTTGTTGTTATTTGAGGGCTTATTTTTGTTCTTAAGCTAAGTGCTCTGTAAGGGGACAACTCTTTAAAATAAGCTTTCAGCCAACACTCCCGAACCAGTTGGTTCAAGGTGCTAGGTGTTGAAGCACCCCTAAGGACTTACTTGCTCAAGTCTCTCCCCCATACATACACACCACAGGCACATAGTTTATTTATTTTCTTTTCTTGAGACCTTGGTGTCCAGCACCTCTTTGGGTTACTAAATGCTCTGTGGTGAGGGTTACTCTTGATAGTGGACTTTCAACTGATAATCCCGGGTTAGTTAACCCAAGTTACCAAGTGATAAGGCACCCCTAAGAGCTTATTCATCCAAGTAGATCCCTCACACAGGAGCACCACAGACACATGCTTCAAGATTAAAACCATTGGTGCCTAGCCTTATTGCTTACTATTTTTCTTTTATTCCTCAACTTTAATTGTTCTTTCCCTTTTTCTTATTAGGATCTTCTTATTTATCTAGTCTCATGGGGTGTGTCTCAAGCATAGTATTCATGACAGATAGTTGTCTTCCCACCTTATGGTTGAACCAACTTAGCTAACTTATGACCACACCACAAACTCATGGACTTACTCCCTAGTATGAACTCCACTCTGGTCTTTCGAAAACAATCATTCTCTTTTCATTTGATTCAAAAGGGACAAGCATACAAGTAAGTAAAGAAATGATGCAGTGACATAGAGACTAGCACACAGAGAACTCCTCAACACATAAACTTAAAAAAAAATAGAATTTAAAAAGGTTTAAACCAATCATGGAAGCAAGTTCTTTTTCATACAAGATCTTCCTTATTTAAAACTTAGAACAAGATGGACCGAAGAAAGAACTCCACCACCTTTTACTCTTGTGGATGTCCATGCTTTCCTCCTTGTTTGTCTTCTTTGTGTCCTCTTGCATTCCCTCTCATCCGTGCCAATCTTGCTTGCTTCCAATCCTCAAGTGCCTTTCTTATTGATTCATGACTCTCTTCCACCCTTTGTCTTTCTTCTCGTGCTAATTCATCCCTCATTTCTTCATACCTTGTGATTCCTAGATGCAATATAGGCAGTTGTCCTACCAAGTAACCGAGCCTGGCTTGAGTATTTATATGATGCCCAGTCTCGCTCATGTAAACTCCTTCTGCGAATGCCCTTTGCTCGTCCAATAGTTCTGCCTGTTCTATTTGTCTTCGATGCATCTCATGTATATGTGCACCTTGATGTGCTTGGATGTTGATTAGCCTTTAGATGGATTCTTGTTGCTCATTTTGCCTTTGTTCCATCCTGTGAAATGTTTCATTCCATTGTTGTCCTTGACTCAGTTGCTGATCCATCATTTGCTCTTGCCAATCCCCTTGTTGAGTCATCCATCTTGAGAGTGACTCCTCTTGCTGCCCCATCATCTGTAGTTGAAGTTCTCTCTGTGCTCCTTGGCTCTCCAAATATTATTGAGATAGTCCACTAATGGCTTCCTGCAATTGATGCATATCCAAAGTGGTTGGTGCTTGCCCTTCAACGGCTTGTCCTTCTACTACTTGAGGGGCTGTCCTCTTCCTTTGCTTCCGTTGAGGTAGGGGGGATGCAGTGGCATGTATTTGTTAAACGGTTATTGGAATGCCCTCTTTTATCCACACGGGGTCCTCATCTTCAAACACCACCCCAACTTTCTTGCACAGTCGGTAAATAGTGCTGGGGTAACCTAACGTTCCTCTTGAGTCACTTTTCTCTGCCATTTTTCTAATGCCTTCTGCTATGAGTTCATGAACCTTGATTTCTCCTCCTTTGAGTATACAGTGTACCAGTGTGGCTCTCTTGAGATTCACCTCCGAGTTGTTCGTTGCTGGGAGGATGGACTTCCTTACAATCTCGAACCATCCCTTTGCTTCCGGAGTAAGATCTGCTCTCTTGATGAACCTTGGTCTCCTATCTGCATATCTTTCCCAGTCAGCTCCCTGTACACAAATGTCTTGCACAATCTGATCATGATTAGGGTTGTTGTCCATCCTTGAATGATAACTCTCTTCTTCAAACGGTATGGACCGCAGTTTTAATGCCTTCATGACACTCATGGGGCCAAAATCCACAATCTTTCCTCTCACAAAGCTTGTATATGACTCATCTGCCTTATCATAACGGACCGCATTTGCATAGAACTCTCTTATAAGATTTGCATTCACCTTAATGACCGGATCAATGAGGAGCTCCCATCTTCTCTTTTCTACCTTCATTGTAATTTCGGGACACTCAGTTTTCCTAACTTGAAATCCTAGCTCATAAATGATTTCTTTATCAACCATCCACCCGTATTGCAATGCGTGATGCAAGCTTCTGAATCTCTTTTCATCATACGGGTGTTGCTCCATAGGTTCCTTCCCCTTCCTTCTTTTAGAGCTTGAAGATGCCATGATTGAGGGTTAATGTATGGAGTTGGCAAGGGTGTGGAGACTTTTGGTTGTTTAGGGTTGAGTGCAATGAAGGTGGTGAGGGAGAATGTGTTTAAATGGTTAGGAAATGCTTTGCTCCGAAATGGATAGGTGTGAAGAGTGGATGTGGAGTGTGGAGCTAGGGTACGGATCAAGGATCACTTTTATAGAAAGGTTGTGAGTGAATCGAGTGTGTGGATTGATGGAGTGGTTGTTTGATGGACGGTTGGGGTTGTGCATGTAGAAAGGACAAGGATCATCACTTTATGATGGAGATTGCTCAGTCTTCAAGGGTCCCATTTTTTTCAATGTTACATGGCAACATTTTCCAATGACTTCCATTTTTAGAACAAGTGTATAGTCCTTCCTTTTGTGGTGTCCAAACCTTCTTTCTTTAATTGTCCAATCTATCTCTTTCAATGCTCCTTTCCTTTCCCTATAAAGATCAAATAAGAAAAGTAAGAAATATCATAAAAAAAATCAATTTAGATTTTTACGGCTAAAATAATAAAGAAAAGAAAAGATTAGATTGTTTATTCATGAACTCCAACTAACTAACTAACTGTGTATCCCTTTATGCATTTTGGTGGCACCATGGGGTGACACCAAACTTAGTTTGAAGCATTGTGATGAAAAGTTCTATTCAAAGCTCCAAGACTAGAATGCTCTCTGTTGCATTCATGCTTTCTTGGTATGCTTTGAACACCAAACTTGTTCTTCACTATATACTGAAATATAAGGACTTCACCAAGTTTGGGTTGGAATTTATGAATATTGACTTATTCACTAGTAAAAGCTAATAAAACATGGGTTGCCTCCCATGAAGCGCTTCTTTAGCATCACTAGCTTGACGTTTCTCCTTCATCAGGGGTGGTTGATAATGCTTCAAGTCCTCCCCTCTTACCTTGGACTTATATCCATTGGTTGTATCAATGATCTCTACATGTTCCAAGGAAAGAACTCTGTTGATAGTGAAGACCTTAGGTAATTGAGATGGTACAGTGGGGAGATTAGGGGGAATTCTGGGAAGTAAGCTGAAATCACTTTATCTCCTGGAGAAAGGCTTTTCGTAGGGATTTTCTTGTTCCTTCACCCCCTTGGTACCTTCTTCTTTGTCCCTTTTGATGCTTCCCTATTCTTGGCGACTTCTTCTTTTAAGTGAATTTTGTTGTTGTCTTCACATGCCTCTGGTGGTTTAGATTCCTCCAGCTTCTCCTTAAGCTGTGACGATTGCTGTTTGCCTTGTTCATCATTCAGTGGGGTTCTCAGATGTGTTCGTGGTGCCTCAATGCTTGTTTCCTCTATCAGCATCCCGTTATGATCATTGCTTGGTTCTTTGTTTTCTTGGTCAGTTTCTTGGGAGAGTTTGAAGACATTGAAGCTGAGTTGTTCATCATGGATCCTCAATATTAGCTCCCCTCGCTCCACGTCTATGAGTGCTCTGGCTGTAGCTAGGAATAGTCTTCCCAATATGATTGGGTGAGTGTGACTCTCTTCCATGTCTAAGATGACAAAGTATGTGGGAAGAAAGTCTCTAACAACACGTTTTCCACCACCCCTCTTGCTTGTTTTTGAGTTTTGTCAGCCAGCCTGATGACTACATCTGTGGGCAATATCTCATTGATCTGCAGCCTCTTCACCAGGGATAGAAGCATTAAGTTGATGCTTGCTCCCAAATCGTAGAGTGCTCTATCAAACATTGTTTCTCCTATGGCACAGGGGACATGAAAACTCCCTGGATCTTTTCTTTTTGTAGGCAACTGCGGTTGAATGAGGGCACTGCACTCCTTATTCATCACTATAGTTTGGCCTCCCTTGAGTGAGCTTTTCCTGGGAAGCAACTCCTTCATGTACTTGATGAATGCAGGCATTTGTTGGATAGTCTTGATGAATGGTATGTTCACATGCAGAGATGCGAATAAGTCAAGAAATCTTGAGTATATTCTCCTCTCCACAGCTCCCTTGAGCAATTGGGGAAAAGGTGCATAGAGTCTCAGCAACTCCTGTTTTGAGATTTCTGGTTCTTGGTAATCTTTTTCCACCTCCTCTACTGAGGTATCTTCAGGTTGTTCTGACAGCTTTCTTGGCTTGTCCTCAGTCTCCTTATCTCTTATAGTGACCATCTTGTAATCTTTCCATTTTACCTTCTTTGTTTCACCTCTCGGATTCTTCTCTGTGTCACTTGGGAATCCATCTGTGGGTTTGGGAATTTGCTCAGAGAGATATCCTACTTGAGATTCTAACCTCTTGTTTGTGTCTCCTTGGTTCTTGAAACTGGCTCGCACTTCTTCCTTGAAGACCTTGTTGTCTTGAATCTCCTTGCTTAGGCCTTCAAGTAGATTCTCAATCCTTGAGATTCTTTCATCAAATGATGACAGGTCAGGCTGAGTAGGGTTATTCTAGCCTTGATATGAATGTGGGGAGGTGTTGTTATGGGGGTGTTGATATGGTCTAGATGTGAAGTATTGGGTGGCTGCATTGTTTGGATTTGGGCGTCTTTGATCAAGGCTTTGGTCTTGTTGATTTCCCCACCCAAAGTTTGGGTGATTCCTCAATCTAGGGTTGTAGGTCTTGGAGTATGGATCATGATTTTGCCTAGGTGAATTCCCAATGTAGTTGGCTTGCTCCTGACTACCCTCTGCTTCTTCATTCACTCCTTCTTGGGTTGTTGATGAAGTGGAGACCGCTGCTACTTGGTTCCTCTCCATCTTCTTGGTGAGGTCAGCCAGCTGCTGGGTAATGAGCTTGTTTTGGGCCAGCAGAGCATCTACATTGTTTAGCTCTATTACTCCTCTTGTGTTCCCTCTTTCGGAAGCATAGAAGTAGTCGTTCTCTGCTACTGTTTCAATGACATTTATGGCTTCCTCAATAGTCTTCTTCTTGTTCAAAGATCCTCCGGATGAATGGTCTACGGCCTTCTTTGACTCATAAGAGAGCCCTTCATAGAAAATGTACAGCTGCACCCATTCGTTGAACATATCTGGTGGGCACCTCCTTGTTAAGTCTTTAAATCTCTCCCATGCTTCATATAGAGTCTCACCATCTTGTTGCCTGAAAGTTTGGACCTCAGCTCTCAACCTATTGATTCGTTGAGGAGGGTAAAATCTTGCTAAGAATTTGTTCACCACGTCTTCCCAAGTTGTCAAGCTCTCCCTTGGGAAAGACTCCAGCCACTTAGCTGCCTTATCCCTGAGTGAGAATGGAAATAAGAGCAGTCTATAGGCGTCAGGATGAACACCATTAGACTTCACTGTGTCACATATTCTCAGGAAGGTGGTTAGATGTTGATTGGGGTCCTCTTGGACGCTCCCTCCGAACGAACAGTTGTTCTGAACAAGGGTGATGAGCTGTGGCTTCAGTTCAAAATTTTTGGCATGGATGGTTGGCTTTTGAATGCTACTTCCACAGTTCTCTGGGTTTGGATTGATGTAAGAGCCTAAAACTCTTCTATCCTCCCCAGCATGATTTGCTCCACCTCCTCTGCCATGGTTGTGAGCCTCTTCTTCATGATGGTTTTCCATATTTTCTTCCATGTTTGGTTCAAAGTATTCCTCGAAGTGTTCCTCCTCTTCTTCACCACCAACTACACGTTTTTCTCTTGCCTCCCTCCTTAGTCTAAGGAAGGTTCTCTCAGGTTCAGAATCAAAGGAAGTTGAAGCCCCGCTTCTTCTCCCTGTCATACAACCAACAAGTACAAGCAAAGAGAATAGGTGCAGAAAGTATATCTGTCAGAATTACTGTTAGTGTGAGTGATGCAATATATCAAACAGTTAGTGGGTTAGTGAGATGAATAGTAAATAACAAAGAAAAAGTAAGGGGGAAGGGAAGAAGTTATCTAAAACAGAAAGTAAATGACTCAAATAGAAATTTAAATCAAACAAAAATAAAATGCTTAATCTAGTTATCCTCCAATCTAATCATTGTTTATGCACAATCAATCCCCGGCAATGGCGCCATAAACTTGATGCATGGAAAACTTGTCTCACAACAAATTCCCTTCGGCAAGTGTACCGAATTTGTCGTCAAGTAAATACTCACAATAGAGTGAGGTCGAATCCCACAAGGATTGATTGATCAAGCAACTTTAATTAGAGGACTGTTCTAGTTGAGCGAATCTAGAATTTGAGTTGAGAATTTGTAGAAAATAAAATGGCGGGAAGGTAATTGACAGGAAAGTAAATGCTAGAATTATAGATCTGAAAGTAAATGATGGAAGGTAAATTGCAGAATTGTAAATGGGAATGGGGGAATTGCTCATTAAAGTAAATAACAGAAATTAAAGAGAATGGGTAAGATCAGAAATGGGGAGTTCATTGGGCTTAGGAGATGTTGCATTCTCTGGATCAATTTCATTTTCATCTCTTCCTCAATCAATGCACTCATTGATCTCCTTGGCAATCTTAAGTGATTGAATTACAATTTCTTCTAATTCAATCTCTCAAATCTTGATCAATAGCCAATTTCTTGGTCAATTGCTCATGAGAAGAGATGAAGTATGGTCACTGATTATACCACATGCATTTCCCAAACCAAGTGTTGAGAGGATTATAGTCACATATCCATCCAAACCCAATTTGGTCCAGCATGAGAAAGCATTTCTAGCTTGATCTCTTCATTCCTCTTTCAAGGTTCAGAAGAGATCCAAGTATGAATAGCTTCTTTTTCAAGATAACTACTCAATTGGATGAAGATCGAAAGCTTTCAAGTAAAATCAAGAGAAAAGATAGAAGAAGAATAATGAAAACTAGTATTGATCCATCAAATTACAACAGAGCTCCCTAACCCAATGACAGGGGTTTAGTTGTGCATAGCTCTGGAAAATGAAAACAAAGATGGAGAATACATGATGAAAACTTAGAAGTGCAGAGAAAGTAAATACAGAGAGTAGTTCTATGCTAAGAGTCTCCCTATAATTTCCAACTCTCTAAAATATTTCAAAGATACTCCTATATATACTACTCTTCTGTTCTTCTAGTTGATTCTTCAAGTCTTGGGCCTTTGGATCTTGAGTTGGAAGCAGTTCTCTTCTTCATTGGGCTCAGCTTTTACTTGCAGAGAGAAAGTATGAAGTGGGCAGGGGCTTTGGCTTAGGAAGTTAGTGGTGTTAACGTTCAGTGAAAATATGGGTTCGAGAACGTTAGTGACAATCACCTTTTTTACTAACGTTCCTCACCAAAGTTAAAGGCCACGTTAACCTCAACGTTAGTGGCACAAACGTTGCCACTAACGTTTCCACTATGTCCTTCGCACACGTTATTGGGACTCAACTTTCCCAATAATGTTGAGAAGCCTTCCCCTTCCCTACGTTAGAGCCCACGTTAACTTAGTTAACGTGGCTCTTTTAACGTAGGCTTGCCATCCTTCGAGAACGTTAGTGACACTTACCATTATCACTAACGTTCCAAATTGCCCCTATTTTCCACATTAGATTCCACGTTAACTAGGTTAACGTGGCTTCTAACGTGGCCTTGCTAGCCATCTCCAACGTTAGTGACAAAGTTGAGTGTCACTAACGTTGGCTCATCCTTCCCTTATCCACATTAGCTTCCACGTTAACTAAGTTAACGTGGGAGTTAACGTGGCTCATGGTGGCATGTGTGGCTCCTTCCAACGTTAGTGACAATGTTGGGTGTCACTAACGTTGGCGATCACCTTCTTTCTTCACGTTAGCTTCCACGTTAACTAGGTTAACGTGAGAGTCAACGTGGCTCATTGGGGGCTTGTGTTCTTCCAACGTTAGTGACAATGTTGGGTGTCACTAACGTTGTTGACCACTTTGTTCCTTCACGTTAGCTTCCACGTTAACTAGGTTAACGTGGGAGTTAACGTGGCTTAATGTGCTTTGGCCAACGTTAGTGACAATGTTGAGTGTCACTAACGTTGGCTCCCCCCCTTCCTTCTTAACGTTAGAGGCCACGTTAACTAGGTTAACGTGGACTCTAACGTGGCCACTCATGATCTTGGTTCAACGTTAGTGATAATGTTAAGTGTCACTAACGTTGGCTCTATTTCTTAATGTGGGCAATGATGGCTTCGAGAGTGTTATTGGCAATCACTTTTCTCATTAACTTTGCAAGTTACTCCCATTCCACGTTAGTGTTAACGTTAGTGTAACTAACGTAGCCACTAATGTGGTTCTTCTTTGCTTCTTTTGTCCTGAAATTAAGCAATAAAGTGCATCAAAGTTCTAGTCCAAGTCATGGGAAATACAACATCCAATTTGTCCTTAAATTCATGCAAAATCCTCATGAAATCATGTAAAATGCACAATGTATGCTCGAATCAAGATGTAAGTGAATATCTACCCAAAACTAGCTTATTTCCTAAGGAAGTGCATGAAACTACCCTAAAAACAGTAAATAAAAGGTCAGTGAAACTGGCCAAAATGCCCTGGCATCAATTAGTTGTTGCATTGCATGATAGGTTGCATGTTAGTTAGAATTTGTACATATTTTTACCACTTCCTTTTTATGTTAGGACTACTTGGTTAGGGTGATGATTTCTTTTCCAAGAAAAATTGTTTTTTTAGGGCACCCTACCAATTTGAAAAAAATTTTCTTGTTGAACTTGCTTGAAGAATTTATTTAGGAACATGGTTTTTGAGTTAAGAACACAAGCATGTGAGTTTTGAGCCTTATGGTATGGTTGCATCTTATAACCACTTATTGTCATTCTTGTGTGCATTATTCTTTTTCTATGATTGTAATCTTTGATTTGTTTGATTCTTTATGTCCCTTATTCCATGTATATATGCATTTATATGATTGAGGCCATCATTTCATTTAGCTCACTTACCCAAATAGCCTACCTTTCATCAACCATTGTTAGACAAATTTGAGCCTATTTAATCCCTTTTGTTCTTAATTTTAGCACATCGCTACCCCTAAGTGAAAAAAATAAATGTCCTTAATTTGGATCTTCGATTAGCTTAGGCTAGTGAGGGTGTGTATCATTTGGATATGGGAACCTTGGGACATTGGTTGAGGTAAAAGTGTAATTTTTATTTTTGTTGAAAATATTGGGAATTGGGTACATGCTTATGCATTAAATGTGTAAAACCATATGCATTGATACGTTTGTATATACTTTAGAAAAAAATGAAAAAAAAAACATATATATATATAAAAAATAGAAAAAAAAAGAGAAAAAGAAATAAAAAGGGGACAAAAATTCCCCAAAGTAAATTTCAATAAAAATCAATGCATATGGAATGATAATTAAAGAGAATGCATGAGTATGTGAAAAAGTGGGAATCATGGGTAGCTAGGTATTGTATTAGAATTGTATAGGTTATTATATGTGTTTGGTGAGAGCTTAGACTAATCAAAGATTCAAATTTCAAGCTCACTTGACCATATGCATCCCTACCTTGACCCTAGCCCCATTACAACCTATGAATAAGTCCTCATGATAAATGTATGCATGCATTGAATAATTGTTGATTGTTAGATAAAAACAAATCATAGAAAGCATGATTAGAAGAGAATTGAGTGTTCAACCCTATACACTAGAGCGACTAGAGTGGATACACATCCGGTGAGGGTTCGATGCTCAATTCCTTGTTCCCGGCTTTCATGAGCTTTTCTTCTTGCAAGTCTATTTGAACTTCATTTTAATATTTGAATTGGTAGGATTCATGAATCATCATACCACTTAGCCCTACTTGATATATATTTTTGGAGATTGATTTGCTTTTGACCAACTAGGTAGAGTCATATTGCATTTAGTTGCATGCATATAGATAGGTTTTTATAGTTTATTTGCATTGAATAAATGTTCATATCCCTTTTCTTGTCCTTCTTTATTCTTAGCATGAGGACATGCTTGGTTTAAGTGCGGGGAGATTTGATAAATCCCAATTTTGTGGTTTATCTTGTGCTTATTTTGAGGGATTTTATCACCTTTTCTCACATTTATTCAATGAAATAGCATGGTTTTGCAATTCTCCCTTGATTTGTGCTTAAATATGAAAACATGCTTTTTAGGCCCTAAAATAGCTAAATTTAATTCACTTTAATTCCATTCGATGCCTTGATATGTTTGTTGAGTAATTTCAGGTTCATAAGGCAAGTATTGGATGGAAGAAGTGAGAAGAAAAGCATGCAAGTGGGAGAACTCATGAAAAAATGAGGGAACCGTAAAGCTGTCAAGCCTGACCTCCTGGCACTCAAACGACCATAACCTGAGCTACACAGGTCCAAATGAGGCGATTCCAGTTGCGTTGGAAACTAACATCCGGGGCTTCGAAATGATATAAAATTTGCTATATGTTGCTGGTGTGCAGAAATTGTGATTACACTTTGATTATGTAAAATTCATCGCTCTTTCTTTCCCTGGTAATGGCGCCAAAAACATGATGCCAATACCATGGTTCACAACTTCGCACAACTAACCAGCAAGTGCACTGGGTCGTCCAAGTAATACCTTACGTGAGTAAGGGTCGAATCCCACGTAGATTGTTGGTATGAAGCAAGCTATGGTCACCTTGTAAATCTCAGTCAGGCGGATATAAAATAGTAATGGAGTTTTTGAAAATAATTAATAAAATAGGGATAGAAATACTTATGTAAATCATTGGTGAGAATTTCAGATAAGCGAATAGAGATTCTTTCGTTCCTCTGAACCTCTGCTTTCCTGCTATCTTCACCCAATCCGTTTTACTCCTTTCCATGGCTAGCTTTATGTAATGCATCACCATTGTCAATGGCTACTTTCGGTCTTCTCTCGGGAAAATGATCCAAATGCCCTGTCACGGCACGGCTAATCGTCTGGAGGCATCACCCTTGTCAATGGTTACATCCTATCCTCTCAGTGAAAATGGTCAACGCACCCTGTCACGGCACGGCTATTCATCTGTCGGTTCTCGATAATGCTGGAATAGGATTTACTATCCTTTTGCGTCTGTCACTACGCCCAGCAATCACGAGTTTGAAGCTCGTCACAGTCATTCAGTCATTGAATCCTACTCGGAATACCACATACAATGTTTAGACTTTCCGGATTCTCTTGAATGCCGCCATCATTCTAGCTTACACCACGAAGATTCCGATTAAGAGATCTAAGAGATACTCATTCAATCTAATGTAGAACGGAAGTGGTTATCAGGCACGCGTTCATAGGGAATGATGATGATTGTCACGTTCATCACATTCAGGTTGAAGTGCGAATGAATATCTTAGAAGCGAAATAAGATGAATTAAATAGAAAACAGTAGTACTTTGCATTAATCTTTGAGGAACATCAGAGCTCCACACCTTAATCTATGGAATGTAGAAACTCTACCGTTGAAAATACATAAGTGATAATGTAGTCACTAGGGTTTACAGAAGTAAGTAATTGATGCATAAATCCACTTCCGGGGCCCGCTTGGTGTGTGCTTGGGCTGAGCTTGAGTGTTGCACGTGTAGGGGTCATTCTTGGAGTTGAACGCCAGCTTTTGTGCCAGTTTGGGCGTTGAACTCCACTTTGCAGCTTGTTTCTGGCGCTGGACGCCAGAATTGGGCAGAGAGCTGGCGTTGAACGCCAGTTTGCATCGTCTAAACGTGGGCAAAGTATGGAATATTATACATTGCTGGAAATCCCTGGATGTCTACTTTCCAACGCAATTGGAAGAGCGCCATTTTGAGTTCTGTAGCTCCAGAAAATCAAATTTGAGTGCAGGGAGGTCAGAATCCAACAGCATCAGCAGTCCTTCTTCAACCTCTGAATCTGATTTTTGCTCAAGTCCCTCAATTTCAGTCAGAAAATACCTGAAATCACAGAAAAACACACAAACTCATAGTAAAGTCCAGAAATGTGAATTTAACATAAAAACTAATGAAAACATCCCTAAAAGTAACAAGATTTTACTAAAAACATACTAAAAACAATGCCAAAAAGCGTATAAATTATCCGCTCATCACAACACCAAACTTAAATTGTTGCTTGTCCCCAAGTAAATGAAAATCAAATAGGATAAAAAGAAGAGAATATACTATAAATTCCAAACTATCAATGAAACAGAGCTTCAATCATATGAGCGGGACTTATAGCTTTTTGCCTCTTGAATAGTTTTGGCATCTCACTTCATCCATTGAAGTTCAGAATGATTGGCATCTATAGGAACTCAGAGTTTAGATAGTGTTATTGACTCTCCTAGTTCAGTATGATGATTCTTAAACACAGCTATTTTATGAGTCTTGGCCGTGGCCCTAAGCACTTTGTTTTCCAGTATTACCACCGGATACATAAATGCCACAGACACATTATTGGGTGAACCTTTTCAGATTGTGACTCAGCTTTGCTAAAGTCCCCAATTAGAGGTGTCCAGGGTTCTTAAGCACACTCTTTTTGTGCTTTGGACCTTGACTTTAACCGCTCAGTCTCAAGTTTTCACTTGACACCTTCACGCCACAAGCACATGGTTAGGGACAGCTTGGTTTAGCCGCTTAGGCTAGGATTTTATTCCTTTAGGCCCTCCTATCCACTGATGCTCAAAGCCTTGGGATCCTTTTTATTGCCCTTGCCTTTTGGTTTTAAGGGTTACTGGCTTTTTGCTCTTGCCTCTTGGTTTTAAGAGCTTTTGGCTTTTTCTGCTTGCTTTTTCTTTTTCTTTCTATTTTTTTCGCTATTTTTTTTCTTTTTTTTTCTGTAAGCTTTGTTCTTTGCTGCTTTTTCTTGCTTTAAGAATCATTTTTATAATTTTTCAGATTATCAAATAACATGTCTCCTTGTCATCATTCTTTCAAGAGCCAACATATTTAACATTCATGAACAACAACTTCAAAAGACATATGCACTGTTCAAGCATTCATTCAGAAAACAAGAAGCATTGTCTCCACATCAATATAATTAAACTAAGTTCAAGGATAAATTCAAAACTCATGTACTTCTTGTTCTTTTGAATTAAAACATTTTTCATTTAAGAGAGGTGATGGATTCATAGGACATTCATAACTTTAAGACATAGTTACTAACTACTAATGATCATGTAATAAGACACAAACATAGATAAGCACATAACATAGAAAACGAAAAACAGAAGAAATAAGAACAAGGAATGAATCCACCTTAGTGATGGTGACGTTTCCTTCTTGAGGAACCAATGATGTCCTTGAGCTCTTCTATGTCTCTTCCTTGTCTTTGTTGCTCCTCCCTCATTGCTTTTTGATCTTCTCTAATTTCATGAAGGATGATGGAGTGCTCTTGATGTTCCACCCTTAATTGTCCCATGCTGGAACTTAATTCTCCTAGGGAGGTGTTAATTTGCTCCCAATATTTATGTGGAGGGAAGTGCATCCCCTGAGGTATCTCAAGGATCTCTTGATTTGCAGCCACATGTTCTACCACTGAGTTATAGACCCTTGAGATGAATCTTTTCATCTCCCATGACTCGGAGGTAGAAGCCTTTGTCTTCCCTTCCCCTTTTCTAGAGGTTTCTCCGATCTTAGGTGCCATTAATGGTAATGAAAAACAAAAAGCTTATGCTTTTACCACACCAAACTTAGAATGTTGCTCGCCCTCGAGCAAAAGAAGAAAGAATAGAAGAAGAAGAAGAAGATATGGAGGAGATGGAGGGATATGTGTATGGATGTGAGTGGTGAATGGAAAACAGAAGGGATGACCATGAATGGAGAGAGAGAGAGGGTGAGGTGGGTGGGGATCCTGTGAGATTCACAGATCCTGAGATGATCCTGTGGTGTCCACAGATCCTGAGGTGTCAAGGATTTACATCCCTGCACCCATTAGGCATGCAAAATGCCTTTGCACACAACTCTGGGCGTTCAGCGCCAAGTTGGTGCCCATTTTGGGCGTTCAACGCCTATTTGTTGCCCATTTCTGGCGTTGAACGCCAGAACCATGCTTGTTCTGGGCGTTCAGCGCCAGCTCCTCTCCAGGGTGCAATTCTGGCGTTCATCGCCCAGATGATGCCCATTTTGGGCGTTCAGCGCCCAGATACTGCCCATTTTGGGCGTTCAGCGCCAGAACCATGCTCTGTTCTGGCGTTGAACGCCAGGCAGATGCTTCCTCCAGGGTGTGATTTTTCTTCTGCTATTTTTGATTCCGTTTTCAATTTTTATATTTATTTTGTGACTCCACATGATCATGAACCTATAAAGACATATAACCAAGAAAAATATAGTTAGATAAAAATTGGGTTGCCTCCCAACAAGCACTTCTTTAATGTCAATAGCTTGACAGTGGGCTCTCATGGAGCCTCACAGATGTGCAGAGCTTTGTTGAGACTCCCCAACACCAAACTTAGAGTTTGGATATGGGAGTTCAACACCAAACTTAGAGTTTGGTTGTGGCCTCCCAACACCAAACTTAGAGTTTGACTGTGGAGGTTTTGTTTGACTCTGCTTTGAGAGAAGCTCTTTATGCTTACTCTCCATGGATGCAGAGAGAGATCCTTGAGTTGTAAACACAAGGTTGTCCTTATTTAATTGAAGGATCAATTCTCCTCTGTCCACATCAATCACAGCTCTTGCTGTGGCTAGGAAAGGTCTTCCTAGGATGATGGATTCATCCTCTACCTTTCCAGTATCCAGGACTATGAAATCAGCAGGGATGTAAAGGCCTTCAACCTTTACTAACACGTCCTCTACTTGTCCATAAGCCTGTTTTCTTAAATTGTCTGCCATCTCTAATGAGATTTTAGCAGCTTGTACCCCATAGATTCCCAGTTTCTCTATTACAGAGAGGGGCATGAGGTTTATTCCTGAACCAAGGTCACACAGAGCCTTAAAGATCATGGTGCCTATGGTACAAGGTATTATGAACTTTCCAGGATCCTGTCTCTTCTGAGGCAATGTCAGTTGATCCAGATCACTTAGTTCATTGATGAACAAGGGAGGTTCATCTTCCCAAGTTTCAATACCAAATAATTTGGCATTTAGCTTCATGATTACACCAAGAAACTTGGCAGCTTGCTCTTCAGTAACATCCTCATTCTCTTCAGAAGAGGAATACTCATCAGAGATCATGAATGGCATAAGGAGGTTTAATGGAATCTCTATGGTCTCTAGATGAGCCTCATAGTCCTTTGGTTCCTCAGAGGGAAGCTCCTTATTGATCACTGGACGTCCCAGGAGGTCTTCCCCTTTAGGATTCACGTCCTCTCCTTCCCTTACAGGTTCGGCCATGGTGCTTATGTCAATGGCCTTGCACTCTCCTTTTGGATTCTCTTCTGTATTGCTTGGGAGAGTACTCGGAGGGATTTCAGTGATCCTTTTACTCAGCTGGCCCACTTGTGCTTCCAAATTTCTAATGGAAGACCTTGTTTCATTCATGAAACTCACAGTAGCCTTAGATAGATCAGAGACTAAGTTTGCTAAGCTAGATGGATTCTGCTCAGAATTCTCTGTTTGTTGCTGAGTGACTGATGGAAAAGGCTTGCTATTGCTAAACCTGTTTCTTCCACCATTATTAAAGCCTTGTTGAGGCTTTTGATCCTTCCATGAGAAATTTGGATGATTTCTCCATGATGAGTTATAGGTGTTTCCATAAGGTTCACCTAAGTAATTCACCTCTGCTATTGCAGGGTTTTCAGGATCATAAGCTTCTTCTGCATAAGAAGCCTCTTGAGTACTGTTGGATGCAGCTTGCATTCCATTCAGACTCTGAGAAATCATATTGACTTGCTGAGTCAATATTTTGTTCTGAGCCAATATGGCATTCAGAGTATCAACTTTAAGAACTTCCTTCTTCATAGGCGTCCCATTACTTACAGGATTCCTCTCAGAAGTGTACATGAACTGGTTATTAGCAACCATGTCAATGAGTTCTTGAGCTTCTGCAGGCGTTTTCTTTAGGTGAATGGATCCACCTGCAGAAGTATCCAATGACATCTTTGATAACTCAGATAAACCATCGTAGAATATATCCAGGATGGTCCATTATGAAAGCATGTCAGAAGGACACTTTTTGGTCAACTGTTTGTATCTTTCCCAAGCTTCATAGAGGGATTCACCATCTTTTTGTTTAAAGGTTTGGACATCCACTCTAAGCTTGCTCAGCTTTTGTGGAGGAAAGAACTTGGCTAAGAAAGCCGTGACCAGCTTATCCCAAGAGTTCAGGCTGTCTTTGGGTTGAGAGTCCAACCAGATTCTAGCTCTGTCTCTTACAGCAAATGGGAAAAGCATGAGCCTGTAGACTTCAGGATCTACTCCATTAGTCTTAACAGTATCACAGATCTGTAAGAATTCAGTTAAAAACTGAAAAGGATCTTCAGATGGAAGTCCATGAAACTTGCAGTTCTGCTGCATCAGAGAAACTAGCTGAGGTTTCAGCTCAAAATTGTTTGCTCCAATGGCAGGAATAGAGATGCTTCTTCCATGTAAATTGGAGTTAGGTGCAGTAAAGTCACCAAGCATTCTCCTTGCATTATT
This sequence comes from Arachis ipaensis, assembly GCF_059453495.1. NCBI lineage: Eukaryota > Viridiplantae > Streptophyta > Magnoliopsida > Fabales > Fabaceae > Arachis > Arachis ipaensis. Next base: position 89,620,435 of record NC_142441.1, on the reverse strand, counting down.
GTTGTTGGGTTCGGCTGCCATCTCCTTTACTTGTTTGAAATTTTCAATAAGGTTGTCTCTGGATTGTTGTAATTTAGCTTCTCTTAGTTTTCTCTTCAGAGTCCTTTTAGGTTCTGGATCAGCTTCAACAAGAATGCCTTTTTCTCTGTCCCTGCTCATAAGAAAGAGAAGGAAAAAAAGAAAAGAAGAGGAATCCTCTATGTCACAGTAAAGAGGTTCCTTATTATTAGTAGAAAAAAAGAAGAAGAGAAAAATCTGAACTCAGAAAGAGAGAGAGAGAGAGGGTTCGGATTTTTGGTGGGTGGGGGAGAGATGTTAGTACATGAATAAATAAATAGAATAAGATGAGAGAGGGAAAATTTCGAAAATAATTTTTGAAAAAGAGTTAGTGATTTTTGAAAATAGTTTTTGAAAAAGGTTAGTAATTTTCGAAAATCAAAAACTAAAATAATTAGTTAGTTAAAAAGAATTTTTGAAAAAGAGGGAAGATATTTTCGAAAATTAGAGGAGAGAGTTAGTTAGGTAGTTTTGAAAAAGATAAGAAACAAACAAAAAGTTAGTTAGTTAGTTGAAACAAATTTGAAAATCAATTTTGAAAAGATAAGAAGATAAGAAGTTAGAAAAGATATTTTGAAATCAAATTTTGAAAAAGATAAGATAAGAAGATATTTTTGAAAAGATATGATTGAAGTTAGTTTTGAAAAAGATTTGATTTTTAAAATCACAATTAATGACTTGATTCACAAGAAATCACAAGATATAATTCTATAACTTAAAGTTTGAATCTTTCTTAACAAGCCAGTAACAAACTTGAAATTTTTGAATCAAAACATTAATTGATGATGTTATTTTTGAAAATTATTTGAGAAAGATAAGAAAAAGATTTTTGAAAAATATTTTTAAAGTTTTCGAAAATAACTAAGAAAAATGAAAAAGATTTGATTTTTGAAAAAGATTTTGAAAAAGATAAGATTTTCAAATTGAAAATTTGATTTGACTCATAAAAATAACTGGATTTTTAAAAAATTTTGAAAAAGTCAAATCTAATTTTCGAAATTTTAAGAGAGAAAAAGGGAAAGATATTTTTTTGATTTTTGAATTTTTATGATGAGAGAGAAAAACAGAAAAATGATGCAATGCATGAAATTTTTAGATTAAAACAATGAATGCATGCAAGAATGCTATGAATGTCAAGATGAACACCAAGAACACTTTGATGTCAAGATGAACACCAAGAACATATTTTTGAAAAATTTTTAATGCAAGGAAAACATGCAAGACACCAAACTTAGAATTCTTTAATGCTTAGACATAAAGAATTCAGGAAAGCATATGAAAAACAAGAAAAGACACAAAACATGCAAATGCAAAGATCAAACAAGAAGACTTACCAAGAACAACTTGAAGATCATGAAGAACACTATGAATGCATGATTGTTTCGAAAAATGCAAGATGCACATGCAATTGACACCAAACTTATAACATGACTCAAGACTCAAACAAGAACACAAAAAATATTTTTGATCTTTATGATTTTCTAATTTTTTTGTATTTTTTTTCGAAAATTATTTGAAAAACAAAAATAAGGATTCTAAACTTTTTAGTATGAATTCCAGGAATCTTATGCTCTTTAGTCTAAGCTCCAATCAAAGGGTCAGGCATGGCTTAATAGCCAGCCAAGCTTTAGAATGGATTTACATCCATTGAGGTGATTAAGTGAAGACCAATCCCAAAGGAGTTTGGGTATGGCTTTTCAGCCAGATAGGATTCAACATGTTACCATGAAACTCTAGAATTCATTCTTAAAAGTTTTGAAGCCATAGAATAATTTATTTTTGAAAACATTATTTTTATTATTATTATTTTTTTTTCGAAAACAAAAGAAAAATTTTTGAAAGATTTTTGAAAAATTTTTGAAAACAAAACAAAAAGAAAATTACCTGATCTGAGCAACAAGATGAACTGTCAGTTGTCCAAACTCGAACAATCCCCGGCAACGGCGCCAAAAACATGGTGCGCAGAAATTGTGATTACACTTTGATTATGTAAAATTCATCGCTCTTTCTTTCCCTGGTAATGGCGCCAAAAACATGATGCCAATACCATGGTTCACAACTTCGCACAACTAACCAGCAAGTGCACTGGGTCGTCCAAGTAATACCTTACGTGAGTAAGGGTCGAATCCCACGGAGATTGTTGGTATGAAGCAAGCTATGGTCACCTTGTAAATCTCAGTCATGCGGATATAAAATAGTAATGGAGTTTTCGAAAATAATTAATAAAATAGGGATAGAAATACTTATGTAAATCATTGGTGAGAATTTCAGATAAGCGAATAGAGATGCTTTCGTTCCTCTGAACCTCTGCTTTCCTGCTATCTTCACCCAATCAGTTTTACTCCTTTCCATGGCTGGCTTTATGTAATGCATCACCATTGTCAATGGCTACTTTCGGTCTTCTCTCGGGAAAATGATCCAAATGCCCTGTCACGGCACGGCTAATCGTCTGGAGGCATCACCCTTGTCAATGGTTACATCCTATCCTCTCAGTGAAAATGGTCAACGCACCCTGTCACGGCACGCCTATTCATCTGTCGGTTCTCGATCATGCTGGAATAGGATTTACTATCCTTTTGTGTCTGTCACTACGCCCAGCAATCACGAGTTTGAAGCTCATCACAGTCATTCAGTCATTGAATCCTACTCGGAATACCACAGACAAGGTTTAGACTTTCCGGATTCTCTTGAATGCCATCATCATTCTAGCTTACACCACGAAGATTCCGATTAAGAGATCTAAGAGATACTCATTCAATCTAATGTAGAACGGAAGTGGTTATCAGTCACGCGTTCATAGGGAATGATGATGATTGTCACGTTCATCACATTCAGGTCGAAGTGCGAATGAATATCTTAGAAGCGAAATAAGATGAATTGAATAGAAAACAGTAGTACTTTGCATTAATCTTTGAGGAACAGTAGAGCTCCACACCTTAATCTATGGAATGTAGAAACTCTACCGTTGAAAATACATAAGTGATAATGGAGTTCATTGGTCTCGGCCCCAGAGGGGAACCGGAGTAACCAAGACTGTGAATACAATGATAAAAAGTTCTATTTATAATAAACTAGTCACTAGGGTTTACAGAAGTAAGTAATTGATGCATAAATCTACTTCTGGGGCCCACTTGGTGTGTGCTTGGGCTGAGCTTGAGTGTTGCACGTGTAGTGGTCATTCTTGGAGTTGAACGCCAGCTTTTGTGCCAGTTTGGGCGTTGAACTCCACTTTCCAGCTTGTTTCTGGCGCTGGACGCCAGAATTGGGCAGAGAGCTGGCGTTGAACGCCAGTTTGCGTCGTCTAAACGTGGGCAAAGTATGGACTATTATACATTCCTGGAAAGCCCTAGATGTCTACTTTCCAACGCAATTGGAAGTGCGCCATTTTGTGTTTTGTAGCTCCAGAAAATCCACTTTGAGTGCAGGAAGTATTGTTTCCATTGACGCTAACCTTTTGCTAATCAAATTAGTGAGTTGATTAGGACTTTTGGAATATTGTTTCCATTGACGCTAATCTTTTGCTATTTTAATTAGTAAGTTGGTTAGGACTTTTAGATTGAGATTAGCTAGTCTCGTTAGACTTTCTCCCTATTTGTTGGAGTTGACGTAATGAGATAAATTCTTGTTTATATTTGTGATATGATTAATTAGTCTTGTTTGACATTCTCCCGATGTGTGAGTTAACTAAATAAGATGAATTAATCATGCATGACTAGGATAGAAAGCCTATGATCTCAATCCATTGCCATGAATGTCTCTCTTTATTACTTGCTTTCTTTAATTATTTGCTCAATTTATTTTTCTTGTCTTTTTATTTTATTGCCCCTCTAATCAACCAGAAACCCCCTATACCTTTCATAGCCAATAATTGATCATTTCATTGCAACTCTTTGTGAGACGACCCGGAGTCCAAAATACTCCGGTTATTTCTTATTTGGGGTTTGTTCTTTGTGACAACCAAAATTTTTGCATGAAAGGATTATTGATTGGTTTGGAAACTATACTTCACAACGAGAATTCATTCATTTGAGGAAATTCTAAACCTCAAGAATTCGCTCATCATGCACCTTCTATTATTCTTGCTTGAACATCAAGCTGAACTTTAAATCTGCAGCTGTATACAATACCAAGCTGACATTAGTTTGTTTGATGCATTTTTCAAGTGCATAGCATGCTGATTTGTGGCATTATGTACTGACTGCCATTCCTTTTTGCTTCAACACCAAACTAGCATTAAACTTGCAATTTTGAAATTTGTTTAGTGTATTTTGCAGCAGTACATACAATGTTTGGTTGGTGAACTAACTAACTGCTTACTCATGTGTTCTTGACTATAAATGATCATGTACACTTACTTGTTCTCTGTAAATCTTTTTGAGCAATGAAATCTGATTTCGATTGGCATTGCTTTTGGAACAAGAGTATGGTTATATGATCATTCTATCATTTTTTTCATGAATGGGCAAGTACTTCAATTGTCAAAGTGATTGTTGCCTTTTATGCCAACTTTTGCAAAGTCTCTTGATAAACCCCATTTATAGGGTTTATCTTGTATTAATTTTTGGGGATTTTATCACCTTTTACCCACATTTATTCAATGAAATAGTATGGTTTCATGATTGTCCCCTAATTTGTACTTAAGTGTGAAAACATGCTTTCTAGGCCTTGATTAGCTAAATCTAATTCACCTTTGATTCCACTAGATACCTTGATATGCTTGTTAGTGATTTCAGATTGAAAAGGGCTAGGAATGGATCAAAGGAGTAAGGAGAAAGCATGCAAAATGGAGAAATCATGAAAAGTCAAAGATTTGAGACGCACCCATGGACGCGCGCGCGCACTAACAGCCTACGCACGGATCGTGTATTGTTCCAGAGGCGCGTACGCGCACTGTACGCATATGCGCCGATGCCGCACGTGACTTTTTGAGTGAAAACGTGCCTGGCAATTTTTGAAGAGGCTCTGGCCCAATTTGGAACTAACTTTGGCGCCAAAATGCATAAAAGGACCAAGGATTGAAGGGGAAAGAAACACTTCATCATTAGGAATCATTAGGATTAGTTAGAAGTTGTTTAGAGAGAGATGCTCTCACTTCTCTCTAGAATTAGAGTTAGGTTTAGTCCAATAATCTTAGATCTATGTTTTAATTCAGGCTTTCATTCTCTTCTACTTCTCAATTCCTTGTTGTTACATTCATCATTCTTCTATTTCTTTGTTGTAATTCCTTTATGTTGTTCCTATGCTTTGTTGTAGATCTACTTTTGTTCATCCTATTTTCTTTCAATTTAATTTGAGGTAATTCATGATAATTGTGTCTCTTTTGATTGTTGTTATTAATTCCTTGCAATAATTGTTGTTAGATTCTATTCTTGTTGTCAATTTACTATGCTTTCCTTTTATGCCTTCCAAGTGTTTGTCAAAATGCTTGAGAAGATGTTAGAGTAGAATTTTAGTGCTCTTGGCTTCGCGAAGGCGCACCTGGCATTTATATGATTGAGGCCATCATTTCAAATAGCTCACTTACCCAACTAGCCTTACCTTTTATCTTCCATTGTTAGCCAATTTGAGCCTATGATTAACCCACTTGTTCTTAATTTTAGCACATTACAAATCTTGAAACGAAAAACAATAAATGTCCTTTATTTGGATCTTTGATTAGCTTAGGCTAGTGAGTGTGTGTCATTCATGTGTGGGAAAACTTGGGACATTGGGTAAATAAAAGGGTAGTTTTGTATTTTTGTTGTAAATATTGGGAATTGGGTGAACACTCATGTATTAATCAAATGTACAGACCTTATGCATTGATGTTCTTGTATAATTGTTTGAAAGAAAGAAAAATGAGAAAAAACAAAAGAAAAAGAAAAGAAAAAAATAGAAAAAGAAAGAAAAAAAGAAAAGAAAAGAAATAAAAAAGGGACAAAATGCCCCAAAGCGAAGCTTAATAAAAATCAATGCATATGAATTGTAATCAAGAGAAAGAAAATGCATGAGTATGTGAGAAGGATGGGTAGTTAGGTTAGCTTTGAAGTTGTATAGGACGTCATAGGTTAGGTGGGAAGTTTAAGCTTATCAAAGATTCAAATTTTATGCTCACTTGACCAAATATGCATCCTACCTTGACCCTAGCCCCATTACAACCAATGAAAAGACCTCATGATACTTGTATGCATGCATGAAATATTTGTTGATTGTTAGATGAAGTACAAATCTTGGAAAGCATGATTAGGGGAGAATTGAGTGAATCAACCCTAAACACTTGAGCGAATAGAGTGCAAACACATCCGGTGAGGGTTCGATTGCTCAATTACATGTTTTCACCTATGATCACTCTTCATGCAAGTTTGTAAAAAGAAAAATATATTTAATAACTCAATTCAATTGTGGTTTGGCTTGGTTGATTAATACCTTTAGCCCTTGTGCTTATATTGAGCTTCTTGGGAATTGATTTATTTTGACCAAGCAATTGCATTCATGTAGAAAGTTGCATATAGGAAGATTGCATTTAGTTAGTTTTCATTGAATAAATGCCATACCCTTACTTCATTCTTGGTTCAAGCATGAGGACATGCTTGGTTTAAGTGTGGGGAGGATGATAAACCCCATTTGTAGGGTTTATCTTGTATTGATTTTTGGGGATTTTATCACCTTTTACCCATATTTATTCAATGAAATAGCATGGTTTCATGGTTGTCCCCTAATTTGTACTTAAGTGTAAAAAAATGCTTTCTAGGCCTTGATTAGCTAAATCTAATTCACCTTTAATTCCACTAGATGCCTTGATATGCTTGTTAGTGATTTCAGATTGAAAAGGGCTAGGAATGGATCAAAGGAGTGAGGAGAAAGCATGCAAAATGGAGAAATCATGAAAAGCCAAAGATTTGAGACGCACCCATGGACGTGCGCGCGCACTAGCCGCCTACGCGCGGATCGCGTAATGTTCCAGGGGCACGTACGCGCACTGTACGTGTATGCGCCAATGCCGCACGTGACTTTTTGAGTGAAAACGTGCCTGGCGATTTTTGAGGAGGCTCTGGCCCAATTTGGAACTAACTTTGGCACCAAAATGCATAAAGGGACCAAGGATTGAAGGGGAAAGAAACAGTTCATCATTAGGAATCATTAGGATTAGTTATAAGTAGTTTTAGAGAGAGAAGCTCTCACTTCTCTCTAGAATTAGGATTAAGTTTAGTCCAATAATCTTAGATCTAGGTTTTAATTCATGCTTTCATTCTCTTCTACTTCTCAATTCCTTGTTGTTACATTCATCATTCTTCCATTTCTTTGTTGTAATTCCTTTATGTTGTTCCTATGCTTTGTTGTAGATCTACTTTTGTTCATCCTATTTTCTTTCAATTCAATTTGAGGTAATTCATGATAAATTGTGTCTCTTTTTATTGTTGTTATTAATTCCTTGCAATAATTGTTGTTAGATTCTATTCTTGTTGTCAATTTACTAAGCTTTTCTTTTACGCCTTCAAAGTGTTTGTCAAAATGCTTGAGAAGATGTTAGAGTAGAATTTTAGTGCTCTTGGCTTGGGAAGGTAACTTTGGAACTCTTGAGTTACTAATGTCCAAGTAATTGATAGTTGATAGCCATTAACTCTAATTCTCACTAATTCAATTAGTGGAGAGCTAGGACTTATGGACTTGGATTGGTGTAGCTTACTTGACTTTCCTTTACTACTAGTTAGAGGATGACTTAGTGGGATTGATCTTTGCAATTATCATGTTGTGGTTAGTGATAAGGATAGAGATCCTTGACCACCAAATCTTGCCAAGACCTTTTTGTTATTTGATTTCCTTTATCATTTACTTTTCTTGTTTCCTAATCAAAACCCCAAAATATACATGTCCATGGCCAATAACAAGAACACTACCCTGCAATTCCTTTGAGAGATGACCCGAGGTTTAAATACTCCGGTTTATAGATTTTAGGGGTTTGTACTTGTGAGAAACAATCTTCTGTATGAAAGGATTATTTGTTGGTTTAGAAACTATACTTGCAACGAGACTTTATTGTGAATTCTAAACAGTGAAAAATCCGATTCATCATCTCTTAATTTCAAATGCTAAAATTGCAATAATTCATGCCTTTCGATTTGATTTACTTGCATTGTTACACCTAGGCCATATATGCCTCAATTGTTGTTTATTCTCTTTTATGTCACTTAGGTTGCTTGATTTTGGGAAAATACACTTCCTTGTGAGCATTTCACTGTTTTATACATGTTTTCCCCTTAATTGATTGTTTGTTTATCTTGTTGGCTCTTACTTGAATTGTTTGATTATATCCTTCTTCTTTCTGTGATTTTTATCTGTTTCTCATGAGTTGTACTCCATTTTTGTCTTTTTCAGGATGGCTCGCAAAGGAAAGGAGAAAGCCAATCCTTTGGCTCGTCCTCCTCCTGTGCCTCCGAGTAACCAACCGGACACATTCATTAATGTTGAAGCCGAAGAACAGTACAAAACACTTGAAAAGCGAGCCTTTCACTACGAGAGAAAGCTAAACCTTCCCGAGAAATATACGGACCAAATTCTTAACAGATTAAACTTTTACCATTGGAAATTTGTAGAATTCGATCTGGTGGAAGTTAATGACCACCAGGACAAGGAATCTACAGAAATTTCCTAAAGAGGGATGCCCCAACTATTTTTTTGAGAGGTGTCACCTTGGACACCTCTGATACTGCGTTAGAGGCCCTCTTAAACATTCCGCATATTCCTCCGGCTCGTGACGCCTATCCTCAAATAGTGAAGGACGTGACAACAGGCAAGCTTTCTTTGGATGTGGTCCTGAAAAAGACTGGCCTGCCTGAGGCCAGATGGGAGTATAGCAGAGGGGAGGATGTGGCTCTATTGAGCATTGCATGTACTGACCTCAATCCTGAGGCAAGGATCTGGGAGCAGATCATTGCCGACTACATTCTTCCGAGCACGTATGCCATGCACATCTGAGTCCGTGTGGCAGTTTTGCTTTGGGCCATTCTGGAGGGAAAGAGGATCTTTGTTCTTCCCCTTATCAGAGAGTCGATGTGGAAGGTGAACCAACAACAGACATACAACATTCCCTTCCCATCGTTGATCACTAGATTAGCCGCTTTATCTGGAGTGGAGAGACGCCCAACAGACCGGACGTCTGTCTACATCAGTAAACAACCATTCCTGCCATACGGCGACTACGACGGACTGCCGCAGAAGAAGAGGAAGACCACTGAGCCTCCATCATCAGTAGCAGTGCCCTCAGCACCTCCTACAGCTCCCACAGCTACACCCCGACCCCAGACACCATATGACTTATGCCGGGAGATCCTTCAGGCCATCCACCGCTACGAGCACCGCAACGCCCGCCGCTTCCAGTGGATAGTGGCGAAGTTTGAGGGTAGAGACCCTGGGCCACCTCCTCCAGATACACCAAAGCCTAGAGTTGAGGAGCCTAGAGTTGAGGATCCGGCAGCTGGAGCCGAGCCGATAGTAGAGATGGCAGTAGAGCCAGTTGACCAGGCAGTTGAGGAGCTGGCAATTGAGACCACCCCAGTGACATCCCGAGCCATCATCGTGTATCACCGTCATCACCACCCACCAACGCCAGATGGTGGAACTTCTCGTGGTTGATCCCCCTGATTGATTATTTTGAGCACGGAGGACCGTGCATGATTTAAGTTTGTGGGAGGATCTACGATATTTTTGGTGTAAACATTCTCTCCTTAACACTTGTCATTTAGTTTATTTTAAGTTTTATTATGCTTTTGTGGATATTTAGATACTTTGACTTATGCACTACTGTTTAGTACTTTTTGTATATATATATTAGCTTGCTTTTAGTTATCTTTAGTATTGCATTTTAATTATGGTATATATATATATATATATATACTTGTTTTGCTGGTATATAGTATAGATACGGATTGTGATTGGATGATGTGAACAGCATATGCCTAGTTTATCTTGATCCTAATTGTTCATGTTACTTTTTGCTTGTTGAAAATTAGGGAAAGAACTAGAAAATTTTGAAAAATTAAATTTGCATCCGTCATAACATACATACACACAGCGAAGTGTGTGGGCGCACGAGAACCTGTGCGTACACACAGGCCGACATTCAGCCAAGTGTGCAGACGCACACGTCTGTGCGTCCGCACAGGTCTCTGCACGTGATTTCATTATGAAACATGTGCTGCACAAATTTTGGGGGCTTTTGGCCCATTTTGGAAGGCTTAAAGGCTGAATTGAAGTGCTATATGAAGGGGATATCAAGACATATAAAAGAGAGCTCACTTAGATAGTTTTAGAGAGTAATTAGGAGTAGGAGTAGGAGCAGTGTAGCTTTGCTCTCTTAGGGTTTTCATTTTTAATTTCATATCAATTTCCACTGTAGCATTTTATAGCAAGCTTTGATTTTGGATTTTGCTTCTTTATTTGTAAGTACTCTCAATTTCATCTTTAATTATAGCACTTTTACTTTCACTTTCCTTTGATTCAAGTTACTTTGTTCATATTTGCCATTTTGTGTTTCTTGAAGTTTTGATCAATGAATTTTATGTTTCTTGCTTCCTTTATGTTTGATTGCTTGTTTATATTTGGTTTTGTTCATAGTTGGTTATAGTTTTCAATTTTACTTTTCAATTTTCCATGTTTTACTTTTATGCTCACAAGGTGTTTGTGAAAATGCCAACTTTAGATTTTGAGTAGATTTTCCTACCTTGGCTTGTGGTTTGAGTTCCTAGGATGCTAAAGTCATAATGTCCGACATTTAGTGGTGATTCTTGGGTAGTTAGTTGACTCTTGTCTCCATTGACGCTAGCCTTTTATCTACTAACTTGGTAAGTTGGTTAGGACTTATGGATTAAGGTCAATTATGCTTTCTTGACTTACTCCTCGATGTTTGGGGTTAACAAGGCAAGATTGACTCATCATAATTACCATAGTTGTGGTTATGGCAATGATAAGATTCCTTAGAACCTCATTCCCAAGTCAAGGCTTTTTTGTTGCATTTATAGCATTTTCACTAGTTTTGATCTTGTTCCTTGTTGCTTGCCTTACTTGCACTTTTGATCATCTCTTTGTTCTTTTATTGCTTGGTTCTTTTAATATTTTGTTCTTTGATTACACAAAACCCCTTTTTGTCCTCCTCCACATCCAAAAGAGCGTAACATTTTATTTGCATTCCTAGGGAGACGACCCGAGGTTGAATTACTATTAGTTATATGTTTTTTATTGAATTTATTATTTGATCTTGAGCATTACTTGTTGGTTTGGAACTGTACTTACAAGGAGTATAGTTTAGTTTTTATCATGTTTTAAGTTAGAATTCTAGAGAGAGAAGCTCTCTTTTCTCTCTAGAATTAGGTTAGATTAGATTCAAATCTCTTCTTTAATCTGGATTTTAATTCTTGTTTTCATTTACTTTTCCTTTCAAATTCTTATTGCTACATCTTTACTCTTTTAGTTCCTTTTGTTAATTTCTTATTCTAGTCATTTTTATGTTCATGCACTTTTGTTTCCTTTAATTTCCATTTAATGCAATTTACGTTTTATGTTTCTTCTTGTTTAATTGATTTGTTGTTATTTCCTTGCTTGAGTAGTTGTAGATTTACATTTCTTGCAATTTTATCTTGCATTCCTATTATGCCTTCTAAGTGTTTGATAAAATGCTTAGTTGGGTTTTAGTGTAGATTTTTCTCATCTTGGCTTGAGTTGAGTAATTGGAGACTCTTGAGTTATCAAACTCTTTTGTTGATTGATAATTGAAAGTTGCTAGTTGATTTGAATTCCTCTACAGCTAGTCTTTCCTTAGGAGTTGACTAGGACTTGAGGACTCAAATTGATTTATCCATTTGACTTTTCTTCATAGCTAGAGGTTGACTAAGTGGGTGCAATAGACAATTGATGTCACAATTGAGGAAGATAATGAGGATAGGAATTCTAGTTCTCATTTCTTGCCAAGAGTTTTCTTAGCTATTAGTTTTATTCTTGCAATTTACTTTTCTTGTCTTTTGTCTAAAACCCAAAAATATACATCTCATAACCAATAATAGGAACACTTCCCTGCAATTTCTTTGAGAGAAGACATGAGGTTTGAATACTTCGGTTATTATTTTATTGGGGTTTGTTACTTGTGACAAACAATTTTTTGCATGAAAGGATTCTTTATTGGTTTAGAAACTATACTAGCAACGAGATTTCATTTGTGAAATTCTAAACCGTCAAAAAACCATTCATCAAAATGGTGCCATTGCCGGGAAATTGCAAATGTGTGCTTGTTATTGGTTATTGTATATATGTGAATATTGTGAATATGTTTGCCTTTTGTCTCTTTGTTAGTTTTTGCTAGTTTTGGGATTCGGTTTACTTTGTTTCTTTTTAGATTTTGTTTTCATTCACTTTTCCTATCTTGAATTCTCATCCTTTTGACTATGAGTTTGGTTCAAATTATGTTGTAGGAAATGGAGCTTCAATGAGAATATGCATCAAGGATGGAACAATCAGAGGTGGGAGGAGCCTCAAGCTTATGGACAAACTTCTTGGCAACAACCTCCTCCGGTCTCTTATAGGTATAATTCCACTCCTAATGCATATCAATCCAGTAGCTATGATGGACCTCTATGTAGTTACCAACAAGCCCTACCATATGCTGATGAGCATTATCCTCAACATAACCCTAAACCATACTCACAAGCCCCTCCTTACCAAACACCTTCATATGACCCTACTCTTTACCCACCATACCAACAACCATATGAGCCATATGAACCATACATGGAACCACCACCATTCCAACCCCAACACCTACAAGAACCACCTCCTCCATACCATTACCAAGATGAACCACCTCCCATGTATGTAAATTTTTAACCACAAGATGAATTCTACTTTCCACCACAACCCTCCATGGAAGAGTACTCATGTCCATCGATCCAAGAGCAAGATGATCTTATGCTTGCAAGTTGGAACAAGAATCAAGAGATCGCCTCAAGGAAGTAATGAACCGGCTTCAAGCAACCCAAGCAACCATCCGTCAAAAGATAGAATCATGGGATTCATGCCCCAAGCAAAACATGTTCAAGGGTGATTGTGAAGGAGCACCAATGGAGTATGTTGTGCAACAAGTGGAAGAATTGGAGAGTGTTGAACCGCTATACTATTACCAAGAAGAACCACCTTCCTATCATGAATCCTTTCTCCAAAATAATGAACCATTCTATCCACCCTAAACCCCAATGGATGATTATTGCACTGTGCTACTTCAAGGGCATGAGGAGATGGAAAGGGAGATACTAGGATTCACGGCCCCCTTGGATGAGGTGGTAAACCGATTAGCCTCCCAATGCTTAAACCCTCAAAGCACCCGCATGGCTACATGTGGGGAATCAAATGAAGAGCATAGCATGAAGGAGAGATTGGGAATTCCGGTGGAAAATGAGGAATATTGCTTTGTATTGGAACAATTGGAGGAAGCTTTAGTTGTTGAAGAAAAGGAAGAAGTGGTTGAAGACTTAGGAGATGCGGAACCTCCATGGGAACCTAGAGTTCAGGGAGATCCCTCCAACAAGATTGAATTTGATGTTGAGAAGGAAAGTGCACAACCTCCAAGGCATATTCCATATGAAGAATTGGATGGAATAGAGCAAGAATTGCGTTTCCTTGGTTATGAAGATCATGCATCAACTCCTAGTGGTGAAGAATCCTTTGAACTTGAAGAACCTTCTTCTGGTGAATTAGAAAGCAAAGTGGAGGTAGATTTCTCTCATCCTTCTATTGATGATTTGAGCAAGGGAAAAGAGTTAGATAAAGTCGATGAGCAAAGGATTGAAATTGAGAAATCTTGTGAGGAGGTGGAGGTCCTTAGAAAAAGGAGGACGGGATATGCTTTGTCAATATCCTCGAAAACTTCTTTTCCTAGGTTGTCATCTACTCCACATTTGAGTTGGTGAAATTCATTTCTATTAGCTTTATTATCCCACTCGAATATGGCTTGCTTGAAATGGATGGTCAACTTAGGGAACTTTGTGGGATGAAGCGTAAGAGAAGGATGTTTTGTGGTTGTCGTTGCAAAGCAAGGTTCATTTTAGTTGATACTTCAAGGATTGGATACAAAGGTTTGGCCAGTGCTCAATTAGGTGGGTCTAGAAGGATGTTTGGTCACTTCATTGAGAATTCATCTTGCCCACCACCCGGATGGAACAATGATGATCAACTTGAGGACAGGTGTCAAAACAAAGTGTGGGATCCTAGATCGCACAAGGAGAATCAATTTTAGGAGCCCATGGTTTATGAAGAACTCCATCAAAGCTTGGAGATGTTAATTTTGAAGAATGGAGCTTATTGGAGATTCAAGCATTGGTGGATGTTCCAAGATGAGTTCAAGCACAAGCCACCTTGATGAGGAGCTCCCCATAAGTCCAACTTAAGGACAATAAAAAAAAAGTGCTAGGTGGGAGACAACCCAGCAAGGTAAAATTTTTCCTTTTTCTCTTTTGTAAATATTGGTAAAAATTAGTTTAATTTCATGTTTTGATTAGTTTGTTGAGTTTATTTTGTAGTCTAGTATGTCAAATAAGGTTTTATGGTGTTTTGGTAGCTCTTTGGAGGCTTGTAATTCTTGGTTTGGTGCAAGAACTTGGAAAAATTTTGAAAAATAGAGCACCAACCCACGGGTACGTGTGACCCAAGTTTTTTTCGACCATCCAAGCGCACACGTCACCCACGCGTACGCGTGGATTCAAAATTCTCACCTCCATACAAATTCCAGAGAGTTGTGCCTATTTCATGCCAACTTTGTGCACGAACCCATGCATACGCGTCACTCCACACGTACGCGTCGCTCTCTGAATAAGCCACCCATGCGTACGCGTGGATACCAAATTTTCACCCCAGCCAAAAACCCGAGAGTTACGCGAACACTGAGCGAAATGCGCAGCTGCCCCCACGCATACGCGTGCCTCACGCATACGCGTCCACACTCTCAATAACCCACCACGCATACGCATGACACATGCATACGCGTCTCTTCCATTTCAACCCACCCACGCGCACGCGTCACTCTACGCGTACGCGTGGATCACCTTGTTTCACACACTTCTTTTCTTATCTTCTTTCCATTTCTTTCCTTCTTCTTTTTTTCTTCCCTTTTCCTACCCCTCATCCAACACTTCCAAACACCATTGATAACCATTCATTTTGGATAGTTAGTGTTTAGTTAGTTTAATTCTCATTTCATTTTCTCTTTTTCTTTGATAAGTGTTGGATTATTAATCTTGTTTACTGTTAATTGTTGCTGAGTATTGATGCGATGTTAGTTTAACATCATTTTTGTTAATTGTCATTGTTGGATTTTACTGTTGAGGTTATATTTGTCTACTTGGTTTTGAGTTTTTTGTTGAACAACTGTGAATACCAAGTACATATGACTTCGCCTTCAAGCTTTTAAATCTTTTGAATTGCATGACTTGGCCACCATGTGATTTGAATCCCTTCCTTGTTTAGGCAATTAATTGATGGATGTTGAGCTTTTATTTTAATGCATTATGTCTCATGATCATATGCATCCATATGTTTTTTGCTTGAATACTTTCATGCTTCTTTATTGCTTGTTTGGTTGCTTTAACTTACAAGTTCAAAGTATCTCAAGCACACTAGAACGGGTAAAGTGCATGCTTCTTTTGTGACATAGCATTCTATGTTAGTGTGTGCTCTAAAGGGTGCTTAATTTGGAATTCACACACCTATTTTCCTTAATATCATACTATTTCATTCACTTCATTCCAGTGATTTACCTCACTTCAACAATCTATGCTTCCTTGCTTTTGCATTTATTTTTCTTACTATCCTACCTTCTAATTTCAGGATGAATCACTATAAGCAAAACCAGAAGTAGAAGAAAGAACATGCAGCAACCTGTTGATCTACCGGCTGGAGGTAGCAATCCGGCAAGTCGCCGTACCCCTTTGCTCATCTTTGGATGCACCGAGGACGGTGCAAACTTTTAAGTGTGGGGAGGTCGTCCAACCAATCAACATTTTTCGGTGACAAATTTCTAATTCCAACACTTTTGCATTAGAAACTTGTCACCGAAAAATGTCGACTAGTCGGACGACCTCCCCACACTTAAAAGTTTGTACCATCCTCAGTGCATCCAAAGATGAGCAAAGGAGTACAGCGACTTGCCGGATTGCTACCTCCAGCTGGTAGATCAACCGTTTGCTACATGTTCCTTCTTCCACTTCTGGTTTTGCTTATAGTGACTCATCATGAAATTAGAAGCCAGGATAGTAAGAAAAATAAATGCAAAAGCTCACTTCATTCTAGTGATTTACCTCACTTCAACAATCTATGCTTCCTTGCTTTTGCATTTATTTTTCTTACTATCCTGCCTTCTAATTTCAGGATGAGTCACTATAAGCAAAACCAGAAGTGGAAGAAAGAACATGCAGCAACCGGTTGATCTATCAGCTGGAGGTAGCAATCCGGCAAGTCGCCGTACCCCTTTGCTCATCTTTGGATGCACCGAGGATGGTGCAAACATTTAAGTGTGGGGAGGTCGTCCGACCAGTCCACATTTTTTGGTGACAAGTTTCTAATCCCAACACTTTTGCATCTCATTTTTTGGTCTTTTAGGATTTTTAGTTGTATTTTCTTATCTTGCATACATATACATAATAAGCTTAGTCAAAATAATAAAATTTTTCAAGAAATCTATCTATAGGGCATTAACACCCCAATTGATTTAAGTAAAAATTTTTCATTGAACTTGCTTGAATGATATATCTTGTGGATCATCTTTTCGAGCTAAGAACACAAGCTTATGAGTTTTGAGCCTAATGGTGTGGTTACATCTTATAACCACTTATCTTCCTTCTTGTGTGCATTATTCTCTTTCTATGATTGTAATCTTTGATTTGTTTGATCCTTTATGTCCATTATTTCATGTATTCATGCATTTATATGATTGAGGCCATCATTTAAATTAGCTCACTTACCCAAATAGCCTTACCTTTTATCTTCCATTGTTAGCCAACTTTGAGCCTACTATTAACCCACTTGTTCATAATTTTAGCACATTGCAAGCCTTAAAGAGGAAAATAATAAATGTCCTTAATTTGGATCTTTGAGTGTGTGCGTCATTCAAGTGTGGGGAAACTTGGGACATTGGTGGAGAAAAAGGTGTGTGTTGTACTTTTGTTTAAAATATTGGGAATTGGGTACATACTCATGTGTTAATTAATGTAAAGCCATATGCATTGATACTTTTGTAAAAAGAAAAAATGAAAAAATAAAAAGAAAAAATACATATCAAAAGAAAAAAAAATAGGAAAAGAAAGAAAAAAAAAGAAAGAAATAAAAGGGGTCAAAATGCCCCAAAGTGAAGCTCAATAATAATCAATGCATATGGGTTGAGATCAAGAAAAGAATGCATGAGTATGTGAAAAAGTGAAGAATTGGTAGTTAGGTTAGCTTTTAAGTTGTATAGGTTGTCATAGGTTAGGTGAGAAGTTTAAGTTAATCAAAAGATTCAAATTTTAAGTCCACTTGACCAAATATGCATCCTACCTTAACCCTAGCCCTATTACAACCTATGAAAAGACCTCATGATATATGTATGCATGCATGAAATAATTGTTGATTGTTAGATGAAAAACAAATCTTAGAAAGCATGTTTAGGGGAGAATTGAGTGATCAACCCTAAACACTTGAGCGACTAGAGTGCAAACACTTCCGGAGAGGGTTCGATTGCTCAATTACATGTTTTCACCTAGAATCATCACTTTTCTTGCAAGTTTGTAAAACCTTTAATAAATCAATTCAATTGTGGTTTGACTTGGTTGTTAATACCTTTTGCCCTTATGCTTATATATGTATTCTTGGGGATTGATTTATTTTGACCAAGTACTTGCATCTATTTAAATAGTTGCATTTAGGTAGATTGCATAGAGTTTAGTTTACATTGAATAAATGATAGTAACTTTTGCCTCTTTCTTGATTTAAGCATGAGGACATGCTTGGTTTAAGTGTGGGGAGATTTGATGCATGACTATTTCATGGAACATTTTGTGCTTAATTTAGGTGGATTTCATCCATTATTCCCACATTTATCCAATGAAATAGCATGGCTTTATAAATTCTTCTTAATTTGCGCTTAAGTATGAAAACATGCTTTTTAGGCCCTTAATTGGTTGATTTTAATTCACCTTTGATTCCACTAGATGCCTTGATGTGTTTGCTAGTGATTTCAGGATTGAAAAGGCTAGGAATGAATCAAAGGAATGAAGAGAAAAGTAGGCAAAGTGGAGAAATCATGGAAAATCAAGGATTTAGGATGCACTCATCGACGAGCACGCGCAGTAGGCGCGCACGCATGGAACGTGAAGTCACATGGCGACGCGTACACGTACATGACGCGCACGCGTGGATGCAAAAATGCCAAGCGACGCGTACGCGTGACCCATGCGTACGCGTCGATGCTCGCATTTGACTTTATTAAAGTGAAAATGCTGGGGGCAAATTCTGGGCTTCCCAGGCCCAAATCCAAGTCAATTCTGAGCCTATTATATGTAGAAATCAAAAGGAGATCAAGTAGTTTTTAGTGAGAGAGGAGTCATAGTTTAGTTTTTATCATGTTTTAGGTTAGAATTCTAGAGAGATAAGCTCTCTCTTCTCTCTAGAATTAGGTTATATTAGATTCAAATCTCTTCTTAGATCTAGATTTTAATTCTTGTTTCATCTACTTTTCCTTTCAATTTCTTGTTGCTACATCTTTACTCTTTTAGTTCATTTTGTTAATTTCTTATTCTAGTCATTTTTATGTTCATGCACTTTTGTTTCCTTTAATTTCCATTTAATGCAATTTATGTTTTATGTTTTTTCTTGTTTAATTGATTTGTTGTTATTTCCTTGCTTGAGTAGTTGTAGATTTACATTTCTTGCAATTTTATCTTGCTTTCCAATTATGCCTTCCAAGTGTTTGATAAAATGCTTGGTTGGGTTTTAGTGTAGATTTTTCTCCTCTTGGCTTGAGTTGAGTAATTGGAGACTCTTGAGTTATCAAACTCTTCTGTTGATTGATATTTGAAAGTTGTTAGTTGATTTGAATTCCTCAAAAGGTAGTCTTTCCTTAGGAGTTGACTAGGACTTGAGGACTCAAATTGATTTATCCACTTGACTTTCCTTCATAGCTAGAGGTTGACTAAGTGGGAGCAATGGATAATAGATGTCACAATTGAGGAATATAATAAGGATAGGACTTCTAGTTCTCATTCCTTGCCAAGAGTATTCTTAGCTATTAGTTTTATTCTTGCAATTTACTTTTCTTGTCTCTTGTCTAAAACCCGAAAATATACATCTCATAACCAATAACAAGAACACTTCCCTGCAATTCCTTTGAGAGGCGACCCGAGGTTTGAATACTTCAGTTATTATTTTATTGGGGTTTGTTACTTGTGACACATAATTTTTTGCATGAAAGGATTCTTTGTTGGTTTAGAAACTATACTAGCAACGAGATTTCATTTGTGAAATTCTAAACCGTCAAAAATCCATTCATCACCTCTCTAAGACCACACACAGTTTCATGGCAGAAACTATGTCCTCCATTAGGAATCTGGAGATACAGGTTGCTAAGCTGAGCAAGAGGATCCCAGAGATCCCTTCCAACACTCTTTCAAGCAACACAGAAGTGAATCCAAGGGAAGAGTACAAGGCCTTCACTATAGAGGTTGTGACTGAACCCAAGGAGGAGTTGGCTACTAAGGAGCTCAAGGAAATCAGGCCTCATGAGGAGGCTGGGGATGTCATCTTACATGCCCCTATATAGATAGAGGAGAATGAGGAATATCCCTCCTCAGACAAGTAAGAGGATCCTAAGGAGGAGCAAATAGCTCGGTTCCTGGCAATCCTTAGGAAGCTGAAAGCCAATTCCTCTATGGCGTGTTTGAAGGCCTCAAAGGGAGATGAGACTGTGGTGCTGACTAAGGAGTGCAATGCCTTAGTTCAAAAGAAGATCCTTCAAAAGCTGTCGGATCCCGAAAGCTTCCTGATTCCCTGTACTATAGGGACCATCACCTTTGAGAAGTTACTATGCGACCTTGGTTCAAGCATCAACCTCATGTCTCTCTCTGTGATGAAGAAGCTGGGAATTACAGAAGTGCTGCCTGCCAAGATCTCACTGGAGATGGCAGACAAGTCCTTGAAAAGGTCATATGGCTGATGAGCGGATATTTTATACGCTTTTTGGCATTGTTTCCTTAGTGTTTTTAGTACATTTGATTAAGTTTTATTATGTTTTAGTAGGTTTTAGTGCAAAAATAACTTTTTGGATGCAACTTTGAATTTTTGTGGTTTTCCTATGATTTTAGGTGATTTTTGGGTGAAACTAGCAAGTTTTGGAAAAGTTGGATTCAAAGGCAAAGAAAGGACTGTAGATGCTGTCAACTCCTGACCTCTGTGTATTCAAACAAGCATTTTTGTAGCTGTAGAGGTCCAATTAACGCGCTCTCAAACGCGTTGGAAAGCTAACTTCCAGGGCTTTACAGAAATATATAATAGTCTATACTTGTCCTTGGAAATGAAGGCCCAAAACAGACATTGAACGCCCAAATCATCCCCTGCCCAACGTTCAACGCCCCAAAAGGAGCAAGCTTGGTGTTGAACACTCAAAATGGACCAAATCCGGCATTCAACACCCCAAGATGTAACACCCTACCATACAGAGTCTTATGCTTAAGTCATAATTCAGAGATGGCAAGGTATTACGACCTCTAAAACAAAAATTTAGTACGTATAGTAGTATGAATGATTGATTATAGCTAGGAGCCTTTGTAGAAAGTGGGTAAACAAAAACCGTAACTCGAAAGCGCAACACTCCGATCGATAACGTAACAAACAGGGATAAGCTAATGCGAGATTATATATATACAAGGGAGTGTCAAAAACAGGAATATCAAGACTCAAAATCCGGTTGCGAAGATAACCGGTCCGAGCATAGTAATATATACATATAATAAAATAAGGAAACCCCAAAGGGACACAAAAACAGAGAACCTATTCTCCAAAAATCTCCCATAAGAGGAGTCATCACAGTTTGTATTTTTTAATGGAGATAAAAGTATCTAAACAAGATATATAAACCAAAACAGAGTCCCGAGAACAAGGATCTTCGCTAATCCAGAAGTCTCCAGCATGCCTCAGCGAGAAACCTCACGTCCTGCATCTGTAAACCACAAAATCTGCATGGGTGAGAACCAGAGGTCCCCAGCATGGTAACAACTTCCACATATATAATACATAATAATAGAGGAAAGCCGAAGGCAATTGGTATGCGAAATTATTACTCAGGTTGTGAATTGTTGTTCGAAATTGATTCGCTGGCAATGGCACCAAAAATGGATGCACAGAACCATGGTCTAAACATATCTTCACAACTTCGCATAACTAACCAGCAAGTGCATTGGGTCGTCCAAGTAATAAACCTTACATGAGTAAGGGTCGATCCCACGGAGATTGTTGGTATGAAGCAAGCTATGGTCACCTTGTAAATCTCAGTCAGGCAGATATAAAATAGTAATGGGGTTTTTGAAAATAAGTAATAAAAGAAGGATAGAAATACTTATGTAAATCATTGGTGACAATTTCAGATAAGCGTATGGAGATGCAATCGTTCCTCTGAACCTCTGCTTTCCTGCTGTTTTCATCCAATCAGTCTTACTCCATTCTATGGCTGGCTTTATGCAAAGGCATCACCGTTGTTAGTGGCTACATCCCCTCCTCTTGTGAAAATGGTCCAAGATGCCCTGTCACGGCACGGCTAATCATCTGAGGTTCCTGATCATGCTGGAATAGGATTCACCCTCCTTTTGCGTCTGTCACTACGCCCAACATTCACGAGTTTGAAGCTCATCACAGTCATTCAATCATTGAATCCTACTCGGAATACCACAGACAAGGTTTAGACTTTCTGGATTCTCTTGAATGCCGCCATCATTCTAGCTTACACCACGAAGATTCTGATTAAGAGATCCAAAAGATATTCATTCAATCAAAGGTAGAACGGAAGTGGTTGTCAGGCACGCGTTCATAGGGAATGATGATGATTGTCACGTTCATCACATTCAGGTTGAAGTGCGAATGAATATCTTAGAAGCGAAATAAGATGAATTGAATAGAAAACAGTAGTACTTTGCATTAATCTTTGAGGAACAGCAGAGCTCCACACCTTAATCTATGGAGTGTAGAAACTCTACCGTTAAAAATATATAAGTGAAAGGTCCAGGCATGGCCGAATGGCCAGCCCCCAAAACGTGATCACAGGATCAACAATACAATCCCGGATTCCAAAAGATCCCTAATACAATAGTAAAAAGTCCTATTTATAATAAACTAGCTACTAGGGTTTACAGAAGTAAGTAAATGATGCATAAATCCACTTCCGAGGCCCACTTGGTGTGTGCTTGGGCTGAGCTTGAAGTCTACACGTGGAGAGGTCATTCTTGGAGTTGACGCCAGCTTTTGTGCCATTTTGGGCATTGAACTCCACTTTGCAACTTGTTTCTACCGCTGGACGCAAGAATTGGGCATAGAGCTGGCGTTGAACGCCTGTTTGCGTCATCTAAACTTGGGCAAAGTATGGACTATTATATATTTCTGGAAAACCCTGGATGTCTACTTTCCAACGCAATTGGAAGCGCGCCATTTTGAGTTCTGTAGCTCCAGAAAATCCATTTTGAGTGCAGGAATATCAGAATCCAACAGCATCAGCAGTCCTTCTTCAACCTCTGAATCTGATTTTTGCTCCAGTCCCTCAATTTCAGCCATAAAATACCTGAAATCACAGAAAAATACACAAACTCATAGTAAAGTCCAGAAATGTGAATTTAACATAAAAACTAATGAAAACATCCCTAAAAGTAACTAGATTCTACTAAAAACACACTAAAAACAATGCCAAAAAGCGTATAAATTATCCGCTCATCACAACACCAAACTTAAATTGTTGCTTGTCCCCAAGCAACTGAAAATCAAATAGGATAAAAAGAAGAGAATATACTATAAATTTCAAACTATCAATGAAACATAGCTCCAATCAGATGAGCGGGACTTGTAGCTTTTTGCCTCTTGAATAGTTTTGGCATCTCACTTTATCCATTGAAGTTCAGAATGATTGGCTTCTATAGGAACTCAGAGTTTAGATAGTGTTATTGACTCTCCTAGTTCAGTATGATGATTCTTGATCACAGCTATTTTATGAGTCTTGGCCGTGGCCCTAAGCACTTTGTTTTCCGGTATTACCACCGGATACATAAATGCCACAGACACATAATTGGGTGAACCTTTTCAGATTATGACTCAGCTTTGCTAAAGTCCCCAATTAGAGGTGTCCAGGGTTTTTAAGCACACTCTTTTTTTTGCTTTGGACCTTGACTTTAACCGCTCAGTCTCAAGTTTTCACTTGACACCTTCACGCCACAAGCACATGGTTAGGGACAGCTTGGTTTAGCCGCTTAGACCAGGATTTTATTCCTTTAGGCCCTCCTATCCACTGATGCTCAAAGCCTTGGGATCCTTTTTAATTGCCCTTGCCTTTTGATTTTAAGGGTTATTGGCTTTTTGCTCTTGCCTCTTGGTTTTAAGAGCTTTTGGCTTTTTCTGCTTGCTTTTTCTTTTTATTTTTTTTCGCCTATTTTTTTTTTCTGCAAGCTTTGTTCTTTGCTGCTTTTTCTTGCTTCAAGAATCATTTTTATGATTTTTCAGATTATCAAATAACATGTCTCCTTGTCATCATTCTTTCAAGAGCCAACATATTTAACATTCTTAAACAACAACTTCAAAAGACATATGCACTGTTCAACCATACATTCAGAAAACAAGAAGCATTGTCACCACATCAATATAATTAAACTAAGTTCAAGGATAAATTCGAAACTTATGTACTTCTTGTTCTTTTGAAATAAAATAGTTTTTATTTAAGATAGGTGATGGATTCATAGGAAATTCATATCTTTAAGACAAAGTTACTAAATACTAATGATCATGTAATGGAGACACAAACATAGATAAGCACATAACATAGAAAAATGAAAAACAGAAGAAATAAGAACAAGGAATGAATCCACCTTAGTGATGGTGGCATTTCCTTCTTGAGGAACCAATGATGTCCTTGAGCTCTTCTATGTCTCTTCCTTGTCTTTGTTGCTCCTCCCTCATTGCTTTTTGATCTTCTCTTATTTCATGAAGGATGATGGAGTGCTCTTGATGTTCCACCCTTAGTTGTCCCATGTTGGAGCTTAATTCTCCTAGGGAGGTGTTGATTTGCTCCCAATATTTTTGTGGAGGAAAATGCATATGAGGCATCTCTGGGATCTCATGGTGATGAGCTTCCTGCGGCTCTTGAGCTCCATGAATGGGCTCTCTTGCTTGCTCCATCTTTTTCTTAGTGATGAGCTTCTCTTCCTCAATGTGAATGTCTCCTTCTATGGAAGCTCCAGCTGAGTAACATAGATGGCAGATAAGATGAGGAAAAGCTAGCCTTGCCCCAGGAGAGGGCCTTTCAGCTATTTTGTAGAGTTCAAGGGAGATGACTTCATGAACCTCTACTTCTTCTCCAATCATGATGCTATGGATCATGATGGCCCGATCCACAATAACTTTAGATCGGTTGCTAGTGGGGATGATGGAGCGTTGGATGAACTCCAACCATCCTCTAACCACAGGCTTGAGGTCCAATCTTCTTAGTTGAACCGGCTTGCCTTTGGAGTCAATCTTCCATTGAGCTCCTTCCACACATATGTTCATGAGGAGTTAGTCCAACCTTTGATTAAAGTTGACCCTTCTAGTGTAGGGGCGTTCATCTCCTTGCATCATAGGCAAGTTAAACGCCAACCTCACATTTTCCAGACTAAAATCCAAGTATTTCCCCCGAACCATTGTAACATAGTTCTTTGGATCTGGGTTCTTACTTTGATCATGGTTCTTGGTGATCCATGCATTGGCATAGAACTCTTGAACCATTAGGATGCTGACTTGTTGGATGGGATTTGTTAGAACTTCCTAACCTTTTCTTTGAATTTCATGTTGGATCTCTGGATACTCATTTCTCTTGAGTTTAAAAGGGACCTCGGGGATCACCTTTTTCTTGGCCACAACATCATAGAAGTGGTCTTGATGGGCTTTGGAGATGAACCTTTCCATCTCCCATGACTCGGAGGTCGAAGCTTTTGTCTTCCCTTTCCCTTTTTTAGAGGATTCTCCGGTCTTAGGTGCCATCAATGGTAATGGAAAAACAAAAAGCTTATGCTTTTACCACACCAAACTTAGAATTTTGCTCGCCCTCGAGCAAGAAAAGAAGGAATTAGATGAAGAAGAGGAAGAAAATATGGAGAAGAGGGGGGAGGTGTGTTTCGGCCAAGAAGAGAAAAGAGGGTTGTGTTGTGTGAAAATGAGGAAGAATGGAGGGTTATATATAGGGGAGGGAGGGGGGTAAGTTCGGCCATTTAGGGTGGGTTTAGGTGGGAAATTGATTTTGAATTTTGAAGGTAGGTGGAGTTTATGAGGTAGGTTTATAGGGAAGAGTGGATGGATGTGAGTGGTGAAGAGGTGATGGGGAAGAGAGATTGAGTTGATTGGTGAAGGGTTTTGGGAAGAGTGTTTATGGGATTGTGTGAAAGAGGGGTGAGAAGAAGTAAGTGGAGGTAGGTGGGGATCCTATGGGGTCCACAAATCCTGAGGTGTTCAAGGATTTACAACCTTGCACCAAATTAGGCATGTAAAATGCCCTTGCACACAACTCTGGGCGTTCAGCGCCAAGTTGGTGCCCATTTTGGGCGTTCAACGCCCAATTGTCGCCCATTTCTGGCGTTGAACGCCAGAACCATGCTTGTTCTGGGCGTTCAGCGCCAGCTCTTTTCCAGGGTGCATTTCTAGCGTTCAAACGCCCAGATGCTGCCCATTTCTGGCGTTCAGCGCCAGAACCATGCTCTGTTCTGGCGTTGAACGCCCAAAACATGCTTCTTACTGGCGTTTAAACGCCAGTAAGGTCTTCCTCCAGGGTGTGATTTTTCTTCTGCTATTTTTGATTCCGTTTTCAATTTTTATATTTATTTTGTGACTCCACATGATCATGAACCTAATAAAACATGAAAAACAATGAAAATTTGATAAATAAACATTGGGTTGCCTCCCAACAAGCGCTTCTTTAATGTCAATAGCTTGATAGTGGGCTCTCATGGAGCCTCACAGATGTGCAGAGCTTTGTTGAAACCTCCCAACACCAAACTTAGAGTTTCGATATGGGGGTTTGACACCAAACTTAGAGTTTGGTTGTGGCTTCCCAATACCAAACTTAAAGTTTGACTGTGGGGGCTTTGTGTGACTCTGCTTTGAGAGAAGCTTTTTATGCTTCCTCTCCATGGATGCAGAGAGAGATCCTTGAGTTGTAAACACAAGGTTGTCCTCATTTATCTAAAGGATCAATTCTCCTCTGTCCACATCAATCGCAGCTCTTGCTGTGGCTAGGAAAGGTCTTCTTAGGATGATGGATTCATCCTCTTCCTTTCCAGTATCTAGGACTATGAAATCAGCAGGGATGTAAAGGCCTTCAACCTTTACTAACACGTCCTCTACTTGTCCATAAGCCTATTTTCTTGAATTGTCTGCCATCTCTAATGAGATTTTAGCAGCTTGCACCCCATAGATTCCCAGTTTCTCTATTACAGAGAGGGGCATGAGGTTTATCCCTGAACCAAGGTCACACAAAGCCTTAAAGATCATGGTGCCTATGGTACAAGGTATTATGAACTTTCCAGGATCCTGTCTCTTCTGAGGCAATGTCAGTTGATCCAGATCACTTAGTTCATTGGTGAACAAGGGGGGTTCATCTTCCCAAGTTTCAATGCCAAATAATTTGGCATTCAGCTTCATGATTACACCAAGGAACTTGGCAGCTTGCTCTTCAGTAACATCCTCATTCTCTTCAGAAGAGGAATACTCATCAGAACTCATGAATGGCATAAGGAGGTTTAATGGAATCTCTATGGTCTCTAGATGAGTCTCATATTCCTTAGGTTCCTCAGAGGGAAGCTCCTTATTGATCACTGGACGTCCCAGGAGGTCTTCCTCCTTGGGATTCACGTCCTTCTCCTCTCTTGTGGGTTCGGCCATGGTAATTAATTCAATGGCCTTGCACTCTCCTTTTGGATTCTCTTCTGTATTGCTTGGGAGAGTACTAGGAGGGATTT
This sequence comes from Arachis ipaensis, assembly GCF_059453495.1. Lineage (NCBI taxonomy): Eukaryota > Viridiplantae > Streptophyta > Magnoliopsida > Fabales > Fabaceae > Arachis > Arachis ipaensis. The sequence continues at coordinate 89,593,157 of NC_142441.1, read as the reverse complement.
CAGTGATCCTTTTACTCAGCTGGCCCACTTGTGCTTCCAAATTTCTAATGGAAGACCTTGTTTCATTCATGAAACTCACAGTGGCCTTTGATAGATCAGAGACTAAATTTGCTAAATTAGAAGTATTTTGTTTAGAGTTCTCTGTCTGTTGCTGAGTGGATGATGGAAAAGGTTTACTATTGTTAAACCTATTTCTTCCACCATTATTAAAGCCTTGTTGAGGCTTTTGTTGATCCTTCCATGAGAGATTTGGATGATTTCTCCATGATGGATTATAGGTGTTTCCATAAGGTTCACCTAAGTATTTTACCTCTGCCATTGCAGGATTCTCAGGATCATAAGCTTCTTCTTCAGAAGATGCCTCTTGAGTACTGTTGGATACAGCTTGCATTCCATTCAGACTCTGAGAAATCATATTGACTTGCTGAGTCAATATTTTGTTCTGAGCCAATATGGCATTCAGAGTATCAATTTCAAGAACTCCCTTCTTCATAGGCGTCCCATTATTCACAGGATTCCTCTCAGAAGTGTACATGAACTGGTTATTAGCAACCATGTCAATGAGTTCTTGAGCTTCTGCAGGCATTTTCTTTAGATGAATGGATCCACCTGCAGAAGTATCCAATGACATCTTTGATAGCTCAGATAAACCATCATAGAATATATCTAGGATGGTCCATTCTGAAAGCATGTCAGAAGGACACTTTTTGGTCAACTATTTGTATCTTTCCCAAGCTTCATAGAGGGATTCACCATCTTTTTGTTTGAAGGTTTGAACATCCACTCTAAGCTTGCTCAGCTTTTGAGGAGGAAAGAACTTGGCCAAGAAAGCCGTGACCAGCTTATCCCAATAGTTCAGGCTGTCTTTAGGTTGAGAGTCCAACCATATTCTAGCTCTGTCTCTTACAGCAAAAGGGAAAAGCATGAGCCTGTAGACTTCAGGATTTTCTCCATTAGTCTTAACAGTATCACAGATCTGCAAGAATTCAGTTAAGAACTGAAAAGGATCTTCAGATGGAAGTCCATGAAACTTGCAGTTCTGCTGCATCAGAGAAACTAGCTGAGGCTTCAGCTCAAAATTGTTTGCTCCAATGGTAGGAATGGAGATGCTTCTTCCATGTAAATTGGAATTAGGTACAGTAAAGTCACCAAGGATTCTCCTTGCATTATTGTTGTTGGGTTCGGCTGCCATCTCCTTTACTTGTTCGAAATTTTCAATAAGGTAGTCTCTGGATTGTTGTAATTTAGCTTCTCTTAGTTTTCTCTTCAGAGTCCTTTCAGGTTCTGGATCAGCATCAACAAGAATGCCTTTTTCTTTGTCCCTGCTCATAAGAAAGAGAAGAGAACAAGAAAAGAAGAGGAATCCTCTATGTCACAGTAAAGAGGTTCCTTATTGTTAGTAAAAGAAGAAAAGGAATAGGGGTGAAGAAGAATGAAGAATCTAAACACAAGGTTAAGGATAGGAGCAGTGATGTGAGATGAAGAGAAGTGTTAGTAGATGAATAAACAATGAGAAGGAGATGAGGGAGAAGGATTTTTGAAAATTATTTTTGAAAAAGGGTTAGTGATTTTCGAAAATAGTTTTTGAAAAAGATTAGTAGTTTTCGAAAATTAAAATAATTAGTTAAAAAAAAGAAATTTTGAAAAAGGGGGGAGATATTTTCGAAAATTAGAGAGAGAGAGTTAGTTAGGTGGTTTTGAAAAAGATAAGAAACAAACAAAAAGTTAGTTAGTTAGTTGAAACACATTTGAAAATCAATTTTGAAAAGATAAAAAGATAAGAAGTTAGAAGAGATATTTTGAAATCAAATTTTGAAAAAGATAAGATGAGAAGATATTTTTGAAAAGATATGATTGAAATTGGTTTTGAAAAAGATTTGATTTTTAAAATCACAATTAATGACTTGATTCACAAGAAATCATAAGATATGATTCTAGAACTTATTGTTTGAATCTTTCTTAACAAGTAAGTAACAAACTTGAAATTTTTGAATCAAAACATTAATTGATGATGTTATTTTCGAAAATATGATATAAAAATAAGAAAAATATTTTTGAAAAATATTTTTAAAATTTTTGAAAAATAACTAAGAAAAATAAAAAAGTTTTGATTTTTGAAAAAGATTTTGAAAAAGATAGGATTTTTAAATTGAAAATTTGATTTGACTCATAAAAACAACTAGATTTTAAAAATTTTTGAAAAAGTCAACTCAAATTTTCGAATTTTATGAGAGAAAAAGGGGAAGATTTTTTTTTTTTTGATTTTTGAATTTTTATGATTAGAGAGAAAAACGTGAAAATGATGCAATGCATGAAAATTTTTTAGATCAAAATAATGAATGCATGCAAGAATGCTATGAATGTTAAGATGAACACCAAGAACACTTTGAAGATCATGATGAACATCAAGAACATATTTTTGAAAAATTTTTAATGCAAAGAAAACATGCAAGACACCAAACTTAGAATTCTTTAATGCTTAGACACTAAGAATTCAAGAATGCATATGAAAAACAAGAAAAGACACAAAACATGCAAATGCAAAGATCAAATAAGAAGACTTACCAAGAACAACTTGAAGATCATGACGAACACTATGAATGCATGAAAATTTTCGAAAAATGCAAGATGAGTATGCAATTGACACCAAACTTATAACATGACTCAAGACTCAAACAAGAAACACAAAAATATTTTTGATTTTTATGATTTTATGTTTTTTTTGTATTTTCTTTTAATTTTTTCGAAAATCATTTTGAAAAAAGAAAAATAAGGACTACAAAATTTTTAATATGAATTCCAGGAATCTTATGCTCTTTAGTCTAAAGCTCCAATCAAAGGGTCAGGCATGGCTTAATAGCCAGCCAAGCTCTAGCATGTAAATTACATCCATTGAGGTGATTAGTTGAAGACCAGTCCCAAAGCAGTTTGGGTATGGCTTTATAGCCAGATAGGATTCAACATGTTTCATGAAACACTAGAATTCATTCTTAAAAATTCTGAAGAAAAATATATTTTTGAAAACATTTTTTTTTCGAAAACAGATGAGAAATTTTTGAAAGATTTTTGAAGAATTTTTGAAAATAAAACAAAAAGAAAATTACCTAATCTGAGCAACAAGATGAACCGTCAGTTGTCCAAACTCGAACAATCCCCGGCAACGGCGCCAAAAACTTGGTATGCGAAATTGTTACTCAGGTTGTGAATTGTTGTTCGAAATTGATTCCCTAGCAATGGCACCAAAAACGGATGCACAAAACCATGGTCTAAACATATCTTCACAACTTCGCATAACTAACCAGCAAGTGCACTGGGTTGTCCAAGTAATAAACCTTACGTGAGTAAGGGTCGATCCCACGGAGATTGTTGGTATGAAGCAAGCTATGGTCACCTTGTAAATCTCAGTCAGGCAGATATAAAATAGTAATGGGGTTTTCCAAAATAAGTAATAAAAGAAGGATAGAAATACTTATGTAAATCATTGGTGAGAATTTCAGATAAGCGTTTGGAGATGCAATCGTTCCTCTGAACCTCTGCTTTCCTGCTGTCTTCATCCAATCAGTCTTACTCCTTTCTATGGCTGGCTTTATGCAAGGGCATCACCGTTGTCAGTGGCTACATCCCCTCCTCTTGTGAAAATGGTCCAAGATGCCCTGTCACGGCACGGCTAATCATCTGAGGTTCCCGATCATGCTGGAATAGGATTCACCCTCCTTTTGCGTCTGTCACTACGCCCAACACTCGCGAGTTTGAAGCTCGTCACAGTCATTCAATCATTGAATCCTACTCGGAATACCACAGACAAGGTTTAGACTTTCTGGATTCTCTTGAATGCCGCCATCATTCTAGCTTACACCACGAAGATTCTGATTAAGAGATCCAAGAGATAGTCATTAATCAAAGGTAGAATGGAAGTGGTTGTCAGGCACACGTTCATAGGGAATGATGATGATTGTCACGTTCATCACATTCAGGTTGAAGTGCGAATGAATATCTTAGAAGCGAAATACGATGAATTGAATAGAAAACAGTAGTACTTTGCATTAATCTTTGAGGAACAGCAGAGCTCCACACCTTAATCTATGGAGTGTAGAAACTCTACCGTTAAAAATACATAAGTGAAAGGTCCAGGCATGGCCGAATGGCCAGCCCCCAAAACATGATCACAGGATCAATAATACAATCCCGGATTTCAAAAGATCCCTAATACAATAGTAAAAAGTCCTATTTATAATAAACTAGCTACTAGGGTTTACAGAAGTAAGTAAATGATGCATAAATCCACTTTCGGGGCCCACTTGGTGTGTGCTTGGGCTGAGCTTGAAGTATACACATGGAAAGGTCATTCTTGGAGTTGAACGCCAGCTTTTGTGCCATTTTGGGTGTTGAACTCCACTTTGCAACTTGTTTTTGGCGCTGGACGCCAGAATTGGGCATAGAGCTGGCGTTGAACGCCAGTTTGCGTCATCTAAACTTGGGCAAAGTATGGACTATTATATATTGCTGGAAAGCCCTGGATGTATACATTCCAACGCAATTGGAAGCGCGCCATTTTGAGTTCTGTAGCTCCAGAAAATCTATTTTGAGTGCAGGGATGTCAGAATCCAACAGCATCAGCGGTCGTTCTTCAACCTCTGAATCTGATTTTTGCTCAAGTCCCTCAATTTCAGCCAGAAAATACCTGAAATCACAGAAAAACACACAAACTCATAGTAAAGTCTAGAAATGTGAATTTAACATAAAAACTAATGAAAACATCCCTAAAAGTAACTAGATTATACCAAAAACATACTAAAAACAATGCCAAAAAGCGTATAAATTATCCGCTCATCAACAATCCTAGAACTTCCTCCAGATAATATCAAAGCTTATAAACAAGCTAAACCGTAAGTGGCAACTGACTAAAGATCCTTCAGTCTAACTAATACTTCCCTTTCCAATTCCTTCAGACCTCCCAACCACCAGTAGTAGTATAGTATAGCAAACACAGTTATATTAGACAAGAGATTTACAATTAGGAACAGATAAGGCATTTAGGAAATTAGCAAGTAATATGCAGTCAAATAGGAAATCTCAAAAAATTCATGTAGTATGCATATGATGAATGCCTGTCCCTAGTGGCTGATGATATCATCTGTCGGTTATAGAGCCAATCCGACAAGTCCTGGTAGCTAACCTTGGACTGTCCCTCTGTCGCGCATCCCCAACTCGAGTTATACTGATCATAAACTTGATCATAATCATGATCCATATCCATCACCCTCACTGGTGAATATTTACGGGGGCGAGCTCATCCGGGCTTTCACAGTGCCCGGCCACACTTACGACATAGGGTCGAAAGAGCTTGGAGTCTCAACCTGGAGCACGTGGTGGCTAGCCACTGCTTCCTCCCAGGGAAACCCTCATCTCCGATGGTGGAAGTGCAAACATTCACAATTCATTCAACAGCATATATGCATTTACACTTAGCCATAATCACGGCTCCGCCGTAACACGGCAATAATCCAGCCATCCGGCTCACAGTTAAATCCATAACCAGCCAATTCATTAACAATTACGGCACTTCGGCCCATGGCATAACAAGCACTTCCACCGCCATTCTCCGCATCTCACATAATCATCTTTGATCCTCAATGATCATCCATTTTCCCTTTTTTTACTCGCAAGTTACCACATTCACTAGCCCCTTCTCTCATTGCTAGGCATATCATAATGATTTAAGACATAAGTGGTGAGATCGGAGGCTAAGAAGTATGAAATTTGGCTTTTAAAACTCAAAAATCAACTTTGGGATGAAAACAGGGCCACGCGTACGTGCACTCCACGCGCACGCGTGGATGGCCACAAAACTCAACGACGCGCAAGCGTCATACGCACGAACGTGCGGGTTGAAAAATAGCCAAACGACGCGCGAGCGTCACCCACGCGTACGCGTGGGTGCTCTTGCGCCCCAGGCAAAAAACTGGCACAACTCTGGCACAACTCTCGGGAAAATAGCTGGGCATTTGGTACAGCGCATCGACGCGCCCGCGCACACCACGCGCACGCGTGGATAGTGCTTTCTTGAAGAACGGCGCGTACGCGCCAAGTGCGCCTACGCACAGAGGGTTCTTCTGCTAAAAATTTTCTATGTTAAAAGCTGCAGAATTTACAAATTCAACCCCCAATCTTCCGACGGACATAATTTTCTCATTTTAAATCGTTTTTCACCCGTTCTTCGAACGGCATGGACATCCCGGATCCAATTTCATTTTTAAACAAATTTGGCATAAAACAGAGATCTGTAGTCCAAGTTATGTCCCGTCAAAGTATGCCCAAAAACCATATTTTCATACAAAACCACAAAGTACCATTTTCAAAACAAGCCACTTTCAACTCTTTTCAAAATCAATCAAAACATGCCAATTTCATCCCTTTTCTTTGAAATCAATAAAAATTTACCAAAATAAACATCAAGCCATCCTCAACTCACACATTGACACTTTAGCAAAATTCCCAAAACCACATCCAACCATTTTAACACTTCTCAATCAAATGGCTAAAGGACAAACACAATATCATATCATACATCCTTCCTCATCCCAATTTCCAATAATACCATTTCCAATCAACCATCATTATACATAATCATCATCATACTCACCATCAATATGGTACCACCCACCAATTTAACCTTAATCATTCATCAAGCATATATCACAACATGCATTTTCTCATACATCACACAACCAAGGCATCAATATCCATAATCACATATATGGTCACAACATATATCTCAACCAATCAACCACATCATCAATTCAATGCCTATCTTAGGGCCTCTAGCCTAAGTGTTTCCTACCACATTACATATTAGATACGAGAAACCGAAACCATACCTTAGCCGATTTCCCAAGCTCAACCGGAGCACTTCCAAACCACTTGTTCACAAGCTCTCAAGGTCTCAACACCTCCAAGAATAGATTTTATCACACAAAACCCTCTCCCAAGCTTTCCAAAATCACCAATCAAGCTCCATTATTCACATATACACAACCTAAGCCACAATCATCATACCCATACACAACATCTCAATACTCGACATCATAGAACAACAAATTACACTAGGGTTAAGAATTTTACCACACCCAAGGTCCAAGGAGACAAGATTAACCTTCTCCTTCAAGAAAGTTGGGTCCTATGACATCAAAGAGCCCAAAATCTCAATATTTCAACCATGAAACTCGAAAACAAGGCTGGAAATTTGAAGAGCAAAACGTAGCTTAACTCAAGATTGATTGTATGGGTTTTATAGAGCTCTCCGTGGTGAATGTGTGGCCACAAACGGTGCGGCGATCGGAGCTCTAGATCAAAAGTTATGGTGGTTTGAAGATCAACCAAGGGAGAGAACTTGAGAGAGTGTTCTTCCCCCCCCCCCTCCATATCAATTTCAGCGTGAATTAGAGTGTTGTGAGGAGAGAGAGTGCTGAAAACTAGGGTTTTGGTTTAGTTTAGTTGGGCCAAGGGCCCACTTTGGGTCCGGTTGGCCCGGTTTGGCCCATTCGGTCTAATCTTGGTCCATTTTCTATAAAATTGGTACCAAAATTCTCGTCTCAAACTCCTCTATCACATTTAGCTATAAGAATAACATTTTTGGCTTTCTAGAATAAATTTTCATTTATGGGTTAATTAGCCGTTAATTAACCGGGTCTTACATCCTACCCACCTAATTGGGAATTTTGCCCACAAAATTCGAATTCAATTACCTGAGAATAAGTGCGGATAATTCGTTCGCATCTCCGACTCAAGTTCCCAAGTGTGTTCCTCAACACCGCCTCGACTCCAAGCCACTTTGACTAATGAAACCTCTTTTCCACGCAACCGTTTGATACTAGTATCGTCAATTCTAACTGGAGCCACTGGAAGCGTTAAATCTTCCCTTATCTGAACCGATTCAGGTTGTAACACATGGCTAGCATTAGGAGTGTACTTCCGAAGCTGTGACACGTGAAACACGTCGTGCAGGTTCGAAAGATGCGGTGGTAGAGCCATCCGATACGCTACCAGTCCAATCCTCTCCAGGATCTGAAATGGACCAATGTATCGAGGATTCAACTTCTTCGCTTTAATCGCCCTACCTACTCCTGTGGTTGGAGTAACCTTCAGGAAAACATGATCTACTCCTTCAATATCCAAGGGCTTCCGCCTCTGATCGGCGTAACTCTTCTGGCGACTCTGCGCCATAAGCATCCTATCTCGGATTTTCTTGACTTGTTCAGTGGTCTCAGCTATCATCTCCGGCCCCAACAAGCCCTTCTCCCCAGCTTCATACCAACATAGCGGAGATTGACATTTCCTACGATACAAGGCCTCATACGGAGCTATTCCGATACTCGCGTGGTAACTATTATTGTATGAAAACTCCACTAACGGCATATACCGATCCCAACTCACCAGTTGGTCCAAAACACAAGCTCTCAACATATCCTCTAGTGTTTGGATCGTCCTCTCGGATTGACCATCTGTTTGAGGATGGTACGCTGTACTCAAGCTTAATCGGGTTCCAAAAGCTTTCTGAAATGCACCCCAGAACCTCGAAGTGAAACGAGGATCTCTATCAGAGATTATAGTAGCAGGTACACCATGGAGCCTCACAATCTCCTTTATGTATAACTGTGCTAGATCCTCAAGGGTGTAAGTCATCCGAATGGGCAAAAAGTGAGCTGACTTCGTTAGTCGGTCCACAATCACCCAGGTAGCATCAAAACCAGTCCTAGTCCTTGGCAATCCCGACACAAAGTCCATTGCAATACTTTTCCATTTCCATTGGGGAACCTCTAAGGGTTGCAACATCCCGGAAGGTCTTTGATGTTCAATCTTTACCTTTTGGAAAGTTAAGCACTTTGAAACATATTCCGCCACATCATTCTTCATACCTGGCCACCAAAACATCGCCTTTAAATCATGGTACATCTTAGTACTTTCCGGGTGAATGGAGAATCCGCTTTTGTGTGCCTCCTTTAAGATATCTTGCCTCAAAGTGTCAACATCCGGCACAATGATCCTACCCTTGAATCTCCATAACCCATTTTTTTCTTCCGACACTCTCCACAGTTTTCCTTGCTCGATGGCCGGTAACACCTTCCATAACGCTTCATCATTTTCATGAGCCTTTAGGAGTTCAGACTTAAAGTCACTCGAGATTTCTAATCGGCTCAAACACAAGGTTCCAGATACTTCTCGAGCACCAATTTTTTGACTCTCGAATCCCTTGAGCAACTTCTCCTCTTGAAGCATCATCCAAGCCGCATATAACGACTTCTGACTTAATGTATCCGCCACTACATTTGCCTTTCCCGGATGGTAATTCAACTCAAATTCGTAGTCCTTCAATAATTCCATCCACCTTTTCTGCCTCATATTAAGCTCTTTCTGATCAAAGAGATATTTCAAGCTCTTGTGATCAGAGAAGACTTGGAACTTAACCCCATAGAGATAATGCCTCCACACCTTTAAGGCAAACACAACCGCAGCGAGTTCCAAATCGTGCGTAGGGTAACTAACTTCGTGAGGTCTCAATTGTCGTGAGGCATACGCCACCACATTATGATGCTGCATCAGCACGCATCCTAGACCCTTTAACGAGGCATCATAGTACACCTCAAAAGGCTCGTTCGGCTCAGGTAACACTAACACAGGTGCAGTGGTCAACTTTTTCTTCAATGTTTGAAAGCTCTCCTCGCAATCAGAAGTCCAAACAAACAGAGTGTCTTTGCGGGTTAACTTTGTCAACGGCAAAGCTAATTGCGAAAAGCCTTTGATGAACCTTCGGTAATAGCCAGCTAAACCCAGAAAACTTCTTATCTCCGTTATTGTGGTAGGTTACCTCCAATCCTTCACAACTTCCACCTTAGTTGGATCTACGGCTATTTCTTTCTTACTCACCACGTGACCCAAAAACTTCACCTCACTCTTCCAGAACTCACACTTAGACAGTTTCGCATAGAGTTTCTTCCCCCTTAAAATTCCAAACACGGTCCGTAAGTGTTCCGCATGCTCCTCTTCAGTCTTGGAGTAAATTAGTATGTCGTCAATGAAGACAACAACGAATTTATCCAGAAATGGATGGAACACTCTATTCATGTAATCCATAAATACTGTAGGAGCATTCGTCAACCCAAAAGACATTACAGTGTACTCGCAATGACCATAACGAGTCCTGAAAGCGGTCTTAGGGATATCCTCACCCCTCACCCTTATCTGGTGATAACCGGATCGCAAATCGATCTTGGAGAAAACCCCAGCTCCTTGTAACTGATCCATGAGATCATCAATTCTCGGCAATGGGTACTTATTCTTTATGGTGACCTTGTTCAGCTGCCTGTAATCCACACAGAGCCGCATACTTCCATCTTTCTTCTTTACCAGTGACACTGGAGCACCCCACGGGGAAACACTTGGTCGGATAAAGTTCTTACCTAACAATTCCTCTAACTGGGACTTTAGCTCGGCCATCTCTAATGGTGACATTCTATAAGGAGAACTTGAGATTGGTCCCGCCCCAGGCACCAACTCAATAGCAAACTCGACCTCTCGGTTAGGTGGAAATTCCTCAATATCATCGAGAAACACTTCTGGAAACTCACACGCTACCGGAATCTGATCCAACCTTTGATCATCACCCAAAACACCAGCGGTTAACAACAGGATACCCTGACATTCGATTCCAGAACAGTTCACCATCATCGAATTCGAGTAATAATTATTCACCACGACCGGCCCGTCTGTATCTTCCGGCATAAAGTACACCGACTTTGTAGAATAATCAAGCAGGACATGGTTCTCAGATAACCAGTCCAATCCCAAGACAAGATCCAGACCGATCATCGGTAAGCAGATTAAATTATGGACAAAATCACACTGCTTGAACCTAAACGAAACTTTCGGGCATCCTAGCCTAGTTACCATGGCTTCATGGGTAGCGTTATACACTTTTAGGTCATATCCCAAGGTTACGATCTTCAATCCTAACTCATGGGCTTTCTCAAATGCAATGAATGAATGCGATGCTCCCGAATCAAATAAAGCATTTAAAGTTTGACCAGCCATTTCACAGCTACCTTGAATGAGTGTCTCGGATCCCTCTGCACCCCTAGCTGAAGTGGTGAACACCCGACCGGTCTGTTGTGCTTTCCCAGCACCTTGCTTCTGCTGCTCCGGACAACCTGCGGCTCTATGCCCCGCCTTTCCACAATTGTAGCACAAACCCCATCCGGCCTTGCATGGTGCTCCCGGATGGTGATTTCCACACCTAGTACAAGCTTGATCATTCTGAGGCTGCTTCCCAAACCTTTTCCCTTGGGAGTTGTTGTTGTTGGGCCTCCTAAAGGAACCTCTCCTCTTGAAAGGCAGACCTCTAGGTGCAAAGCTCTTCCCTCGGTTCTGTAGAAATGATCCTTTGTGATTTTCTTTCTCAGCGGCTGCCCTCTTCACACACTCTTCAGCAACCCCACACTTGTTCACCAACACAGGGAAAGTTCTGATCTCCATTGGTCCCTGAGCTCCATTTTTGTCATTTCCATGGTTGTTCATCTGTTGACCGACGGCCTCAGCAGTGGCTTGCATAGCAGTAGCCATGTTCTCCAACGCAGTCATAAAGTTCACCGGGTCATTAGGGTTAATCTCTGGCGCATGAGCATTAGTACGACTTCTCCCACGGCCTCTACCGCGTACACGAGACGCCATCTGGTTCCTATACACACCAAACAATCGATATTAAGTTGATCAGTCTCAATATTGGAAGTTTAGTGCTTCAAAGTCCCAAATGCATGCTCATGAACATTTATGCCAACTATATCAAGTAGATATACTAACAGCACATAACACACATACAGAGAATGCACAGAAGCATAGTCAGTCCATTCCTCAGGCTCTACAGGAACAAATGGCTCTGATACAATAATGTAACACCCTACCATACAGAGTCTTATGCTTAAGTCATAATTCAGAGATGGCAAGGTATTACGACCTCTAAAACAAAAATTTAGTACGTATAGTAGTATGAATGATTGATTATAGCTAGGAGCCTTTGTAGAAAGAGAGTAAACAAAAACCGTAACTCGAAAGCGCAAAACTCTGATCGATAACGTAACGAACAGGGATAAGCTAACGCGAGATTATATATATACAAGGGAGTGTCAAAAATAGGAATATCAAGACTCAAAATTCGGTTGCAAAGATAACCGGTCCGAGCATAGTAATATATACATATAATAAAATAAGGAAACCCCAAAGGAAACCCAAAGGGACACAAAAACAGAGAACCTATTCTCCAAAAATCTCCCATAAGAGGAGTCATCAGAGTTTGTATTGTTTAATGGAGATAAAAGTATCTAAACAAGATATATAAACCAAAACAGAGTCCCGAGAACAAGGATCTTCGCTAATCCAGAAGTCTCCAGCATGCCTCAGCGAGAAACCTCACGTCCTGCATCTGAAAACCACAAAATCCGTATGGGTGAGAACCAGAGGTCCCCAGCATGGTAACAGCTTCCACATATATAATACATAATAATAGAGGAAAGTCGAAGGCAAGCCTAGAACTTCCACCAAATAATATCAAAGCTTAAAACAAGCTAAACCGTAAGTGGCAACTGACAAAAGATCCTTCAGTCTAACTAATACTTCCCTTTCCAATTCCTTCAGACCTCCCAACCACCAGCAGTAGTATAGTATAGCAAACACAGTTATATCAGACAAGAGATTTACAATTAGGAACAGATAAGGCATTTAGGCAATTAGCAAGTAATATGCAGTCAAATAGGCAATCTCAAACAATTCATGTAGTATGCATATGATGAATGCCTGTCCCTAGTAGCTGATGATATCATCTGTCGGTTATAGAGCCAACCCGACAAGTCCTGGTAGCTAACCTTGGACTGTCCCTCTGTCGCGCATCCCCAACTCGAGTTATACTCATCATAAACTTGATCATAATCATGATCCATATCCATCACCCTCACTGGTGAATATTTACGGGGGCGAGCTCATCCGGGCTTTCACAGTGCCCGGCCACACTTACGACATAGGGTCGAAAGAGCTTGGAGTCTCAACCTGGACCACGTGGTGGCTAGCCACTGCTTCCTCCCAGGGAAACCCTCATCTCCGATGGTGGAAGTGCAAACATTCACAATTCATTCAACAGCATATATGCATTTACACTTAGCCATAATCATGGCTCCACGGTAACACGGCAACAATCCAGCCATCCGGCTCACGGTTAAATCCATTACCAGCCAATTCATTAACAATTACGACACTTCGGCCCATGGCATAACAAGCACTTCCACCGCCATTCTCCGCATCTCACATAATCATCTTTGATCCTCAATGATCATCCATTTTCCCTTGCTTCACTCGCAAGTTACCACATTCACTAGCCCCTTCTCTCATTGCTAGGCATATCATAATGATTTAAGACATAAGTGGTGAGATCGAAGGCTTAGAAGTATGAAATTTGGCTTTTAAAACTCAAAAATCAACTTTGGGATGAAAACAGGGCCACGCGTACGCGCACTCCACGCGCACGCGTGGATGGCCACAAAACTCATCGACGCGCAAGTGTCATACGCGCGAATGCGCGGGTTGAAAAATAGCCAAACGACATCAACCACGCGTACGCGTGGGTGCTCTTGCGCCCCAGGCACAAAACTGGCACAACTCTGGCACAACTCTCGGGAAAATAGCTGGGCATTTGGTGCAGCGCATCGACGCGCCCGCGCACACTACGCGCACACGTAGATGGTGCTTTCTCGAAGAACGGCGCGTACGCGCGGAGGGTTCTTCTGCTAAAAATTTTCTAAGTTAAAAGCTGCAGAATTTACAGATTCAACCCCCAATCTTCCAACGGACATAATTTTCTCATTTTAAATCGTTTTTCACCCGTTCTTCGAACGGCATGGACATCCCGGATCCAATTTCATTTTTAAACAAATTTGGCATAAAACAGAGATCTGTAGTCCAAGTTATGTCCCGTCAAAGTATGCCCAAAAACCATGTTTTCATACAAAACCACAAAGTGCCATTTTCAAAACAAGCCACTTTCAACTCTTTTCAAAATCAATCAAAACATGCCAATTTCATCCCTTTTCTTTGAAATCAATCAAAATGTACCAAAATTAACATCAAGCCATCCTCAACTCACACATTAACACTTTACCAAAATTCCCAAAACCACATCCAACCATTTTAACACTTCTCAATCAAATGGCTAAAGGACAAACACAATATCATATCATACATCCTTCCTCATCCCAATTTCCAATAATACCATTTCCAATCAACCATCATTATACATAATCATCATCATACTCACCATCAACATGGTACCACCCACCAATTCAAACTTAATCATTCATCAAGCATATATCACAACATGCATTTTCTCATACATCACACAACCAAGGCATCAATATCCATAATCACATATATGGTCACATCATATATCTCAACTAATCAACATCATCAATTCAATGCCTATCTTAGGGCCTCTAGCCTAAGTATTTCCTACCACATTACATATTAGATACGAGAAACCGAAACCATACCTTAGACTATTTCCCAAGCTCAACCGGAGCACTTCCAAACCACTTGTCCACAAGCTCTCAAGGTCTCAACACCTCCAAGAACAGATTTTATCACACAAAACCCTCTCCCAAGCTTTCCAAAATCACCAATCAAGCTCCAATATTCACATATACATAACCTAAGCCACAATCATCATACCCATACACAACATCTCAATACCCAACATCATAAAACAACAAATTACACTAGGGTTGAGAATCTTACCACACCCAAGGTCCAAGGAGACAAGATTAACCTTCTCCTTTAAGAGTTTTTTGTCCTATAACATCAAAGAGCCCAAAATCTCAATATTTCATCCATGAAACTTGAAAACAAGGCTGGAAATTCGAAGAGCAAAACGTGGCTTACCTAAAGATTGATTGTATGGGTTTTATAGAGCTCTCTATGGTGAATACATGGCCACAAACGGTGCAGCGATCGGAGCTCTAGATCAAAAGTTATGGTGGTTTGAAGATCAACCAAGGGAGAGAACTTGAGAGAGTGTTCTTCCCCCCTCCATATCAATTTCAGCATGAATTAGAGTGTTGTGAGGAGAGAGAGTGCGGAAAACTAGGGTTTTGGTTTAGTTTAGTTGGGCCAAGGGCCCACTTTGGATCCGGTTGGCCCGGTTTGGCCCGTTCGGTCTAATCTTGGTCCGTTTTCTATAAAATTGGTACCGAAATTCTCGTCTCAAACTCCTCTATCACATTTAGCTATAAGAATAACATTTTTGGCTTTCTAGAATAAATTCTCATTTATGAGTTAATTAGCTGTTAATTAACTGGGTCTTACACAAGAGGAGTCCAAGAACGTGAATTCACCCCACGCTCAGCCCAAACACTCACCAAGTGGGCCCAAAAGTATATTTTTCGCACCCTTTAGCTTAGTTTATCACATTTTTGTAATTTTTAATTAATAATAACATCTTTTAGGTCTAGTATTTGATTATATATAAGAAACTTACTTCCTCCTGAGGATCATGCCTTCCAGGAGGGGAGAAGCACCATCACATTCGAACCATACATTTTTCTGTAAGCTTTGGGCAACTAAACCTCCTAAGTTAGGGTTAGGAGCTCTACTAATTCTCATGGATTAATAATATTACTATTTCTATTTCAATATGTCTGATTCTATTCTCATGCGTTCTCGTTCTTCAATCTTAATGAATTGGGGGTGAATCGTGTCATGCATCCTTGTTCTACATGGGTTCCGTGCGAGTCCTGACCCGGATAGCATTGAACTAAAGCTAGAGAATGCATTGCGGATTCCAAGAGAGTGCCTGGCCAACTTTGGATATATGACATGAAATCCCGTTGACCGTGGGTTACTGAGGTCTTTGTGACACTAAGGCTAGAGTCAGAAAAGCAGCACTATTTGATCCGGAAGATCTGACCTTGTCTGTGATATTTTGAGTAGGATCGCGAAGGAGAGTTGATTGCTTGGAGCTTCATCTTCGGCTACAGTGAGAAGGCATGAGTCAACTTGATAAGAGGACATGAGTTACTCAGATATGGTGGACTACTGTGGTTTAGAAGAGATTAACTTGATGAGAGGACATGAGTTAGTCACTTATGGTTGCCACTGAATAAATCATTTGTTATTGAAGTAGACAGTAAGAAAAGTTAATCCAGAAAGAAAAATCATCTCTGAAGCCTTAATTGAATCCTTATCACTATTTTTGCATCAATCTGGTATTTCATTCTTTATTATTTTGTTTATGCTTTCAAACAAACAACCATCTTTTCTAATCGCCTGACTAAAATTTACAAGATAGCCATTGCTTGCTCAATCCGACAATCTCCATGGGATTCGACCCGCACTCACCTGAGGTATTACTTGGATGACCCGGTGCACTTGCCGGTTCAGTTGTGCGAAGTTCAATTTCGCGCACCAAGTTTTTGGTGCCGTTGCCGGGGATTGTTCGAATTTGACAAACTACCGGACTATCTTGTTGCTTAGATTAGGTACTTTTTATGGTTTATTTGCTCTTTTAGTTGTGTTTCTTGTTTTCTTTTTCAAAAGCTTTTCGAAACATTTTCTTTTCTTTAGTAACTTTTGTCTTTTGTTCGAGTCTTGTGTCAGTTTTTAAGTTTGGTGTCTCTTTTGTTTTCATTTCCTTTCTTTAATTTTTAAAATTGTGCCTATTTTTTCTTCTTGGTATTCAAATTGTTCTTGGTATTTTTCTCTGTTTGATTTCAAAATCTTTAAGTTTGGTGTCTTTTAGTGTTTTTCTCTTTAAATTTTTGAAATTAGTGTCCTTGACCTTCAAAATTTTAAGTTTGGTGTCTTTTTGTGTTTCTCCTTGGTAATTTTCGGATTTAATAGGTTTTGAATTTAAAACTTTTAAGTTTGGTGTCCAATTAGTTAGCTTTTGTATTTATCTTGTTATCTTTTCAAATCTTTATCTTATCTCTCCTTTCCTTGAATTTCAAAATCTTGTTATCTTATCTTAATTCAAATTCAATTTTCAAAATTCAAAAACTTAAAATTCAAATTCAAATTTCAAAATTCAAAACTTTAAATTCAAATTTCAAATTCAATTTTCAAAAGTTTAGTGTTTTGTTGGCTTCTCTCTATTTCAAAATTAAATTTCAAATTATATCTTACCTATCTTTCTTGATCTTTAAATCTTTATCATATCTTTTTCCTTAATTTTCAAAATTCTGTTATCTTATCTTATTTAATTTCAAATTTTAAATTCAAATTTTTAAAGTTTAGTATCTTGTTAGTTTTTCTTTCTTTCAAAATTGAATTTCAAATCTTTAAAAATCTTTTTAAATATTATCTTATCCTGTTTGAATTATTCTTTCAAAAATTAAAATTTCAAAATCTTTGTTTGACTTTTTAAATTTCAAAACTTTTTAAAATCAAGAGTAAAAGACAAATAGGTCCCTGACCTTTTAAAACGTAGACATTTTCGTCCCTCAAGATTGGAAAATACATTTCGATCCCCTACGTTTTAAAACGGCGGACAATTATATCCTTCCGTCCGTTTTGGGCAAAAAACGGCAACGGAACCAGCTGACATGGAGGGGCAGTGAATGACGTGGCCGTTACAGTTGCTGAGGTGGATTGAGACGAAATTTTAGTGGACAATTATACCCTTTCTTTCTTTTTCTCTCAGAAACATTTCATCAAACACCATGTCAGCTCCACTACCACTAACCCTTTTCCTCTTCTGCATTATCATCTTCTTCTTCCATTGCTGCATGTGCAATGACTCATCATCAACAACAACCCTTCAAACCCTTAAGCCCATCCTCCCAAACAAAAGCCTAGGCCCAGGCCCATCTCATCCATCAATAGCAACAATCCCTGCATTCCCTGAACAATCTGATGTCAAAGGTTGCCCCTTGACACTCTCAGATGAACTCTTTGACGGTATAAAGAATGCTTGTGGAGGCGGTGGTGGTGGTGGTTCTGACATGGAGCTCCACCGCACACGGTGCTGCCCTGTTCTTGCATCATGGTTATACTCTGCATATTCTTCCATTGCATTAACCTATAGCCATACCCACACATCATCATCATCATCATCATATGAGATACCATTGTTACCAGATGACTCAGAAACATGTGTGAATGACTTAGAGAATGCACTGAAAGTAAGAGGGATTCAGCTGAAAAGACCCAATGAGACATATGATGTTGTGTTCTGCTTCTGTGGGATAAGGCTTCACCCTCTGAGTTGCCCAGATGCATTTTCAGTTAATGAAAATGGTGAACTTGTTGGGATAAAACTGTGAGAATGTTAGAGAAGAATTGCATCAGTAGAACCAACAATGTCAATGGCTTCCCTGGTCTTGGTGGCTGCGCCAAGTGCTTGAACACACTCTATAGGATCAGTTTTCTATTAATCTTTTCCCAAAATAGATAAAAAAAAGAAATTTTTGTTTTGATTTGGGGTTGTTTGATTCATTATTTTGACTTAGAATTTGATGGATCTTTGTTGAATATGATGAATTTGAGTTCATTTTATTGATGTTGATCTTCTTCATGGTTTGGTGATTTGGTAAAGGTGTATTTGTTTTATCTTTCTGTTTGAGAGTTTGGTTTCTCTCTAAGTTATCTTGCAATGTCACCATCCTTCACGCGCTTTTGGAGTTTGTGCGCTTCACGGAAGTCATAAGAACCAATTGAAGCCAAAGTTCTTGAAAAAGGTTGCAAGGAGATGAGGGCTAGTGGCCTATTACTGAAGTTTCTTGAGGCAATTCTCAAAGCTGGAAACCGGATGAATGCCGAAACTTCTAGGGGAAATGCACAAGGTTTCAACCTAAGTGCTCTTAGGAAGCTTCCTAATGTGAAAAGCATTGATGGGAAGACTAGTTTGCTACACTTCATTGTAGAGCAGGTGGCTCAATCAGAAGGAAGAAGATAAGCTATGAATCAAAAGCATAACATTCCCAAAATCAACGGTGATATAAGCAACTCCAATGAAAACAATAATAGCCTTGTGCAACATGAGAGAGAGAAAGAGTATCTGATGTTTGGTTTACAAGTGTTATTGGGAGGTATAAAGGATGAGTTATCTGAAGTAAAAAAAGCAGCAATAATTGATCATTAGAATTTCATTAGGATGTTATAGATTCTTAATGCTCGTGTTAGCGAAATTCGAGAGATTGTAACCAAATGTTGTGGCGAGAACAATGAGAGAGGTGGATTTGTTAAGGAAATGAAAGGGTTTGTAGAGGAATGTGAGGAGGAGCTTAAAGTTGTGAAAGATGAACACCTTAGGATCATGGAGCTTGTGAAGAAAACCAATGAGTATTATTTAGGAGGTGGAGGAGGATCAAACCCCTTTGAACTGTTTCTTATTGTGAGAGATCTTGTACATGAAGAACCCCCTCACTCATCATGGACGATCGCACAAGCAGCGGCCATGACTTCCACCTTGCGTTTGGATGAAATAGGGCTCATCGGTAGAAACGGCGTCGTTTGGCACTTCAGGGACGAATTTGTCCACTAAAATTTCGTCCCAATCCACCTCAGCAACTGTAACGGCCACGTCATTCACTGCCCCTCCATGTCAACTGGCTCCGTTGCCGTTTTTTCCCAAAACGGACAGAAGGATATAATTGTCCGCCGTTTTAAAACGTGGGGGATCGAAATGTATTTTTCAATCTTGAGAGACGAAAATGTCCGCGTTTTAAAAGGTCAGGGACCTATTTGTCTTTTACTCTAAAATCAAAGCTTCTATCTTAAATTTTAAAATCTTATCTTATCTTGTTTGAGTCTTTCTTTCCAAATTTGAATTTTAAAATCTCTCTTTGAATTTCTTATTTTTAAATTTAAAAAATTTTCAAAATCAAATCTTTTTCAAATCTTATCTTTTTTTCTTGATTTTGAAATCTTGTTATCTTATCCTTAATTTTAAAATTAAAATTTTAAAAGTTGAGTATTTTGTTAGTTGTTTTTTTCAAATTTGAAATTCAAATCTTTAAATTTTCAGATCATATCTTATTTATTTTTTCCTTAATTCTATTTATTTTATTTAAATTCAATTTTAAATTTAAATTTTAAAAGTTTGGTGTTTCTCTGGTGTTTTCTCTTTCATTTTGAATTTCAAATTTCTTTTTCAAAACTGTCTTTAAAAATTTTCAACATTTCAAAAATTATTTTTTATTTATTTAATTTACTTTATTTCGAAATTTTAATTAAAAAAATTTAATTCTTGTTTCTTCTTGGGTATCTCACTAGGAGCTTTCTATACTCTGACATAGAGACTCCCATTTTTTATTGTCTCTTGTTTGTGCAGGAACACTGAAATCACTATGGATCTAATTAGGAATGCACAACCCAAAAGAACTTTGGGATCTTATACACACCCCACACCTGACTTCTATGGAAGCAGCATCAATATACCTCTTATTGGAGTAGCTCATTTTGAGCTCAACCCATAGCTAATCACTCTAGTGTAGCAAAACTGCCAGTTTCAGGGACTTCCACAAGAACCCATAAAATTCCTTGTTGAATTCCTGCAAATCTCTGACACAGTACAAACTAGCAGAGTAGACGAAGATGTCTACAGGCTGCTACTCTTTCCATTTGCTGTAAAAGGCCAAGCAAAGAGGTAGTTAGATAATCAACCAAAATCAACTTTGAAAACATGGAATAAGCTAGTGAACAAGATATTGAACCACTATTTCCCCCCAAATAAGCTAACCCAGCTAAGATTGGACATTCAATGCTTCAGACAGGAAGAGAATAAGTCTCTTCATGATGCTTGGGTGAGATATAAGCTGATGTTGAGAAGATGTCCCATTGAAATATTTTCAGAATGGATAAAGCTAGATATTTTCTATTACGGACTTACAAATATGACTAAGATATCCTTAGATTATTCTGTAGGTGATTCAATCCACATGAGAAAGATAATTGAAGAAGCTCATGAGCTCATTGAGACAGTTGCCAGCATTCAGCATCTGTACTCATCTAATGAGACTCCAATGAAGGGAGAGGTTAAGACAGTATCTACTGAATCAAACCCTTCTAAGCAAAGTGAGTCATTAACCCAGCAACTACACTGCCTCACACAACAATTGCTGAGTGTGCAAGAAGAAGTGCAGAAGACCCGTGTAACAACCCCAGTTTTCGAGAACGTAAATCTTTTCTGAAAGTACGGATTTCTCCGGAAGATCAGTAAGGGGAAAAACTTTGATATATCATCAAGTATCTCAATCCTCATTGTCATTATGTCATCTTTAAGTTAGAACCTTTTCCGAGACAAGCTCGATAACACGGTCAAGAAGAACCTCGTTTTTGAACCGTATCGGTTAGAAGTTTTGATTTGGTTTTTTGTAAATAGTCCCAGTTTGATGAACCGGACTCAATTTATGAGAGAAGAGAGATAATAGGATGATATTATCATTATAATTTTTAGAGATGTTTTTACGAGTGTTCTGATACACCTAGTTTTAGTAGTTGTATGGTGCACGAAATTGTGATGTCCAGGCTCGAACAGATCCTGGTAATGGCTCCAAAGCTTGGTGCTCTGATCTTAATTCATAATTGTCACAACTTCGATACAACTAACCAGCAAGTGCACTGGGTCGTCCAAGTAATACCTTACGTGAGTAAAGGTCGAATCCCACGGAGATTGTTGGTATGAAGCAAGCTATGGTCACCTTGTAAATCTCAGTCAGGCAGATATAAAGTGATAATGGAGTTTTCGAATTTAATATAATAAATAGAATAGGGATAGAGATACTTATGTAAATCATTGGTAGGAATTTCAGATAAGCGAATGGAGATGCTTTTCGTTCCTCTGAACCTCTGCTTTCCTGCTATCTTCATCCAATCAGTCTTACTCCTTTCCATGGCTGGCTTTATGTGATACATCACCACTGTCAATGGCTACTTTCGGTCATCTCTCGGGAAAATGATCCAATGCCCTGTCACGGCACGGCTAATCGTCTGGAGGCATCACCCTTGCCAATGGCTTCATCTTATCCTCTCAGTGAATAATATGCTCACGCACCCTGTCACAGCACGGCTATTCATCTGTCGGTTCTCGATCATGCTGGAATAGGATTTACTATCCTTTTGCGTCTGTCACTAACGCCCTGCAATCGCGAGTTCGGAGCTCGTCACAGTCATTCAATCATTGAATCCTACTTGGAATACCACAGACAAGGTTTAGACCTTCCGGATTCTCTTGAATGCCGCCATCATTCTAGCTTACGCCACGAAGATTCCGGTTAAGAGATCTAAGAGATATTCATTCTAGCTTATTTCATGTAGAACGGAAGTGTTTGTCAGGCACGTGTTCATAGGGGAGATGGTGATGAGCGTCACACAGAATCATCACCTTCATCACGTTCTTGGGTGCGAATGGATATCTTAGAAGCGAAAT
Source organism: Arachis ipaensis (assembly GCF_059453495.1). Taxonomy (NCBI): domain Eukaryota; kingdom Viridiplantae; phylum Streptophyta; class Magnoliopsida; order Fabales; family Fabaceae; genus Arachis; species Arachis ipaensis. The sequence continues at coordinate 89,570,701 of NC_142441.1, read as the reverse complement.
AAGATGAATTGAATAGAAAACAATAGTATTTGCATTAATCTTTGAGGAACAGGCATGGCCGAGATGGCCAGCCCCCTAAAACGTGATCAAAGGATCATAAGGTAATCCAAAGATGGTCAAAAAGACTAGTAAGAGGTCCTATTTATAATAAACTAGCTACTAGGGTTTACATGAGTAAGTAATTGATGCATAAATCCACTTCCTGGGCCCACTTGGTGTGTGTTTGGACTGAGCCTGAGTGTTGCACGTGCAGAGGCCATTTGTGGAGTTGAACGCCAGTTTCTGTGCCAGTTTGGGCGTTCAACTCTGGTTTTGGATCCTTTTCTGGCGCTGGACGCCAGATTTGGGCAGAAGGCTGGCGTTGAACGCCAGTTTACGTCGTCAATTCTTGGCCAAAGTATGGACTATTAAATATTGCTGGAAAGCCCTAGATGTCTACTTTCCAACGCAATTGGAAGCGCGCCATTTCGAGTTCTGTAGCTCCAGAAAATCCACTTTGAGTGCAGGGAGGTCAGAATCCAACAGCATCAGCAGTCCTTTTTCAACCTCTGAATCTGATTTCTGCTCAAGTCCCTCAATTTCAGCCAGAAAATACCTAAAATCACAGAAAAACACACAAACTCATAGTAAAGTCCAGAAATGTGAATTTAACATAAAAACTAATGAAAACATCCCTAAAAGTAACTAGATCCTACTAAAAATATACTAAAAACAATGCCAAAAAGCGTATAAATTATCCGCTCATCACAACACCAAACTTAAATTGTTGCTTGTCCCCAAGCAACTGAAAATCAAAATAGGATAAAAAGAAGAGAATATACTATAAATTCCAAACTATCAATGAAACATAGTTTCAATCATATGAGCGGGACTTATAGCTTTTTGCCTCTTGAATAGTTTTGGCATCTCACTTTATCCATTGAAGTTTATAATGATTGGCATCTATAGGAACTTCAGATTTCGAATAGTGTTATTGACTCTCCTAGTTCAGTATGATGATTCTTGAACACAGCTTCTTTATGAGTCTTGGCCGTGGCCCTAAGCACTTTGTTTTCCAGTATTACCACCGGATACATAAATGCCACAGACACATAATTGGGTGAACCTTTTCAGATTGTGACTCAGCTTTGCTAAAGTCCCCAATTAGAGGTGTCCAGGGTTCTTAAGCACACTCTTTGTTTTTGCTTTGGACCTTGACTTTAACCGCTCAGTCTCAAGTTTTCAATTGACACCTACACGCCACAAGCACATGGTTAGGGACAGCTTGGTTTAGCCGCTTAGACCAGGATTTTATTCCTTTAGGCCCTCCTATCCACTGATGCTCAAAGCCTTGGGATCCTTTTTATTTTCCCTTGCCTTTTGGTTTTAAGGGTTATTGGCTTTTTCTGCTTGCTTTTTCTTTTTCTTTCTATTTTTTTTTCTATTTTTTTCGCCCCCCCCCCTTTTTTTTTTTTTTTCTGCAAGCTTTGTTCTTTGCTGCTTTTTCTTGCTTCAAGAATCATTTTTATGATTTTTTAGATTATCAAATAACATGTCTCCTAGTCATCATTCTTTCAAGAGCCAACATATTTAACATTCTTAAACAACAACTTCAAAAGACATATGCACTGTTCAAGCATACATTCAGAAAACAAGAAGCATTGTCACCACATCAATATAATTAAGCTAAGTTCAAGGATAAATTCGAAACTCATGTACTTCTTGTTCTTTTGAATTAAAACATTTTTCATTTAAGAGAGGTGATGGATTCATAGGACATTTATAACTTTAAGACAAAGTTACTACTACTAATGATCATGTAATGAAGACACAAACACAGATAAGTACATAACATAGAAAACGAAAAACAGAAGAAGTAAGAGCAAGGAATGAATCCACCTTAGTGATGGTGGCGTTTCCTTCTTGAGGAACCAATGATGTCCTTGAGCTCTTCTATGTCTCTTCCTTGCCTTTGTTGCTCCTCCCTCATTGCTTTTTGATCTTCTCTTATTTCATGGAGCATGATGGAGTGCTCTTGATGTTCCACCCTTAGTTGTCCCATATTGGAACTCAATTCTTCTAGGGAGGTGTTGATTTGCTCCCAATAGTTTTGTGGAGGAAAGTGCATTTGAGGCATCTCCAGGATCTCATGGTGATGAGCTTCCTGCGCCTCTTGAGCTCCATGACTGGGCTCTCTTGCTTGCTCCATCTTTTTCTTAGTGATGGGCTTCTCTTCCTTAATAGGAATGTCTCCTTCTATGAAAGCTCCAGCTGAGTAACATAGATGGCAAATGAGGTGAGGGAGGGCTAACCTTGCCATAGTGGAGGATTTGTCAGCCACCTTGTAGAGTTCTTGAGGTATAATCTCATGAACTTCCACCTCTTCTCCAATCATGATGCTATGGATCATGATGGCCCGGTCTATAGTAACTTCAGACCGGTTGCTAGTGGGAATGATTGAGCATTGAATAAACTCCAACCATCCTCTAGCTATAGGCTTGAGGTCCAATCTTCTTAGTTGAACCGGCTTGCCTTTGGAGTCAATCTTCCATTGAGCTCCTTCTACACATATGTCCATAAGGACTTGGTCCAACCTTTGATCAAAGTTGACTCTCCTTGTGTAGGGGCGTGCGTTCTCTTCCATGTATGGCAAGTTGAACGCCAACCTCACATTCTCCGGACTAAAATCTAAGTATTTCCCCCAAACCATTGTAACATAGTTCTTTGGATCCGGGTTCTTACTTTGATCATGGTTCTTGGTGATCCATGCATTGGCATAGAACTCTTGAACCATTAGGATGCCGACTTGTTGGATGGGATTTGTTAGAACTTCCCAACCTCTTCTTTGAATTTCATGTCGGATCTCCGGATACTCATTTCTTTTGAGTTTAAAAGCGACCTCAGGGATCACCTTCTTCTTGGCCACAACATCATAGAAGTGGTCTTGATGGGCTTTGGAGATGAACCTTTCCATCTCCCATGACTCGGATGTGGAAGCTTTTATCTTCCCTTTCCCTTTTCTAGAGGATTCTCCGGTCTTAGGTGCCATCAATGGTAATGGAAAAACAAAAAGCTTATGCTTTTACCACACCAAACTTAGAATATTGCTCGCCCTCGAGCAATAAACAAAAGAATAGAAGAAGAAGAAGAAGAAATATGGAGAGGGAGAGGGAGATGTGGTTTCGGCTAAGGAGAGTGTAGAGGGGTGTGTTGTGTGAATTTGAGGAAGAATGGAGGTCTTTATATAGGGAAGGGAGGGGGGGAAGGTTTCGGCCATATGGGTGGGTTTGGGTGGGAAATTGGTTTTGAATTTTGAAGGTAGGTGGAGTTTATGAGGTAGGTTTATTGGGAAGAGTGGGTGGATGTGAGTGGTGAAGGTTTAGTGGGAAAGAGTGTTTATGGGGTTGTGTGAAAGAGAGTGGTGAGAAGAAGTGAGTAGAGGTAGGTGGGGATCCTGTGGGGTCCACAGATCCTGAGGTTTTCAAGGATTTACATCCCTGCACCCCTTAGGCATGTAAAAATGCCTTTGTATCCAACTCTGGGCGTTCAGCGCCAGGTTGGTGGCCATTTTGGGCGTTCAACGCCCATTTGTGTGCCATTTCTGGCGTTGAACGCCAGAACCATGCCTGTTCTGGCGTTCAGCGCCCAGAAGCTGCCCATTTTGGGCGTTCAGCGCCAGAACCATGCTCTGTTCTGGCGCTGAACGCCAGACAGATGCTCCTCCAGGGTGTGATTTTTCTTCTGCTGTTTTTGATTCCGTTTTCAATTTTTATATTTATTTTGTGACTCCACATGATCATGAACCTAAGAAAACATGAAAAACAATAAAAAATTAGATAAACATTGGGTTGCCTCCCAACAAGCGCTTCTTTAATGTCAATAGCTTGACAGTGGGCTCTCATGGAGCCTCACAGATGTGCAGAGCTTTGTTGAGACTCTCCAACACCAAACTTAGAGTTTGGATATGGGAGTTCAACACCAAGCTTAGAGTTTGGTTGTGGCCTCCCAACACTAAACTTAGAGTTTGACTGTGGGGGCTCTGGTTGACTCTGCTTTGAGAGAAGCTTTTTCTGCTTCCTCTCCATAGTTGTAGGGGGAGATCCTTGAGTTTTGAATACAAGGGAGTTCTCATTCCATTGAAGGACTATTTCACCTCTGTCAACATCAATCACAGCTCTTGCTGTGGCCAGGAAAGGTCTTCCTAGGATGATGGATTCATCCTCTTCCTTTCCAGTATCCAGGACTATGAAATCAGTAGGTATGTAAAGGCCCTCAACCTTTACTAATACATCTTCTACTTGTCCATAAGCCTGTCTTCTTGAGCTGTCTGCCATCTCTAGTGAGATTTTAGCAGCTTGCACCCCATAGATTCCCAGTTTCTCTATTACAGAGAGGGGCATGAGGTTTATTCCTGAACCAAGGTCACACAGAGCCTTAAAGATCATGGTGCCTATGGTACAGGGTATTATGAACTTTCCAGGATCCTGTCTCTTCTGAGGCAATGTCAGTTGATCCAGATCACTTAGTTCATTGATGAACAAGGGAGGTTCAACTTCCCAAGCATCAATGCCAAACAATTTGGCATTTAGCTTCATGATTGCACCAAGAAACTTGGCAGTTTGCTCTTCAGTGACATCCTCATTCTCTTCAGAAGAGGAATACTCATCAGAGCTCATGAAGGGCATAAGGAGGTTCAATGGAATCTCTATGGTCTCTAGATGAGTCTCAGATTCCTTTGGTTCCTCAGAGGGAAGCTCCTTATTGATCACTGGACGTCCCAGGAGATCTTCCTCCTTGGGATTCACGTCCTCTCCTCTCCTCTCAGGTTCGGCCATGGCTCTTATGTCAATGGCCTTGCACTCTCCTTTTGGGTTCTCTTCTGTATTGCTTGGGAGAGTACTAGGAGGGATTTCAGTGATCCTTTTACTCAACTGGCCCACTTGTGCTTCCAAATTTCTAATGGAAGACCTTGTTTCATTCATGAAACTTACAGTGGCCTTAGATAGATCAGAGACTAGATTTGCTAAATTAGAAGCATTTTGTTCAGAGTTCTCTGTCTGTTGCTGAGTTGATGATGGAAAAGGCTTGCTATTGCTAAACCTGTTTCTTCTACCATTATTAAAGCCTTGTTGGGGCTTTTGATCCTTCCATGAGAAATTTGGATGATTTCTCCATGTTGAGTTATAGGTGTTTCCATAAGGTTCACCTAAGTAATTCACCTCTGCTATTGCAGGGTTCTCAGGATCATAGGCTTCTTCTTCAGAAGATGCCTCTTGAGTACTGTTGGATGAGCTTGCATTCCATGCAGACTCTGAGAGATCATATTGACCTGCTGAGTCAATATTTTATTCTGAGCCAATATGGCATTCAGAGTATCAACTTCAAGAACTCCCTTCTTCATAGGCGTCCCATTATTCACAGGATTCCTTTCAGAAGTGTACATGAACTGGTTATTAGCAACCATGTCAATGAGTTCTTGAGCTTCTGCAGGCGTTTTCTTTAAGTGAATGGATCCACTTGCAGAAGTGTCCAGTGACATCTTTGATAGCTCAGATAAACCATCATAGAATATATCCAGGATGGTCCATTCTGAAAGCATGTCAGAAGGACACTTTTTGGTCAACTGTTAGTATCTTTCCCAAGCTTCATAGAGGGATTCACCTTCTTTCTGTCTGAAGGTTTGAACATCAGCTCTAAGCTTGCTCAGCTTTTGAGGAGGAAAGTACTTGGCTAAGAAAGCCGTGACCAACTTATCCCAAGAGTTCAGGCTGTCTTTGGGTTGAGAATCCAACCATAATCTAGCTCTGTCTCTTACAGCAAAAGGGAAAAGCATGAGCCTGTAGACTTCAGGATCTACTCCATTAGTCTTAATAGTATCACATATCTGCAAGAATTCAGTTAAGAACTGAAAAGGATCTTCAGATGGAAGTCCATGAAACTTGCAGTTCTGCTGCATCAGAGAAACTAATTGAGGTTTCAGCTCAAAGTTGTTTGCTCCAATGGCAGGAATGGAGATGCTTCTTCCATGTAAATTGGAATTAGGTGCAGTAAAGTCACCAAGCATCTTCCTTACATTATTATTATTTTCGGCTGCCATCTCCTTTTCCTGTTCGAAAATTTCTGAAAGGTTATCTCTGGATTGTTGTATTTTAGCTTCTCTAAATTTTCTCTTCAGAGTCCTTTCAGGTTCTGGATCTGCTTCCACAAGAATGTTCTTATCCTTGCTCCTGCTCATATGACAAAGAAGAAGGCACAGAAAAATAATGATAATAATAGAGATCCTTTATACCACAGTATAGGGATCCCTTTGTGAGTGGAAGAAAAGAGGGAGAGACAAAGAATGTGATGTAAAGGAAGAAACACAACGGTACCGATGGAAGAGATGTGAGATGAGATGTTAGGATATGAATGAATAAATAGAATAGGATGGGGGAGGGATAATTTTCGAAAATTATTTTGAAAAAGAGTTAGTGATTTTTGAAAAATGGTTTTTGAAAATTATTTAGTATTTTTTTTTTCGAAATTTTTTTTTTGAAATCAAAAATAAAAATAATTAGTTAATTAAAAAGAAATTTTTGAAAAAGGGGGAGATATTTTCGAAATTTAGAAAGGGAGAATTAGTTAGGTGGTTTTGAAAAAGTTAAGAAACAAACAAAAAGTTAGTTAGTTAGTTGAAATAAATTTTGAAAACCAATTTTGAAAAGATAAGTAGTTAGGAGGTTAGGAAAGATATTTTGAAAAGATATTTTTGAAAAAGATAAGATAAGAAGATATTTTTGATAAGATATGATAGAAATTAGTTTTGAAAAAGATTTGATTTTTAAAATATCAATTAATGACTTGATTCATAAGAAATCACAAGATATGATTCTAGAACTTAAAGTTTGAATCTTTCTTAACAAGCAAGTAACAAACTTCAAATTTTTGAATCAAAACATTAATTAACTATGTTATTTTCGAAAATTTGATGGAAAAATAAGAAAAAGATTTTTGAAAAATATTTTTGGAATTTTCGAAAATAACTAAGAATTTTGAAAAAGATTTGATTTTTGAAAAAGATTTTGAAAAAGATAAGATTTTCAAATTGAAAATTTGATTTGACTCATTGGCAACAACTTGATTTTTTTTAAAAAAATTTTTGAAAAAGTCAATTCAAATTTTCGAATTTGATGAGAGAAACATGGAAAGATATTTTTTTGATTTTTGAATTTTTATGATGAGAGAGAAAAACACAAAAAAGATGCAATGCATGAAATTTTTAGATCAAAACAATGAATGCATGCATGAATGATATGAGTGTCAAGATGAACACCAAGAACACTATGAATGTCAAGATGAACATCATAGACATAATTTTGAAAAATTTTTAATGCAAAGAAAACATGCAAGACACCAAACTTAGAATTCTTTAATGCTTACGCACTAAGAATTCAAGAATGCATATGATAAACATGAAAAGACACAAAACAAAAAATCATCAAGATCATACAAGAAGACTTACCAAGAACAACTTGAAGATCATGAAGAACACTATGAATGCATGAACTTTCGAAAAAAATGCAAGATGCATATGCAATTGACACCAAACTTATAATGTGACTCAAGACTCAAACAAGAAACACAAAAATATTTTTGATTTTTATGATTTTTCTAATTTTTTTTTATATTTTTCGAAAATAATAGGAAAAAGAAAAAATAAGGATTCCAAAATTTTTAATATGAATTCCAGGAATCTTGCCATGTTAGTCTAAAGCTTCAGTCCAGGAATTAGACATGGCTCACTAGCCAGCCAAGCTTTCAATGAAAGCTCCAGTCCAAAACACTAGACATGGCCAATGGCCAGCCAAGCTTTAGTCTTTAACACGAGAGTATATTGTTCTTTGATAACAAATTGCAAGCCTCAGTCCAAAAGAATTTAGACATGGCTTTACAGCTAGCCAGGCTTCTCATGCTTCATGAAACACTAGAATTCATTCTTAAAAATTTTGAATAAATTTTTGAAAACATTTTTAATTTTTTCGAAAACAGATGAGAAAAGTTTTGAAATATTTTTGAAAAATTTTTAAAAAGAAAACGAAAAGAAAGTTACCCAATCTGAGCAACAAGATGAACCGTCAGTTGTCCAAACTCGAACAATCCCCGGCAACGGCGCCAAAAACGTGGTGCTGTTGCCGGATCAAAAGGGAATCTGGCACTGATGTTACCGGACCAAAAGCTTGCCGAGAACTCAAACAATCCCCGGCAACGGCGCCAAAAACTTGGTGCACGAAATTGTGATGTCCAGGCTCGAACAAATCCTGGTAATGGCTCCAAAGCTTGGTGCTCTGATCTTAATTCATAATTGTCACAACTTCGATACAACTAACCAGCAAGTGCACTGGGTCGTCCAAGTAATACCTTACGTGAGTAAGGGTCGAATCCCACGGAGATTGTTGGTATGAAGCAAGCTATGGTCACCTTGTAAATCTCAGTCAGGCAGATATAAAGTGATAATGGAGTTTTCGAATTTAATATAATAAATAAAATAGGGATAGAGATACTTATGTAAATCATTGGTAGGAATTTCAGATAAGCGAATGGAGATGCTTTTCGTTCCTCTGAACCTCTGCTTTCCTGCTATCTTCATCCAATCAGTCTTACTCCTTTCCATGGCTGGCTTTATGTGATATATCACCACTGTCAATGGCTACTTTCGGTCATCTCTCGGGAAAATGATCCAATGCCCTGTCACGGCACGGCTAATCGTCTGGAGGCATCACCCTTGCCAATGGCTTCATCTTATCCTCTCAGTGAATAATATGCTCACGCACCCTGTCACGGCACGGCTATTCATCTGTCGGTTCTCGATCATGCTGGAATAGGATTTACTATCCTTTTGCGTCTGTCACTAACGCCCTGCAATCGCGAGTTCGGAGCTCGTCACAGTCATTCAATCATTGAATCCTACTTGGAATACCACAGACAAGGTTTAGACCTTCCGGATTCTCTTGAATGCCTCCATCATTCTAGCTTACGCCACGAAGATTCCGGTTAAGAGATCTAAGAGATACTCATTCTAGCTTATTTCATGTAGAACGGAAGTGTTTGTCAGGCACGTGTTCATAGGGGAGATGGTGATGAGCGTCACACATAATCATCACCTTCATCACGTTCTTGGGTGCGAATGGATATCTTAGAAGCGAAATAAGATGAATTGAATAGAAAACAGTAGTATTTGCATTAATCTTTGAGGAACAGCAGAGCTCCACACCTTAATCTATGGAGTGTAGAAACTCTACCGTTAAAAATACATAAGTGAAGGTCCAGGCATGGCCGAGATGGCCAGCCCCCTAAAACGTGATCAAAGGATCATAAGGTAATCCAAAGATGGTCAAAAAGACTAGTAAGAGGTCCTATTTATAATAAACTAGCTACTAGGGTTTACATGAGTAAGTAATTGATGCATAAATCCACTTCCTGGGCCCACTTGGTGTGTGTTTGGGCTGAGCCTGAGTGTTGCACGTGCAGAGGCCATTTGTGGAGTTGAACGCCAGTTTCTGTGCAAGTTTGGGCGTTCAACTCTGGTTTTGGATCCTTTTCTGGCGCTGGACGCCAGATTTGGGCAGAAGGCTGGCGTTGAACGCCGGTTTACGTCATCAATTCTTGGCCAAAGTATGGACTATTATATATTGCTGGAAAGCCCTGGATGTCTACTTTCCAACGCAATTGGAAGCGAGCCATTTTGAGTTCTGTAGCTCCAGAAAATCCACTTTGAGTGCAGGGAGGTCAGAATCCAACAGCATCAGCAGTCCTTTTTCAACCTCTGAATCTGATTTCTGCTCAAGTCCCTCAATTTCAGCCAGAAAATACCTGAAATCACAGAAAAACACACAAACTCATAGTAAAGTCCAGAAATGTGAATTTAACATAAAAACTAATGAAAACATCCCTAAAAGTAACTAGATCCTACTAAAAATATACTAAAAACAATGCCAAAAGGCGTATAAATTATCCGCTCATCATTGTACACCAGAGATATTTTAATATTATTTTAATTCACCTCCAAGCCAACCAATCACAACTCACCTTACACCCCCAAGACCTCAAAGGCTGTCTCATTTCATCATTTTGGCCGAAAATAACAAGAGAGAAAAGAGAGAAACTTTCTTGAACACTTAATCTTCAAAGCTTGATTTCTTCTGAACTAAAACTCAAATCAAAACTCCGATTTCACCAAAATGATCCTCTCTTCTTCCTCTACATAACCATGTAACTTATCAAGGATGGAAATAAGGTGAGATGGCTGTCTCCTTCCCATTTCAATTCGGTTTTCAAGGAAAACCATGCAAAATATGTGTTTTCTTGATGTTCTTCCTTAGGAATCATGCTTAACTTGACTTGAGGGCCAAGAAACGTGAATTTCTAGCAAGTCTAAGGTGATATATCTCTTCCTAATATACTGAGTGAGATTTGGTCAGTTGAGAGTTTTTGGATTTAAAGTTTTTCTTGATGTGATTTAGGAGGAAAAAGTGCTTAAGGACCACCTGAAAGTTTAACCGAATTAGGAGTAGCAAAACCAGGTAGGGTGTCACAAAATTAATCTTGATTATTTGTGTTTGAGTTGTGTGAATGTTGTATAAATTGACTGTGCTAAAAATTGGTTGCTTATATGATTGATTCTTGGTGAAAATTTGGTGAAATTTTGATGAAATTTGATGAAATTCAAGCTTTAAAGTTCATGTTCTTGGGCAGCTGGAAAAACGAAACCCTAAGCTTAAATTGAGGTTCAATTTGTGTTGAAATCATGTAGAAAATATGGGGTTTTAGTGGCTGCTAATTTATTATGAATTTTGGTAAAAATCGGTTGCTGAAAAGACTGAAAAACGGGTAAAAACAGAGAAAGAATCTGAAGAATTTATGAAGAACATGAAGAACACTTTGAATGTGATGAAGAACAATGAAGAACACCTTTTTGATTCATAAAAGGGCAAGGAAGTAATTAATTTGGTGTTTGGGGGGTTATTTGGTAATTTCTGAAAGTTAGGGTGGTAAAAGTAGAAATATTAAAAGTTACGGGTGGTAAAAAGTGAATTTTAAAGGTTAAAAGTGAAAGTAAGTTAATTTTCGAAAATTTAATGATAAAATAATAAAAAAATAATAAAATATTAAATAATAATATTTAATTAAAAATAATATTTTAATAAAAATAATAAAATAATACGGAAAAGGCAGTTTTCTGTAAAAGCTTTAGAAAGACAACTTTAAGCGCAGAATTTCATAATTACCTTCATAAAACACTTAGGGAGTGGTAAAAACATATTAGTGAGGCAAAGATAAATAAAAGATAAAAAGTTGAAGAAAAGATAAAAATCGAAGAAAAAATCTGTAAAGTTTTAATGACAGAAAAACAGACAGAGACTAGTGAACGAACTAGGGCAACATAGTTAGTCCTGGAATTGCGAATAGGGTTAGGTATTATATGAAAAGTTAAACTGTTTCAGTATAGACTTAATGAACCTATACTTGGGACAGACTAACTATTCATACCGAAATTTACATAAGCTTTAAATACATACGTTAAACAGAGAAATCAGAGCAGAGTAAAGAAACACAGAGAACAGAGTAACTAGAGCAGAATAAAGGGATACAGAGAAAAGAGTAATCAGAGCAAAGTAAAAAGACAAAAAGAAAAGAGTAATGTGATAAAGAGAAATGGTTTGAATTAAGATGTTGTAAAAGTGAAAGATATAAAGTTTGTACAGTATGATTGAACAGAGAAAGAAAGAGGTACTGCATAAGAATGTGAAAATAATGATGAATAATGAGAATGATTATGTGATGATTTGTTGCTTGAGGCAACCCAAGAGATATTTATTTGTTGCTTGAGGTAACCCAAGAGATGTGTTTATTCATTTGTTGCGTTAAGGCAACTCCATATATACTTGTATGATCATCTGCTGCAGTGAGGCAGTCAGATAGATAATGGTGTGATCACTGAGAACGCTTTCCTACGGTACAGATCCATATTTTATTTCTGTAAGGCAGAGGGGTTATTTCCTGCTACAGAAGTACCGTGACCACCTGTTCCATTTCTGTAGTGGCAGAGGGGTTATTTCCTGTATACAGAAGGTGTGTCGGCGTACATCCCTGCAGTGGCAGATGTGTTATTTCCTGCGTGCAGTGGACCCTGTGGTGGCAGAGGGGTTATTTCCTGTACACAGGGGTATAGCCAATAGGAAAGCCTTATCCAGACAGAGGTTGCTGGATAACGTCGGGAGCGGGTTAGTAACCGACAGATGAGCTCATTACCTGCACTAGGGCTAGACATGCATCATACTTGGTTGCGCATTTCCTTTGTTATGTTTGTGGTATGAATGTATGCTTTCCTTGTTTGTATTCCATTCTCTGCGCTTGTGATATTTTCTTGTATTCTTCTATTTGTGTTCTGCTATCTGTTTTCTCTATCTTCTTTACTTATCTGTGTTTTCTAATTACTGCTTCCTTGTATTCTGCTCACAGTCTGCTAAACAACATAGAATTAATGAACGTAACTAATAACCCTGAAGGCCGCACGTGATTCCTTTAGTCAAACACGTGCCTGGCGATTTTGGAGGGTTTCCAACCCCATTTGGAGCTGAGTTTTCGGCGGAAAAAGGCTAAAAAGACCAAGGAATGAAGGGGAATGAGAGGAGATTCATACACACACATTAGGCTAGGTTCTAGTTTTAGTTTTAGAGAGAGAAGCTCTCTGTTCTCTCTAGGATTAGGATTAGGGTTAGGTTTAGTTCTTAGATCTAGGTTTTAATTCATGCCCTCTTTTACTTCTTCTTCTTAATTCTTTATTGTTACATTCATCATTCTTTTATTGTTTGTTATAATTTCCTCTACTTTGTTTGTAGATCTACTTTTGTTTATTCTATTTTCTTTCAATTCAAGTTGAAGTATTTCATAATAATTGTGTTTCTTTTGATTGTTGCTATTGATTTCTTACAATAATTGTTGTTAGATTTTATTGTTTTATCCATTTAATATGCTTTCATTTTATGCCTTCCAAGTATTCGATGAAATTCTTGGTTGGGTTTTAGTATAGAAATTTATCCTCTTGGCTTAGGTGGAGTAATTAGTAACGCTTGAGTTATCTAATTCCTTTGTTGATTGATAATTAGAAGTTGCTAATTAGTTTGGATACCACTAAAGCTAGTCTTTCCCTTGGGAGTTGGCTAGGACTTGTGGAATCTAGTTAATTCATCCACTTGACTTTCTTCCAAGGTTAGAGGTTAACTAAGTGGTAGCAATGGACAATTTGTGATCACAATTGAGGAGGATAACTAGGATAGGACTTCTAGTTATCATACCTTGCCAAGAGCTTTGTTAGTTGTTAGTTTATTTTCCTTGTCATTTACGTTTCTTGTCTAGAACCTCAAAACCCCAAAATACAACTCATAACCAATAACAAGACACTTTATTGTAATTCCTAGGGAGAACGACCCGAGGTTTAAATACTTCTGTTTATAGATTTTAGGGGTTTGTACTTGTGACAAACAAACTTTTGTATGAAAGCATTATTTGTTGGTTTAGAAACTATACTTGCAACGGGATTTCATTTGTGAAATTCTAAACCATCAAAAGTCCTCTTATCAGTCACGCGTACGCGTCGCTGACAGATTTCCTTTCCACGCACACGCGTAGCTCACGTACACACGTCACTGGCAAATTTCCTTCCCACATGCACGCATGGGCCACATACATGCGTCGCTCGCAGATTACCAAAATCCCATTTCTTCATGAATTCTCCATTTTTGCATGCTTTTTCTTCATTTCTTCAACCCAATATTTGCCTTTTAAACCTGAAATCACTTAACAAACATATCAAGGCATCGAATGGAATTAAAGTGAATTAAAATTAGACATTTTAAGGCCTAAAAAGCATGTTTTCACTCTTAAGCACAAATTAGGAGAAATTCACAAAGCCATGCTATTTCATTGAATAAATGTGAGATAAGCTGATAAAATCCCCTGAATTTTACACAAGATAAACCACAAAATTGGATTTATCAACCTCCCCACACTTAAGCTAAGCATGTCCTCATGCTAAACCAAGGAAGGCAAGAAATGGGGTATGAACATTTAAGAAAATTTGACATAAACTACCTTAAATTCTTGAGAGAAGGGGGAGCTTCTCTCTCTAAAATTCTAACCTAAAAGATGATGAAAACTAAACTATGACTACCCCGCCATTCCTTTACAGTTCTTGGGTTCAAAAGCATTAGAAATGAGTTGAATTTGGACATCCTTCAGCTCAGAAATCACCCCCAGCGTGTTGCCTTTAATGAGGTCACGTGTTGCTTGTCAAGCGTATGCTTGGGTCACGCGTACGCATCGCTGACAGATTTCCTTCCCACGCACGGCGTGGCTCACGTACACACGTCACTGGCAGATTTCCTTCCCACGTGCAAGTTTGGGCCACATACATGCATCGCTGGCAGATTACCAAAATCCCATTTCTTCATGAATTCTCCATTTTTGCATGCTTTTTCTTCATTTCTTCAACCCAATCTTCGCCTTTTAAACCTGAAATCACTTAACAAACATATCAAGGCATCGAATGGAATTAAAGTGAATTAAAATTAGCCATTTTAAGGCCTAAAAACCATGTTTTCACTCTTAAGCACAAATTAGGAGAAATTCACAAAGCCATGCTATTTCATTGAATAAATATGAGATATGTTGATAAAATCTCCTGAATTTAACACAAGATAAACCACAAAATTGGGTTTATCAAATCTCCCCACACTTAAGCTAAGCATGTCCTCATGCTAAACCAAGGAAGGCAAGAAATGGGGTATGAACATTTATTCAATGCAATTAAACGATGTGCACCTATCTACATGTATGCACCTAAATGCAAAATAGTGCTACCAACTTGGTTAAAATTAAATCAATCTCCAAGAGCACATATGAACATGTAGGGCTAACGTAGTATGATGATTCATGAATCCCACCAATTTAAATATCAAAATGAAGTATAAACAAACTTGCAAGAAGAACGCTCATAAAAGCCGGGAATAAGGAATTGAGCATCGAACCCTCACCGGAAGTGTATCCGCTCTAGTCGCTCAAGTGTATAGGGTTGATTCACTCAATTCTCCTTTAATCATGATTTTCAAGATTTGTTTTTCATCTAACAATCAACAATTATTCAATGCATGCATACATTTATCATGAGGACTTATTCATAGGTTGTAATGGGGCTAGGGTAAAGGTAAGGATGCATATGGTTAAGTGAGTTTGAAATTTGCATCTTTGATTAACCTAAGCTCTCACCAAACACATATAACAACCTATACAATTCTAATACACCACCTAGCTACCCATGATTCTAACTTTTTTTCACATACTCATGTATTCTCTTCAATTCACATTCAATATGCTTTGTTATTATTACTTTGCTTTGGGGCATTTTTGTCCCCTTTTTATTGCTTTTCTTTTTTTCTTTTTCTTTTCTTTTGTATATTTTTTCTTTTTATTTTTTTCATTTTTTTCAATAAAGTATATACAAATGTATCAATGTATATGATTTTACATATTTAATGCATGAGTATGTACCGAATTCCCAAGATCTTCAACAAAATACAAAAACACACTTTTATCTCACCCAATGTTCCTAATTTTCCCAAACTTGAATGATAAACACTCTCACTAGTCTAAGCTAATCAAAGATCCAAATTAAGGACATTTATTATTTTTTACTTAGGGGTAGTGATGTGCTAAAATTAAGAACAAGAGGGGTTTAGCATAGGCTCAAAATTGGCTAACAAAGGTGGATAAAAGGGTAAGGCTATTTGGGTAAGTGAGCTATTTGAAATGAGGGCCTCAATCATATAAATGTATGTATACATAGAATAATGGACATAGAAAATCAAACAAATCAAAGATTACAATCATAGAAGGAGAATAATGCACACAATTGGGCTCAAAACTCACATGCTTATATGTTCTTAGCTCAAAAATCATGTTCCAAAATTAATTCCTTCAAGCAAGTTCAACACAAAAAAAAATTTATTCAAATTGGTAGAGTTCCCTAAAACAGTTTTCTTGGAAAGGAAATCATCACTTTAACCAAGTAGTCCTAACATAAAAATGGGTAGAATATGTACAAATTCTAACTATCATGCAATTTATCATGCAATGCAATGACTAACTAACAAAGATGATTAAAAATTGGTGTTGGAAAAGGAAGTAGTTACCCACGGAGGTCGGTCCTCAACCTCCACACACTTAAAGATTGCACCATCCTCGGTGCATGCAAAGAAGAGTAAGGTAGATGGGTTGCTACAACTGATGAGCTCCTTCAAAAGGTTGTGCGGAGGGACTTGCTTGTTACCCTATTTAAAAGCTTTTCCATTCCCCTCTTGGTGGCCAGCCTAAAAGGAGAGAAAAAGAAAGAAGATTATGCCCAAAAATAAAGATATCAAAGCAAATAGAACATAGGCGGGGGCTAATGCCAAATAAGAGTAGGGTTCTCAACTACATGGTAGCTACAACATGTAAGTGAGAGAGCAATATAAGCAAAGGCCATATCAACTAACACTTTATGTAAGAGTAAAATCATAGCACAAGCAAATGGCATAAAGAGAACACTCAGAAGCATCAAGTTCGAATAGGAAAGAGTGGGTCGTGAAAGATAATATGAGTTCATATCAATGCACAAAGGATGCAAGAGTCATCAAAGATTAAGCATTGACCTAAAAATTTTATCACCCAATCAATATCAAACAAGTTAAGAAGCACCAAAATGATCCAAGAAATTCTCAATAGTTGCGTAGAAAAATTCAACACCAATATTAAAATAACAAACTTACAAAAGAAAATAAGAACAAACTACACAAACAATGTTACAATGCAATGAATGAAAGCATGCAAATGTAATAAACAAAAGAAAATAAAAGATGAGACAAATAAGAAGTGAAAATTTAAAAAGAGGGAGAGGTGATGATAAGTCATCTTATGCTAGTTTCACTGGCATTTTTACTTGCTTTTATTTGGTTTTATGCACTTTCTTTCACAATAAGTAAGTAGTTGGAGTGAAATTTCATGATTATGTTGATTCAACCAAACATCATTTATTTTATACAAAATCATGAGATTTATGCAAGAATTAAATGATTATTATGATTGATGCAAATTCTTGTGATTTTGGTGAGACTTTGATTGCTTGTTTGGTTGATTTTAGGTGAGAAAAAGAAGAAAAGGAGAAGCACTGCAGTATAACGCTACGTTCAAATAATGAACGCCATGCTCACTTGCGACGCACACGTGTATGGGACGCTTACGCGTAAGGAGGCAATTTTCGAAGATCCACGCGTACGCATGCATGACGCATACGCGTGGGTGTGTTTGGGGCTCGTTTTCAAAGAGAGCGCTACGTTAACTCACTCAGCATTTTCGGGCAAGATTCAAAGTTGGAGGCAAAATTCTTCAATCGACGTGCACGTGTGCATGACGCGCACGCATCGATGGTCATCAAAGACAAAGCATGCGCACGCGTGACTGGCGCTGAAGCATGGAATGAAAATTTTGCTACCCGCGTGCACGCGCAGAGGACGTGCACGCATGGGCAGCCCTCACTAAGTCAACTTTGTGCTCACTAAGTTAACGCTATCAATGACGCATATGCGTACATGACGCGTACGCGTCGATGAGCAAAATTGCAAAAAGGACGCGCACGCGTCAGCAACGTGCACGCGTGGATGAATGAACGCTGTGCTCACTTAGAGAATGTAACATTTCCCTGGGAGCAACAACCAAGTTCCATTCTGATCCACTTCTTCACAGGCCAAAAAGCCCACTCCAAGTACTCAGAGCCAGAATTGGAGAGTGTATAAATAGATAGGAATTTGACTTAATTAAGGAGCTCTCTTTTAGTTTTCATTTTAAAATTTTAGAATTGGAGATCGGATCTGTTTTTTCCTTTCCATTTTGTTTTCTTTTCTTCTGCAACTTCTCTTTTCTGTTCTGGATTTTGACTTCGGATTGAAGAATTCATTTGAATTCCTTCATCTTGAGGTTTTCTTTCACTTTTTCCTTAGATAGTTTTCTGAATTGAGGATCTGATCATAGTTTACTTTCTTGTTTTTCTTTCTTGTGCAAATTTCTTTTCTATTTTGTTAAGAGAGTAATTGAGATCTAAATCTTCTTTCTGTTTCATTGCACTTGTCAATTTCCATTTTAGGATTTCTTCTGCTTCAATTCTTCTGAAATTTTACTTATCTGTCTCGGTATTGAATTGAGTTATTTTCTGAATTTCTTTATCTGAGAGCTCTTCAATTTAATGCACTTTACATGTTTCAGATCTATTTTGATTCCCATTACTCAATTCTTTTTATTCTTCATGCAATTTAAGTTTCCTGGAAATTTAGATTCAGCAATTTAAATTACTTACACTTTAAGTTTCAGCTATTTACCTTTCTTGCAATTTAAGTTTCAGCTCTTTTAAATTTCTTGCACTTTAAGTTTCTGCAATTTACTTCTTTCTGCAATTTACCCCTTCCGCAGTTTAAGATTCTGCCTAATTTACTTTCTGTATTTTACCTTCTTGCAATTTCTCTTCTGTTAATCAAATTTCAACCCAAATCATCAACTATTCGCTTAACTAAATTCATCACCATACTAAAGTTGCTCAATCCATCAATCCCTGTGGGATCGACCTCACTCTTGTGAGTTATTACTACTTGATGCGACTCGGTACACTTGCCGGTGAGTTTGTGTTGAATCATTTTTCCCTCATCAAGTTTTTGGTGCCATTGCCACTGATTGATTTAGATTGACAATGATTAAGTAGGGTGATAATCTAGATTAAGCAATTTTCTTTTGTTTTCTTTTAAGCATATTAACTGTTTGACACGTCGTGTCACCTAACCCTCTAACTACATTCTAGTATTAGAATGTCCAGTTTCCATTTGGGTTGTTTGTGATTGTGCAAGTCATGGAGGATGAGGAAGAAGTAACCAACAATGCTCAACCTGCAAGGAGGGTGTTGGCCTCTTATACCATTCCTAATCCAAGGAACTGTGGGAGCAGCATACTCACCCCTAATGTTCATCCAAACAACTTTGAGTTGAAGCCCCAACTTATTACTCTAGTGCAAAACAATTGTTCCTATGGAGGTGGTCCACTCGAAGATCCAAACCAACACTTATCTGTATTCTTCAAGATTTGTGGAATAGTTAAAACAGATAGTGTACATCCGGATATATACAAGCTACTGTTGTTTCCATTCTCCTTGAAGGATAAAGCATCTCAATGGCTAGAGACATTCCCCAAGGAGAGCATCAACAACTGGGAAGATCTAGTGAGCAAATTTCTAGCCATGTTTTATCCACCCCAAAGAATCATTAGACTGAAGATAGAGGTACAAACATTCACTCAAATAGATGGAGAGTCACTATATAATGCCTGGGAGAGATATAAGACCTTAATCAGGAAGTGCCCACCAGAGATGTTCAGCGAATGGGACAGACTCCAAAACTTCTATGAAGGATTGACACTAAGAGCACTGCAGTATAACACTACGTTCAAATAATGAACGCCATGCTCACTTGCGACGCGCACGCGTACGGAACGCTTACACGTCAGGATGCAATTTTCAAAGATCCACGCGTACGCGTGCATGACGCGTACGCGTGGGTATTTCTGGCGCTCGTTTTCTAAGAGAGCGCTACGTTAACTCACTCAACATTTTCGGGCAAGATTTAAAGTTGGAGGCAAAATTCTTCAATCAACGCGCATGCGTGCATGACGCGCACGCGTCGATGGTGCATCTGAGATAAAGCATGCACACGCGTGACTGGCGCTGAAGCATAGAATGAAAATTTTGCTACCCGCGCGCACGCGTAGAGGACGCGCACGCGTGGGCAGTGCTCACTAAGTCAACGTAGCGATCACTAAGTTAACGCTATCAATGACGCGTACGCGTACATGACGTGTACGCGTCGATGAGCAAAATTGCAAAAAGAACGCGCACGCGTCAGCGACGCGCACGCGTGGATGAATGAACGTTGCTGCTCACTTAGAGAACGCAACGTTTCCCGGGGAGCATCAACCAAGTGCCATTCTGATCCACTTCTTCACATGCCAAAAAGCTCACTCCAAGTACTCTGAGCCAGAATTGGTGAGTGTATAAATAGATAGGAATTTAACTTAATTAAGGAGCTCTCTTTTAGTTATTGGTGCACGAAATTGTGATCATCAACAATGGCGCCAAAGACTTGGAGCTCTCAAACGTGAATCACACTTTGTCACAATTCCGCACAACTAACCAGCAAGTGCACTGGGTCATCTAAGTAATAAACCTTACGTGAGTAAGGGTCGATCCCACGGAGATTGTCGGCTTGAAGCAATCTATGGTCATCTTGTAAATCTCAGTCAGGCAGATTCAAATGGTTATGGAGTTTAAGGTGATGAAAATAAACATAAAATAAAGATAGAGATACTTATGTAATTCATTGGTGGATTTCAAATAAGCGTATGAAGATGCTTTGTTCCCCTTGAACCTCTGCTTTCCTATTGCCTTCTTCCAATCATTCATACTCCTTTCCATGGCAAGCTTTATGTTGGGCATCACCGTTGTCAATGGCTACATCCCGTCCTCTCAGTGAAAATGGTCCTGATGCTCTGTCACAACATCGGCTAATCAGCTGTCGGTTCTCGATCATGTCGGAATAGGATCCATTGATCCTTTTGCGTCTGTCACACGCCCCACAATCGCGAGTTTGAAGCTCGTCACAGTCATCCCTTCCCAGATGCTACTCGGAATACCACAGACAAGGTTTAGACTTTCCGGATCTCAGGAATGGCCGCCAATAATTCTAGCCTATACCACGAAGGTTCCAATCTTAGATTAGAAACCCAAGAGATACGCATTCAAGCCATTGCTAGTAGAACAGAGGTGGTTGTCAGGCACAAGTTCATAGGTGAGAATGATGATGAGTGTCATGGATCATCACATTCATCAAGTTGAAGAACGAATGAATATCTTAGAGAAGAAGTAGGCGTGAATTGAATAGAAAAACAGTAGTACTTGTATTAATTCATGAAGAACAGCAGAGCTCCACACCTTAATCTATGGTGTATAAAAACTCCACCGTTGAGAATACATAAGAACAAGGTTTAGGGATGGCCATGAGGCCAGCCCCCAAACGCGAAAAGGTCTGTGAAAGTATGAGTAAAAGATGAAAATACAATAGCAAAAGGTCCTATTTATAGAAAACTAGAAGCCTAGGGTTACAGAAATAGGTAATTAATGCAAAAATCTTCTTCCGGGCCCACTTGGTGTGTGCTTGGACTGAGCATTGAAGCTTCCATGTGTAGAGACTTTTCTTGGTGTTAAACGCCAGCTTTTGTGCCAGTTTGGGCGTTTAACTCCAGCTTTTGTGCCAGTTTTGGAGTTAAACACCAGAATTCTTAAGCTGACTTGGAATGCTTGTTTGGGCCATCAAATCTCGGTCAAAGTATGGAGTATTATATATTACTGGAAAGCCCAGGATGTCTACTTTCCAACGCAATTGAGAAGGCGCCAATTGGGCTTCTGTAGCTCCAGAAAATTTACTTTGAGTGCAGGGAGGTCAGAATCCAACAGCATCTGCAGTCCTTTTTCAGCCTCTGAATCAGATTTTTGCTCAGGTCCCTCAATTTCAGCCAGAAAATACCTGAAATCACAGAAAAATACACAAACTCATAGTAAAGTCTAGAAATATGATTTTTAAATAAAAACTAATAAAAACATAATAAAAACTAACTAAAATATACTAAAAACATACTAAAAACAATGCCAAAAAGCGTATAAATTATCCGCTCATCACAACACCAAACTTAAAGTGTTGCTTGTCCCCAAGCAACTAAAAATCAAATAGGATAAAAAGAAGAGAATTTACAATGAATTCCAAAAACATCTATGAAGATCAGTATTAATTAGATGAGCAGGGCTTTTAGCTTTTTGGTTCTGAAGAGTTTTGGCATCTCACTTTATCCCTTGAAGTTCAGAATGATTGGCATCTATAGGAACTCAGAATCCAGATAGTGTTATTGATTCTCCTAGTTAAGTATGTTGATTCTCGAACACAGCTACTTTATGAGTCTTGGTCGTGGCCCTAAGCACTTTGTTTTCCAGTATTACCACCGGATACATAAATGCCACAGACACATAACTGGGTGAACCTTTTCAGTTTGTGACTCAGCTTTGCTAGAGTCCCCAATTAGAGGTGTCCAGGGTTCTTAAGCACACACTTCTTTTTGCTTTGGACCTCGACTTTAACTGCTCAGTCTCAAGTTTTCACTTGACACCTTCACGCCATAAGCACATGGTTAGGGACAGCTTGGTTTACCCGCTTAGGCCAGGATTTTATTCCTGTGGGCCCTCCTATCCACTGATGCTCAATGCCTTGGATCTTTTTTATCACCCTTGCCTTTTAGTTTAAAGGGGTATTGGCTTTTTCTGCTTGCTTTTCTTTTTTTCTTTTCTCTCTTCTTTTTTTTTTGCTGCAAGCTTTTCACTGCTTTTTCTTGCTTCAAGAATCAATTTTATGATTTTTCAGATCATCAGATAACATTTCTCTTTTTCCTTTCATTCTTTCAAGAGCCAACAATTTTAACATTCATAAACAATCAAATTCAAAAATATGCACTGTTCAAGCATTCATTCAGATAGACAATAGTATTGCCGCCACATCAAAATAATTAAACTGTTTTAAAATTTGAAATTCATGCACTTCTTTTTAATTTTCAATTGAAAACATTTTTCATTTAAGAAAAGGTGATGGATTCATTTTCATAGCTTTAAGGCATAGACACTAATGATCATGTAATAAAGACACAATCATATATAAACATAAAGCATAATTTTTGAAAAACAAGAAAATAAAGAACAAGGAAGTTAAAGAATGGGTCCACCTTAGTGATGGCGGCTTGTTCTTCCTCTTGAAGATCTTATGGAGTGCTTGAGCTCCTCAATGTCTCTTCCTTAACTTTGTTGCTCCTCTCTCATGGTTCTTTGATCTTCTCTAATTTCATAGAGGAGGATGGAATGCTCTTGGTGCTCCACCCTTAGTTGTCCCATGTTGGAACTTAATTCTCCTAAGGAGGTGTTGATTTGCTCCCAATAGTTGTGTGGAGGAAGATGCATCCCTTGAGGCACCTCAGGGATTTCATGATGAGGAATTTCCTCATTCTCTTGATGAGGTTCTCTTGTTTTCTCCATCCTTTTCTTAGTGATGGGTTTGTCCTCATCAGTGAGAATGTCTCCCTCTATGTCAATTCCAACCGAATTGTAAAGGTGACAAATGAGATGAAGGAAGGCTAACCTTGCCAAAGGAGAGGACTTGTCCGCCACCTTGCAGATTTCTTGGGATATAACCTCATGAACTTCCACTTCCTCTCCAATCATGATGCTATGTATCATGATAGCCCGGTCTATTGTAGCTTCGGACCGGTTGCTAGTGGGAATGATTGAGTGTTGGATGAACTCCAACCATCACCTAGCCACGGGCTTGAGGTCATGCCTTCTTAGTTGAACCGGCTTCCCTCTTGAATCTCTCTTCCATTGAGCGCCCTCTTCACATATGTCCATGAGGACTTGGTCCAACCTTTGATCAAAGTTGACCCTTCTAGTGTATGGGTGTGCATCTCCTTGCATCATCGGCAAGTTGAATGCCAACCTTACATTTTCCGGACTAAAATCTAAGTATTTCCCTCGGACCATTGTACGCCAATTCTTAGGGTCCAGGTTCACACTTTGATCATGGTTCTTTGTGATCCATGCATTGGTATAGAACTCTTGAACCATTAAGATTCCGACATGTTGAATGGGGTTCGTGAGAACTTTCCAACCTCTTCTTCGGATCTCATGTCGGATCTCCGGATATTCGCCCTTTTTGAGCTTAAAAGGGACCTCGGGGATCACTTTCTTCTTGGCCACAACTTCATAGAAGTGGTCTTGATTCACCCTTGAGAGGAATCTCTCCATCTCCCATGACTCAGAGGTGGAAGCTTTTGCCTTCCCTTTCCTCTTTCTAGAGGTTTCTCCGGCCTTTGGTGCCATAAATGGTTATGGAAAAATAAAAAAAGCTTTAGCTTTTACCACACCAAACTTAGAAGGTTGCTCGTCCTTGAGCAAAAGAAAAGAAGAGAGTAGAAGAAGAAATAGAGGAGATGGAGTGGGCTTAATGTTTCGGCCAAGGGGGAGAAGTAGTGTGTATATTTTGTGAAGGATAGATGTGAGTGGTGAAGAGAATGGTGGAATTTGATAGGTGAGGGGTTTTTGGGGAAGAGGTATTGAGGTGATTGGTGAATGGGTTA
Source organism: Arachis ipaensis (assembly GCF_059453495.1). NCBI lineage: Eukaryota > Viridiplantae > Streptophyta > Magnoliopsida > Fabales > Fabaceae > Arachis > Arachis ipaensis. Next base: position 89,546,392 of record NC_142441.1, on the reverse strand, counting down.
AGAAGTGAGAGAGAGGTGGGGTAGGTGGGGGTCCTGTAGGGTCCACAGATCCTGAGGTGTCAAGGATATCTCATCCCTGCACCAAGTGGCGTGCAAAATGCCCCTTTCTGCTAATCCTGGCGTTAAACGCCAGTCTGGTGCCCTTTTCTGGCATTAAACGCCCAGAATGGTGCCAGACTGGGCGTTTAACGCCCATTCTGCTACCTTTACTGGCGTTTAAACGCCAGTAACTATCTCCTCCAGGGTGTTCTATTTTTCATTCTGTTTTTGTTTTTGCTTTTTCAATTATTTTTGTGACTTCACATGATCATCAACCTACAGAAAACATAAAATAGAAAAAGAAAATAGAAATTTAACATAGATAAGTTAAAGATTGGGTTACCTCCCAACAAGTGCTTCTTTAATGTCAATAGCTTGACAGTGGCTCTCATGGAGCCTCACAGATGTTCAGAGCAATGTTGGAACCTCCCAACACCAAACTTAGAGTTTGAATGTGGGGGTTCAATACCAAACTTAAAGTTTGGCTGTGGCCTCCCAACACCAAACTTAGAGTTTGACTGTGGGGGCTCTATTTGACTCTGTATTGAGAGAAGCTATTCATGCTTCCTCTCCATGGTGACAGAGAGATATCCTTGAGCTTTAAACACAAGGGAGTCTCCATTCACTTGAATGGTCAATTCTCCTCTGTCAACATCAATCATAGCTTTTGCTGTGGCTAGGAAGGGTCTGCCAAGGATGATGGATTCATCCATACACTTCCCAGTCTCTAGGATTATGAAGTCAGCAGGGATGTAGTGGCCTTCAACCTTTACCAAGACATCCTCTACAAGTCCATAAGCTTGTTTCTTTGAATTGTCTGCCATCTCCAGTGAGATTCTTGCAGCTTGTACATCAATGATCCCTAGCTTCTCTATTATAGAGAGAGGCATGAGGTTTATGCTTGACCCTAGGTCACACAGAGCCTTCTCAAAGGTCATAGTGCCTATGGTACAACGTATTGAGAACTTTCCAGGATTTTGTCTCTTCAGAGGTAATCTCTGCCTAGTCAAGTCATCTAGTTCTTTGAAGAGCAATGGAGGTTCATCCTCCCAAGTCTCATTACTAAACAACTTGGCATTTAGCTTCATGATTGCTCTAAGGTACTTAGCAACTTGCTCTTCTGTAACATCTTCATCCTCTTCAAAGGAAGAATACTCATCAGAACTCATGAATGGCAGAAGTAAATTCAATGGAATCTCTATGGTCTCAGTGTGAGCCTCAGATTCCCATGGTTCCTCATTAGGGAACTCCTTGGAGGCCAGTGGGCGTCCATTGAGGTCTTCCTCAGTGGAGATTACTGCCTCTTCCTCCTCTCCAGGTTCGGCCATGTGAGACGTGTTTATGGCCTTGCACTCTCTCTTTGGATTCTCTTCTGTATTGCTTGGGAGAGTACTGGGAAGGATTTCAGTAATTTTCTTACTCAGCTGACCCACTTGTGCCTCCAAATTTCTAATGGAGGACCTTGTTTCAGTCATGAAACTTTGAGTGGTTTTGATTAGATCAGAGACAATGGTTGCTAAGTCAGAGTGGCCTTGCTTAGAATTCTCTGTCTGTTGCTGAGAAGATGATGGAAAAGGCTTGCCATTGCTAAACCTGTTTCTTTCACCATTGTTGTTGTTGAAACCTTGTTGAGGTCTCTGTTGATCCTTCCATGAGAGATTTGGGTGATTTCTCCATGAAGGATTATAGGTGTTTCCATAGGATTCTCCCATGTAATTCACCTCTTCCATTGATGGGTTCTCAGGATCATAGGCTTCTTCTTCAGAGGAAGCTTCCTTAGTACTGCTTGTTGCTGCTTGCATTTCAGACAGACTCTGAAAAATCATATTGACTTGTTGGGTCAATATTTTATTCTGAGCCAATATGGCATTCAGAGTATCAATCTCAAGAACTCCTTTCTTCTGAGTTGACCCATTATTCATAGGATTCCTTTCAGAGGTGTACATGAATTGGTTATTTGCAACTATTTCAATGAGTTCTTGAGCTTCGGCAGGCGTCTTCTTCAGATGAAGAGATCCTCCAGCAGAGCTATCCAATGACATCTTGGATAGTTCAGACAGACTATCATAGAAGATTCCTATGATGCTCCATTCTGAAAGCATGTCAGAAGGGCACCTTCTGATCAATTGCTTGTATCTCTCCCAAGCTTCATAGAGGGACTCACCATCCTTCGGTCTAAAGGTTTGGACTTCCACTCTAAGCTTGCTCAATTTTTGAGGTGGAAAGAACTTTGCCAAGAAGGAATTGACTAGCTTTTCCCAAGAGATCAGGCTTTCTTTGGGTTGTGAATCCAACCATGTCCTAGCTCTGTCTCTTACAGCAAAAGGAAAAAGCATAAGTTTGTAGACTTCAGGGTCAACCCCATTGGTCTTGACAGTGTCACAGATTTGCAAGAATTCAGCTAAGAACTGATGAGGATCTTCCAATGGAAGTCCATGAAACTTGCAATTCTGTTGCATTAGAGAAACTAATTGAGGCTTAAGCTCAAAGTTGTTTGCTCCAATGGCAGGGATTGAGATGCTTCTCCCATAGAAGTCGGGAGTAGGTGCAGTAAAGTCACCAAGAACCTTCCTTGCATTGTTGGCATTGTTGTCTTCGGCTGCCATGGTTTCGTCTTCCTTGAAGAGCTCTATTAGGACCTCTAAAGAGAATTGTGCTTTAACTTCTCTTAGCTTTCTCTTCAAGGTCCTTTCAGGTTTAGGATCAGCTTGAACAAGTATGCCTTTATCTTTGCTTCTGCTCATATGAAAGAGAAGAGAACAAGAACATAGGGAATCCTCTATGTCACAGTATAGAGATTCCTTGAGGTGTCAGAGGAGAAGAATAGAAGGAGGAGGTAGATGGAAGAGAATTCAAACATATAAAGAAGGAGGGAGTTCGAATTGTACCTTGAGGAGGAGTGTTAGTCCTTTAAATAGAAGGATGTGAGAAGAGGGGAAGAATTTTCGAAAATTAAAGTAAAAGATTTTGAAATAATTAAAAGAAAATTTGAAAATTTGATTGATGATTTTCGAAAATTCAAATTGGGAAAGAAATTAAGTGATTTTTGAAAAGAGTTTGAAATTAGAAATCAAAAAGATATGATTGAGAGTTAATTTTGAAAAAGATGTGATTGAAAAGATATGATTGAGAAGATATGATTGAAAATCAAGTTAAAAAGAGAAAGTTTTAAAATTAAAGTTGATTACTTGACTAACAAGAAATTAAAAGATATGATTCTTAAAATTTAAAATTTGATCCTTTCTTAATAGGCAAGTAACAACTTGAAAATTTTGAAGTAAATCATTAATTTTAGCAAGGATTTTCGAAAATAGTAATAAACAAAAAAAATGGAAAGAAATTGATTTTGAAGAGATATGATTGAAAAGATATGATTTGAAAAAGATTTGATTCTGAAAAATTATGAAGATTTGAAAAAAATTTGAATTAAAAACAAAATCTTCCCTCTAGTGTCATCCTGGCGTTAAACGCCCAGAATGGCATCCATTCTGGCGTTTAACGCCCAAAATCCTACCTTTTTGGGCGTTAAACGCCCAGCCAGGTACCCTGGCTGGTGTTTAAACGCCAGTTTTCCTTCTTCACTGGGTGTTTTGACCGCCCAGCTTTTTCTGTTTGATTCCTCTGTTGAATGTTCTGAATCTTCAATTCTCTGTATTATTGACTTGAAAAGACATAGTTTTAAAAAATAATTTTGAATTTTTGATGATGGGAATCAATAAAAAATGCAACTAAGATCAAATAAACAATGCATGCAAGACACCAAACTTAAAAGTTTGTATACTAAGGACTATAACAATGTAAAAATGCATGTAAGAAACAATAATACATACAAAACAAGAGAATTTGAAGATCAAAGCAATGAAATCATCAAGAACAGCTTGAAGATCAATGAAGAACAATATATATAAATTTTCGAAAATTAGAAGGATAAAGACATGCAATTGACACCAAACATAAAATTAGACAATAGACTCAAACAAGAAACATAAAATATTTTTGGTTTTATGATTTTAAAATTTTTTTGTATTTTTTTCAAAACTTATATAGAAAAGAAAATAAAGAGAATCAAAACTTTTAATAAGAATTCCGGGAATCATGCAATGTTAGTCTAAAGCTTCAGTCTAAAAAGATTAGACATGTTTGGCCAAGCTTCAGCAGGACATTACATTCAGCAGCTAAATTGATGAAAATCAATCAGCTTTTGTGATGATAAGAACATCACCTTGAAACTCTAGAATTCATTCTTAAAAATTCTGAAAAGTACCTAATCTAAGCAACAAGATGAACCGTCAGTTGTCCAAACTCGAACAATCCCCGGCAACGGCGCCAAAAACTTGGTGCACGAAATTGTGATCATCAACAATGGCGCCAAAGACTTGGAGCTCTCAAACGTGAATCACATTTTGTCACAATTCCGCACAACTAACCAGCAAGTGCACTGGGTCATCCAAGTAATAAACCTTACGTGAGTAAGGGTCGATCCCACGGAGATTGTCGGCTTGAAGCAAGCTATGGTCATCTTGTAAATCTCAGTTAGGCAGATTCAAATGGTTATGGAGTTTAAGGTGATGAAAATAAACATAAAATAAAGATAGAGATACTTATGTAATTCATTAGTGGATTTCAAATAAGCGTATGAAGATGCTTTGTTCCCCTTGAACCTCTGCTTTCCTATTGCCTTCTTCCAATCATTCATACTCCTTTCCATGGCAAGCTTTATGTTGGGCATCACCGTTGTCAATGGCTACATCCCGTCCTCTCAGTGAAAATGGTCCTGATGCTCTGTCACAACATCGGCTAATCAGCTGTCGGTTCTCGATCATGTCGGAATAGGATCCATTGATCCTTTTGTGTCTGTCACACGCCCCACAATCACGAGTTTGAAGCTCGTCACAGTCATCCCTTCCCAGATGCTACTCAGAATACCACAGACAAGGTTTAGACTTTCCGGATCTCAGGAATGGCCGCCAATAATTCTAGCCTATACCACGAAGGTTCCAATCTTAGATTAGAAACCCAAGAGATACGCATTCAAGCCATTGCTAGAGAAGAACGAATGATTATCTTAGAGAAGAAGTAGGCGTGAATTGAATAGAAAAATAGTAGTACTTGTATTAATTCATGAAGAACAGCGGAGCTCCACACCTCAAACTATGGTTTGTAGAAACTCCACCGTTGAGAATACATAAGAACAAGGTTTAGGGATGGCCGTGAGGCCAGCACCCAAACGCGAAAAGGTCTGTGAAAGTATGAGTAAAAGATGAAAATACAATAGCAAAAGGTCCTATTTATAGAAAACTAGTAGCCTAGGGTTACAGAAATAGGTAATTAATGCAGAAATCTTCTTCTGGGCCCACTTGGTGTGTGCTTGGGCTGAGCATTGAAGCTTCCATGTGTAGAGACTTTTCTTGGAGTTAAACGCCAGCTTTTGTGCCAGTTTGGGCGTTTAACTCTAGCTTTTGTGCCAGTTTTGGAGTTAAACGCCAGAATTCTTGAGCTGACCTGGAACGCCTGTTTGGGCTATCAAATCTCAGGCAAAGTATGAATTGTTATATATTTCTGGAAAGCTTAGAATGTCTACTTTCCAACGCAATTGAGAGTGCACCAATTGAGCTTCTGTAGCTCTAGAAAATTCACTTTGAGTGCAGGGAGGTCAGAATCCAACAGCATCTACAGTCCTTTTTCAGCCTCTGAATCAGATTTTTGCTCAGGTCCCTCAATTTCAGCCAGAAAATACCTGAAATCACAGAAAAAAACACAAACTCATAGTAAAGTCCAGAAATATGATTTTTAAATAAAAACTAATAAAAACATAATAAAAACTAACTAAAATATACTAAAAACATACTAAAAACAATGCCAAAAAGCGTATAAATTATCCGCTCATCAGTTATCATTTTAGAATTTTAGAATTGGAGATCGAATCTGAATTTTTCCTTTCCATTTTGCTTTTTTTTTCTTCTGCAACTTCTCTTTTCTGTTCTGGATTTTGACTTCGGATTGAAGAATTCATTTGAATTCCTTCATCTTGAGGTTTTCTTTCACTTTTTCCTTAGATAGTTTTATGAATTGAGGATCTGATCATAGTTTACTTTCTTGTTTTTCTTTCTTCTGCAACTTTCTTTTCTATTTTGTTAAGAGAGAAATAGAGATCTAAATCTTCTTTCTGTTTCGTTGCACTTGTCAATTTCCATTTTAGGATTTCTTCTACTTCAATTCTTCTGAAATTTTACTTTTCTGTCTTGGTACTGAATTGAGTTATTTTCTGAATTTCTTCGTCTGATAGCTCTTCAATTTAATGCACTTTACATGTTTCATATCTATTTTGATTCCCATTACTCAATTCCTTTTATTCTTCATACAATTTAAGTTTCCTGGCAATTTAGATTCAGCAATTTAAATTACTTGCACTTTAAGTTTCAACTATTTACCTTTCTTGCAATTTAAGTTTCAGCTCTTTTAAATTTCTTGCACTTTAAGTTTCTGCAATTTACTTCTTCTTTCTGCAATTTACCCCTTCTGCAGTTTAAGATTCTACCCAATTTACTTTCTGTATTTTACCATCTTGCAATTTCTCTTCTATAAATCGAATTTCAACCCAAATCATCAACTATTTGCTTAACTAAATTCATCACCATACTAAAGTTGCTCAATCCATCAATCCCTGTGGGATCGACCTCACTCTTGTGAGTTATTACTAATTGATGCGACCCGGTATACTTGCCGATGAGTTTGTGTGGAATCGTTTTTTCCCTCATCAAGAGGGAGAAGTGGAGAAAAATGATTCAAAAAATGTTGAGAGAAGTAAAAAGAAGAGAGATAAAAGAAATGGGAGAAGGAAAGAAAATAGAAGAAGAAAGAAGAAGGATGAAAAAAAAGGAGAGAAGAAAGGAAAAGAAAACAGGGCAGAAACAGGGCGCGAAGGTGACGCGCACGCATGGGCGACATGTGCGCGTGAAAAGCAAGAGGGGCAAGTAACGTGTAAGCATCAACCACGCACATGCGTGGATGGTAAAAATTGCGACTAACGCGAGAGTGTCGTCCAGGCTTACGCGTGGAGAGCAATTCTGCTCCGCGCATGAAATTCGCACAGTACCAGCGCAACTCTCTGGTTTTTGTACCATGAGTTCCAACTTCAGCATATGACGCGTGCGCGCGTCATCCACGCTTACGCGTGGAATGCCCCTTTTTTTTAGAGAAGCCTAAAAGCAGAATTTAAACACTCTCCTAACCTGTAAACACTCTAACTAACCAAAATTCAAATCCAACTAAAAATCTTTTAGTTTTTGAAAAAAATTTTTCAAAGACAATGCAAACAAAACTTGCAATTTAAAAACAACTATGCTAATCAAAACATGAATCTAATAAGAAACCTAGCAATCAAAGCAATATGTACAAGAGTGTAAAAAAAATAAGAAAAACTACCTACAATGGTAACTCAATTCATTCATTGAGTATATATACAAGAGAATGAAAAGATTTTACAATGGTGGGGTGTTTCCCACCAAGCACTTTTATTTATTGTCCTTAAGTTGAACAATTGGGAGTCTCCTTGTTAAGGTGGTTTATGCTTGTACTCAACCTTGAACTTCCAAGGATGCTTGCTCCTCAAACGGTTGGCAGAATTTCCAACCGACTTCACCAAGTTTGGGTGAAGTTCTTCACAGGATATGAGCTCCCAAAACTGGCCTTCATGTTGTGATCCAGGATCCCATATCTTATTTTCACACCCGTCTTCTAATTGATCATCACTGTTCCATTCGGGTGGAATAACATTAGAATTCTCCTTTACGCACCAAACTCTCCTTCTAGACCCATTCAATTTAGCATGATTCCTACCCTTGCAATTCAACTTTGAGCTTTCAACCACAATGAACCTTGGATTTTATTTCCAACCACTACACAACTCTCTCTTACTCTTCACTTCACAAAGAGCTCTAAGTTGACCATCCGTTTCAAGTAAGCCATATCCAAGTAGGATAATAAGGCTTAGGGAGAAGAGAGTTACCCACTTGAATGTTATGTTGGATGGTGACTTAGGAAGGGGTGGTCCCAATGATTTTGCAAGTTCCAGTCCCTTGTGCTCTTCTTTGACTACCTCCACTTCTTGGCAAGCATCTTCAATGTCAACTCCTTTTTCACCAACTCCTTCTATACATCCCTCATTGTTCAAGCCATGTCTCGGAGGTTGTGCACGGTCCTTTTTGTCATTAATTTCATAACACAATGAGGGAAGTTCATCAATTTCAAAAGACACAATGGTTGGTGTGGAATCATCTTTAATGGTGGAGCTTGCTTGCTCAACTTCTTCCAATCTTTCATCGTCCACAATATGCCTAGGAGGTTGTACATTATCCTCCTTAACATCATCTTGAAGTTCAATGGAAGAAGGTTCAACAACTTTCACAAAATCATCAACAACATCACTTGGTGTGGGAGTGTTCTCAAGCTTGAAATCCACCCCTTGTTCAACTTCGCATAGGTCTTCAACCACTTATTCTTCTTCAACAATTTCCATCCCTTCCACTTATTGCACAACACATTCCATTTTCTTGTTCTCATGTTGAGATTCTAAAATCTCCTTCATGCTCCTCTCTTCGGTTGATTTCTCACATTCATCCGTGGAGAGGCTTTTCTTGTTGCATGAGTTCCATGAGTCCAAGTTGGCTTTAATTTTGGCAAGGTTGGCCATGATCTCTTCATGTCTCTTTTGGGCTTCCTCTTGCTCCTTTTGATGTATGATTGCTTGAAGCTGATCCATTGCTTGCTTGAGACGATCCCTTGGCTCTTGTTTCACTTGGCTAACATAAGTAGGATCATATTGCTCTTGGATTGGTGGATATGGATATTCTTCCATAGAGGGTTGTGGTAGAAAGGGGCATTCATCTTGTGGTTGAAATTTCTCATCTATGCAAGGTGGTTCATCTTGATAAGAGGATGGAGGTGGTGGTTCTTGGAGGTATTGAGGTTGGAATTGTTGTGGTTCTATGTGTGGTGTGTATGGCTCATATGGTTGTTGGTATGGTGGATATGGATATATATCATATGGAGGTGTTCAGTGGTATGAGGCTTGTGAGTATGGTAGTTGAAGACTATATTAAGGAGGGGGTTCATAGGCATATGGTGGTGGTTGTTGGTAATCACAAGGAGGTTCACCATAGCCATTGGATTGGTATGCATCATAGAATGGCTCTTGCTCATAGCACATTTGGGAAGGTTATTGCCAAGAAGGGCGAACAAATCCTTGAGGCTCCACCCATCTTTGATTATTCTATCCTTGATGCATGTTGTCATTGTAATTCCCATCTCCTACAACATAGTTAGAACCAAACTCATAGCCAAATGGGTGAGAATTCATAGTAAAAAGAGGAAATAAAGATAAAAACCAATAAGAAATAAAGAAAATAAACTCCTAACTACTAACAAAACCAAGAAGTAACCAAAAGATGAATATTCATAATATGGACATATTCACAATAACCAATAATATAACACCATTGCAAATCTCCGGCAACGGCACAAAAAACTTAAAAGAACATTTATCGTCAGTTAGGAATTTTCACAAAATAATTCCATTGCAAGTATAGTCCAAACCAACAAACAACCTTCAACAAAAGTTTTAATTTGTTTGTCACAAGTACAAACCCCAATAAAAATCGAGAGTATTTAAACTTCAGGTCGTCTCACAAGGAATTTCAATGAAGTACTCAATTATTGGCTATGAAGGAACAAAGAGGTTTGATTTGGGAATTGACAGGAAAAGTAAATAACAAGAAAGTAAATGAAAATTAATTAATAAAGGAAAGGAAAAGAACTCTTGGCTAAGGCATGGAAATTGAGATCACCATCCTTGTCTACAAACTATATATTGACAATTATGAGGGACCAACCCATCAAGTCTACTTCTATGCTTGAAGTAAGTCAAATAGGCTTGATCAACATCAACCCATAAGTCCCAACCTAGCTACTAATTGACTTAGTAGTAGGCTAGTGTTAATGGATATCAAATTGACCACTAAGGGTTCTCAAATCACCAATTCAATGAGACCCAATGACTCAAGATCACCCAATTCCCTTAGCCTAGGCCAAGAGTGCAGAAAATTACTCTAATACTAGTTGAAACATTTCATCAAACACCTAGAGTGCAATAAAAGTAAACTTCAGAAAATGCAAGAATTAATAAAAGCTATAACTAACATAAGCAAGAAATCAACAATAGCAATTAAGATAAACATAAAAGACATAAAAACATAAAATTACATTAAAAGGGAATTAAAATCTAACACGGGTTCATTAACATAAAAGAGAGAAAAATGAGAAATTAAGAAGAGAAGTAAATGAACCAAAGTGCTAGAACTAATAAAAGTAAAGGAAAACTAAAATGAAATAAGAATTAAAACTTAGATCTAAGAAAATTTGACCTAAACTACCCTAAATTCTAGAGAGAAGGGAGAGCTTCTCTCTCTAGAATTTTAACCTAAAACATGATAAAAACTAAACTATGACTACTTCCCCCCCCCCAAATTCCCTTACAATTCTTGGGTTCAAAAGCATCAGAAATGAGTTGGATTTGGGCCTCCTTCAGCTCAGAAATCGCCCCCAACATGTTGCCTTTAATGAGGTCATGTCCTACTTGTCACGCATACGCATGGGTCACGCGTACGCGTCGCTGGCAGATTTCCTTCCCATACGCGCACGTGGGTCACGTACACGCGTCGCTGGCTGATTTCCTTCCCATGCGCATGCGTGGGCCACGTACACGCGTCGCTGGCCGATTTTCAAAATCCCATTGGTGCACAAATCTCTAGATTTTCATACAGTTGTACCAGCGAGTGCACTGGTTCATCCAAAAAATACCTGAGCAAGTCAGGGTCGATTCCACGAGGATTGTGGTTTAAAGCAAGTTATCGTTATCTTGCAGGTCTTAGTCAGGCAAATCAGAAGGTTGTTGGATTGATAGAGTGAAGAAGGTCTAATATAATAGGGTGCTAATACTTTATAAATTAAAGGGTATCAATGATAGGAATAGGCTTAAGAATTGGAGTTGCTTTGCCTTTCTGAATTAACTCTGGTATTATTGTCTTCTCTGCTTGTGAGTGATCTCTTCTATGGTAGGCTGTAAGTGATCAATGCCATGGGCCGTGGTCATCAATCTCCTCTGCTCCAGATTAAGCGCCATTGGCCGTGGTCATCCAATCTGACGGAGGGTGAAGCTCTAGCAGTTCATTCTCTTGGCGATTGATAAACCCCATTTGGAGGGTTTATCTTGTGTTGAACTTAGAGGGTTTTATCATCTTTTCCCACATGCTTTTGAAAACATGCTTTTAAGGTCTTAAAATAGCTAAATTTAATTCACCTTGATTCTATTAGGTGCCTTGATATGTTTGTTAAGTGATTTCAGGTTTATAAGGCAAAGATTGGATTAAGGGAATGAAGGAAAAGCATGTAAAAATGGAGAACTCATGAAGAAATGAAGGAATCGCAAAAGCTGTCAAGCCGACCTCTTCGCACTTAATTGACCATAACATGAGCTACAGAGGTCCAAATGAGGCAATTCCAGTTGCATTGGAAAGCTAACATCCAGGGCTTCAAAATGATATAAAATTTGCCATAGTTACATCACGTTCAGGGTGCGCACGCGCACTGTACACGTATGCGCCGATGTTGCACATGATTCATTTAATGCAACTCGTGGCCAGCGATTTTGGGAGCATTTTTGGGCCCAATCCAACTCATTTCTGATGTTATTTAACCCAAGAATTAAAGAGGAAAGACATCTAGTCATTACTAGTGTAGTTTTAGATTAGTTTTGGAGGGAAAGTTTGTTTTTAGAGAGAGAAGCTCTCACTTCTGTCTAGGATTAGGATTAGGTTAGATCTAGATTAGGAATTCTTAGATCTAGTTTAATTTCATGCTTTGATTTACTTTTCTCTTTGTAATTCTTCTTCCTCTACTTCTCCTTTCTCTAGTTTAGCATTTAGTTCTTGTAATTCTCTACTTTTTTGTTGATGCACTTTTGTTTCTTCTATTTCTCTTTAATGCAATTTATGATTCATGTTCCTTTATTGTTCATTTGATTTGTTGTTGTTTAATTCCTTATAATTGAGTAGTGTAGATTTACATTCCTTACAATTTTACTATGCTTTCCTTTTATGCCTTCCAAGTGTTCAATAAAATGCTTGGTTGGATTTTAGAGTAGAATTTTATGCTCTTGGCTTGGGAAGGTAACTTAGGAACTCTTGAGTTACTAATGTCCAAGTAATTGACGATTGGGAGCCATTAACTCTAGATCTCACTAATTGATTTGGTGGAGAACTAGGACTTATGGACTTGGATTGAAATAGCTCACATGACTTTCCTCTACTATTAGTTAGGGGATGACTTAGTGGGATTGATCCTTGCATATTCTCATGTTGTGGTTAGTGATAAGGATAGAGATCCTTGACCACTAACCTTTGCCAAGACCTTTTTAATTGTTAGTTTATTTTCATTTCCATTTACATTTCATGCCTCTTATCCCAAAAACCCCAAAATACAACTCATAACCAATAACAAGAACACTCCCCTGCAATTCTTTTGAGAGACGACCCGAGGATTAAATACTTCGGTTTATAGATTTTAGGGGTTTGTACTTGTGACAAACAAATGTTTGTATGAAAGGATTATTGATTGGGTTAGAAACTATACTTTACAACGAGATTTCATCTATGAAATTCTAAACCGTCAATAATCCAATCATCAAAATGGTGCCGTTGCCGGGGAATTGCAATGGTGTTGTGTTATTGGTTATTGTATATATGTGAATATTGTGAATAGATTTATTTTTGAATAGTGTGAATATCTTACTTTTTGCTTTATTTGCTAGTTATAGAATTTTGTTTCTCTTGTTTTCCATTAGCTTTTGTTTCTTATGTTCTCTTTCCATTATGAATTCTCACGTTGGCTATGAGTGTGATTACAACTATGTTGTACGAAATGGGAGCTATAATGAAGAGATGTATCAAGGATGGGACACTCAAAGGTGGGAGGAGCCATATGCATATGATCAATCTTCATGGCAATAACCTCCACCAATGCACTATGAAGAAGAGCCATTCTATGATGCACACCAATCAAATGGCTATGGTAAATCTCATTGTGACTTTCAAGAACCACCACCATATGCCTACGAACCATATCCTCAACATAGTCATCTACCATACTCACAAGCTTCTTTTCACCAAGCACCTCCATATGACCCTAATCCACATCCACCATACCAACCACCTCTTGAACCATATGAGCCATACATGGAACCACCTCAATACACACCACCATACCCTTACCAAGAAGAACCACCTTTCTATTATGAACCCTTTCTCTAAGATAATGAACTCTCTTATCCACCTCAATCCTCAATGTATGAAACCCTTGGCTTATACTTCAAGGGCAACGAGAGATGTAAAGGGAGACACTAAAATTTGTGGCTACCTTGAACAAGGTAGTAAGCATTTTAACCTCCCAATGCTTGAGCACTCAAGGCACTCCCATGGTCACATGTGGAGAATCAATTGAAGAACAAAGCATGAAGGAGAGATTGGAAACTCCGGTGGAGAAGGAGGAATGCTATATTATGTTAGAATAATTGGAGAAACCTATGATCATTTTAGAAAAGGAATAAGTGGTTGAAGACCTAGGAGATGCGGAACCTCCATGGGAAGCTAAAATCATAGAAAATCCATCCAAGAAGATTGAATTTGATGTTGAGGAGGAAAGTGCACTGATGTGTGGAAAACGATCCAACACGAAACTCACCGGGAAGTGTACCAAGTCGCATCAAGTAGTAATTACTCACAAGAGTGAGGTTGATCCCATAGGGATTGATGGATTGAGCAATTTTAGTTAGGTGGTTAATTTAGTCAAGCAAACAAGTGATGATTTGAGTGAATTGTGATAGACAGAAGCTAAATTGAATGAAACTAAAAGGGAGAGGGGAAATTGACAGAAAAGTAAAGTGCACAAGTGTAAATTGCATGAAACTTAAATTGCAAGAAAGTAAAAGAGCTGAATCTTAAAGGGCAAGTAATGTAAATGACTGAAGCTTAGATTGCATGAAATGTAAATTGCTTGAATAGTAAAGGGATGTGGGGTGCTGGGATTTAGAATTCAACAAGAGAATGTAAAGAGATATTAAGCAGAGAAGTAGAAGATGAACTAAGTTGCTGAAGATCTAAACAGAAAAATAAAATTGTTTGAAGAACAAAACAGAAAGTAAACTTAGCTCAATTGCAAAATCTAAAAGAGAAATTGAAGATCCAAGAGGAGCAATGAGATTAGAACAAGGATCTTGATCTCAATTATACCCTTGATCAAATAGAAAATAAATTGCAGAAGAAATGTAAATGAAAGCAGTAAATAAAAATCAGATCCAATTCTTAGAACAATTGAGAAGAGTGGTAAACGATGATTCTCAAACTTAGAATCAATGAAGCTCTTCAATCTCAATTCAAATTCCTAGAACAGATAGCAAAAGTTGCAGAAGAAATGACAATGAAGGCAGAAAGCTAAATCCAATTCCAAATCCTTAGAATTATGTAGAAGAAAATAAAGATGAATTGCAGATCAAGGGTTGAAACAGAATTCCTTCAATCTTAATCCAAAATTTAAAAACAGAAATTAAGAAAAGCAGAAGTAAGAACAAGGAGGAAGAGAACTCAGCTCTCAATCCCAATTCTCCAAATTTAAAATGAAAGCTCTAGTGAAAACTAAAATTTAGCTAAAAGGTAAAAAGCATGAAAGAAGGTCCTCTCTAAACCAAACTAAGTCCTATTTATACACTTTCTAATTTTGATATTTAGACTTTGGAGTGAGCTTTTCAAATTGGTGAAGAATTGGATCCAATATGGTTTTCAATTAAAATTGTGCCATGGTGCAGCTCCCAGGGAAGCGTTCAGTTAACTTCACCAACGGAGCGCTCAAATTCTTGGCCCAGGTTCCTTAATTTTGTTGCGAGCCAAGCTTTTGGGTGCAGCCTCCATAGCGCTCAGTTGCCTATTCCAACTTAGCGTTCCATTGTGAAGGAATTAGGGACTCCAGCTTCGAATCATGGTGATTGTGTGAGCAATTCTTTTGTGCCAAGCACTTAGTGAAGTAGCGCTCAGTTAAGTAAGGGAACTGAGCGCCCTTGCCTTCCTTGTATAACGCTTCCTCCTTGCTCCCTAGGTGCTTGGTTCGAAACTTGGTGAGTTCACTTCTTGGTATTGTGCCTTGATTTTCTTTTCGTTGATGCACGATAAAGTGAAATAAGTTAACTGAGCGCTCCTCATTTTGCTTGCTTCCTTGGGCGCTCAGTTACTTGTTTAAACGCAACGCTATGCCCTTGTGCTCTCTTGGCCCTGGTGTTGATGCTCCAGCGCTCAAATAGAGAGCGCTACGCTCACTTAGTGAGCGCTATGCTTTTGCTTCCTTGATTGCCACGCTTTTATCTCCTTAGGCCACACTTTAGTAGGCATGCTTTCTTGATTTCTTTCTTTTCTTCACCTACAAGTAATCAAAACAACAAATCAAAGCATCACCAAATTCACAAGGTTTATAAATCATTCAAAAATCAACTAATTCTGTCTTAAAGCTTATGATTTTGTGTCAAATAAAGGATGGTTGATTGATTCAACAAAATCATGCAAATCCACTCCAAATCACTTACTTACAATGCAAGAAAATGCATAAAACCTAATGAAACAAGTGAAAAATGCTTGAAAAGCTAGCATAAGATGACTTGTCATCACAACACCAAACTTAAACCTTGCTTGTCCCCAAGAAAGCACTAAACATAAGAGGAAATAAAATGAAGCAGAGAAGTATGCATGTCCTTATTTAGCAGATAATTGAACTTGGTTCATGGGGTTTTATGCAGAAAAATGTAGCTCATTTATTACTTGCTGACAGATAAGAAATGTTTCCTTAAAGGTTCACTAGAGTTGCTGCTATAATTCCTTAGTTTTACTTGATCCCTTGCTAGCTTTTTCTTTCTTTATTTTGCTTTAGAAAGCTTATTTCTTAATGAAGGCTTGGTGACAAATGTTGCAGCAGCCTTTTGGCTAAATTTTGCTCAACATTTCTTCACCACAGACACATGGCTCACAATTTCTTCCTAGGAGCATTGATGCCCAGCATCTTTTTGGATCTAGGTTACTCTTGATAGTGGACTTTCAGTTGGCAATCCCAGATCAATTGATCTAAGTGGCCAAGTTTCAACATACTCCTCAGAACCTACTTGTCCAAGCATATCCTAGTACAAAAACACCACAGGCATATGTCATAGGGTCCAAGCTATTGGTGTCTAGCCTTATTGTTTGTTTCTTTGCCCATTATTGGCTTTTCTTTTTCTTTTTCTTTCTTATTTTTGTTTGTTTCATTCTCAAGGGACTTTCTTAATTAACAGACTTTATATCAGCAAACTAATTCACACTTCAAAGAATATGTTATTATGCAGCTTTTTGTTATTGAGCTAACCATTAAACCAAAAAAGTACCACCACTGAATTCTCATTCTAATTTCTACAACATTGGGCAATCACTTTCTTGTTTCAAACATTTTTCTTTTATTTATGCAGAAGGGAAACAAAACAAGATTCAAGCTGATGAGTTATGACAAGTATAATATGCAGGCTAGCATTTTTAGCAAACATCTCCACTTACACCTAATTGAACACTTCAGCAAGACATATAGGAATTTCCAAATTAAAATATTTCAAAGCAATAAGGATTAAGTGTTAATACAACCTGTTGGGAGTGTCTCTCATCTTTCCTTCTGTTGCATCCCTTTTTTTGTGATGATGCAAACCTTCTTCAAGGGTTGAGTGTCTTCCTGCATAGTCCTTAGAAGTTGCTTGTTTCTCAAGCCCTTAGGCAACTGGTTAGTATGCAAGAATTACTTGCGAGATTTTGAACATACTTTGGTGTGTGAACAGTAAACTTAGTCCCTTGCCAATGTTTCTCATGCATCAAATTAACCATATGTGAAACCCTTTTGTCTTTGCTGAAGGTTATAAAACTAAAAACTAGAAGACAGACAATGGTTCAATGGTTTATCTGATTGCTTGGAGCTAGCAACCCTTTATGCAGAAGGTGAGAATGTGTTTTTAAATGAGAATTTGTTGGAACACCAAACTTAACATCCTTCACTCTTCCTTAAATTGTTTTGGTGTGCAACACCAAACTTAGCTCCTTGCAATACAGATGAAACCACTCATCTTTTTTATTGAAATAGCTATGAAAAGAAACTACCTCAGGTTAGGTTGCCTCCTAACAAACGCTTCTTTATTGTCACTAGCTTGACATCCTTCATTCTTTGATCATGGAAGCCGAAAATCATATTGCCTTAGACTTTCTCCTCTCACTGTGAGCTTCCTTTCCTCTATCTCTTCCTGTGGAACTTCTCTGTGGTGTTTTTCCTGGATAATGGCTTCTTTTCCATAGCCTTTTCACTTTCCTCTATGATTGTTTTCCACTTCTCCCACTTTGCAGCTTTGTCATTGTCTTTTGGGTTGTCTTCAGTGGCTCTGGGGAAGGTATTTGCTCTTTTCTCGCTCATTTCCGAAATGTGTTTAGCCACTTGCCCCATTTGACTTTCTAAGTTTCTGAGTGCTGCTTCGTGGTGTTTGTTTACCAGGGTTTGATTGTCCATGAGTTTCTCCATTATTATCTCTAGGTTAGAGATTCTTTGAGAGCATGGAGTTGGTTGTGGTTGTGTGAAATGAGATGGTTGATGGAAGTTGTTTTGGGAGAATTGTGAAGTGTGATGGGGCTGGAAGTATGTGTGTTGTGGTAGTGTGTAATGGGTGTTGTTGGTAGGGGTGTGGTTGTGCTTGTTTGTGATGATGAGGCTGTTATAATTGAGGTTCCTTGGTCCTTGATTTTGGTGCTCACCCCACCTCAAGTTAGAATGAGTCCTCTAGGATGGGTTGTGTGCATCACCATGAGAATTGTGTTGGAACGAACTTGAGGTGTTATTTAGAGATTGCACTTGCTCAGGGCTTCGTTGCTCATAGTTGAATGCCCCAAAACCTTTTTTAGATTGATTCCATCCATGTGAGGTTTGAGCTTGGCTTTGTGCATTCACTACAGCAATTTGCAGCTCATTGATCTTCCTGACCATCAGCTCCATTCGTTGTTGAAGTTGTTGGTACAGCTGCTTGTTTTGGGTCATGATTGTATTTACTCCTTCAAGTTCCATCACTCCCTTCTTTTGTGTGAATGGTTGCACTTCTGCTTCCAGCTTACTGATTTTCTGGGGTGGGATATTGTTAGCAACTCTCTCTAGTGAATTAGAGGGCTTCCCTTCCATTTCTTGCTCCTCTTTTTAACTTTCAAAGTATCTCAAGATCAGAGGGTGTTAAGTCATTGCATCTTCCTCTTGGCATAAATTCAGAAACACAAACAGAACACTCTGTAGCTTGAGTGCAGTTAGGATTAGTAGAGACAAAGTTTCAAACAGTTAGTGTGCTTGTTAAAAACAAAACAAAAACAAAGAAAAAATGCTTAATCTAGACCACCACATTACTTAATCATTGTCAATTTAGATCAATCCCCAGCAACGGGGCCAAAAACTTGATGTGTGGAAAACGATCCAACAAAACTCACTGGCAAGTGTACCGGGTCGCATCAAGTAGTAATTACTCACAAGAGTGAGGT
Organism: Arachis ipaensis; assembly: GCF_059453495.1. Taxonomy (NCBI): domain Eukaryota; kingdom Viridiplantae; phylum Streptophyta; class Magnoliopsida; order Fabales; family Fabaceae; genus Arachis; species Arachis ipaensis. The sequence continues at coordinate 89,527,682 of NC_142441.1, read as the reverse complement.
CGATCCCACAGGGATTGATAGATTGAGCAATTTTAGTTAGGTGGTTAATTTAGTCAAGCAAACAAGTGATGATTTGAGTGAATTGTGATAGACAGAAGCTAAATTGCATGAAACTAAAAGGGAGCGGGGAAATTGACAGAAAAGTAAAATGCAGAAGAATAAATTGCATGAAACTTAAATTGCAAGAAAGTAAAAGAGATGAATCTTAAAGGGTAAGTAATGTAAATGACTAAAGCTTAGATTGCAAGAAATATAAATTGCTTGAATAGTAAAGGGATGTGGGGTGCTGGGATTTAGAATTCAATAAGAGAATGTGAAGAGATATTAAGCAGAGAAGTAGAAGATGAACTAAGTTGCTGAAGATCTAAATAGAAAAATAAAATTGCTTGAAGAACAAAACAAAAAGTAAACTTAGCTCAATTGCAAAATCTAAAAGAGAAATTGAAGATCCAAGAGGAGCAATGAGATTATAACAAGGATCTAGATCTCAATTACACCCTTGATCAAATAGAAAATAAATTGCAGAAGAAATGTAAATGAAAGAAGTAAATAAAAATCAGATCCAACTCTTAGAACAATTAAGAAGAGAGGTAAAAGATGATTCTCAAACTTAGAATCAATGAAGCTCTTCAATCTCAATTCAAATTCCAAGAACAGATAGCAAAAGTTGCAGAAGAAATGACAGTGACGGCAGAAAGCTAAATCCAATTACAAATCCTTAGAATTATGCAGAAGAAAACAAAGATGAATTGTAGATCAAGGGTTAAAACAGAATTCCTTCAATCTTAATCCAAAATTCAAAAACAGAAATTAAGAAAAGCAGATGTAAGAACAAGGAGGAAGAGAACCCAGCTCTCAATCCCAATTCCCCAAATTTAAGATGAAAGCTCCAGTGAAAACTAAAATTTAGCTAAAAGGTAAAAAAAATGAGAGAAGGTCCTCTCTAAACCAAACTAAATCCTATTTATACACTTTCTAATTTTGATATTTAGACTTTGGAGTAGGCCTTTAAAATTAGTGAAGAATTGGATTTAATATGGTTTTCAATTAAAATTATGCCATGGTGCAGCTCCCAGGGAAGCGTTCAGTTAACTTCACCAATGGAGCGCTCAAATTCTTGTCCCAGGTTCCTTAATTTTGTTGCGTGCCAAGCTTTTGGGTGCAGCCTCCATAGCGCTCAGTTGCCTATTCCAACTTAGCGCTTGATAAACCCATATTTTATGATATATATATATATTGTGCTCAATTTAAGTGATTTATTCAACCCTTCACCCACTTATTCATGTAAATTGCATGGTTTCACTTTCCCTTCCTTATTATGTGATATATGTGAAATACTTATTTCCTATGCTTTGAAATTATTTATTTTTAATTACCCTTTATCACCATTCGATGCCGTGATTTGTGTGTTGAGAAGTTTCAGATCTTCTAAGGCAGGAATGACTTAAAGGATGGAAAGAAAACATACAAAAATGGAAGGAAAGCACAAAATGGAGTTTTTGAAGAAACTGGCAGCGACGCGAATGCATGGACGACGCGGTCGCATGCCCAGCGCGAAAAGGCAGCGACGCAAACGCGTGACTGATGCGGACGCACATCATGAGCAGAACACAGATGACACGTACGCGTGATCGAAGCAAACGCGTGACCGAAGCGAACGCGTGACAAGAAAAACTCCAGATGACGCGACCGCGTGACCCACGCGGACGCGTGGCAGATGCCACGCACCTGAAATAATAGAAAATGCTCCCAGCGATTTCTGAAACCCTTTTTGGCCCAGATCCAAGTCCAGAAGGCACAGATTAGAGGTTATAAAGTGGGGGAATGCATCCATTCATGATGAGGCTGAAAGAGCGGGAGATTGATGGTTTAGAGGTCATAGTAAATTCTCGTTGTAAGTATAGTTACTAAACCAAGCAATCAACCTTTCTTGCAACTGTTTTGGTTGTCACAAGTAACAAACCCCTAAATAAATTGATAACCGAAGTATTCAAACCTCAGGTCGTCTTCTCAAGGAAGTGCAGGGAAGTATGTTCTTATTATTAGTTATGGAGATTGTAAATTGGGGTTTTGAGAATGAGGAGGGAATGGTTTAATCAGCAATTAGTGTAAATAAAGAACAGGTAATCTAAATCTCAAGTAAAATAAATAAATGACTGTAAATAAACTTTTGGCAAGGTATGAGAAATTAGAGGTCCTATCCTAGTTATCCTTATCAATGATGATGAGAATTGAATCTTAATTCCACTTTGTTAACCTTTACTAAGATAAAGGAAGGCCAAGGGATTAGTTGGTTTGATCTTCGAATCCTATTTTTTTCCTAAGAAAAGATTGGGATTATTGAAGTTCAATACAATTAACAAGATAACAATTATCAATCATGTTTGAGTTTGATAACTCCTGAGTTACTGATTTCTTAACCAAGACCAAAAGGAGAAAAATAAATTTACTGGAATAAAAATATCCTCAGATGGGAATAACAATAATGTAAATAAAAGAAAAGCAATAATAAACTGAAATACCTCAAATAACATTAATTCAAAAGAGTAATCTGCAACATGGAAGAATTCATAAATTAAATTGCAAACTCAAATAATCAACTAAAGTAATGGAATGAATAAAAAGTGAAAGGGAAGCTTAAAATAAAGGAACATTGAATCTGGGATCGAGAGTCACTCCTAAAACTAAGAGAAATCCTAAATCCTAATCCTAAGAGAGAAGAGAGAGGAGAGAACCTCTCTCTAAACTAAATCTAAATCATGAAAACTAACTAAAAGTGGTGACTCCCTTCGAATGGATGTATTCCCCCACTTCATAACCTCTGGTCTATGCCTTCTGGACTTGGATTTGGGCCAAAAAGGGCTTCAGAATTCGCTGGAAGCATTTTCTGCAATTTCTGGTGCGTGGACTCTGTCACGCATCCTCATGGGTCACGCGGTCGCGTCATTCGGAGTTTTTGGCATGCGGTCGCGTCAGTTATGCGACCGCATCATATGTGTTCTGCTTAAGGTGCGCGGTCGCGTCAGTCATGCGGCCGCGTCGCTGCTTCTTCGCGCTTGGCATGCGGTCGCGTCGCCCATGCGATCGCGTGGATGCCAGTTTCTTCAAAAACTCTGTTTTATGCTTTCCTTCCATTTTTGTATGTTTCCTTTCCATCCTTTGAGTCATTCCTGCCTTAGAAGATCTGAAACTACTCAACACACTAATCACGGCATCGAATGGAAATAAAGGTAATTAAAATAGTTAATTTTAAAGCATAGGAAACATGTTTTTCACATACATCACATAATAAGGAAGGGAAAGTAAAACCATGCAATTAATATGAATAAGTGGGTGAAGGATTGAATAAATCACTCAAACTAAGCACAACATATATCATAAAATATGGGTTTATCAACCTCCCCACACTTAAACAATAGCATGTCCTCATGCTAAGTCCAAGAGTAATGTTAGGTTGAAGTGGTGGAATGTCATGCAATGCAATCTAATCTAAATGCAACTACCTAAATGAATGATGTATCATGCAATTCTAATTTTTCATTCACTTGTATATAAAGCTTGCGTGTAGTTGAATTAATTCACATTCTCAAGGAGTCATATATATATATATATAGCCAAACCTTAGATAATGATAAAGCACTTTTACAGTTGAGATGGGAGAGAAAAACATTTTATAAACTTGCAAGAAAATTAATAATTCAAGCGGAGATATATGTTAATGAGCTATTGAACCCTCACTGGATTTTGTGTTTACTCTCTAGTCACTCAATGTTTATTGGGTTAATCACTCTATTCTTCTTTTTATTCTTACTTTCTATAACTTTGTTCTTCATCTAACCAATCAACAATTATAGAATATAGATATACCAAAAATCATGAGGTCTTTAGCTAAGGTTATAATGGGACCAAGGTAAAGGTAAGGGTATATGTATAAGGCTAAGTGAGCTAATAAGTGAATCCTTAATTAGTCTAAGATCTCACCTAACATACATACTTTGTAAAGCAAAGCTTCTTTACCTATTTTCCCATATTTTTCCACTTTTGATGTTACATGCTCATTTTTCAATGTTTATTATTTTTATCCCATGTGCATTGCTTTATTTCACATTTGGAGAATTCTTTTGTGTCCCCTTTATTTAAATACTGAAAATTAAATTTTTTTTAATGAACATGGTAATTCAATTATTTTGATTTTACATGAGCATGCTTCCCAAAACTTTTTATTTTGAATTATTTCATTCTTTTCAACTTTTCTACCCTTTTGTTTTCATCATCCATATTCCCAATAGGTTTTCCCACATTTAAACCATACATACTTGCTATCTTAAGCTAACCAAGGATTCAACTAGGGATTTTTATTTTGTTTTTCTGCTTAAGGCTAGTATTGTGGCTGATAGAATAAAAGGGGATTTAAAGGCTCAAGGGGGCTAACAAGGGTGATGTAAAAGGTAGGCTATTTTGGGATAAGTGAGCTAAAATCAAATAATGGTCTCAATCACTCTCTTGGTATGTATCTCTATTCTATAATTGGACATATAGATTAAAACAAAGTAAAGAACATCAGAAAAAAAGAAGGGCGGAACACATAGGAATAAAATATTATGGTTTGAATGTAACCATACAATTAAGCTCAAAACTCACAGGCTGTGTATTCTCTAGCTCAAAAATCATTTATCAGTTATGTATTTCATGCAGGTTTAGTTAAAAATTTCCATTATTCTCAATGTAAAACTTATATTAAATGGCTTTAAAGTTCTAGTGTTTCTCCTTGATGAAATGTTGTTAACTAACTAACATGTAATGCTATATATACAAGGTGTGGGTTGTTTCTATTATGTTCAAGTCCCTAGTTTACTTCCTTTTTATATTTTTCAATTTAAACTAAGCTATCTTATGCTAAAAAGGGTAAATTATACTAATTAATCCACAATTTCTATAACTAATAAGTTAGAATTGCAACTAAAATTAAATGGCTAAAATATGAACTAAAGTGCAAAATACAGAGATAGAGTAAAAATACATAAAAGTAGCAATATATAAGTACTGAGAAAATAAAAATAAAAAGAAAAAGAAAAATACAGAAAAGTAGCAAAATAAAATAAAAAGAGTATGCAGTGGTTCACCAAAAAAAAAAAAGAACGCCAGAGATGGCGACCTCCCCACACTTAAAATGAAGCATCATCCCTGATGCTCACTCAAGCAGGGTATGAAGGGGTGTCATCACTGGAAGGATGGGTAGCTGGAGTCTCTGTGGTGGTGGTCTGATTGGAGAAGAAGAGAGGGAGGAGAGGGGTTTGGGGGGGCGCGACTGATAGGGTTCGCGTGACTAGGGGGGTTATAAATTTATATCCACGTGATCGCGTGGGGCACACGGTCGCGTGGTTGGGCTGAAATGGTGGTTGACGCGATCGCATGAATGGTGCGATCGCGTGGAATGGGAAAACAGTGAATGACGCGATCGCATGAGGCATGCGATCATTGACGTTAAGATTTTTGCCAGTAAAGAATGTCATAAAAATAGTCGCATTGTAGATATAGTCTCTAAACTGACAGAAATCCCTTCGTACAAACGTTTTGGGTGTCACAAGTAACAAACCCCTTAAAAATTGTTAACCGAGTACTCAAACCTCGGGTCGTCTTCTCAAGGAACTGCGAGGAAGTGTGTTCTTATTATTGGCTATAAAGGTTGTAATCGGGTTTTAGAAGGTGAGAAGCAAGTAATTTAAATGACGAGTGAATTAAATGGTAATTAAAAATAAATAATAACAGTGAAACAACTTTTGGCAAGATAAGGGAAATTAGAAGTCCAACTTAGTTATCTCTCTCAACAATAATGAAAGTTGTATCTTAATTCCACTTGGTCAACCTTTACCAGGGCAAAGGAAAGTTAAGGGACTAATTAAATTGACCTTTGAATCCTAATTATTTCCTAAGAAAAGGTTAGGATTATTTAAGTTCAGCTCAATTAGCAAGATAACGATTATCAATTATGTTGAGTTTAATAACTGTTGAGTTACTGAATTCTTAACCAGGACCAAAAAGGGGAAAAGTAAAATTGCTGGAATAATAAAAATATCCTTAGATGGGAAGCAATGGTAACTTAAATCAAAGGGAACAATCATAAACTGAAAATACCTCAAATATCATTAATTCAAATAACTGTCTGTAACATGGAATAATTCATGAATCAAATTATAATAATCAATTCAAATGTTAGAATAAATAAATGTAGAACTAAAATAAAAGAACATTAAAACCTGGATCCAGAGTTACTCCCAAAACAAGAAGAAGTCCTAAATCCTAAGAGAGAGAGAGAATCTCTCTCTAAACTAAATCTAAATCACGAAAACTAGAAATTGGCGAGCTCCCCTGAATGGATGCATTCCCACACTTTATAACCTCTGGTCTATGTTGTCTGTACTTGGATCTGGGCCAAAAAGGGCTTCAGAATTCGCTGGGGGCGTATTCTGTAATTTCTGGTGCGTGGCCTCTGTCACGCGTCCACGTGGGTCACGCGGTCGCGTCATCTGGAGCTTTTCCTTTTTACGCGGTCGCGTCAGTCATGCGACCGCGTCATATGCGTTCCGCTTAAGGCGCGATGTCGCGTCAGTCGTGCGGCCGCGTCGCTGCTGATTCGTGCTTGGCACGCGATCGCGTCATCCATGCGATCGCGTGAATATCAGTTTCCTTCAAAGCTCCGTTTTGCTTTCTCCTTCCATTTTTGTATGTTTCCTTTTCCATCCTTTAAGTCATTCTGCCTTAGAAAATCTGAAACTACTCAACACACTAATCACGGCATCGAATGGAAATAAAGGTAATTAAAATAATTAATTTTAAAGCTTAGGAAACATGTTTTTCACAACATGACATAATAAGGAAGGGGAAAGTAAAACCATGCAATTGATGTGAATAAGTAGGTGAAGGATTGTATCAATCACTCAAATTAAGCACAAAAGAACTCATGAAATATAGGTTTATCAACCTCCCCACACTTAAACACTAGCATGTCCTCATGCTAAATCCAAGGTAAATAATTAAGGTTTAAAGTGATGGAATGTTATGAAATGCACCCTATGCTAAATGCATCTACCTAATGAGTCATGCAATTCTAATTCATCCACTCATATATAAAGCCTACATGTAGTCAAATTATTTCACATTCTCAAGGAGATATATATACATATATGGCTAACCCTTAAATAATAAAGCATCTTAGCAAATGAGATGGGAAAAAAAATATTGTGCAAACTTGCAAAACAATTAGTAAATATAAGCACAGATATATGTTGATGAGTTATAGAACCCTCACTGGATTTTTTTGTTTACTCTCTAGTCACTCAGTGTTTATTGGGTTTATTCACTCTATTTTTCTTTTTATCCTTAATTTCTATAGCTTTGTTTTTCATCTAACCAATCAACAATTATAGAATATAGTCATACCAAAAAGTCATGAGGTCTTAATTAAGGTTGTAATGGGGCCAAGGTAAAGGTAAGGATTTATGTATAGGGTTAAGTGAGCTAATAAGCGAATCCTTAATTAGACTAAGATCTCACCTTAACATACATGTTTAGCAAGATAAAACTTCTTTACCTATTCTCCCATATTATCCTACTTATTGTTTTACATGCTCATGTTTTACTTTTTATTTTTATTCCATGTGCATTGTTTTTATTTTGCATTGGGGAATTTCTTTTGTATCCCCTTTTATTTAGATGCTGAAAAATAAAAAAAAAAAAATTTTTTTGCACATGGTAGTTGAATCACTTTGATTTTCTCATGAACATGCTTCCCAAATTTATTTTATTTCTTTTAACTTTTCTACCTTTTGTTTCTATCATCCATGTTCCCAAAAGGTTTCCCACATTTAACTCTATTAAGGATTTTCTATCTTAAGCTAACCAAGGATTCACTTGGAATTTTCTTTTGTTTTTCTGCTTAAGGCTAGTAATTTGGCTAAATAGAATAAAGGGGTTTTAAAAGGCTCAAGGGGGCTAACAAGGGTGATGTAAAAGGTAGGCTAAACGCAAAATAGAATAAGTAGGTGAAGGATTGTATAAATCACTCAAATAAAGCAGGTGAAGGATTGTATAAATCACTCAAATTAAGAACAAAAGAACTCATGAAATATGGGTTTATCAATCGTGTCGCTGGAAATTGTGCTAAACGCACGATTCCAGCGTCGTTTCAGCGCAACTCTCTATCTCCTTTTGGGGTGTTTTCCAATCCATGCGACGCGATCGCGTCGCTCACGCTGTCGCGTGGGATTGAGGTTGTGCAAGTAACGCGATCGCGTGGGTCATTTGTGCAAAACGCACAATGGCCGCATGATTCCAGCCTAACTTTCTGGATGTTGGATCTTTACGCCGATCTCCAGGGCACGCGGCCACGTGGATGATGCGGTCGCGTGGGAAGTGTTTTCCACAAATTGACGCGATCGCATGAATGATGCGGTCGCGTCGCGCACCCTTTTTTTTTTGTTATGCAGTATGCAGAATGCAATGATTAATATGAATGTGATGCAAAACTCTTGGTTCAATATAATAAAATAAAATAAAACTTGAAAGCAAATAAAACTAAATAAAAAAATATTGAAAAAGGAACGATCATACCATGGTGGGTTGTCTCCCACCTAGCACTTTTAGTTAAAGTCCTTAAGTTGGACATTGGATGAGCTTCCTGTTATGGCGGCTTATGCTTAAATTCATCCATAAATCTCCACCAATGCTTGGAATGCCAATAGCCTCCGGGGTCCCAAACTAGGCATGTGAAGCTTCTCAACAGCTTCAAACAGATTGTCAGGCTCCCGGGGTGACGAATGTCAGCATAGATTCCAGGATACCAAACTTTGCTTTTAAATCGGCCTTCGTCTTGATCTATACTTTTCCATCTGGTCGTTTTAGAAATTAGATTCTCACCAGGATAACCAAACGTTTTCCGAGATCCATCCGATTGATCATGGTGCCAATCCGTGCACTTCGAGTTGAAGCGTGGAACCTTATTGAACTTCGTGCACCAGCTCTGGGTACGAGCTATTTCCCTTTTACTCTTAAAGCCATAGAGAGCTCTAAGCTGGCCATCTGTTTCCAGCAAACCATATTCAAGTAGAAAAATACAGTTAAAGGTTAAGGATTGTACCCACTTGAAGCTTGTATTAGGTGGTAATGGCCTTGGTATAGGTGGTTCCAGTGGTTCTGTGAGTTCTACTCCCTTGTGTTCTTCTATGAAATTCTCCACTTCCTTGCAAGACTCTTCAAATGTATCCATGTCCTGATCAAAGCCATCTATGTCTTCCTCATCACTTAAGTCATAGACTGGAGGTTGAGAGAAATCTACCTCCGTATCATCTTCGTATTCACTTGGGGAAGATTCTTCGATCTCAGAGAATTCACTTGCGGATACAAGTTCATAACTAGGAGAACTTGACTTGTGATTATCATCATCAAGGAAATTTGCTTCTTGGGTTATTCTGTCTAGTTCTTCATGAAAGACTTGCTCTGGGGATTGCGCACAATCCTCCTTAACATCAATTGTAACATCCTGGACAGAATGCTCCACAACTTTGGATTCCCATGGAGGTTCAGCGTCTCCTAAGTCTTCAACCAACTCTTCTTCTTCAATAATGACAGCTTCCTCTACTTGTTCCAGTATAAAACCATGCTCTGGCTTGTCTACTGGAGTTTTTAGTATCTACTTCATGCTACGCTCTTCATTAGATTGTCCACATGGGGCTGTGGGATGTCCTTGAATGTTCGAACATCTAGAAGATAATTGACTTACTGCTTGCTCCAGTTGATGAAGGGTTGTTTGAAGTCGATTTACTGTTTCCTTGAGGCGAACCTCTGATTCTCGGGGTGATAGATTTGGATATGGTACAAGGGGAAGTGGTGGTGTTTGGGAGTGATTGGATTGGAACTGGGGTAAATGAGGATCATACGGTGGTGAATGGTGAAAAGGAGCTTGTGAGTGTGGTGGTTCGAAGTTATGTTGAGAGGATGGTCTATAAGCACAGGGTGGGGCTTGTTGGTAATTACAAGGTTGTCCACCACGTCTATTTGCTTGGTATGCATTGTAGAATGGTCTTTGTCCATGATATCTTGGAGGGTGTTGTTGCCTAAAGGGTTGATCAGATCCTCTTAGCTCCATCCATCTTTGATTGCTCTGACCTTGATGTATGTTCCTGTTATAACTTCCATTCCTTTCAATAACATTAGAACCAAACTCAAAGTGATAGGGGTGAGAATTCATAGTAGCTAAAAAGAAATAAAGAAGGGAAAAATAAAGACAAATAAACAAGTAAAAGAAAAATATTTACAATAACCAATAATAAGGCACACGATTGCAGTTCCCCGGCAACGGTGCCATTTTGAAAGAGTGGGAGATTGATGGTTTAGAGGTCATAGTAAATTCTCGTTGTAAGTATAGTTACTAAACCAAGCAATCAACCTTTCTTGCAAACGTTTTGGTTGTCACAAGTAACAAACCCCTAAATAAATTGATAACCGAAGTATTCAAACCTCGGGTCTTCTTCTTAAGGAACTACAGGGAAGTATGTTCTTATTATTGGTTATTGAGATTGTAAATTGGGGTTTTGAGAATGAGGAGGGAATGGTTTAATCAGCAATTAGAGTAAATGAAGAACAGGTAATTTAAATGGCAAGTAAAACAAATAAATGACTATAAATAAACTTTTGGCAAGGTATGAGAAATTAGAGGTCCTATCCTAGTTATCCTTATCAATGATGATGAGAATTGAATCTTATTTCCACTTTTTTAACCTTTACTAAGATAAAGGAAGGCTAAGGGATTAATTGGTTTGATCTTCGAATCCTATTTTTTTCTAAGAAAAGATTGGGATTATTGAAGTTCAATTCAATTAACAAGATAACAATTATCAATCATGTTTGAGTTTGATAACTCCTGAGTTATTGATTTCTTAACCAAGACCAAAAGGAGAAAAATAAATTTACTGGAATAAAAATATCCTCAGATGGGAATAACAATAATGTAAATAAAAGAAAAGCAATAATAAACTGAAATACCTCAAATAACATTAATTCAAAAGAGTAATCTGTAACATGGAAGAATTCATAAATTAAATTGCAAAATCAAATAATCAACTAAAGTAATGGAATGAATAAAAAGTGAAAGGGAAGCTTAAAGTAAAGGAACATTGAACCTGGGATCGAAAGTCACTCCTAAAACTAAGAGAAATCCTAAATCCTAATCCTAAGAGAGAAGAGAGAGGAGAGAACCTATCTCTAAACTAAATCTAAATCATGAAAACTAACTAAAAGTGGTGACTCCCTTCGAATGGATGCATTCCCCCACTTCATAACCTCAGGTCTATGCCTTCTAGACTTGGATTTGGGCCAAAAAGGGCTTCAGAATTCGCTGGGAGCGTTTTCTGCAATTTCTGGTGCGTGGCCTCTGTCACGCGTCCGCGTGGGTTACGCGGTCGCGTCATTCGGAGTTTTCCTTGGCATGCGGTCGCGTCAGTCATAGGAAACATGTTTTTCACATACATCACATAATAAGGAAAGGAAAGTAAAACCATGCAATTAATATGAATAAGTGGGTGAAGGATTGAATAAATCACTCAAACTAAGCCCAAAATATATCATAAAATATGGGTTTATCAGAGGCTTTCAATTATTCACTTTTCATAGTTTAGATGTAGTCTTAGAGATAGAGGTTCTCTCCTCTCTCTTAGGTTTTTAGGATTAGGATTCCTCTTAAAGGATTTAGAAAATCAACTCTTCATCAGGTTCAACATTCCTTTTACTTTATATTTCTCTTTTACTTTCAGATATTTTAATGCTATCCTTTAATTACTTATGTTGCCAGATTGGCTTATGAACTCTTTATGTTTAAATTGATTTTCTCTTATTAATGCAATCGAGGTATTTCAGATCATTGATTCTTATTTAGCTTTTTATGTTATTGGCTTTAATTGATTAACTGGAAGCTCTTGAGTTATCAACTATCCATGATTGGTTGTTATGTCGGCTAAATTGACGGGTATTCCACTAACTCTAGTCTTTCCTTAGGAGTTGGCTAGGACATGGGAATCTAACTAATTAGTTCACTTGACTTTCCCTTGCTTTCATAAGGGTTAACTAAGTGGGATTAACTTCCATTCTCATAGATGTAACTAGGATAGGACTTCCGAAATTTTCATACCTTGCCAAGAGTTTATTTTACAGTTATTTATTTATTTTATTTTGTCATTTAAATTACTTGTTCCTTACCTTTCAAAACCCCCAATTTACAAAACTCATAACCAATAATAAGAACACCTCCCTGCAGTTCCTTGAGAAGACAACCCGAGGTTTAAATACTTCAGTTATCAATTTATTTAGGGGTTTGTTACTTGTGACAACCAAAACGTTTGTAAGAAAGGACTTTTGTTGGTTTAGAAGCTATACCTGCAACGAGGATTTATCTGCAAATTTCTAGACCACGCAAAAGTTCTCTCTTCAAAATGGCGCCGTTGCCGGAGAACTGCAAACGTGTGCCTTATTATTGGTTATTGTAAATATTTTTCTTTTATTTGTTTATTTATTTTTGTTTTTCCCTTTTTATTTTTATTAGCTACTATGAATTTTCACCCCTCTCGCTTTGAGTTTGGTTCTAATATTGTTGAAGGGAAAGGAAGTTATAGTAGGAACATGCATCAAGGTCAGAGCAATCAAAGATGGATGGAGCCAAGAGGATCTGATCAATCCTTTAGGCAACAACACCCTCCAAGATATCATGGACGAGGACCACTATACAATGCATACCAAGCTAATAGACATGGTAGACCACCTTGCAATTACCAACAAGCCCTACCCTGTGCTTATAGACCATCCTCTCAACGTAGATTTGAACTACCACACTCACAAGTTCCTTTTCACCATTCACCACCATATGACCCTTATCCACCACAATCCCAATCCAATTACTCCCAAGAACCACCACATTCTTATTTTGAACCCTCTCCCCCAACCAATGAAACCTCACACCCACCCCAACCTCCAGTGAATGACAAACTTTGTGTTCTTCAAGGGCAAGCAAAGATAGAAAAGGGCGTACTGGAACTCACTATTGCCGTAACTAAGGTAGTAAATTTAATATCTTCCCGACATCTGAGAACTCAAGGTACTCCTATGGCTGCATGTGGAGAATCAAAAGAAGAGCGTAGCATGAAGGAGACACTAGAGACCTCGGTGGACAATGAGGAGCATGGCTTTGTACTGGAACGAGTAGAGGAAGCCATGATAGTTGTAGAGGAGGAAGTGGTTGAAGATTTAGGAGATGCTGAACCTCCATGGGAATCAAGAACCGTAAAGGATTCTGCTGAGAAGTCCGAAATTGATGCCAAGGAGGACAGTGCACAACCTCAACAGCATATGCCTTGTGAAAAATTGGACGGAACAGACCAAGAAATTGATTCCATGGGCAGTGACGATCTTGAATCAAGCTCTCCTAGTCACGAACTCACATCCGCAACTGAATTCCTTGAGCCTGAAGAACCTTACCCAAGTGAATACGAAGATGACGTCGAGGTAGATTTCTCTCAACCTCCAACGTATGACTTAAGTGATGAGGAAGACATAGAAGACTTTGATCAGGACGCAGTTGCAGCTGAAGAATTTTGCAAAGAAGTGGAGGAATTAACAAAAGATTACAAGGGAGTAGAACTTACAGAACCACTGGAAACACCTATCCGAAGGCCATTACCACCTAATACAAGCTTCAAGTGGGTACAATCCTTAACCTTTATCTTTACTTTTCCACTTGAATATGGTTTGTTTGAAACAGATGGCCAGCTTAGAGCTCTCTGCGGCTTTAAGAGTAAGAGGGAAATTGCTCGTACTCAGAGCTGGTGCGCAAGGTTTAATAAGGTCCCACGCTTCAATTTGAAGTGCACGGATTGGTACCAAGTTCAATTGAATGGGTCTCGGAAGATGTTTGGTCATCTTGGTGAGAATACAATTTCTAAACCGCCTGGATCGAAGAATATAGATCAAGACAAAGGCGGATTTAAAAGCAAGGTTTGGGATCCTGGAATCTATTCTGACATTTGTCACCCCGAGAGCCTGAGAACCTGTTTAAAGCTGCTCAAAAGCTTCACATGCCTAGTTTGGGACCCCGGAGGCTGTTGGCATTCCAAATATTGGTGGAGATTTCTGGATGAATTTAAGCATAAGCCACCATAACAGGAAGCTCATCCAATGTCCAACTTAAGGACTTTAACTAAAAGTGCTAGGTGGGAGACAACCCACCATGGTATGGTTGTTTCTTTTTCAATTTTTATTTCATACTGTTTGATTTTATGTTATATTATTTTTATTGAACCTGGATGTTATTCATAGCATTTGCATTAGCATTGCATACTGCATAATTGCATACCTGCATATGTAAAAAAAAAGAGAGGAAGGCGTGCAACGCGACCGCATTGCTAACGCGTTCGCGTCAGTTGCGGAAACCACCACCCACGCGTCCGTGTCAATCATGCAAACGCGTGATCTGGAAATTGGCATAAAAATCCAACGCCCAGAAATCTGGGCTGGAATCGTGCGGCTGGTGTGCGTTTAGCACAACACGGCTGACACGTTCGCGTCCATCACGCGAACGCATCATTTGCAAAATACCCATCCCACACGAAAGCATGAGCGACGCGTCCGCGTCACGTGGATTGCACAACCCCCTATATGGAGACAGAGAGTTGCGCTGAAACGATGCTAGATTTGTGCGTTTAGCACAATTTCCAGCGACACGATCGCGTGCCTCACGCGACCGCGTCATTCATCCTTTTTCCCATTCCAGGCGATCGCGTCACTCACGCGATCGTGTCAACCCCATTCCACCTTAGCCACGCGATCGCATGCCCCACGCGTTCGCGTGGATTGAAATTCACTAACCCCAGTGACGCGAAACTCTACCCCCATCGTTCCCCATTCTTCCCCCCCAAACCCCCCACTGCTCCTCGCCACCCACAACTACCACCACTACCCCCAACCACCTCCGACCGCCGCACCACCACCAACAACCCGGACCCACCGCACCGCCCACCCCCCCCTCCTTCTTCCTTCTCCCCTCTTTCTTCCTTCTCCCCTCCTTCTTCTCCTTCCCCTTCTCTCTCCTCCACCACCGCGGCCAGCCACCGCCACCGCACCATCACCGCCGCGCCTCCCACCACCAACACCCTCACCCCCCCTTCCTTCCTCCTTAACCGCCTCTCCACCATTACCCCAACCCGAAACCCCTACCACCGAATAGCCACCCACCGCCGCGCCAACCACGATTTGCCGCCGCGCTGCCCTACGTCACCGCTGCATTACCGCCAATACCTCCCCCCACTCCCACCACCTCTCTTAGTTCCATCCTTGTGCCTCTAACCACCAGGTTCCGCCGAACGCCCCCTTTTTTTCATTCGTAGTTAGTTGAATATTTTTTAGTTTATGTTTAAAATTAGGATAGTTAGAGATGCATGTTTGTAGTGGATTCTAGGTGGTTAGGTAGCTAGGATGTGGTTAGTGGATTTAGGCCTGATAATTGCGCTGTTCGTGCTTCTTTTTTTATCAATTTCGCAATTCTAATGTTGCTGTGATATGCTGCTCTTTACTGTTTCATGCTGCTTTTTACACTGCTTTTTCATGTTCATATTCTGTATATGTAATTGCAGCATTATTTTAATTTATATGAACTATTCTGCTCGCTGTTTATTACCCGGGAACATCCAATTTTAGCCAGAATGCTGCCCAATTTTCTATAAATCGTTTTGATTTTCATTCATGTTTTGGTTTTGGCAATTTGAATTTCGCATTCCTTAGCTTTTCCCAAACCACTTCATGAATGCACGGGCCAGCATTCTTATTCCTTTCGATTTCCTGGTTAATAAATTGCACTTTTGATGATTCGATTTTAATTTGTTTGCTATTTTTATATCTTTCTAAATCATCATCACTAACCTAATATTTTTGAATATGAGTTGACTAGTCTTTCAATTTGTGTATTTCTTGTTACTCAGGAAACAATTCTCAATGCCACTTACTTTAACTTTCTTTCTCCTAACTCACTGCTTTCCACTTTTTCACTTTTAACCACTTTTAACTTTCTAACTTCTCCCTTTGCCTTTTTACTAACTCCTTCACCTCTTTATTTCATGGCATGATTATTGTTTTTCCTAATTAACAGGTATT
Organism: Arachis ipaensis; assembly: GCF_059453495.1. Lineage (NCBI taxonomy): Eukaryota > Viridiplantae > Streptophyta > Magnoliopsida > Fabales > Fabaceae > Arachis > Arachis ipaensis. The sequence goes on along the minus strand of NC_142441.1, from coordinate 89,511,494 downwards.
CTCCTTATAATACATTTTGGATTGTGATTTCTCATCTCAGCTTTTTAACTCCAAAACAATCCAAAATGCACAATTATTCAACTCATTTCATAACTCTACTGCTCTTTTGCCACTATGCGCTTCTATTACTATTATTCTATCTGCCTACTTATTTTCCTGCTTTTGTTCTTCAATTATATCCTAGATTTCTATTTTTCAGGATGTCTGACCCTCAACGAAAAGGAGAAGGAAAGGCAACAACTGGTAAAAGGAAAAGAGGTGAATCCTCTATGTCTATCCTGGATATTATGCATGATGACTCCTGGCGGGAAAAACACTTTACCCCGCAGGAGAAGGCTGACCAGCTCCTCACTGCCAATGATCTGGTAAAATTTGCAAACAGATACTGTGAGCTAAAGTATCCAGTGTTTGCTACCTCCAGAAACCTGTACCTGGAGAGAACTCTAAAAATTTCAGAAGAACTACAGCAGTACACCTCCGATCAGATCAAACAGAGAGGCTGGTTCTTCTTAGAGAGAAACCTGACAGAGGTTAATGCTTCCTGGGTTAGAGAGTTTTACTGTAACTATTTCAAGACTTCCCTGGATGCAGTGCACCTCAGAGGGAAACAGATACTGGTCACTGAGGAAGCCATTGAGGATATTTTGTGCCTTCAGCCTAAGTCAGGTCAGCCTGTGTAACAACCCTGATTTTCGAGTACATGAGATCTTTTCTGAAAGTACGGATTTCTCCGGAAGATCAGTAAATGGAACACCTCTGTTATATCATCAAGCATCTCAATTCTCATTATCATTATGTCATCCTTAAGTTAGAACCTCCTCTGAGGCAAGCTCGATAATGCAATCGTGAAGAACCTTGTTTTTGAACCGTATCGGTTGGCAGTTTTGATTCTGATTTTCGTAAATAGTCTCTGTTTGACGAACCAGACTCGATTCATGAGATGAGAGAGATAATAGTATAATATTATCATTATATTAGTATTAGAAAATACTTGAATGACATTATAAGGTTACCTGGTCTATTTTTGTTAAAAACAGAAAATCGGTTTAACCGAGTTTACGGTTTATTGGTGCAGCTTAGCACCAGCACTCTCTGATGAATTTAGCAATGCTAAGGCCTCATTATACATGTTCTATTCTCATAATAAATATGTTACTAGTGTCATTTATTCTAGTAGCTCAGAAAATAATTTTTAGAGATGTTTTTACGAGTGTTTCGATACACCTAGTTTTAGTAGTTCTACACAGAGATATTTTAATATTATTTTAATCCACCTCCAAGCCAACCAATCACAACTCACCTTACACCCCCAAGACCTCCAAGGCTATCTCATTTCATTATTATGGCCGAAAATAACAAGAGAGAAAAGAGAGAAACTTTCATGAACACTTAATCTTCAAAGCTTGATTTCTTCTGAACTAAAACTCAAATCAAAACTCCGATTTCACCAAAATGATCCTCTCTTCTTCCTCTACATAACCATGTAACTAATCAACGATGGAAATAAGGTGAGATGGCTGTCTCCCTCCCATTTCAATTCGGTTTTCAAGGAAAACCATGCAAAACATGTGTTTTCTTGATGTTCTTCCTTAGGAATCATGCTTAACTTGACTTGAGGGCCAAGAAACATGAATTTCCAGCAAGTCTAAGGTGAGATATCTCTTCCTAACATACTGAGTGAGATTTGGTCAGTTGAGAGCTTTTGGATTTAAAGTTGTTCTTGATGTGATTTAGGAGGAAAAAGTGCTTAAGGACCACCTGAAAGTTTAACCGAATTAGGAGCAGCAAAACTAGGTAGGGATTGACGAATTTAATCTTGATTGATTGTTTTTGAGTTGTGTGATTATGATATGGTTTGGCTGTGCTTGAAATTTATTGTTTGTATGAGTAATTCTTGTTGAAATTTTGGTAAAAATTTGATGAAATTTGATGAAATTCAAGCTATGAATGTGTGTTCTTGTGGCTGCTGGAAAATGAAACCCTAGAGCTTAAATTAAGGATTAATTTGTGTTAAAATCATGTAGAAAAGATGGGGTTTTAGTGGCTGGAAATTTATTTTGAATTTTGGTAAAAATTGGTTGCTGAAAAGACTGAAAAACGGGTAAAAACAGAGAAAGAATCTGAAGAATCTACGAAGAACACGAAGAACACTTTGAGTATGGTGAAGAACATTGAAGAAAACCTTTTAGATCTTAGAAAGGGCAAGGAAGTAAAATTTTTGGTGTTTAAGGGATTATATGGTAATTTCTGGAAGTTAGAGTAGTAAAAGTAGAAATATTAAAAGTTACGGGTGGTAAAAAGTGAATTTTAAAGGTTAAAAGTAAAAGGTAAGTTAATTTTCGAAAATTTAATAATAAAATAATAAATAATAATAAAATATTAAATAATAATATTTAATTAAAAATAATATTTTAATAAAAATAATAAAATAATGCGGAAAAGGCAGTTTTCTGTAAAAGCTTTAGAAAGACAACTTTAAGTGCAGAATCTCATAATTACCTTCATAAAACACTTAGGGAGTGGTAATAACATGATAGTGAGGCAGAGATAAAAGAAAAGATAAAAAGTTAAAGAAAAGATAAAAACCAAAGAAAAAGTCTGTAAAGTTTTAATGACAGAAAAACAGACAGAGACTAGTGAACGAACTAAGGCAACTTAGTTAGTAGTTGAGTTGCGACTAGGGTTAGGTATTATATGAAAAGTTAAACTATTTCAGTATAGACTTAATGAACCCATACCTGGGACAGGCTAACTATTCATACCGAAATTTACATAAGCTTTAAATACACATGTTAAACAGAGAAATCTGAGCAGAGTAAAGAAACACAGAGCACAGAGTAACCAGGGTAAAGTAAAGAGATAAAGAGAAAAAGAGTGATATAAATACAGAAGAAAGAGTAATCAGAGAAAAGTAAAGAGATACAAAGAGAAAAGAGTAATATGATAAAGAGAAATGGTTTGAGCCAAACTTTTGTAAAAGTGAAAGATGTAAAGTTTGTATAGTATGATTGAACAAAGAAAGAAAGAGGTACCGCATAAGAATGTGAAAGTGATGATGAATAATGAGAATAATAATGAATGATGGTAATGAGAATGATTATGTGATGATCTGCTGCGTGAAGGTAGTCAGATAGATGGTGGTACGACCACAGAGCGTTTTCCAGTGCTACACAGCTATTGAGAGCTATACCTGCAACTGATAACCTGGGATCACTTGCAGAGGATATTAATTCATACACGGCTAGAATGCCGCACCTGTAAGGCAAGGATTGCTTACAGAGGACATGATTTCATACACGGATGGAATGCCGTCACCTGTAAGGCAGAGTCTGCTTACAGAGAATATGACGCATACGTCAGTTAGTGAGAACTGTACCTATGCTGACTGGAAAACCATACCCGTTTCAGCTGCTTCGGGTTATGTCGGGAGCGGTTAGAAACCGATAGATGAGCTCATTACCTGCGCTAGGGCTAGACATGCATCATACTTGGTTGCGCATTTCCTTTGTTATGATTGTGGTATGAATGTATGCTTTCCTTGTTTGTATTCCATTCTTTGCGCTTGTGTTATTTTCTTGTATTCTTCTGTTTGTGTTCTACTATCTGTTTTCTCTATCTTCTCTACTTATATGTTTTTTCTAATTACTGCTTCTTTGTATTCTGCTAATAGTCTGCTAAACAACATAGAATTAATGAACGTAACTAATAACCCCGAACCTACTAAGAACTCCCCAGTTCTTACCCCTTCTCTCTCCCTTCCCCTTCAGATGGAAGTAAGAGTACCTTACCATAGTTCGCTGATGACCGTTCGCAAGAAGAGGATTCTGCTCTAGATAGTCTTCTGAGTCTAAGGAGAATATCGTTCTCTGATTATATGTATATACTGTGAGACCAGCTAACGTCTGCACCCCATTCGTATGCGCACTTTAACCTAAATCTTGTGTACGAGATTCCTATTGTGTGGCTACTTCATGAGGTACCAGAGAGACGTCCTGTGGAAAAGTCTGATCGTGCAAAGGAGTAGCAGATGATGTTCTATCTTTTGATGACGTTCCACCTGACTTGAGTTTTGAAGACCTAGAACGTACTTTCCCTCGCTTTAGTAGTTTAGAGGGACTAGGTGAGTATAGAGTCTAGGCTAGCCTAGGTGCCAGCTTAGGGACCTCTTGAACAGGTCAGGACCTGGGATGTTGTATGTATATACATGTATATAGATACTATTTAGCTATATCTAGGGGTGTTCTAACTAACAGTCTATATTCTAATAAAGGCTGAATCACCAAATGTTGTCAACTACTTGCGATGTATTTATGTGTGGTTGTTTATAACTGTTTTATCTGTTATTATTTGTGAATTGATTATAAATAATTCTGTCTATTCATCCAAACATTTTCAAAAAAAAAAAATACACCTCGCAAATTAACTACGCTTTTAACAATGAATCAGGCTCATATGATAAATAATAGATAATAATTAGGAAGACAAATTGGTAGCGCTCAGTTTCCGGTATGATCTAGACATATTGAAAATTGGGTCGTTACAGCCTGACGGTTACCAAAAGGCTGAAGAGGACATGCGCTTTATGAGATTTGACTGGGATGCTGTCAAGCAGAGGATAGCCCTTGATCCGACTGTCCCATGGTTCATGGGTAAGAACACCACAATGCCTAAAGGAATCAAGCTTATGTATCTGAATGATGAGGCTCGGCTCTGACACCAGATCCTGAGCAACTTTGTTATGCCGAGCACTCATGAGATGGAACTGCCTGCCACTATGATCACCCTTCTCTGGTGTGTGCTGGAGGGTAAGGACCTGTACCTACCACGATTCATCCAGCACGATATGGCCAGGGTCCATGTCAGAGGCACCCTCCCGTTCCCATATCTGATCACCCAGCTCAGCCGTCGAGCTGACGTCCCTTGGGAGCTTGCTAATGAGAAGCCACCTACTGCGGACTACAAGAAGATTATCCCTCACAGCAGGAAGTTTCGGGCTTTAGGCTATACACCTACATTCCTCACCGCTTCGGATGAGACAACCACACCTTCAGCTGCCCCTTCTTTTTCCACTGCTGCACCAGCCCCACCCACTGCACCTCCACCTGCTCCTGAGCCTATTTACCATTAGGTGCATCGACTATTCACCCACTTGGATCATATGGAGCGTCGCAACAAGCAACGCTATGAGCACGTCAAGTTGATGATCCGATCCGGCAGCGACATCCCCTCCGAGCCCGACACCCCTTCTGATACATCTGAGGTAGAGGAGGACGATCACGAGGAGGAGACACCTACCCAGGCTGCACAGGCAGGACCAAGTAGGCTGCGCCACAGCAGGAGGAGCCACACCAGATACAGGCCGCAGATCCAAAGATTCCTATCCAGTCAGAGCCTCCACTGCAACAGACAGATCCTCCTACCCTCATCTAGTCCGCAGACCCTCAGGCCACCACCGAGACTCCAGCAGCCCATCCTTCCAGTGATAACACTCCTTCACACCCAGCTTGAGTGAGCATCGAGGACGATGCTTTATTTTAAGTGTGGGGAGGTCGCCATCCCTGGCGTATTTCTTTTTGGTGAACCACTACAGACTCTTTCTATCTTATTTTGTTTATTTTTCTGTATTTTTATCTTTGTTTTTATTTTTCAGTACTTGCACACTGTTCTTTTGCTGTATTTTTACTCTATTTCCGCATTTTGCACTTTATTTTATACCTTAGCCAGTTAGTTTAGTTGCAATTCTAAACTTATTAGTTATAGAATATGTGGATTAATTAGTATAGTTTACCCTTTTAGCATATGATAGTTTGGTTTAAATTAAAAATAAAAAGGAAGTAAACTAGAGATTTTAACATAATCAAAAACAATCCACACACCTTGTATATACAGCATTACATGTTAGTTAGTTAACAACATTTCATCAAGGAACAACACTAAAACTTTAAAGGCACCCTAAGATTTACATTGAGAATAATGGGAACTCTTAATTTTTACTTGCATGACATGTATAACTGATATATGATTTTTGAGCTAGAGAACACACAGCCTGTGAGTTTTGAGCTTAATTGTATGGTTACATTCAAACCATAATTTTTATTCCTGTGTGTTTTGCCCTTCTTTTTCATTCTGGTGTTCTTTACTTTGTTTTAATCTATAAGTCCAATTATAGAGTATAGATACATACTAAGAGATGATTGAGGCCATCTTTTGAATTTTTCCTCACTTATCCCAAATTAGCCTACCTTTTACATCACCCTTGTTAGCCCCCTTGAGCTTTTTTAATCCCCTCTTGTTCTATAAATCACATTACTAGCCTTAAGCAGAAAAACAAAATAAAAATCCCAAGTTGAATCCTTGGTTAGCTTAAGATAGAAATTGTATATTGTTTAAGTGTGGGAAACTTTATGAGAACATGGATGATAGAAACAAAGGTGGAAAGTTAAAAAGAATAAAGATGTTTCAAAATAAAAATTTGGGAAGCATGCTCATGTGAAATCAAAACAATTGAATTACCATGTGCATTAAAAAAAAGTTTATTTTCGGTATTTAATTAATGGGATACAAAAATTCCCCAATTGCAAAATAAAAAGAATCAATGCACATGGGATAAAATTAAAGTCAATGCACGAGCTTGCAATACAAAGTGAGAAAAGTTGGGCAAATGGTTAAAAAACTTTGAATTACAAAATATGTATGTTAGGTGAGATCTTAGACTAATCAAGGATTTACTTATTAGCTCACTTAGCCTTATACATATACCCTTACCTACCTTGGCCCCATTACAACCTTGAAAAAGACCTCATAATTTTTGTATGCCTATATTCTATAATTGTTGATTGGTTAGATGAAGAACAAAATTATAGAAAGTAAGGATAAAAAGAAGAATAGAGTGATTAACTCAATAAACACTGAGTGACTAGAAAGTAAACACAAAATCCAGTGAAGGTTCAATAGCTCATCACCTATATCTCTACTTAAATTGTTAATTGTCTTGCAAGTTTGAAAAATATTTTTACCCATCTCAATCGTAAAAGTGCTTTAACATTATCTAGGGTTTGGCTATGCATATATGATTCCTTGAGAATGTGAATTAATTTAACTACATGTAAGTTTTATATACAAGTGAATAACAATTAGAATTGCATGATTCATTTAGGTAGATGCATTTAGAATAGATTGCATTGCATGAGATTCCACCACTTTAATCTTACCTTACTCTTTATCTTGGATTTAGCATGAGGACATGCTATTGTTTAAGTGTGGGGAGGTTGATAAACCCATATTTTATGATATATATTGTGCTCAATTTAAGTGATTTATTCAACCCTTCACCCACTTATTCATGTAAATTGCATGGTTTCACTTTCCCTTCCTTATTATGTGATATATGTGAAATACATGTTTCCTATGCTTTGAAATTATTTATTTTTAATTACCCTTTATCACCATTCGATGCCGTGATTTGTGTGTTGAGAAGTTTTAGATCTTCTAAGGCAGGAATGACTTAAAGGACTGAAAAGAAACATACAAAAATGGAAGGAAATGACAAAATAGAGTTTTTGAAGAAACTGGCAGCGACGCGAACGCATGGACGACGCGGTCGCATGCCCAGCGCGAAAAGGCAGCGACGCAAACGCGTGACTAACGCAGACGCGCGCCATGAGCAAAACACAGATGATGCGTACGCGTGACCGAAGCGAACGCATGACAAGGAAAACTCCAGATGACGCGACCGCGTGACCCACGCGGACGCATGACAGACGCCACGCACCTGAAATAACAGAAAATGCTCCCAGCGATTTCTGAAACCCTTTTTGGCCCAGATCCAAGTCCAGAAGGCACAGATTAGAGGTTATAAAGTGGGAGAATGCATCCATTCATGATGAGGCCTTCAATTATTCACTTTTCATAGTTTAGATGTAGTCTTAGAGAGAGAGTGATGACATGTCACCATGTCATGTTTTTATATGCTTATTCATATAAGAAATTGATGATTTGTGCTTGAATAATGAATGCTTTTGTACTTAATTGGTATATTTTCTTGATCTTTTAATTTTATAAATCTTGTAGGAAATAAGAAGAAAAAAAGCAAATAAGCATAAAATAAGCTAAAAAGGAGAAAAAAAGAGCTTTGGGGCACACTTTGAAGTTGGAGCACATTTTGGAGCCTTAGGCCACGCTTTTAAAAGCGAGGCCCATGACCAAACCAAGGGAAGAAAAGCGTGTCTCACAACAAGGAGCAAAGGCACAAAGCTCTTGCCAAGAGCTTTATTTCAAAAAGCAAGGCAACTTAAAAGCACAAAGCTCTTGCCAAGAGCTTTGTTTCAAAAAGCAAGGCAAAACTCAAAGCAAAGCTCTTGCCTAAAGCTCTTGCCAAGAGCTTTTTCGGGCTTGCCTCAAGGAAAATGAGCTTGGAGGCAAAAATTTTCGCTAAGTTAAACTTGGGCGCTCATAGCATGACCATGCCTCCTTCAAAGGGTCATAACTTGAGCTACAGAAGTCCGATTGATGTGCTTCTAGTTGCTTTGGAAAGCTGACATTCAGAGATTTCTAACGATATATGGCAATCCATATTTGGCGTGAAATTGAAGCCCGAGTGAAAGGCATCTTTAAGGACTAAAAACAAGCAAAAATGAATCAAAGTGGCTTCACCAGGATTCGAAGAGGGAAACCAAGGGAAGCAAGGAAGTAGCGCTCTCCTTGAGAGCACTAAGCTCTCCTTGAGAGCTTTATCGTGGGTCTCCTCATGAAAATGTAAGAAAAAGGGCTCATCAAATGCTTCCATCATGGTTCGAACTTGAAGTTTCTCTCCAAAACAAAGGGGTGCTTCTAACAGAGCTCTTACGGAGAGCTTTGAAGCTCTTGGGGAGAGCTTTGCCCTGGGAGTGTGACCCATGGTCCAAAAATCAAATTAATTCAATCCTGCACCAAAATTTAAAAGCCCATGGACATCACTTCAAGGCACAAGAACAAGTTAGCTTAGGAATTTATTTTTAATTATAATTTGTTTAGAATTTCATTTTTTATTTTCATTTTCATTTTGTGAAAAGCCTATAAAAAGGCATCTGCTTCATTTCTTTAGGAGGAGAGCCCCATTATAGAGCATAGAGGTTGGCTCCACTAGAGAGCATTAGGATTAGAGAGCTCTCTCTTCTAGTTTTTCTTACTTTGAATTTGAATCTTGGATTGAGGAGTGAAGGAATTCTGTTTCCCTCTTGGTCTAAGATTTCTCTTGGTTGTTCTTCTGCATAATTTCAGAGAATTAAAGAAGTGAATCTGAGTTTTCATTTAATGCTTTTATCTTTAATTTTCCTGCATCTTGTTCTCTGTTGGATCTAGGAATGGAGTGAGATCTAGACTTGTTTTCTAGTCTCTTGATTCCCTGAGATCTTCAATTTTATTTTGCAATTGAGTTGAGCTCTTGGCTGCTCTTCTATTTTTACTGTTTCATTGAAATTGTTAATTCCTCTTTGAGATTTCAGATTGCTGATTTACTTTTCTGCTGCAATTTCCTTCTCTGTGATTTTTGCTTTCTGTTCTCATTGTTCTCAAATTACTTTCCTGCAATTTTGTTCATCTACACTTTACATTTGAGCTACTGTGATCTGAATTTAAATTTTCTTGCACTTTAAATTTCCTGTTACTTGTTCTCAAGATCTCTTCAATTGCTTGCTCTATTGCTCTCTTTAATTTCCAGCACCCCAGCCACCTTTTACATTTCATGCAATTTACATTTCTTGTCATTTAAGTTTCTGCAATTTACATTTCTTGCCCTTTAAGATTTTTCTCATTTACTTTCTGCAACTTTTAATTCACTGCCATTTAGTTTCTGTTGGCTACATTCCATCAAATTTCACTTCAATGTTAGCTTGACTAAACTAATCACCCACTAAAGTTGCTTGATCCATCAATCCCTATGGGATCGACCTCACTCTGAGTTATTACTACTTGATGCGACCCGGTATACTTGCCGGTGAGTTTGGTGATTGGAATTTGTTTTCCAAATTATCCATCAGAGAGGTTCTCTCTTCTCTTATAGGTTTTTAGGATTAGGATTCCTCTTAAAGGATTTAGAATTTCAACTCTTCATCAGGTTCAACATTCCTTTTACTTTATATTTCTCTTTTACTTTCAGATATTTTAATGCTATCCTTTGATTACTTATGTTGCCAGATTGGCTTATGAACTCTTTATGTTTAAATTGATTTTCTCTTATTAATACAATTGAGGTATTTCAGATCATTGATTCTTATTTAGCTTTTTATGTTATTGGCTTTAATTGATTAACTGGAAGCTCTTGAGTTATCAACTATCCGTGATTGGTTGTTATGTCGGCTAAATTGACTGGTATTCAACTAACTCTAGTCTTTCCTTAGGAGTTGGCTAGGACTTGGGAATCTAACTAATTAGTTCACTTGACTTTTTCTTGCTTTCATAAGGGTTAACTAAGTGGGATTAACTTCCATTCTCATAGGAGTAACTAGGATAGGACTTCCGAATTTTCATACCTTGCCAAGAGTTTATTTTACAGTTATTTATTTATTTTATTTGTCATTTAAATTACTTGTTCCTTACCTTTCAAAACCCCCAATTTACAAAACTCATAACCAATAATAAGAACACCTCCCTCCAGTTCCTTGAGAAGACGACCTGAGGTTTAAATACTTCGGTTATCAATTTATTTAGGGGTTTGTTACTTGTGACAACCAAAACGTTTGTAAGAAAGGACTTTTGTTGGTTTAGAAGCTATACCTGCAACGAGGATTTATCTGCGAATTTCTAGACCACGCAAAAGTTCTCTCTTCAGCGCTCCATTGTGAAGGAATGAGGGACTCCAGCTTCAAATCATGGTGATTGTATGAGCAATTCTTTTGTGCCAAGCACTTAGTGAAGTAGCGCTCAGTTAAGTAAGGGAACTGAGTGCCCTTGCCTTCCTTGTGTAGCGCTTCCTCCTTGCTCCCTAGGTGCTTGGTTCGAAACTTGGTGAGTTCACTTCTTGGTATTGCGCCTTGATTTTCTTTTGGTTGATGCACGATAAAGTGAAATAAGTTAACTGAGCGCTCCTCATTTTGCTTGCTTCCTTGGGCGCTCAGTTACTTGTTTAAACGCAACGCTATGCCCTTGTGCTCCCTTGGCCCTGGTGTTGATGCTCCAGCGCTCAAATAGAGAGCGCTACGCTCACTTAGTGAGCGTTATGCTTTTGCTTCCTTGATTGCCACGCTTTTATCTCCTTAGGCCACACTTTAATAGGCACGCTTTCTTGATTTCTTTCTTTTCTTCACTTACAAGTAATCAAAACAACAAATCAAAGCATCACCAAATTCACAAGGCTTATAAATCATTCAAAAACCAACTAATGCTGGCTTAAACCTTATGATTTTGTGTCAAATAAAGGATGGTTGATTGATTCAACAAAACCATGCAAATCCTCTCCAAATCACTTACTTACAATGCAAGAAAATACATAAAACCTAATGAAACAAGTGAAAAATGCTTGAAAAGCTAGCATAAGATGACTTGTCATCACGCACAACCTCCAAAACAATTTTTGAATGAAGACTTGGAGGAAATGGAGCAAGAATTAAGTTCCCTTGGTGATGAAGATCATGCATCCAACCTTCTTGGTGGTGAATCCTTTGAGTTTGAAGAACCTTCTCCAAATGAGATAGAAAGCAATGTGGAGATAGATTTCTCTAATCCTCCCATATATGACTTGAATGATGGAGAAGAGTTAGATGAAATTGATGAACAAAGGATTGAAGTTGAAGAAGTTTATGAAGAGGTGAAAGCGGTCAAGGAAAAACACAAGGGAGTAGAACTTGCAAGGACATTGGAGACACCTCCCTCTATCCCATCACCATCCATTTTCTCATTCAAGTGGGTAAACCTCTTATCTCTATGCTTCATTATCCCATTTGAATATGGTTTGCTTAAAACGGATGGTCAACTTAGAAATATTTGTGGATTTAAAAGCAAGAGGGAGATGGTTAGTTGTTGGCATGATAAATCAAGGTTCATTAATAGCAAAGGTTGGACTAGAGCTTACATGAGAATGTTTGGTTGCTTACATGAGAATTCTAAAGTCATGCCACCCAGATGGACTAATAATGATCAACTTCAAGACGCGTGTGAAAACAAAGTGTGGGTTTGGTGCACGAAATTGTGATAATCAACAATGGCGCCAAAAACTTGGAGCTCTCAAACGTGAATCACACTTTGTCACAATTCCACACAACTAACCAGCAAGTGCACTGGGTCGTCCAAGTAATAAACCTTACGTGAGTAAGGGTCGATCCCACGGAGATCGTCGGCTCGAAGCAAGCTATGGTCATCTTGTAAATTTCAGTCAGGCGGATTCAAATGGTTATGGAGTTTAAGGTGATGAAAATAAACATAAAATAAAGATAGAGATACTTATGTAATTCATTGGTGGATTTCAGATAAGCGTATGAAGATGCTTTGTTCCCCTTGAACCTCCGCTTTCCTATTGCCTTCTTCCAATCATTCATACTCCTTTCCATGGCAAGCTTTATGTTGGGCATCACCGTTGTCAATGGCTACATCCCGTCCTCTCAGTAAAAATGGTCCTGATGCTCTGTCACAACATCGGCTAATCAGCTGTCGGTTCTCGATCATGTCGGAATAGGATCCATTGATCCTTTTGCGTCTGTCACACGCCCCACAATCGCGAGTTTGAAGCTCGTCACAGTCAACCCTTCCCAGATCCTACTCAGAATACCACAGACAAGGTTTAGACGTTCCGGATCTCAGGAATGGCCGCCAATAATTCTAGCCTATACCACGAAGGGTTCCAATCTTAGATTAGAAACCCAAGAGATATGCATTCAAGCCATTGCTAGTAAAACAGAGGTGGTTGTCAGGCACATGTTCATAGGTGAGAATGATGATGAGTGTCACGGATCATCACATTCATCAAGTTGAAGAACGAATGAATATCTTGGAGAAGAAATAGACTTGAGTTGAATAGAAAAATAATAGTACTTGTATTAATTCATGAAGAACAGCAGAGCTCCACACCTTAATCTATGGTGTGTAGAAACTCCACCATTGAAAATACAAAAGTGATAATAGTGTAAGGATGGCCGAATGGCCAGCCCCAAGGTCTAGGGACTAAACGTCCAAAGATGATTCAAATACAATAGTAAAAGGTCCTATTTATAGAGAACTAGTAGCCTAGGGTTTACAGAAATCAGTAATTAAAGCAGAAATCTTCTTCCGGGCCCACTTGGTGTGTGCTTGGGCTGAGCATTGTAGCTTCCATGTGTAGAGACTTTTCTTGGAGTTAAACGCCTACTTTTGTGCCAGTTTGGGCGTTTAAGTCCAGCTTTTGTGCCAGTGTTGGAGTTAAACGCCAGAATTCTTGAGCTGACTTGAAATGACTCTTTGGGCCATCAAATATCGGGCAAAGTATGGACTATTATATATTACTAGAAAGCCCAGGATGTCTACTTTCCAACGCAATTGAGAGCGTGCCGATTGGGCTTCTGTAGCTCCAGAAAATCCACTTTTAGTGCAGGCAAGTCAGAATCCAACAGCATCTGCAGTCCTTTTTCAGCCTCTGAATCAGATTTTTTCTCAGGTCCCTCAATTTCAGCCAGAAAATACCTGAAATCACAAAAAAACACACAAACTCATAGTAAAGTCCAGAAATATTATTTTTAAATAAAAACTAATAAAAATATAATAAAAACTAATTAAAATATACTGAAAACATACTAAAAACAATGCCAAAAAGCGTATAAATTATCCGCTCATCACAACACCAAAGTTAAATTGTTGCTTGTCCCCAAGCAACTAAAAATCAAATAGGATAAAAAGAAGAGAATGTACAATGAATTCCAAAAATATCTATGAAGATCAGTATTAATTAGATGAGCGGGGCTTTTAGCTTTTTGCTTCTGAAAAGTTTTGGCATCTCACTTTATCCCTTGAAGTTCAGAATGATTGACATCTATAGGAACTCAGAATCCAGATAGTGTTATTGATTCTCCTAGTTAAGTATGTTGATTCTTGAACACAGCTACTTTATGAATCTTGGCCGTGGCCCTAAGCACTTTGTTTTCCAGTATTACCACCGGATACATAAATGCCACAGACACATAATTGGGTGAACCTTTTCAGATTGTGACTCAGCTTTGCTAGAGTCCCCAATTAGAGGTGTCCAGGGTTCTTAAGCACACTCTTCTTTTTGCTTTGGACCTCGACTTTAACCGTTCAGTCTCAAGTTTTCACTTGACACCTTCACGCCACAAGCACATGGTTAGGGATAGCTTGGTTTAGCCGCTTAGGCCAGGATTTTATTCCTGTGGGCCCTCCTATCCACTGATGCTCAAAGCCTTGGATCCTTTTTATCACCCTTGCCTTTTGGTTTAAAGGGGTATTTGCTTTTTCTGCTTGCTTTTCTTTTTTTCTTTTCTCTCGCTTCTTTTTTTTTTCTTTTTTCTTTTTTCTTTTTTTATCTTTTTTTTTTTTTTGCAAGCTTTTCACTGCTTTTTCTTGCTTCAAGAATCAATTTTTTTTTTCAGATCATCAGATAACATTTCTCTTTTTCCCATTATTCTTTCAAGAGCCAACAATTTTAACATTCATAAACAATCAAATTCAAAAGTATGCACTGTTCAAGGATTCATTCAGAAAGACAATAGTCTTGCCACCACATCAAAATAATTAAACTGTTTTAAAATTTGAAATTCATGCACTTCTTTTTCTTTTTCAATTAAAAACATTTTTCATTTAAGAAAGGTGATGGATTCAGTTTCATAGCTTTAAGGCATAGACACTAAGACACTAATGATCATGTAGTAAAGACACAAACATAAACATAAAGCACAATTGTAAGCCAATTCTTAGGGTCCGGGTTCACACTTTGATCATGGTTCTTGGTGATCCATGCATTGGCATAGAACTCTTGAACCATTAAGATTCTGACTTGTTGAATGGGGTTGGTGAGAACTTCCCAACCTCTTCTTCGGATCTCATGTTGGATCTCTGGATATTCGCCCTTTTTGAGCTTAAAAGGGACCTCGGGAATCACCTTCTTCTTGGCCACAACTTCATAGAAGTGGTCTTGATGCACCCTTGAGAGGAATCTCTCCATCTCCCATGACTCGGAGGTGGAAGCTTTTGCCTTTCCTTTCCTCTTTCTAGAGGTTTCTCCGGCCTTTGGTGCCATAAATGGTTATGGAAAAACAAAAAGCTTTAGCTTTTACCACACCAAACTTAGAAGCTTCTCGTCCTCAAGCAAAAGAAGAAAGAAGAGAGTAGAAGAAGAAGAAATAGAGGAGATAGAGTGGGCTTTATGTTTCGGCCAAGGGGGAGAAGTAGTGTTTAGGTTGTGTGAAAATGAAGGAGTGAAGATGGGTTTATATAGGAGTGAGAGGGGTGTGTATGGTTCGGCCATAGAGGGTGGGTTTGGGAGGAAAAGTGGTTTGAATTTGAATAGTGAGGTAGGTGGGGTTTTATGAAGGATGGATGTGAGTGGTGAAGAGAATGGTGGGATTTGATAGGTGAGAGATTTTTGGGGAAGAGATATTGAGGTTATTGGTGAATGGGTGAAGAAGAGAGAGAGTGGTGGGGTAGGTGGGGATCCTGTGGGGTCCACAGATCCTGAGGTGTCAAGGATATCTCATTCCTACACCAAGTGGCGTGCAAAACGCCCCCTTTCTGCCAATCCTGGCGTTAAACGCCAGGCTGCTGCCCATTTTTGGCATTTAACGCCAGCTTCTTGCCCATTCCTGGCGTTAAACGCCATTCTGGTGCCCTTTTCTGGCGTTAAACGCCCAGAATGGTGCCAGACTGGGCGTTTAACGCCCATTCTACTACCTTTACTGGCGTTTAAACGCCAGTAACGGTCTCCTCCAGGGTGTTCTATTTTTCATTCTGTTTTTCACTTTGTTTTTGCTTTTTCAATTGTTTTTGTGACTTCACATGATCATCAACCTATAGGAAACATAAAATAACAAAAGAAAATAGAAATTTAACATAGATAAGTAAAAATTGGGTTGCCTCCCAACAAGCACTTCTTTAATGTCAATAGCTTGACAGCGGCTCTCATGGAGCCTCACAGATGTTCAGAGCAATGTTGGAACCTCCAAACTTAGAGTTTGAATGTGGGGGTTCAACACCAAACATAAAGTTTGGTTGTGGCCTCCCAACACCAAACTTAGAGTTTGACTGTGGGGGCTCTGTTTGACTCTGTATTAAGAGAAGCTCTTCGTGCTTCCTCTCCATGGTGACAGAGGGATATCCTTGAGCTTTAAACACAAGGGAGTCTCCATTCACTTGAATGATCAATTCTCCTCTGTCAACATCAATCACAGCTTTTGTTGTGGCTAGGAAGGGTCAGCCAAGGATGATGGAGTCATCCATACACTTTCCAGTCTCTAGGACTATGAAATCAGCAGGGATGTAATGGTCTTCAACCTTTACCAAGACATCCTCTACAAGTCCATAAGCTTGTTTCTTTGAATTGTCTGCCATCTCTAATGAGATTCTTGCAGCTTGTACCTCAATGATCCCTAGCTTCTCCATTACAGAGAGAGGCATAAGGTTTATGCTTGACCCTAGGTCACACAGAGCCTTCTCAAAGGTCATGGTGCCTATGGTACAAGGGATTGAGAACTTTCCAGGGTCCTGTCTCTTTTGAGGTAATCTCTGCCTAGTCAAGTCATCCAGTTCTTTGATGAGCAATGGAGGTTCATTCTCCCAAGTCTCATTACCAAATAACTTGGCATTTAGCTTCATGATTGCTCCAAGGTACTTAGCAACTTGCTCTTCAGTGACATCTTCATCCTCTTCAGAGGAAGAATACTCATCAGAGCTTATGAAAGGCAGAAGTAAATTCAATGGAATCTCTATGGTCTCAGAATGAGCCTCAGATTCCCATGGTTCCTCATTAGGAAACTCCATGGAGGTCAGTGGGTGTCCATTGAGGTCTTCCTCAGTGGGAATTACTGCCTCTTCCTCCTTTCCATGTTTGGCCATGTGAGATGTGGTTATGGCCTTGCACTCTCTTTTTGGATTCTCTTCTGTATTGCTTGGGAGAGTTCTAGGAGGGAGTTCAGTAATTTTCTTACTCAGCTGACCCAATTGTGCCTCCAAATTTCTAATGGAGGACCTTGTTTCAGTCATAAAACTTTGAGTGGTTTTGATTAGATCAGAGACAATGGTTGTTAAGTCAGAGGGGTTTTGCTTAGAATTCTCTGTCTGTTGCTGAGAAGATGATGGAAAAGGCTTGCTATTGCTAAACCTGTTTCTTCTACCATTATTGTTGTTGAAACCTTGTTGAGGTCTCTGTTGATCCTTCCATGATAGATTTGGATGATTTCTCCATGAAGGATTATAGGTGTTTCCATAGGGTTCTCCCATGTAATTCACCTCTTCCATTGCTGGGTTCTCAGGATCTTAAGCTTCTTCCTCAGAGGAAGCTTCCTTAGTACTGCCTATTGCTGCTTGCATTTCAGACAGACTCTGAAAAATCATATTGACTTGTTGGGTCAATATTTTATTCTGAGCCAATATGGCATTCAGAGTATCAATCTCAAGAACTCATTTCTTCTGAGTTGACCTATTATTCACATGATTCCTTTCAGAGGTGTACATGAATTGGTTATTTGCAACCATTTCAATGAGTTCTTGAGCTTCTGCATGCGTCTTCTTCAGATGAAGAGATCCTCCAGCAGAGCTATCCAATGACATCTTGGATAGTTCAGACAGACCATCATAGAAGATTCCTATGATGCTCCATTCTGAAAGCATGTCAGAAGGGCACCTTCTGATCAATTGCTTGTATCTCTCCCAAGCTTCATAGAGGGACTCACCATCCTTCTGTCTAAAGGTTTGGACTTCCACTCTAAGCTTACTCAATTTTTGAGGTGGAAAGAACTTTACCAAGAAGGCATTGACTAGCTTTTCCCAAGAGTTCAGGCTTTCCTTAGGTTGTGAATCTAACCATGTTCTAGCTCTGTCTCTTACAGAAAAAGGAAAGAGCATAAGTCTATAGACTTCAGGGTCAACCCCATTGGTCTTGACAGTATCGTAGATTTGCAAGAACTCAGCTAAGAACTGATGAGGATCTTCCAATGAAAGTCCATGAAACTTGCAATTTTGTTGCATTAGAGAAACTAATTGAGGCTTAAGCTCAAAGTTGTTTGCTCCAATAGCAGGGATAGAGATGCTTCTCCCATAGAAATCAGGAGTAGGTGCAATAAAGTCACCAAGCACCTTCCTTGCATTGTTGGCATTATTGTTATTTTCGGCTGCCATGGTTTCTTCTTCTTTGAAGAGCTCTGTTAGGCCCTCTAGAGAGAGTTGTGTTTTGGTTTCTCTTAGTTTTCTCTTTAAGGTCCTTTCAGGTTCAGGATCAGCTTCAACAAGAATGCTTTTATCTTTGCTCCTGCTTATATGAAAGAGAAGAGAACAAGAAAGTATGGAATCCTCTATGTCACAGTATAGAGATTCCTTGAAGTGTCAGAAGAAAAGAAGAATAGAAGGAGGAGGTGGAGAAGAGGGAATTCAAACTTATCAAAAGGGACAGAGTTCGAATTGCACCTTGATGAGGAGTCTTAGTCCTTTAAATAGAAGGATGTGAAAAGAGGGGAAGAATTTTCGAAAATAAATTAAAAATATTTTGAAATAATTAAAAAGAAATTTGAAAATTTGATTGAGATTTTCAAAAACTAAGATTGCGAAAGAAATCAAGTGATTTTTTGAAAAAGATTTTGAAATCAGAAATTAAAAAGATATGATTGAAAATTAATTTTGAAAAAGGGTGTGATTGAAAAGATATGATTGAGAAGATATGATTGAAAATAAAATTAAAAAGAGAAAGTTTTAAAACTAAAGTTGATTACTTGACAAACAAGAAATTAGAAGATATGATTCTAAAATTTAAAATTTGATCCTTTCTTAATAGGCAAGTAACAACTTGAAAATTTTTGAACTAAATCTTGAATTGAAGCAAGGATTTTTGAAAATAGTAAAAATAAATATAAAATGGAAAGAAATTGATTTTGAAAGAGATATGATTGAAAAGATATGATTTGAAAAAGATTTGATTTTGAAAAATTATGAAAACTTGAAAAAAATGTGAATTAAAAACAAAATCTTCCCTCTAGTGTCATCCTGGCGTTAAACGCCCAGAATGGTGCCCATTCTGGCGTTTAACGCCCAAATCTCTACCTTTTTGGGCGTTAAACGCCCAGCCAGGTACCCTGGCTAGTGTTTAAACGCCAGTTTTCCTTCTTCACTGGGCGTTTTGAACGCCCAGCTTTTTCTGTTTGATTCCTCTGCTGAATGTTATGAATCTTCAATTCTCTGTATTATTGACTTGAAAAGACATAGTTTTAAAAAAAGTATTTTTGAATTTTTGATGATGGGAATCAATAAAAAATGCAACTAAGATCAAATAAACAATGCATGCAAGACACCAAACTTAAAAGTTTGTATACTAAGGACTATAACAATGTAAAAAAGCATGTAAGAAATAACAAAACATACAAAACAAGAGAATTTGAAGATCAAAGCAATGAAATCATCAAGAACAACTTGAAGATCAACGAAGAACAATATGTATAAATTTTCGAAAATTAGAAAGATAAAGACATGCAATTGACACCAAACTTAAAATTAGACAATAGACTCAAACAAGAAACATAAAATATTTTTGGTTTTATGATTTTAAATTTTTTTGTATTTTTTTCGAAAATTATATGGAAAAGAAAATAAAGAGAATCAAAACTTTTAATAAGAATTCCAGGAATCATGCAATGTTAGTCTAAAGCTTCAGTCTAAAAAGATTAGACATGTTTGGCCAAGCTTCAGTAGGACATTACATTCAGCAGCTAAATTGATGAGAATCAATCAGCTTTTGTGATGATAAGAACATCACCTTGAAACTCTAGAATTCATTCTTAAAATTTTTGGAAAGTACCTAATCTAAGCAACTAGATGAACCGTCGGTTGTCCAAACTCGAACAATCCCCGGCAACGGCGCCAAAAATTTGGTGCACGAAATTGTGATCATCAACAATGGCGCCAAAAACCTGGAGCTCTCAAACGTGAATCACACTTTGTCACAATTCCACACAACTAACCAGCAAGTGCACTGGGTCGTCCAAGTAATAAACCTTACGTGAGTAAGGGTCGATCCCAGGGAGATTGTCGGCTCGAAGCAAGCTATGGTCATCTTGTAAATCTCAGTCAGGCAGATTCAAATGGTTATGGAGTTTAAGGTGATGAAAATAAACATAAAATAAAGATAGAGATACTTATGTAATTCATTGGTGGATTTCAGATAAGCGTATGAAGATGCTTTGTTCTCCTTGAACCTCTGCTTTCCTATTGCCTTCTTCCAATCATTCATACTCCTTTCCATGGCAAGCTTTATGTTGGGTATCACCGTTGTCAATGGCTACATCCCGTCTTCTCAGTGAAAATGGTCCTGATGCTCTATCACAACATCGGCTAATCAGCTGTCGATTCTCGATCATGTCAGAATAGGATCCATTGATCCTTTTGCGTCTGCCACACGCCCCACAATCGCGAGTTTGAAGCTCGTCACAGTCATCCCTTCCCAGATCCTACTCAAAATACCACAGACAAGGTTTAGACGTTCTGGATCTCAGGAATGGCCGCCAATAATTCTAGCCTATACCACGAAGGGTTCCAATCTTAGATTAGAAACCCAAGAGATATGCATTCAAGCCATTGCTAGTAGAACAGAGGTGGTTGTCAGGCACATGTTCATAGGTGAGAATGATGATGAGTGTCACGGATCATCACATTCATCAAGTTGAAGAATGAATGAATATCTTGGAGAAGAAATAGACTTGAGTTGAATAGAAAAACAATAGTACTTGTATTAATTCATGAAGAACAGCAGAGCTCCACACCTTAATCTATAGTGTGTAGAAACTCCACCGTTGAAAATACAAAAGTGATAATGGTGTAAGCATGGCCGAATGGCCAGCCTCCAAGGTCTAGGGACTAAACGTCCAAAGATGATTCAAATACAATAGTAAAAGGTCCTATTTATAGAGAACTAGTAGCCTAGGGTTTACAGAAATCAGTAATTAATGCAGAAATCTTCTTCCGGGCCCACTTGGTGTGTTCTTAGGCTAAGAATTATAGCTTCCATGTGTAGAGACTTTTCTTGGAGTTAAACGCCAGCTTTTGTGCCAGTTTGGGCGTTTAACTCTAGCTTTTGTGCCTGTTTTGGAGTTAAACGCCAGAATTCTTGAGCTGACTTGGAACGCCTGTTTGGGCCATCAAATCTTGAGCAAAGTATGGACTATTATATATTTCTGGAAAGCCCAGGATGTCTACTTTCCAACGCAATTGAGAGCGCACCAATTGGACTTCTGTAGCTCCAAAAAATCCACTTTGAGTGCAGAGAGGTCAGAATCCAACAGCATCTGCAGTCCTTTTTCAACCTCTGAATCAGGTTTTTGCTCAGGTCCCTCAATTTCAGCCAGAAAATATTTGAAATCACAGAAAAACACACAAACTCATAGTAAAGTCCAGAAATATGATTTTTAAATAAAAACTAATAAAAACATAATAAAAACTAATTAAAATATACTAAACACATACTAAAAATAATGCCAAAAAGCGTATAAATTATCCGCTCATCAGGGATCCCGGATTACAAAAAAAGGATCAACTTTGGGAGCCCCAAGCTTGTGAAGAACTCCCTCAACACTTGGTGCAACAATTAAGGAATCTTGGGGCACAATGGAGAACCAAGCAGGGGGTTTTGAGAACTTCAAGGAGCAACAAGAACAATTTAACTGGAGAGAGATGCAAGGCAGCTTAGGAATGATTCTGGAACAACAATTACAACAAATGGAAAGTCTTGCTGAATTCAGACACATGTATGAAGCAAGAACTGTAGCCAGAGGGGAATATGATTGCTATGCACAAACAAAGTTGAGCTACCTATGCAATGCAGTAGCTAACATGAACCCCAATTACCCCACCTACATGCAGAAATTGGAGGAACTCAGCTCAAGGCAAGAAGAAATAGCATACCAACACAAGGAGAATGTGAAATCCTACATGAGGAGGCTAGGATTTTGGAAGCCTGATGAGACGGACTTTTGTGTGGTTTAGAATTCACAAATGAATTCTCATTGCAAGTATAGTTTCTAAACCAACAATAGTCCTTTCATACAAAAATTTGTTTGTCACAAGTACAAACCCCTAAAATCTATAAACCGAAGTATTTAAACCTCGGGTCGTTCTCCCTAGGAATTGCAATAAAGTGCCTTGTTATTGGTTATGAGGTATGTTTTGGGGGTTTTGAGGTTTTAGACATGAAAGGTAAATGGCAATGAAAATAAACTAACAACTAGAAAGATCTTGGCAAGATTGTGAGAATTAGAAGTACTATCTTAGTTATCCTCCTCAATTTTGACCACAATTATCCATTGCTACCACTTAGTTAACCTCTAACTATGGAGGAAAGTCAAGTGGATGAATCAACTTGATTCCACAAGTCCTAGCCAACTCCCAAGGGAAAGACTAGCTTTAGTGGTATCCAAATCAATTAGCAACTTCTAATTATCAATCAACAAAGGAATTAGATAACTCAAGTGTCACTAATTACTCTACCTAGGCTAAGAGGAACAAAATCTATACTAAAGTCCAACCAAGCATTTCATCAAATACTTGGAAGGCATAAAAGGAAAGTATAGTAAAATTGCATGGAAAGTAAATCTACACTACTCAATTGCAAGGAATTAAACAACAACAACTCAAATGAACAATAAAGGAACATAAATCATAAATTGCATTAAAGGAAAATGGAAGAACAAAAATGCATCAACATAAAAGTAGAGAATTACATGAATTAAATGCTAAACTAGAGATAGGAAAGGTAGAAAAAAAAAGAATTGCAATAGGAAAAGTAAATCAAAGCATGAAATTAACCTAGATCTAAGAAATCCTAATCTAGATCTAACCTACTCCTAATTCTAGAGAGAAGAGAGAGCTTCTCTCTCTAGAAACTAACTTTCCCTCCAAAAATTAAACTAAACTAAACTAATGTGTGAAAGTATGTAAAGTATGTTGATTCCCCTTCAATCCTTGGCTTAAATAGCATCAGAAATGAGTTGGATTGGGCCCACAAGGCTTTAGAATTTGCTGGCCACGTATTGCTTTAAGTGGATCATATGGCAGTAACGATGCATGCGCGTATAGTGCGCGTACGCATCACCATACGTGTAGCAACTATGGCAAATCTTATATCGTTTTGAAGCCCCAGATGTTAGCTTTCCAATGCAACTAGAACCGCATCATTTGGACCTCTGTAGCTCAAGTTATGATCGTTTAAGTGCGAAGAGGTCAGCTTGACAGCTTTTTGATTCCCTCATTTCTTCATGAGTTCTCCAACTTTACATGCTTTTTCTTCATTCTCTCAATCCAATCTTTGCCTCCTAAGCCTTAAATCACTTAACAAACATATCAAGGTATCTAATAGAATCAAGGTGAATTAAATTTAGCTATTTCAAGACCTCAAAAGCATATTTTCACTCTTAAGCACAATTAAAGGAGAAGTTATAAAACCATGCTATTTCATTGGATAAATGTGGGAAAAGATGATAAAATCCCTTAAATGAGGCATAAGATAAACCCTACAAATAGGGTTTATCAAAGCCCAAGGATGCCAAAGCACAAGAAGGTTCCTCCAAGCCAGATGAAGGTGGCTCCTCCCCTTCCAAGAAGAACGACAAAGGGAAGGGGCCAATGAACTAAAGATGAACCTGCTCAAGTTTATTGAGCCCCATGGTTAACACTTTCTAATTTCTGAAATCATGTTTTAAACTTTTGTTTGATTTACTTTTTGAATAAATCATGCTAGGATAGTTTATGTTTTATGCTTAGTTTTAATTCATGTTTGAAATCTTTATGAGTCTTTTAAGTTTACAAGAAAGAAAATGCCATGTATTTCAAGTCTTCATTTCAACATAAATAAAAGTAGAGCTTGTCTCCATAAGAGTTACTGTGAGTTGTGCAAAAATAATAAGAGAGACCAAGGCCAAGAGAGATCATCAAACAAACTAAGAAATAAGAAACTAAGTGTAAAACCCTGGATGAACTAAAAAGAAAATAAGTCATGGAGGGCAACTAGTCCTAGAAGGTATAACAAGGGAATGTTAAGGGGTGCTCCTTGAATATCCATAGAACCAAGAGGTAGTAAGCAATAAAGGCCCAAGGCTCTAAGCATCAACTACTGGGATGAAAAAAAAGAAACATTAAAAAGCTCAAAAAGAATTAAAGATCTTAGTAGATGCTTGTGGTGAAGATGTGTCAAGAAGAGACCTGGGCAAGTAAATTCTTAGGGGTGTCTCAACACCTAGTACACTAAAACCAACTGGTTTGGGAGTGCTAATTGAAAGCCTAATTAAAGGGTTGTCTTGAGACAAAACACTTAGAGTCGTGGTCAAGAAAGCAAAATAACCTTTGCTACTTCAAGGTGACAATCAAAAGAAAGGACCCCTAAAGCCTGTACCTGAAAGAACCTTCAAGGATCTAAGAGTTTTTCATGACATTAAAACATTCATACATGTGTTGAACACTTAGTTTTACTCTTAGTTGTATTGCAATCATTCAAAGCCAAGGCCTCAAGTTATAAAGGCTTACTCACATTGATTTGCTTGGGACAAGCAAAGCTTAAGTTTGGTGCTGTGATGACTTGCATCATCTACCCTTCTTTCTTGCATAAAGAAGACCATAAAAGAGCATAAATCTCATTTGGTCAGTACAATTCATGTATTATTTGATGAATATTATGGTACACTACTTTGAGATGAGTTGTGCTGAATTTCAGGGGAAAAAGGCATCAAAAATGGGTAGAAGACAAACAAGAAGCTGAGCAAGTGAAACTGGCGTGCCACTTGGGAGCAAATGCCACAAAAATGCACTGGCGTGACACGCCAGGAGCTAGGCGTGGCACGCCAGTACTAAATTCTAGAGGGGAAGTCCAAGCATGCTGTGGGCGTGGCACGCTAGGGACTACGCGTGGCACACTAGTACAAAGTTCCAGAGAGCAATAATGGAAGACACAAAAGGGGCGTGGCACGCCAGGTTGGGCGTGGCACACCTAACCCACCAACTACTATGGGCGTGCCACTTGAGCGAAAGGGGCGTGGCACGCCAACTCACCATTCCAAGAAGAACCTCCACTATGGCGTGCCACTTTGGTATCGAAGGCGTGGCACGCCAGCTCCAAGAAGTCACTTGGGCGTGCCACTTAAGAACCCAGGCGTGGCACGCCAAGCTTGAAAAGTTCACAAATCCATGGGCGTGCCACTTGAACAGCATGGCGTGGCACGCTGGTACAATAATTTAGAGAAGGGGTTGAAGGCAATTGAAGACTGGGTGTGCCACTTGATGTCGAAGGCGTGGCACGCCAACCTCTCAATCTCACTTAGGCGTGCCACTTGAGCAACCAGGCATGGCACGCTAATGCACAAAGATAACAAAAGAAAGGACTGGGCGTGCCACTTGGTATTGAAGGCGTGGCATGCCAACCCAAGCATATCACTATGGCATGCCACTTGAAGGCTGAGGCGTGGCACGCCAACTATTGGAACCAAGGCAAGATCATGGGCATGGCACGCCAGCCTTTAGGCGTGGCATGTTGGTATAAGTTTCCAGAGAGGATGAAGGAGGGCAATTACATGGGGCGTGCCACTTGGTGTCGAAGGCGTGGCACGCCACTCACTATTCTTCACTTAGGCGTGCCACTTGAATCCCAGGCGTGGCACGCCAGTGTCATTCAGAGAGCAAAGAAGCATTGGGGCGTGCCACTTGAGTTCGTGGCGTGGCACGCAAAACAGAGGAACCACTCACTCACAAAGGGGCGTGGCACGCCAGACCCTGGGCGTGCCGCGCTAGTGCAACTTTCCAGAGAAGCTTAGCCAAGCATAGAGCAAGGGCGTGGCACGCCAGACCCTGGGCGTGCCACACTAGTTCAAGTTTCCAGAGGAAGAGAAAAAGGGAAAAAGGCTAGTGCGTGCCACTTGAGCTCGAAGGCGTGGCACACCAAGGTTGTTAGAGATACGAGCATGCCACTTGAAGGGCTGGGCGTGGCACGCCAAGCTAAAATTAAAGAGCACGTGACACGCCACTAGAGCGCCAACCACACGCCAGCTGGGAGGTCACACTTATTGAGCTTCTTTTCCCTCCAAAATGTAATTTTCCTTTTTCACTTTTGTAATTCTTTTATTTTACTAGGAGTGGTATAAATACCCCCAAGGAGTATTGAAGAAAGGGGGTTAAGCAGTTAGTTTTAGATCCACTTTTACACTTCACTTTTGAGTACTTTTTGAGCTATGAGTAGCTAATTTCCCTCTCATTGAGAGAGGGAGCTCTGTTGTACTTGATGGATTGCTAATAGTAAAATTCTTCTTCTCTTCATCTTCTCTTTGATTTGCTAGAAGAAATTTCGTTCTTAATGCTTAGTGTTCAATTATCTTGGAAAAGAGATTGAATGCAATTGGGTTTCATGGGAACCTTGGGAAAGGAAACATGAAACCATGCTTGAAATCCCTTCTCACACTTGAGTAGAATCTGGGTTTTGGTGTTTGGATATGTGACATATAATCCTCCCTCTACTTGGACCTATAATGGTGTGTGGTATAATTAAGAACCAAGCATATCTCTCTTTATGAGCAATTAGACCAAGGAATTGGCTATTGATCAAGATCTGAGAGATTGAGTCAACAAGGGATTGGGGCTCAATCAATCATGATTGCCAAGAGGTCAATGAGTTGCATGATTGAAGAGGATATAAGCTAGATTTGATCCAAAGAGACAACATCTGCTGATCTCAATGAATTTTCCCATTCTTATTTACCCTTCTCTCTTTATAGATTAACTTTACATTCAGCAATTCCCCATTCCCATTTAGATTCAAGTCATTTATGATTCTGCACTTTACATTCTGCCATTTCTATTTCTGCACTTTATTGCTTTTCTTTATATTCTAGTCATTTACATTTATGTCATTTACAATTCTGTACTTCACAATCTTATTGATCCGCTTGACTAATTCATCAATTAATTAAAACTGCTCGAATTTGCCAATCTCTGTGGATACGATCCCACTCCACTGTGGGTTATTACTTGACGATAATTTTGGTGCGCTTGCCAAAAGAACTAATTCACCAATTTTTGAATGGGGTGTGAATTGGATTCATCAGATGTGTACGCGTGGCCGACACGCACGCGTGATAGAGCGTCACGTGCTGCACTTAACAGAACTTGCTGGGGGCGATTTTTGGGCTGATTTGGACCCAGATTTAAGCCCGAAAACACAGACTAGAGGCAGGGATGGAGCTGAGACTGAGAGACTTCACTTTTTCACTTTAGTTTTGATTAGTTTTTAATTGTAGAGAGAGAAATACTACTTCTCCTAGGGTTTATGATGTTCTTAGTTTTATTTTGAATTGGATCTTGAGAGAGCTGCTACTACCTTCAATTGGAGTCATTGTTCTTACAGTTTTCTTCTCTATTACTTCTATTACTTTTGTTTTTCCATTTAATTGCTCGAATTCATGTTTGGATCTTGTTATTTTTTAATTTTATTAATGCATTGAATTAATTTTATGTTTAATTTTAGTACATGTTTGATTATGCTTAATTATTGATAGTGCAAATTTTGATTTAATTAATTTATCATCATTAATATGTCTTTTATTTACTCTGATTATATGTTTATGAAAATGGCATTTATGTTAATGGAGTAGACCTTCCAACTTGGCTTAGGGGTTAATTAATTGGGGTCCCTTGAGTTGTGATACTCACATATTATCTGTAATTGAGAATTGCTGACTAACTCAACTCTCACCAAATCTAGTCCTTTCCCATAAAGTGACTAGGACTTGTGGGCTAGAGTTAGTAATAACCACTTGACTTTTCATCAATTGTTAGAGGATAATTAAGTAGAAGCAATGAACATTTACTATTCTACTTGGGCAAGACAACAAGGATAAAAATCCCAATTCTCTCCCCTGACCAAGGCCTTTTATTTTAAATACATAACATCTCTTGTTAGTATTCATTACTTTAATTCCTAGCCATTTATTTTTCTGTTCTCAATTTCAAAAATATTCAGGAAATCCTGACCAAAAATTTGCATCCTGTGTTAACTCTTAGGAAAACGACCCGGGATTCTACTCGCGGTTATTTATTCTTAATTGTGACATATTCTAAATTGATAGTGGAATTTTTGTCGTTTAAGGTTGTACTTGTAATGCTATTTTTATCAAAAATTATTGACCGGCATCTTTCCACCCATCACTCTCTCTCTAGAATTTCTAACCTAAAACATGCTAAAACTAACTAAAAAATGATGTCTATGTGTTGTGGTATGTTTCCCCTCTGATGTAGCCTTCAATTCAGCTTCAGAACTTCTAAAATTGGGCCAAAAGGCCCCCAAAATCGTGAGCCACGTGCTTCATTAATGAAGTCACGCACCCAAAATTTTGCATACGCACAGAATTGTGTGCTTACGCGCACTTGCTTATTTCCATCTTGTGTGTAAGCACAGGGAGTTGTGCATACGCACACTTAAGTGTATGCTTCTCCTTTATTTTCTTCATGTGTTCTTCCTTTTTGCATGCTTCCTTCCACTTCCACCCAACCATTCTTGCTTAATTGACCTAAAATCACTTAACAAAATATATCACGGCATCGAATAGAATAAAAGTAGAATAAAATTGCTCAATTTAAGCACGAAAAAAGCATGTTTTCACATTTAGGTACAATTTAGAGAGAGAACACAAAGGTATGCTATTTAAGTGAATAAATGCGGATTTATGTGATGAAATCCATTCAATTTAATTCAAAATTTACCACCAAATATGGATTCATCACTACACTAATTGCTCCCCCTTGTTCCTTCTTGAATTTGGCCTCAAATACTTCACAAATAAGTTAGATTTGGGCTTGGATGAGCTCAGAAATCGCCAGCCACGTTTTCTTTAAGTTGGTCATGTGACAAGTGTCATAGGTCACACATACGCGTCGCTTGACGAAATCTCTGGTCACGCGTATGCAGAACTGGGCAGATTTTGAAACTTCATTTCTTCATGAATTCTCCAATTTTGCATGATTTTTCTTCATTCTTTCAATCCAATATTTGCCTTCTAAACCTGAAATCACTTCATCAAACACATTAAGGCATCGAATGGAATTAAAGTGAATTAAATGAGCAATTTAAGAGCCTAAAAAGCATGTTTTTACTCTTAAGCATAATTTAGAAAAAATTCACAAAACCATGATATTTCATTGAATAAATATGGGATAAGTTGATAAAATTCACCAAATTCAACACAAGCTATACCCTAAAATTGGGGTTTATCAGGACCCTTGCGCCTCTACCAAGAGATGCTAAAATTATAGGCTTTTGGTTGGGTATTTGCTAGCTGTCAAAAGAATTCCAAATGGAGATATTCAAAAGTACAAAGCACGTTTGGTTGCTCAAGCCTTTTATCAAAATAAAGGTTTTGATTTTGAACAAGTATTTAGGCCAGTCATTAGGCCAAGCACTGTAAGGTTAATTCTTAGCATTGCTTTATCTAAAGATTGGGTGATAAGACAATTTGATTTCAGTAATACTTTTCTCAATTGTGACTTACATCAAGAAATCTATATGACATAGCCGTTGGGTTTTGAAATAGATGTTGAATCAAAGGTTTGTGGACTTAATAAATCACTTTATGGCCTTAAACAAGCTCTAAGGGAGTGGTTTTTAAAATTGAGTTCCACTCTACAAACTTTTGGTTTCTTTAATTCAAAGTCTGATATTTCATTATTTATTCGAACCACCTTTAATTCTGTTATTTATATTTTTTGTTATGTTAATTACATTATTATTCTTGGTAATAATGCTATTGAAATTGATTGTATGATTAAAAGACTGCATAACATTTTTTTTTTGAAGGATTTAGGAAACTTAAACTACTTTTTAGGCATTAAAGTTGTGAGGACTACATATGATAAAACGCATTTGTCTCAAACTAAGTATCTTGCTTACCTTCTTTCAAAAGTGGGAATGCAATGTGCTAGTCCTATGCCAACTCCCATGTTATCCTCTTTGCAACTTACAAGCATGGGTTCAAAGGATTTTGAGGATCCCAAGCTATATAGATCTATAGTTGGATCTCTTCAATATGCAATTATTACTAAACCTAACTCCTCCTTTGCTGTTTATAAAGTGAGCTGGTATATGCATGCTCCTAAACTGGCTCATTGGAAAGCAGTGAAAAGGATCCTTAAGTAACTACAGGATACAAAGGATTAGGGACTAATTTTTTATAAATATCAAGATTCAGACTCTATGGTTTCTCTGATGCTGATTAGGAATCAGATATTGAGAATGGAAGGTCTATTTCTAGCTTCTGTGTTTTTTCGGGTACTGATATTCTGTCTTGGACTTGCAAGAAACAAAGTATTATTAGTAGGTCCTCCCCTGAAGTAGAGTTCAGGAGTCTAGTTGATTGTGGAGCTGAAATTGTTTAGTTTAGAAACTTGCTAGTTGAGCTTCGAATTGAATTAGAAACATTTCCAACAGTGTTTTGTAATAATCTTAATATTGTGCTTCTTGCTGCAAACCTAGTTCTTTCATGGAAAAACTAAGCATTTCCAAATTGATATACAGTTTGTTCGAGACTTGATTAAGCAGAAGTTATTGCATGTTGTTCATATCCCAGGAAATGAACAGATTGTGGATGTCTTGACAAAACCTCTGTCTGTAGTGTCTTTTACCAGGTTCAGGTGCAAACTGAGAGTTGTTCAAAGACCAACCATCAGTTTAAGTTAGTACAGACAGTTAGTTAGTATTCTAGCCAGCTTTCTGTTTTTATATCAGAATCTATTATTTCTATTTTAGTTGAACTTTCTTTCTTTTGCTTTCTATAGTGTAGTTATATATATATAGTGCAGGTCAGTGTAGTATGATAGAATGTGATTGACATTGTCTTGATTCTAGAGTAATACATAATTAACATTCATTTTTTGAGTTTTTCCTGCTATTCTTTATTCTGTTTTTGTATTTTTTTACTGACAAAAAACCAATGCTTCAGTAAATTCTTCACATAATCAACACATATATAATCAATTATAATCATATCAGTTATTTGATATGAAATATACAACTTATATATGGTGATATTTTTTATTATTTTAAATATTAAATAAATAAATTATTTTTATTTTTATTTAAATTTAAAATATTACACTACAAAGTTTATATATATTTGTGGGTATTTTTTAGTGAGAGTTTTAAAACCTCCATAATATATTTTATTTATGACATTTTAATAAACTCCCACAAGATAACTAACAATAAAACCCATTGTTATCACTTAAGTTACCAAATAATTAAAACTCTTTTCAAAATCCAAAAAAAAACACTTGAAGAGAAAGAACAGAGGATGAGAGCTCACTGAAACCCTAAGATTGCGATAGCCATCTCCGCTGCCATCTCCGCCGCTGTCGCTGCCTCCTCCGCCATTGCTACCGTCGTCACTACTAAAGTTCATCTCCTTTATGCTGTTGCCAGAAAGCTATTGAGATCAAGCCAAGACGCCTCCTTTATCAACGCGATTCTAGATCTTGTCGCAATGCCCGAGCCTCTGAGACTAAGAGAAAGCACCTCCTCTGTCAACTCTCCTTCGCCAATGACTCTCGTGTTCTCCATCGGTATTCTCTCGCTTCTGCATGCTCTTCTTCATTCTACTCATTCTCAATTTTCGGTTCTCTTTCTCTTTTTCTTGTTTATTCATTTTCTTTGTTTTTCATTTTCAGATTTCGAATGCTTTGCTATATGATATAACATTCAATGAGTTTTATTATCTCTTAATCGATGAACATTGTTTCAAATTCGCAAGCACTCCAAGTGTTTGATGAATTATTTATTCTCTTAATCGTTGTATTAATTCTTGTTCGGTGAACCGATACTGTGTCTTATTTGCTCACTGTAAATTAAATCTGATCATATCATAGATTAGAATCTCCTGATAATAGCATTTTTCCTATTTTGTGTCATACTGTAAGTGGCAGCAACTATACTATATATTTGGCCACTATATATTTACGAGCAATGAATTTAGTAGTTCATTGTAATGAATTTTTTGTTTGATTTATTCAAGTTCAATTCCCTGAGTATATTGTGATCTTTTCAGGTTCTTGTTGTGTTATAGTATATATAGGAAGTTTTGTTTGTTATTCTTGTTTATAGTTTTGATTTAGTAGATTGAATATTACATCCTAATAATTTTTCTTCACAACATTGTTGGATAGGTAGCTAATGTTACTGGAAAGCATAGGTAGATCAGTGCTAACAATGAAGTAACATATTTTGGTTCATCTTTTGAGGTGAGTATTCTTGTTCTCAATGTTATCATAGACACTAATTTCTCTGCTTTGCAAGATTTCAAGGTCTCCAATTGTCAATGTTAAGTACTATTATGTCATATAAACAATCATTTCATTCCTTTCTTCCTGTTAGTTCAATTTTCAGTTTGCTAATGGGTGGCATTCTCAGTTTTTATTCCAGAATTAGAATAAGTTATATAACGTTTGGAAGATTACCCCTAAGAGAGTCATCATTGCTTCTAAGAAATTCGTTCACTCCATTATCTTTGCAATAAGTTTCTGTAATTGAGGCATGCAGTATCTTTGCATCTCATCAAACATGATCATTTTAATCTTATATATTCATTGATTGTTTGTTTTCTTTCTTTTTTTTTTTTTTTTTTGTAAGAGTTGGTGTTTCTGTACATTGAGAAAGTTGAAGCAAGCTTAAATGTGAAAAATATTAGTCATTATACTTCTAAGGAGGAGGTCTTCCGCTATATATTGGCACTTCATTCTTACTAGGAACTATCCATGTAGTGAGATGTCATGTGAGATGTCTTTCTATACATTTGATATTTCATATCAAATTTCAAAAACTAAAGGGCCATGCAGTGAATAAAATAAGCAAATTAAGCTTTTCCAAAAATAAAGGGCTACACATTGGGTCATCTTTCTAGGCTAGAGCTTCTTTGTGGGGCTTGAATGTCACCGACTTCATTCCATATAGTGCTATTTTCCATCACTTCGCCAATTTTATTATATCTAGCTAATTAGATTTTATTAATTTCTTGGACTATATATTTGTTCATCCAGATTATTCGTCCTCTGATCTCCTAACTAAAAGCAATTGTTTCTTTATGTCATTCACATTCTTATGTATTGTAATTAATTAGTTAATTAATTAATTAATTAATTAATTAATTAAGTGGACGTGTATGCACTTTGAACTTTTGAAGCGTGTACCCTTTTTCACCTATGCAGAGGATAACTAATGGTTGTGAATTGTGTTTATTATTTGGTAACAGCTTGTGCATTATGTGTTCAATCCTGCACTGGTTGAAGGAAATTTGGCAGATACTATAACATTTGAGAATTTTGTTACACTGTGAGTAGTAGTTATGTTTATGTTGCTTTAATTTTATTTCTTCTGGTTCATGTGTTCTAACTTTGTTTCTTTTGTTAAATGTGGTTTATGCCAGTGAACATTCTCATTACATTTATAATAGAGTCAATTTTGGGATGGATCCTAGTCAAAATCACAAGGGCTCCCAAAAACCTAGAAGGTTTGATAATTGGTGTCTGTTTTGCAGGCATAGTAATTACTCACCCTCTAAATTCTCTTAATTTGTATACTAATAAGTATTAATACTAATGGATCTGAGAAATCTTAAATTTTTCATTAATGTTTGAACAGGAAACTTAGAAACTTGCCTATAATCATTATCCCAGCTATATGCAAAGATAAAGGTAGCCCTTTTGGAGATCCTGATGTCTACTACACATATGGGATGGCATATTCTTCATTATCTATATGCAAAGATAAAGGTAGCTCTTATTTTGTTTTGATTATAATCTCTAGATTGGATCAGTTTATATATGGAGTTATGTTTATAACATAATGAGGGTTTCGGCAAGTAAATTCCACAGAGAAAGTACTGCAAGCATTCATTCCATTCATTCTATCCATGCTTATATTTATAGGGATCGGGTGATGCCATATGTGTGGTTTATAGGGATCGTTGGCTACTCGTGTTATCAAATATTACAACAAGTTGAACCAAAAGATGCCACTTATATATGTGAAGCTATACACATACCAGGTATTTTTTGTTGCCCTTAATATGTTCAGCCATTGCCTTGTTGGTGTTGTGACAATTTGTGTGATATGCTGCAGATCTTTAGGGCATTATCTTATATTCATCGTTGTATTGGAGTTTGCCATTGTGATATCAATCCTCAAAATCTATTGGCAGGCCTTTTATATATGTTTGAATACATCTGCTATCTCTTTATTTTTTTTAATTTTTAAATCTTTTTCTTCTCATGTTTCAATATTAATGGTCTAAACATCGAAAATGAATATGATTTACAGCTAGATACTCTGACTAGTGATATTTCTAATATGAATGATGTTTTGCTTGCCAAGCCTGCTGGCTTAAAGAAAGTAAGTAGCACATATCCTTGTGCTATTGTTTTTTTTTTAATCTCATGAGAAAATATGATTTACCACTACCTACTGGAAAAGAAAATTTTTAATATTTTAGCTCCTGAAATAGTGAAGTTGTATGTTAATAGTTGGTCACAAAAAATAACTAAGCACACAAAAAAGTTAAGTCTAAAATTTTTTTAAGCACTCCTATGTCTCAACCTTGGCAGTGAACACTTTATCATTATTATTTTGTTAGTTTTTGGTGAAAGAAAACTTAATTATATGCCTTTTTATCGATTAGATATCCATGTAGTGAGATTTGACATGGGTTATCATACACCAGAAAAGATTACCAAGTAAGTGCCATTATACTTTTCCACCCTTTTAATTGAGAAGCATATTTTTCATTTTCAATGAAGTTTTTTAGTTTTTAATTCTTCATCAAGTTGAAATTATTGATAGAAACTTTGGTTCTTATGGATCAGATATGATTGGAGAAGAGATATGTTGGGTCTCGCCACACCTCGGAATGGTTCAATACTGCAGGCAGAAGTGTTAAGACAAGACTCATTGCTAGTGTCATTATTTCACAGGTAATCATTTCTGTTGGATCAAACACTCACATTAGGCCGAAAACTATGAATTTAAAATTCTTTGAAGTTTGCACAGATTGATGAATCTGTAGTTTAATTTTCTTTTCCACATATGTTTTGTTAATTGCTATGAATTGGTGGTGTAGTGGACATGGACTGCTACAATCTTGCAAAGCTCAAATGTTGCTTGGGAATATGGGGTCAGTAATCCTTTTTGATATGCTAGTGGAGCAATAATCCAGGCATGAATCTTATATTACATTAAATATCTCCTCTGCATGCTGCTGTTTTTTTATTTTCTTCTTTTTCAAATTTCAGTCTTCCTAAATTTTGGAATTTAGAAAGTGAAGTAAGCCTGAGATTTGATATGATGCATTGAACATAAACATGTATTATTGTTTAGAGTAATGAATATAGATTAAAAGAAAGGCTCCTCATTGTAACAGAAATTCCTAAATATTCTTGTTCTAGCTTCAACAGCTATTACAACAGCTAGTGTAAGTATTAGGACTGCATTGTTAGTTTGTCATTATTTCTGGATGATAATAATATGGCTAGAAGTCAAGATCTATTTGTATTGTTTGCAAATACATTTATCTAGTTATTTTCATTGTCTAAGAGTTTGGACATAAGTCTGTATTTTATTATATTTTTTTAATATTTTGTAGTTGTAATAATGTGATTGGAAAATGATGGTAGTGTACTATATTTTATTTTAAAGTATTTCTTTTATTTTAATTTTCTTCTAGATTTTTAATGTCTTGTTTAAATATTTTTTTAATAATAAATTATTAGAAGTGTAATAATAATGTAGATTAATTTTTAAAAATTATATTGATAAGTTTGAAATCTTCACATAGTAGCTATTATTTTTAAAATGAAAAAGTTCTTTTGTGGGGGTTTTAAACCGCCACAACATTGACTAAGAACTGTCACAAAAGTCCAATATAAAACCCCCACTAAACACACATAAAACCCCCACTGAATAGATTGTGGAGGATTTTAAAAACTCCCACAAAAGACTTTGTGGTACCTCAAATCTTGAGACTTTTAGAAACCCCCTAAATAAAAAAAAAATTGTCACAAATAAACAAAAACATTATAATGTTAAACTAAATATTTTTTTTTATATGGTGTTTTAAAATTTTATAGAAATACATTCAAATATAAATAATCATTGTGTATGATTTTAGTGTTCAACATATTAAATTCGTCTTTGTAATTTTCTGCATCCAAAGATCACCAAAATCATCAACTTCATGTTTATA
The DNA here is from genome assembly GCF_059453495.1 of Arachis ipaensis. Classification (NCBI taxonomy): domain Eukaryota; kingdom Viridiplantae; phylum Streptophyta; class Magnoliopsida; order Fabales; family Fabaceae; genus Arachis; species Arachis ipaensis. The sequence continues at coordinate 89,475,096 of NC_142441.1, read as the reverse complement.
AATTTTGGTATATTTCCTTCATCTTTACGATTTATTTTTTTAATGATTTAACATTAATAATTTGAATTTAAAAAAAAATCAAACGATAATTTCTAAAAGAAACTCCCATAGGATATCACACAAGAGAACACAGTACACAGGTGTACAAATTTTCTGTTTATATATTAGCTATAGCCAAATTTGTAATGAATTACAAATAAATGGGTTAAACTTGAACCAAGTTTTTCCAGTATATTTGAATAAGAAAACTTATACTCGGACCTAATTGAATAACATGATCATCGTGCAGATAAAAAACTAGTCCACATATGTTCACAATGAAAAGTTACCAAATTTATTGTATATTATGCTCCGTAATATTGTGTTAATAATTAATTAGTGCCGATCGATAGGGTGTGCAAATGTTGCCTACACAATTTTGAATAACAATCCCAAATGGTTAAAGATCATATTATTAGTAAATTATACTAGCTTTCAATAAGTTCAGCAAGATGAGTAGCTTGTATTCATTTTTTGATAATGGATAGGGTAGAATTTAGATATTATTCTAATTTTATCTGTATATTAAAAAAAATTTTAAAATTTTACTTTATTTTATTTGTGGGTTGAAAATATCTCAACATTAACTCTACCCGCACCCTAAAATTTTAAATTCTATTTTATCCGACTTTATTCGTAGAAAAATAAAATTTTTTTAATCAAATACAAAATTTAACCATTTTAAATTTTATACATATTAATAAAATAAAAAATTAAATTTAAATTACAATTAAAAATAATAAAATTTTAAAAAAATCTAACCTAAAATTATAAATAATATGATCATCAACTAGTTTAATATTTATTTTAAATTTTTATAAAAAAAATTTATGAATTTAACATTATTATATATTATATAATATATTAGAAATACAAATAAAGTAAAATAGAATATACTCTAAATTCATGTCTTATTATATCTGCAAATAAATTTATACCATGGTATCTAAATAAATTAGTCCAAATTAAATACTCACAAATAGAATATATATTCCGAGCCCTAGTTGCTATCCCCCTCACAGTTGGTGGAGTAGAGTTATACACAGGTGATGGAAAGGATCATTAAGAGGTGTAATTAATTGACATGAGGAAGCAAGCGTGGCAATAATTGTTAAGAAAAATAATTAAGATTTAAGAATAATGAGAAGCCTTAAAGAAGAGAGAATTGATCACAAGTGAAGAGACGTGTCAGGATTGTTTATCTTGTTTTGGAATGAGTATGTAGTGAGAGTACAGAATACAGTGTGGCAACAGATGAGACCCCATCTGTGATCTGTGAGCAGCAAGAGGACCCCCTGCCTCTTCGTCTGCTTGCTAGTTCACACGCCCTCAATAATAAGTCATAACCAGTGCTGCTATGTACAGTGAATTTTATCGTGGTTATAATTATGGTTATGAGTTTTATAACGAGAAAGACTAAAAAGTCATAATAATTTATTGTTTTTACTCATTATTTAATTATTAATTTAATTTTTTTAGTTTAATAATTTAATAATATATTTAATTTATATTTTTAAATATTAATAACAAAAAACAATAAATTTTAATAATTTTTTAATATTTTTTAATTATAAAATTTTGTACTATTATTGTGTGGATAAATTTTCCTGATATAATTCATCTTTTGTGATGTGATGCACCTTTTTTTTAATAGAAAAAATATAACTTGAATTATTAAATATACAGAAAATAGATGTGTAAAAGATATTTTAACACTCAAATCAGTATTAAATTTTTCTGTAATATTATTTCGAAAACTATAAATTAAACATACCTTCCACTTGTTTTTCGAATGCTTTTTATTGATGAATAAAACAAAGTTATTGTTATTTCAAATGATCGGTTGTTGTCTTCTCAGTAAAGAATTATAATAATTAATATGATCGATGTACTTGTAATTAAATTATAACGTTATAGAATTTTATGATCAGTTATGGTCGAATCATATAACATATAAATCAGATATTATTTAAAATTATAATTAAAATTTATATATTTTGTTTTTTATGTTTTATAACATATGTATCAGATCAGATACTATTTAAAGTTATAATTAAGATTTAGGTATTTTTTTATTTTGTAATTTGTTTAAATGTTATCAAAATTTTATAGAAAATAAAAATGATGAAAAATAATTTGAAGTGTAAGGACCATGTGACAGGAAGCAGCTGATGGCGATGTTTGGTGTGGAGATGAGAAGCAGTGCCACCTCTGCTCAAATATGTATTGCTTTCGCTCCTTTGCCCCTCCAATAAATACCACCGCAGTGGGGTTTTTTCTTTTTTTTAATAAATAAAAATATTTTATTTATTGAAATATATAATTTATAGTATTTTTAACATAATCTATTATATTTCTTATGTCGTATATAGTGTAAACCAAATAAAGCACAAGAGGGTAAATGTGTGTATTTCGTTTACAGTATAAATGAGATACATGTAATCTTATTTCGGTTATATTATAAACGAGATACATTCGGACAAATTTTCAGCACCTATAAAAAGATGTGCAATCCTTTGTATTTTTCACCAATATTTCACTTCTTCTCTTCCGTTTTTCTTATGAAAAAAAAGCCACAATGTCTAGTAGTAGTGGATATGTAGTTGTAAGTGTGTCTCCCAATTGTCGTATGAGAAACAGTTATATTGACGTGATATTTGAGTGCGAGAATCCCATTCTGTTACGTACCCAGCGAGTAAGTTCTTTGTCAGAGATGAAGAGTCTGATATTGAGTAGCATTGGTGGTAGTAGGAGAAAAGAGATCAGAAGGGTAGGGTATCGGTTGCTAGCACTGATGAAAAACGGAGTTTTTCAGTTTTGTCATTTTTGGCAACATAGCGACGAGCATGTGCACCTCATGTTTGACATTCATGGGAAAATCATGACGAAACAAGTGATGGAGCTTTCTGCAGAGATAGTTGATGTCAGTGGTAGTGGATCTGGCCAGTCGGATTTTGTGCAGGACAACCCTCCTTTCGCACCACCACCTCTACACGTTGCTAGTCCAATGGAAGATATGGATGTTGGTGGTGAGGACTCCGACGAAGAGTATGTTGCGAATAGCAATGACAATGGTTCTTCTGAAGATGATGAGGAGGAGAAGTTTGTACCTGAGACGCCAGTCGAGCCATCAGTTCGGTATCTTCTGCCCACCCCGCACCCAATTCTAGCCTAATCAGTTGTACCCAATCACTATCATATGTTGGATATGGACGCAATGCACAAGAAAATTCCATTTTTCAACATGGGTGAAGACGATTACAACTTAGAGGGTGATATGAAATTTCAGGTTGGCCATGATGAGCGGATAATTTATACGCTTTTTGGCATAGTTTTTAGTATGTTTTTAGTAGAATCTAATTACTTTTAGGGATGTTTTTATTAGTTTTTATGCTAAATTCACATTTCTGGACTTTACTATGAGTTTGTGTGTTTTTCTGTGATTTCAGGTATTTTCTGGCTGAAATTGAGGGACTTGAGCAAAAATCAGATTCAGAGGTTGAAGAAGGACTGCTGATGCTGTTGGATTCTGACCTCCCTGCACTCAAAGTGGATTTTCTGGAGCTACAGAACTCAAAATGGCGCACTTCCAATTGTGTTGGAAAGTAGACATCCAGGGCTTTCCAGAAATATATAATAGTTCATACTTTGGCCGAGTTTAGATGACGTAAAAGGGTGTTGAACGCCAGTTCTACGCTGCTGTCTGGAGTTAAACGCCAGAAACACGTCATGAACCAGAGTTGAACGCCAGAAATACGTTACAACCTGGCGTTCAACTCCAGAAAGAGCCTCTGCACGTGTAACATTCAAGCTCAGCCCAAGCACACACCAAGTGGGCCCCGGAAGTGGATTTATGCATCAATTACTTATTCCTGTAAACCCTAGTAGCTAGTCTAGTATAAATAGGACTTTTCACTATTGTATTAGACATCTTTTGATCATTTTTAAATCTCTAGACCTCCATGGGAGGCTGGCCACTCGGCCATGCTTACCTTATATTCACTTATGTATTTTCAAACGGTAGAGTTTTTGCACTCCATAGATTAAGGTGTGGAGCTCTGCTGTTCCTCATGAATTAATGCAAAGTACTACTATTTTTCTATTCAATTCAACTTATTCCGCTTCTAAGATATTCATTCGCACTTCAACATGAATGTGATGAACGTGACAATCATCATCATTCCCCCACGAACACGTGCCTGACAACCACTTCCGTTCAACCTTAGATTGAATGAGTATCTCTTGGATCTCTTAATCAGAATCTTCGTGGTATAAACTAGATTGATGGCGGCATTCATGAGAGTCTGGAAAGTCTAAACCTTGTCTGTGGTATTCCGAGTAGGACTCTGGGATTGAATGACTGTGACGAACTTCAAACTCGCGAGTGCTGGGCGTAGTGACAGACGCAAAAGGAGGGTGAATCCTATTCCAGTATGATCGAGAACCTCAGATGATTAGACGTGCTGTGACAGAGCATTTGGACCATTTTCACAAGAGGATAGGATGCAGCCATTGGCAAGGGTGACGCCTCCAGACGATTAGCCATGCAGTGACAGCGCATCGGACCATTTTCCAGAGAGGATCAAAAGTAGCCATTGACAACGGTGATGTCCTTACATAAAGCCAGCCATAGAAAGGAGTAAAACTGATTGGATGAAGACAGCAGGAAAGTAGAGGTTTAGAGGGACGAAAGCATCTCCATGCATTTATCTGAAATTCTCACCAAGGATTTACATAAGTATCTCTATCCCTATTTTATTATTAATATTCGAAAACTCCAAAACCATTCTATATCCGCCTGACTGAGATTTACAAGATGACCATAGCTTGCTTCATACCAACAATCTCCATGGGATCGACCCTTACTCGCGTAAGGTTTATTACTTGGACGACCCAGTGCACTTGCTGGTTAGTTGTGCGAAGTTGTGAATGACAAATGATTTTATTAAGACGTGCGTATAGAGTTTTTGACGCCGTTGCCTGAGATCACAATTTCGTGCACCAAGTTTTTGGCGCCGTTGCCGGGGATTGTTCGAGTTTGGACAACTGGCGGTTCATCCTGTTGCTCAGATTAGGTAATTTTCTTCTTATTTTGTTTTCAAAAAATTTTCAAATAATCTTTCAAAAAATTTTTCCTTTATTTTTGAAAAAATAAATGTTTTCAAAAATATATTTTTCTTCAGAATTTTTAAGAATGAATTCTAGTATTTCATGATGATTTGTTGAATCCTGGCTGGCTGTAAGCCATGTCTAATCTTTTTGACTGGGGTTTCAACTTATCATCACAAGAGCTTGTTGATTTTCACACACTTAGTTGCTCTATACATGGAAAGTATAAATATCTTCTAAAGCTTGACTGGCTATTAAGCCATGTCTAACCCTCAGATTGGAGCTTTAGACTAAGAATGCAAGATTCCTGGAATTCATATTAAAAATTTTGGAATCCTTATTTTTCTTTTTCACATTAATTTTCAAAAAAAAATACAAAAAAATTATAAAATCATAAAAATAAAAAATATTTTGTGTTTCTTGTTTGAGTCTTGAGTCAATTTTTAAGTTTGGTATCAATTGCATTTTTTCTAAAATTTTTATGCATTTTTCGAAAAATTCATGCATTCATAGTATTCTTCATGATCTTCAAGTTGTTCTTGGTAAATCTTCTTGTTTGATCTTGATGTTTTCTTGTTTTGTGTCTTTTCTTGTTTCTCATGTGCATTTTTGCATCCATAGAGTCTAAGCATGAAATATTTCTAAGTTTGGTGTCTTGCATGTTTTCTTTGCATTAAAAATTTTTCAAAAATATGTTCTTGATGTTCATCATGATCTTCAAAGTGTTCTTGGTGTTCATCTTGACATTCATAGCATTCTTGCATGCATTCATTGTTTTTATCCAAAATTTTCATGCATTGCATCATTTTCATGTTTTTCTCTCTCATCATTAAAAATTCAAAAATAAAAAAAAAATATCTTTCCCTTTTTCTCTCATAAAATTCGAAAATTTGAGTTGACTTTTTCAAAATTTTTTAAAATCTAGTTGTTTTCTATGAGTCAAATCAAATTTTCAAATTTTATCTTTTTCAAAATCTTTTTCAAAAATCAAATCTTTTTCATTTTTCTTATCTATTTTCGAAAATTCCAAAAATATTTTTCAAAAATCTTTCTCTTAATTTTACATCATATTTTCGAAAATATCTTCAACAATTAATGTTTTGATTCAAAAATTTCAAGTTTGTTACTTACTTGTTAAGAAAGATTCAAACTTTAAGTTCTAGAATCATATCTTGTGATTTCTTGTGAATCAAGTCATTAATTGTGATTCAAAAAAATCAAATCTTTTTCAAAAACTAATTTCAGTCATATCTTTTCAAAAATATCTTCTTATCTTATCTTTTTCAAAAATTTGATTTTAAAATATCTTTTCTAACTTCTTATCTTCTTATCTTTTTAAAAAATTGTTTTTCAAAATTTGTTGCAACTAACTAACTAACTTTTTGTTTGTTTCTTATCTTTTTCAAAACTACCTAACTAATCTAATTTTCGAAAATATCTCCCTCTTTTTCAAAAATTCTTTTTAATTAACTAATTATTTTAATTTTTTATTTTAATTTTCAAAAATTACTAACCTTTTTCAAAAACAATTTTCGAAAATCACTAACTCTTTTTCAAAAAAATAATTTTCGAAAATTCTCTCTCTCTCTCATCTCCTTCTATTTATTTATTTATTTACTAACATCTCTTCTTCACTCACCAAAAATCCGAACTCTCTCTCTCTCTTTGAGTTCAGATTTTCTCTTCTTCTTTTCTTCTACTCACATAAGGGAACATCTATACCTGGGTAAAAAAGATCCGTATTATTATTATTTTTCTGTTCCCTCTTTTTCATATGAGCAGGAGCAAGGACAAGAATATTCTTGTTGAAGCAGATCCAGAACCTGAAAGGACTCTGAAGAGAAAACTAAGAGAGGCTAAATTACAACAATCCAGCAGACAACCTTACAGAAATTTTCGAACAGGAAAAGGAGATGGCAGCCGAAAATAATAATAATGCAAGGAGGATGCTTGGTGACTTTACTGCACCTAATTCCAATTTACATGGAAGAAGCATCTCCATCCCTACCATTGGAGCAAACAACTTTGAGCTGAAGCCTCAACTAGTTTCTATGATGCAGCAGAACTGCAAGTTTCACGGACTTCTATCTGAAGATCCTTTTCAGTTTTTAACTGAATTTTTGCAGATCTGTGATACTGTTAAGACTAATGGAGTAGATCCTGAAGTCTACAGGCTCATGCTTTTCCCTTTTGCTGTAAGAGACAGAGCTAGAGTGTGGTTGGACTCTCAGCCCAAAGATAGCCTGAACTCTTGGGATAAGCTGGTCACAGCTTTCTTAGCCAAGTTCTTTCCTCCTCAAAAGCTTAGTAAACTTAGAGTGGATGTTCAAACCTTCAGACAGAAAGAAGGTGAATCCCTCTATGAAGCTTGGGAGAGATACAAGCAACTGACCAAAAAGTGTCCTTCTGACATGCTTTCAGAATGGACCATCCTGGATATATTCTATGATGGTCTGTCTGAATTAGCTAAGATGTCATTGGATACTTCTGCAGGTGGATCCATTCACCTAAAGAAAACGCCTGCAGAAGCTCAAGAACTCATTGACATGGTTGCTAATAACCAGTTCATGTACACTTCTGAGAGAAATCCTGTGAGTAATGGGATGCCTCAGAAGAAGGGAGTTCTTGAAATTGATACTCTGAATGCCATATTGGCTCGGAATAAAATATTGACTCAGCAAGTCAATATGATTTCTCAGAGTCTGAATGGAATGCAAGCTGCATCCAACAGTACTCAAGAGGCAGCTTATGAAGAAGAAGCTTATGATCCTGAGAACCCTGCAATAGCAGAGGTGAATTACATGGGTGAACCATATGGAAACACCTATAATCCCTCATGGAGAAATCAACCAAATCTCTCATGGAAGGATCATCAAAAGCCTCAACAAGGCTTTAATAATGGTGGAAGAAACAGGTTTAACAATAGTAAACCTTTTCCATCATCCACTCAGCAACAGACAGAGAACTCTGAACAAAATACCTCTAATTTAGCAAACTTAGTCTCTGATCTATCTAAGGCCACTGTAAGTTTCATGAATGAAACAAGGTCCTCCATTAGAAATTTGGAGGCACAAGTGGGCCAGCTGAGTAAAAGAGTTACTAAAATCCCTCCTAGTACTCTCCCAAGCAATACAGAAGAAAATCCAAAAGGAGAGTGCAAGGCCATTGAAATGACCATCATGGCCGAAACCACAAAGGAGGAGGAGGACGTGAATCCCAAGGAGGAAGACCTCCTGGGACGTCCAGTGATCAATAAGGAGTCTCCCTCTGAGGAACCAAAGGAATCTGAGACTCATCTAGAGACCATAGAGACTCCATTAAACCTCCTTATGCCATTCATGAGCTCTGATGAGTATTCCTCTTCTGAAGAGAATGAGGATGTTACTAAGGAGCAAGTTACCAAGTACCTTGGTGCAATCATGAAGCTGAATGCCAAATTATTTGGTATTGAGACTTGGGAAGATGAACCTCCCTTGTTCACCAATGAACTAAGTGATCTGGATCAACTGACATTGCCTCAGAAGAGACAGGATTCTGGAAAGTTCTTAATACCTTGTACCATAGGCAACATGATCTTTGAAAAGGCTCTGTGTGACCTTGGTTCAGGGATAAACCTCATGCCCCTCTCTGTAATAGAGAAACTGGGAATCTTTGAGTTGCAAGCTGCTAAAATCTCATTAGAGATGGCAGACAATTCAAGAAAACAGGCTTATGGACAAGTAGAGGACGTGTTAGTAAAGCTTGAAGGCCTTTACATCCCTGCTGATTTAATAGTCCTAGATACTGGGAAGGATGAGGATGAATCTATCATCCTTGAAAGACCTTTCCTAGCCACAGCAAGAGCTATAATTGATGTTGACAGAGGCGAACTAGTCCTTCAATTGAATGAGGACTCCCTTGAGTTTAAAACTCAAGGACATCCTTCTGTAAACATGGAAAAGAGGCACAGTAAGCTTCTCTCAAAACAGAGTCAACCAGAGCCCCCACAGTCAAACTCTAAGTTTGGTGTTGAACTCCCATATCCAAACTCTAAGTTTGGTGTTGGGGAGTCTCAACAATGCTCTGAACATCTGTGAGGCTCCATGAGAACCCACTGTCAAGCTATTGACATTAAAGAAGCGCTTGTTGGGAGGCAACCCAATTTTTATTTATCTAATTTTATTTTTATTGTTATTTCATGTTTTATTAGGTTCATGATCATGTGGAGTCACAAAATAAATATAAAAATTGAAAACGGAATAAAAAACAGCAGAAGAAAAATCACACCCTGGAGGAGGATCTCACTGGCGTTTAAACGCCAGTAAGGAGTATCTGTCTAGCGTTCAACGCCAGAACAGAGCATGTTTCTGGCGTTGAACACCAGAAACAAGCAGCATCCTGGCGTTCAGATGCCAGAAATGCACAGTGAAAAAGAGCTGGCGCTGAACGCCAGAAACAAGCATCTGGCTGGCGTTTAACGCCAGAAATATGCTGCATCTGGGTGTTGAACGCCCAGAACAAGCATCAGTTCGGCGTTTAAACGCCAGAATTGCATGCAAGGGCATTTTACATGCCTAATTGGTGCAGGGATGCAATTCCTTGACACCTCAGGATCTGTGGACCCCACAGGATCATCTCAGCATCTGTGGACCCCACAGGATCCCCACATACCACCACTCACTCTCTTCCCTCTTCTCAATGTTCATCCTCTCTTCCCAATAAACACTCTTCCCCAAAACTCTTCACCAATCACCTTAATCTCTCTTCCCTATCACCACTTCACCACTCACATCCACCCACCCTTATGGCCGAACCTTACCCCCCTCCCTTCCCTATATATAGCCCTCCATTCTTCCTCATTTTCACACAACACAACCCTCTCTTCCCCTTCTTGGCCGAAACACATCTCTCTCTCCCTCTCCTCCATTTCTTCTTCTTCTTCATCTATTCCTTTTTCTCTTGCTCGAGGGCGAGCAAAATTCTAAGTTTGGTGTGGTAAAAGCATAAGCTTTTTGTTTTTCCATTACCATTGATGGCACCCAAGACCGGAGAATCCTCTAAAAAAGGGAAAGGGAAGACAAAAACTTCCACCTCCGAGTCATGAGAGATGGAAAGATTCATCTCCAAAGCTCATCAAGACCACTTCTATGATGTTGTGGCCAAGAAGAAGGTGATCCCCGAGGTCCCTTTCAAGCTCAAGAGAAATGAGTATCCGGAGATCCGACATGAAATCCAAAGAAGAGGTTGGGAAGTTCTAACAAACCCCATCTAACAAGTCGGCATCCTAACGGTTCAAGAGTTCTATGCCAACGCATGGATCACTAGAAACCATGATCAAAGTAAGAACCCGAACCCAAAGAATTATCTCACAATGGTTCGGGGGAAATACTTAGATTTTAGTCCGGAAAACGTGAGGTTAGCGTTTAACTTGCCCATGAAGCAAGGAGATGCACGCCCCTACACTAGAAGGGTCAACTTTAATCAAAGGTTGGACCAAGTCCTCATGGACATATGTGTGGAAGGAGCTCAATGGAAGATTGACTCCAAAGGCAAGCCAGTTCAATTAAGAAGACTGGACCTTAAGCCTGGGCTAGAGGATGGTTGGAGTTCATCCAACGCTCCATCATCCCCACTAGCAACCAATCTGAAGTTACTGTGGATCGGGCCATCATGATCCATAGCATCATGATTGGAGAAGAAGTAGAAGTTCATGAAGTCATCTCCCTTGAACTCTATAAAATAGCCGAAAAGCCCTCTCCTGGGGCAAGGCTAGCTTTTCCTCATCTTATTTGCCATCTATGTTACTCAGTTGAAACTTTCATAGAAGGAGACATTCCTATTGAGGAAGAGAAGCCCATCACTAAGAAAAGGATGGAGCAAGCAAGAGAGCCCATTCATGGATCTCAAGAGACGCATGAAGCTCATCACCATGAGATCCCGGAGATGCCTCAAATGCATTTTCCTCCACAAAACTATTGGGAGAAAATCAACACCTCCCTAGGAGAATTAAGTTCCAACATGGGACAACTAAGGGTGGAACATCAAGAGCACTCCATCATCCTTCATGAAATTAGAGAAGATCAAAAAGCAATGAGGGAGGAGCAACAAAGACAAGGAAGAGACATAGAAGAGCTCAAGGACATCATTGGTTCCTCAAGAAGGAAACGCCACCATCACTAAGGTGGACTCATTCCTTGTTCTTTCATTCTCTATTTTTCGTTTTCTATGATAAGTGCTTATCTAAGTTTGTGTCTTATTACATGATCATTAGTATTTAGTAACTTTGTCTTAAGGTTATAAATGTCCTATGAATCCATCACCTCTCTTAAATGAAAAATGTTTTAATTCAAAAGAACAAGAAGTACATGATTTTTGGATTTATCCTTGAACTTAGTTTAATTATATTGATGTGGTGACAATGCTTCTTGTTTTCTGAATGAATGCTTGAACAGTGCATATGTCTTTTGAAGTTGTTGTTTAAGAATGTTAAATATGTTGGCTCTTGAAAGAATGATGATAAGGAGACATGTTATTTGATAATATAAAAAATCATAAAAATGATTCTTGAAGCAAGAAAAAGCAGTGAATACAAGAGCTTGCAGAAAAAAAAAAAAGAAAAAAATAGCGAAAAAAATAGAAAAAAAGAAAAAGCAAGTAGAAAAAGCCAAAAGCTCTTAAAACCAAAAGGCAAGAGCAAAAAGCCAATAGACCTTAAAACCAAAAGGCAAGGGTAATAAAAAGGATCCCAAGGCTTTGAGCATCAGTGGATAGGAGGGCCTAAAGGAATAAAATCCTGGCCTAAGTGGCTAAACCAAGCTGTCCCTAACCATGTACTTGTGGCGTGAAGGTGTCAAGTGAAAACTTGAGACTGAGCGGTTAAAGTCAAGGACCAAAGCAAAAAAAAAAAAAGAGTGTGCTTAAGAACCCTGGACACCTCTAATTGGGGACTTTAGCAAAGCTGAGTCACAATCTGAAAAGGTTCACCCAGTTATGTGTCTGTGGCATTTATGTATCCGGTGGTAATACTGGAAAACAAAGTGCTTAGGGCCACGGCCAAGACTCATAAATTAGCTGTGTTCAAGAATCAACATACTGAACTAGGAGAATCAATAACACTATCTGAACTCTGAGTTCCTATAGATGCCAATCATTCTGAACCTCAATGGATAAAGTGAGATGCCAAAACTATTCAAGAGGCAAAAAGCTACAAGTCCCGCTCATCTGATTGGAGCTATGTTTCATTGATAGTTTGGAATTTATAGTATATTCTCTTCTTTTTATCCTATTTGATTTTCAGTTGCTTGGGGACAAGCAACAATTTAAGTTTGGTGTTGTGATGAGCGGATAATTTATACACTTTTTGGCATAGTTTTTAGTATGTTTTTAGTAGAATCTAGTTACTTTTAGGGATGTTTTTATTAGTTTTTATGCTAAATTCACATTTCTGGACTTTACTATGAGTTTGTGTGTTTTTCTGTAATTTCAGGTATTTTCTGGCTGAAATTGACGGTCTTGAGCAAAAATCAGATTCAGAGGTTGAAGAAGGACTGCTGATGCTGTTGGATTCTGACCTTCCTGCACTCAAAGTGGATTTTCTAGAGCTACAGAACTCAAAATGGCGCGCTTCAAATTGTGTTGGAAAGTAGACATCCAGAGCTTTCCAGAAATATATAATAGTCCATACTTTGGTGGAGTTTAGACAACGTAAAAGGGTGTTGAACACCAGTTCTACGCTGTTGTCTGGAGTTAAACGCCAGAAACACGTCACGAACCAGAGTTGAACGCCAGAAATACGTTACAACCTGGCGTTCAACTCCAGAAAGAGCCTCTGCACGTGTAACATTCAAGCTCAGCCCAAGCACACACCAAGTGGGCCCCAGAAGTGGATTTATGCATCAATTACTTATTCTTGTAAACCCTAGTAGCTAGTCTAGTATAAATAGGACTTTTCACTATTGTATTAGACATCTTTTGATCATATTTAGATCTCTAGACCTCCATGGGAGGCTGGCCACTCGGCCATGCTTACCTTATATTCACTTATGTATTTTCAAACGGTAGAGTTTCTGCACTCCATAGATTAAGGTGTGGAGCTCTGCTGTTCCTCATGAATTAATGCAAAGTACTACTATTTTTCTATTCAATTCAACTTATTCCGCTTCTAAGATATTCATTCGCACTTCAACATGAATGTGATGAACGTGACAATCATCATCATTCTCCCACGAACGCGTGCCTGACAACCACTTCCGTTCAACCTTAGATTGAATGAGTATCTCTTGGATCTCTTAATCAGAATCTTCGTGGTATAAGCTAGATTGATGGCGGCATTCATGAGAGTCCGGAAAGTCTAAACCTTATCTGTGGTATTCCGAGTAGGACTCTGGGATTGAATGACTGTGACGAACTTCATACTCGCGAGTGCTGGGCGTAGTGACAAACGCAAAAGGAGGGTGAATCCTATTCCAGTATGATCGAGAACCTCAGATGATTAGCCGTGCTGTGACAGAGCATTTGGACCATTTTCACAAGAGGATAGGATGCAGCCATTGGCAAGGGTGACGCCTCCAGACGATTAGCCATGCAGTGACAGCGCATCAGACCATTTTCCAGAGAGGATCAAAAGTAGCCATTGACAACGGTGATGTCCTTACATAAAGCCAGCCATAGAAAGGAGTAAGACTGATTGGATGAAGACAGCAGGAAAGCAGAGGTTTAGAGGGATGAAAGCATCTCCATGCATTTATCTGAAATTCTCACCAAGGATTTACATAAGTATCTCTATCCCTATTTTATTATTAATATTCGAAAACTCCATAACCATTCTATATCTGCCTGACTGAGATTTACAAGATGACCATAGCTTGCTTCATACCAACAATCTCCGTGGGATCGACCCTTACTCGCGTAAGGTTTATTACTTGGACGACCCAGTGCACTTGCTGGTTAGTTGTGCGAAGTTGTGAATGACAAATGATTTTATTAAGACGTGCGTACAGAGTTTTTGACGCCGTTACCTGAGATCACAATTTCGTGCACCAGGCCACAAGTTCAAAAGCAGAGATGCAGTAATACAGGGTGTGAAGAATTATAACATTCGCAAAAGTGTTGAGTACCGAGTTGTAGAGTCGGATCGGTTAAAGTACCATGTATTGCCGATAATATGCAGCAGCCTACCCTTGGAGTCTCCGTGTTGCCCTCCGACAAAATCTTGGATATTGGTAAGTTCAAGTTTAACTGTGGAGTATTTTCTCATTTGTGATTATTATATTTGTATTAAATGCCAACCATGTATGTGTTATTTCGTTAGGGAGGTGCGTAGGGTTGGAGGAGCGCACACGTGGTTAGCACCACACCCACTATGTTCGTGGACCATCGAAAGTTGGACAGCAGCCTCATTTGTTGTTCATTCTGTCGTTGATACAATCCAACCCATCCGTCAACATCCCTATTCTAGAAGTTGCAGTTAGGCAAATCTATCACTTCAAAGTCTCATACAGAAAGGTCTAGATGGCAAAGCAAAAGACTATTGCACAGATATATAGTGATCGGGAGGAGTCATACAATAAGGTGCCGAGATTGTTGTAAGCACTACAGAGTTATTGTCCCGGGACGATATGTGAGTTCAGGTCTGTACCATACTATGATGGGAACCTTTTGGTGGGTGACTATAACATGTTTGGTAAAGTATTTTAGACATTCCCTACCTGTGGGGAGGCTATCAAGCATTGCAAGCCGTTCGTCTCTGTCGATGGAACGCATCTATATGGAAAATATGGTGGAGTTTTGCTTATTGCAGTGGCACAAGATGATAACAGCAATATCCTTCCGATAGCCATTGCAATTTTTGAGTCTGAGACTACGGAGTCCTGGTCTTTCTTTTTTACTATCCTTAGGCGACATATGACCCCACAAGATGGTCTATTAATTATTTCTTATAGATCCCACGCTATCAAGGCTGCACTGAGAGCCGATAATAGTGGTTGGCAACCTCCTAGAGCATTTCATGGTTATTATGTCAGGCAAATGGCGGCAAACTTTATGTCTCATTTCAAACCTGCCGAGGAAAAGTGATATCTCATAAAAGCCACTTATAGTCCAAGCAAGGTTGGGTTCAAGTGGTACATGAATGCCTTAAGAGGTTTGTCGCGAGAGATGGTGGACTGGGCTGGTAGGTTCAACAAAGATATCTTACTACAACACGTGATGGTGGTCGCAAATTTGGCCACATGAGAACGAACCTCTCCGAGTGCATGAATGCAGTAGTTAAGGGTACACGTTTTTTACCGATTTCAGCTATTGTGTGATACACCTATGAGAGGTTGCAGCAGTTGTTCATCTGGAAGGGAAGGGAGGCACAGACACAACTGGGGGCGAGGAATCAATTTTTTCAATGGTTGAATGCTACTATTGAGAAGAATAGAGAAGGGGTCTCAATGATTTGCACTACTTATTGCGACAGTCGGGCTTTAGTGTTTATGGTTGAGGAGTTAGAGCCTTTCGAGGGTTAGTCACAACGTTCATTCCGTGTTTGGTTGACGGCAAGCATGTGTGACTGTGGCCTTTTTCAGTCACTCCATTTTGCCTGTTGTCATGTGCTTGCCGTCTATGCCGCTGCAAATGTCGAATGGGGTCCTTACATGCATCCGGTAGACAAGCAAGAGGTTGTGTTTACTGAGCCCTAAAATGATCATACCACGCCCGAAGCTTGGTAGGCCACCACATGTCCTCGCCCCATCCCGTGGTGGTAAAGAACCTATTGACATTGACTGAGGCCCCTGGCACTGGGTGCTCACCACGAAACTGGCGTTTTACCCGATCAACATGGTAAAACTTAACTATGTTGAAACAAATGAGGGAAACTACAAACATCTATGTCCCCCACTCTGCCTCATCCTTCAGCCACAGCGGGTAGAAGTTCTATAGTGCAAGTTCGTCGTACGGCGTCCACAAGAACTACAACATAATATGTAAGATAATCATCAATAATAAGTGGTAAAACATGATAAGTAATTCATATTCTGGTAACTGAATAAAAGAAGCTCGCTTACCTCGTGATAAACCACTATTTTATGGTTTATCTTATGCTCAATTGAGTGGATTTTATCAATCTTTCATACACTTATTCATATGATTTGCATGAGTTTACGTTTTCCTTCCTGATTTTGTGCTATGATTGAAAACATGCTTCTTTGGTCTTAATTTTGATATGTTTAATCTTCTCTTATTACCATTCGATGCCTTGATATGTGTGTTAAGTGTTTTCAGAGATTACAGGGCATGAATGGCTTAGAGGATGGAAAGGAAGCATACAAAAGTGGAAGGAATGCAAGAAGCTGAAGGAACTGCAAAGCTGTCCAGCCTGACCCTCTCGCACTAAAACGACCATAACGTGAGCTACAGAGGTCCAAATGATATGGTTCCAGTTGCGTTGGAAAGCTAACTTCTGGGGCTTCGATTTGATATATAATTTGCTATAGTGGCCATACGGCTAGGCGACGCAAACGCGTATTCCACGCGGACGCATCGCAGTGACGAAAATCAGCGTGGCAAATTTCTTCTCCAGCGATTTCTGGGCTGTTTTCGACCCAGTTTTCGGTCCAGAAAACACAGATTAAAAGCTATAAAGTGGAGGAATCCATTCATTCATAAGGAGGAACTCATAATTCACTTTTCATAATTTAGATGTAGTTTTAGAGAGAGGAGAGAGCCTCTCCTCTCTCTTAGGATTTAGGATTAGGATTCCTCTTAATGGATTTAGGATTTTTTATTATTTCAACTTACAATTTCTTCTGAGTTCCAGGTTCAATGTTCCTTTTATTTATTTTATCAATTTAGTTTATGAACTCTTTATGTTTAGATTGATTTTCTATTATTAATGCAATTGAGGTATTTCAGATTTATGATTCTTATTTAGCTTTTTATATTCTTGGCTTTAATTGATTAATTGATAAATCTTGAGTTGTCAAACTCATCGTGATTGATAATTGTTATCTTTGCTGATCGATTTAAATTCCTATAACTCTAGTATTTCCTTAGGAGTTGACTAGGACTTTAGGTGTTAAATTGATTTATCTACTTGACTTCCCTTTGCTTTAGTAAAGGTTAACTAAGTGGGATTAAAACTCAATTCTCATCACCATTGATAAGGATAACTAGGATAGGACTTCCAATTCTCATACCTTGCCAAGAGCTTTATTAGTTATTATTTTAATGACTTCTTATTTTACATTACTTGTTCCTTATTTTAAAAAACCCCCCAATTTACAAGACTCACAACCAATAATAAGAACACCTCCCTGCAATTCCTTGAGAAGACGACCTGAGGTTAAATACTTCGGTTATCAATTTCAAAGGGATTTGTTACTTGTGACAACCAAAACTTTTGTAAGAAAGAAATTCTTGTCGGTCTAGAAGCTATACTTACAACGGAAATTTATTTGCGAAAATTCTAGATCGCGCGAGAGTTTCATTCTTCACCTCGTCTAACTGTGACTGATCCAACGTCTGACGCCATTGGAGGAATCTTTGCTCATGCTGGTCCCTACTCTACTGCGCCATACCCATCAACCTATGGACATTCGCAAGAATAACAAAGACTCAATTTATCGCACAACATATCGAATTACATGAAGAAGAAGAATAATAAAACCATAAATAATAGTTACCTTGCAACCGTAGAATACATATAAACCCGTTGCTCGACTGGACACCATTGAAAAAATCTCTAATATATCCATGAGACTAGCAGTGGAGTGCATCCTGTAATATCTATGGTGGTTCAATGGGCTATAGAGCATAGAGAGTGGTACGTCTATACAAGCACCGTGGAACCCCAAGACAGAGAACGGCACCTTCAAAAGTCATCAAGCAGTGGCAGCCATCGAAGATGGACCTGATTGTTTGACTTTTCAGTCATCAAGTGAGCCCCAATCATCAAAAGTATGTAACATCTCGTGTACTGTCAGAAGGTGTCTGGATCATCGGTATCGAGCATCTGCCTTAGTCGCTCCCGAAGCTATATTAGTTTGAGGGGAAAAGACTCCTTCCTATGTGCACACTGCTACTAAATTGCAGGAGGTCTTGCACCAAGTAGCCGCTCCACCAACTGCTAGGTCTCAGCTCATACCATGTGTGAAAATAACCGAAGCACCTGTCCACTGGCTCTCCATGCACGTGTAACCTGAGGTGGTACGCAACGTCCTACAGGGTGATGGTGTACTCACCCCATGACAGGTAGAAAATGTGGATTTCAGGATGCCAGCGCTCAACGAATATCGTAATCAGAGAGTTGTTAAATACGAAGTCCTTGAGTGGCACTGCATCACCGAAGGCAGCCTCCTTCAGGTATAAGATAATGGTGTCCAGTGGAGCAAGTGTGACTCACTCGCCTGGGAAAAAGCAGGCAATGCCTTTGATAAAAGAATAAAAAATTGAATAAGAAATGTACAAAAATATAAAGCTATCAAAGTTAACACAAAAAAACTTCCATTAAACATTCACATAACAAATTAATTTAACTGATAATTAGAAACAAATTTAGCAAATAAGAAAAAATATTTACTTAATGAATTAACTTAAATAAAAATATAAAACAATTAATTAATAATTAAATTAATAAACATGTACTTAATAAATTAATTTAAATAAAAATATTGACTTAAATAATTAATAACTAAACTAATAAATAAGTAGAAACAAATTTAACAAATAAGTAAAAATATTTAGTTAATAAATTAATTTAAATAAAAATGTTTATTTAATTAATTAATAACTAAATTAATAAAAATGTAGTTAATAGATTAATTTAGATAAAAATATTAACTTAAATAATTAATAACTAAATTAATAAATATCTACTTAATTAATTACTAAACATCTAGTTAATAAATTAACTTAAATAAAGACATTTACTTAAATGATTAACAACTTAATCACCTAATATCAATCTAACAAGTTACTTTAAATAAAAAAAAAATGAATAACATTTATTTAAAAATTTAATTTAACTAATATCTAAAATTATACCCTATCAATCCTTTCTAACAATATATTCATCCACCAAGCATGTGTTGTATACTAATTTTATAAAAGTACCCTAAATATGGCTACATATACATACTCTAACATAAATAGAAAGATCAGAAAACATCACTAACCTCAAAGTCAGCTGTCTCCGCAATGTGCCATGTCGCGTTCAGTCGGTTGATGTCCGGATCATGTGCATATGCGCGTGCCATGCTCGCCGAATGATACGTGCTCAGGAAGGCATTTTCGTCATGTTAGAGACAAGGGACAGAATGGTAAGCTTGTCATATTTAAGGATCTGAATACTAGAAGAATTATACCATGCCAATCCTGGACATCAAGGAGATCAAGAGCTCGTCTCAAAAAACAGTGGTGCTAAAATGGCGGTAGCTCACAAGGCCTATTGGGTTAAGTCAGGACAGCAAGAAGTCCAATAATGCTTTCCGAATTCAGGGGAGACATAATTTATCATTAAATTTTGAAATTCTAGAATTTTGTTTTAGTTTGTTATGCGGTTAAAGTTTGTTAGAAGATTTGTTTAGTAGTATTTTTAGGAATTTTAAATTTAAAATCAAATCTGACGTAATCTATTAAGATCAAATCTGATTTAAATTTTAAAAAATTTTATCTTATCTTTTAGTTAGTTTGTCAGGAGCTTATTTAAACACCTTTGGTGAGACCATTTACACAACTTTTGATGAATAAATTTCAATTGCTTTTAAGCACGATTTTTTAGTGTGATTAAGTGAGGTGAGTGATTTGCTTCGCTTGTTGCATGGAGAAAATTGAGTGATTCAATTTTTATCCTTTGATCTAGGTTGTCAATGACAGGTTCTTTGAAGGTCTGGTAGGAAAAACTCTTCCGGTGACCTAGGTTGCTAAGAACAAGTTTTTTAGAGGTTTAGTAGGAAAACCCTTCCAGTGACATAGGTTGCTAAGAACAGGTTTTTTAGAGGTATAGTAGAAAAATCTTTACCTATCTTTTATGTTTTCACTGTGTCTTTGGGTATGCCTTTTACTGAATAATCCTTATCTATTGTGATAAAACTCCTAAGCCCAAATCTATTTTTTTATCATCTGGTATCAATTACAGGTCATAGGTAAATTCTTATTTATCTACACGTTCCATGGGTCTTGTTTAGTCTTTTTATTTTTTTTCTCTTTAATTTCTATAAATTCACCTTAAAGTAAAAAAAAAAGAAAAAAAATGATTTAATTCTGTTTCTGCAATTATCCTATCTTAAAGTCAGTGTCTGCAAAAAAAAATGATTGAGGAAGAGCTTCTCATTCAAGATTCGAGGACCAATCTTTTTGAAGAGGAAGAGGATTATATGATGCTCAGGAAGACATTTCGTCATGTTAGAGACAAGGGACAGAATGGTAATCTTGTCATATTCAAGGATCTGAATACTAGAAGAATTATACCATGTCGATCCTGGACATCAAGGAGACCAAGAGCTCGTCTAAAAAAAACAGTGGTGCTAAAATGGCGGTAGCTCACAAGGCCTATTGGGCACAGTAAGAAGCCCAAAAATGCTTTCCAAATTCAGTGGGAGATATAATTTATCATTAAATTTTGAAATTTTAGAATTTTGTTTTAGTTTTTTATACGGTTAAAGTTTGTTAGAAGATTTGTTTTAAATTTGATTTGTTTAGTAGTATTTTTAAAAATTTTAAATTTAAAATCAAATCTGATCTAATCCATTAAGATCAAATCTGATTTAAATTTTAAAAAATCTTATCTTATCTTTTAGTTAGTTTTTTAGGAGCCTATTTAAACACCTTTGGTGATACCATTTACACAACTTTTGATGAATACATTTTAGTTGCTAAAAAACACGTTTTTTAGTGTGATTAAATGAGTTGAGTGATTTGCTTTGCTTGTTGCATGGAGAAAATTGAGTGATTCAATTTTCATCCCTCTAATCTAGGTTGTCAAGGACCGGTTCTTTGAAGGGCTAGTAGGAAAAACCCTTCCGGTGACCTAGGTTGCTAAGAACAAGTTTCTTAGAGGTCTAATAGAAAAATCCTTCCAGTGACCTAGATTGTTAAGAACAGGTTTTTTATAGGTCTAGTAGGAAAATTTTTATCTATCTTTTATGTTTTCGCTGTGTCTTTGGATATGCCATTTACTGAATAATCCTTATCTGTTGTGATAAAACTCCTAAGCCCAAATCTATTTTTTTATCACCGAATAAGTTGATAATATATTTAGAAGATGATAGAAGTTGAAAAAAAATTGAAGAAATGGATAAAAAATCTATCCAAATGGCGCTGTAAACGAATTGTTTACATAGGCCGTGTTTAGTTTTTTCTCGTTTATATCGTTTACAGTGTAAACGAAATAAAATTGCACGTATCTCGTTTACATTATAAATGAGATAAGGATATTATATACTACGTGTACAAACGTCATACGATTACGTCTATCTCCTTTATAGTATAAAGGAGATATGTGTAATTTTATTTTGTTTACGCAGTAGGCCTTTGGTAATATATATCCTAATTTTTTGGATTTTTCTCTTTACCCTTCAAATTTTAAGAACCAAGATTTTCAAAACTAAAATAATTAACTAATAAAGCTTTTCGGCCCCATCTGATTTTATCGTTTACCTAAGCCCATCGCTTTTTTTTTTCTTTTGATTTGCCAATGCAAGGCTGTCTCTCTTTTGTTTTTGTTATTGCTATTGTTTTAGAATTTAAAAAGAGACTAATTCTTTCTTTTTAAGCATAAATCAAATTTATTTTCTAAATTAGTGAACTCTTTCTTCGAGAACCCCTCCCCCCCCCCCCCCCCCCTATACCCACACACTACCAAGACCCTTATTCGTATAAGTGTTGATTTTTTTTTTTCCGAACTTATATGCTTCCGCCATTTTGTTATTTTCTATGGGAGTCGGTTGTGATAAATACAAGTGTATATATTAAGCTTCTTTTATGAGTTTCTCTAATTAAGGTTTAAGATTGATAGAAATTTTAATATTTGCACACAAAGAAAAAAACTAATAAGTATTTAAGTAGTCAACAATGATTTTTTCATTATTTATTTTTTTTTTAAAAAAGAAGGAGAAAGAACTTACACATTGAACATGTAATATAATTCGCGAGAGAGAGGAGAGGAGGCAGAATTATTGAAAACGGAAATCTGAATAGAATATCTCACGGTCTCACCAAAGTCCAAAACTTCAGCCTTATGAAAAAGGTGGTTTTTTTTTTTGAAAGTAAGGGAGCTCAACACACTAGGTGGAGCATTGAGCGACAAAGAAAACAAATAAAAGGAATCACTCTAGAAAAACTAACAACCAAAGAGTAAACTCGCATGTCGTCTCTGGCTTAGCCATCAGCAACAGTTGGAAAGTTCACCTCGCCACTCGTTATAGCTGAGCCTGGTCATATGGATAATTTCTTCTACGCCTTTAGTTTGATTCTTAAAAATCCTCCTATTTCTCTCCATCCAAATGTGCCAGATGATCGCACAGAAGCACCGCATACGCTGATGGCGAGCCTCTTTCCCACGCAGGCCCTCTGTCCAACTTAGAAAGTGGTCCTTCATCATCCTCGGAAAAGTCCAAGGTCGGCCAAAGACAGATACCCAAGCATTCCACACCTGCCAAGCAAAATCACATCCAAGGAACAAGTGATTGACCTGCTCTACATCCTTCGTGCATAAAATACACCTCGTATCGTCCTGGCTAATAATCCCGAATCTACTCAGCCGGTCCTTGGTATTCATCCTGCCCACCAAGACGAACCAAACAAAAAGCTCTACTCTTGGTGGAACTAACCCTTTCCAGACCGTCTTTGTGAAGCTGTAGCTGGAGACCTCCTCAGATAGCACTCCTTCTTGTAGCACCTGTACAAATGAGTTAGTCGAAAAAATACCAAGCCTATCAAATTTCCACACGACCCTATCCTCTCTAGTATTCACTAGCCTAACAGGTCTCAGAGTATCATGCAGCTGACTCAGAAGGTCTAGCTCCCATTGGAATAGCTCACGCCTCCATTGGAAGTTCCAAACCCACTCTAACCCATCCCAAAACCCGCAATCCCCAATGACCGAGCCACATTGGTTTGAAACAGAGAAAAGCCTAGGGAACCGATCTTTCAAGGGACCACCCTGTAACCAAATATCCTCCCAAAAACGAGTCCGACGTCCATCACCAATTTCCATGGCCAAGCCAGTGATCATCTTATCCCTCAAGTGCTGCTCCTTAATTTGCAAATGGCAAATATCCTTCCATGGGCCTCCTCTTGTAGGCAGCACTTGAGTGGATAGTAACTCATTCGGCCTCAAATTATTACAGGAACAGACTATCTTCTTCCAAAGCGGACACTCCTCCTTGGCAAAGCGCCACCACCACTTAAACAATAAGGCAGTGTTACGGAGCATAGCATCTCCGACACCCAACCCGCCTAACTTTTTAGGGGTCTGCACTAACTCCCATCTCACCAACGCCATGCCATGCCTCCCATCCTCATTGCTCCAAAGAAATATTCTCTGTAGGGAAATCAACTTCTGGGCAACTGCCTTCGGCATCTTATAGAGGCTCAAGTAGTATACGGGAAGGCTGTTCAAGACTGATTTGATGAGCACCAACTTGCCCGCTTTGCTTAGCACCTTTGCTTTCCAAAGACTTAGTTTCTCCTCCACTTTATCAATGATAGGCTTCCAGGTCTTAACCAGCCTTGGATTAGCTCCTAAGGGGACTCCAAGGTACTTCACAGGTAGGTTAGCTTCCTTACAACCCCACATTCTACACATACTGCGTACCCACTGCTCGTCACAATTAATAGGAATCAAGCTGGACTTGTCGAAATTGATACTGAGTCCTGACATCAATTCAAAGCATCGCAGCAGTCGCTTGTAATTTTTCATTGTCTCATCTTCAGGGGGGCAGAACAAAATTGTATCATCAGCAAACTGTAGGTGGGATAGCTCCACCCTGTCTCGGCCAACCACCAATGGAGTGATACGTCCGTTCCTGACAGCCTCACCAACCATTCTATGCAAAACATCCACAACCAACACAAACAGGAACGGAGAAAGTGGGTCGCCTTGTCTCAAGCCCCTTTCCATTTTAAACGGTTTCGATGGCGATCCATTAATCAGAACCGACATAGTAGCTGTGGTCACGCACTCCCTAATCCACGCTCTCCACCTGCTCCCAAACCCCATCTTTTCCAGCACAATATCCACAAAACTCCACTTAACTCTGTCATACGCTTTTTGGAAGTCTAGCTTGATAATCGCCGCCTCCTTTTTCCTCCTTTTAAGCCAGTCCACTGTTTCACACGCTATCAGAGCCCCATCATGTATTTTCCTACCCTTCACAAAAGCACTCTGAGTCTCCCCTACCAGCCTTGGCATCACTGCTCTCATTCTCCTGACTAGAATCTTCGAAACAACCTTGTATACACAACCAACCATACTAATAGGTCTGAGGTCTTTAATCTCCTTCGCGCCAATGAACTTAGGGGCCAACGCCACCCATGTAATGTTGGAATCTGTCGGCAACCTAGACGTCTGAAAGAAGCTCATCACTGCTGCCGTAAATTCTGCCCCAATCTCAACCCAGCACTTCTTAATGAAGTTCATGTTGTACCCATCACAGCCTGGCGCCTTTGATGACTCACAATCCCACACTGCCTCTCTGATTTCCTCCGCCGACGGCATTGCCTCCAAGGTTACAGATTCTCCCTCCTCTATCCTTTCTACTAGACCATCTCTGAACGCCAACCTGGGAGAACTCTCCTGATGATACAACTCTTTATAAAACTCTCTAATAGCTATTTTGATCCTAGCTTGGTTCCTTACCAGTCTGCCATTAACAATCAGAGCCTCAATCCGGTTGTTCCTCCGTCGTGCGGACGCTATATGGTGGAAGTACCTTGTGTTTCTGTCCATATCCTTTGCTTGCCGAGACCGAGACATTTGTTTCCAGTGAATTTCTTTCCTCACATACCACCTCTCACAGCATGTGACTAATGCCTTCCTTCTGGCCTCGATAGTCCCATCATAAACTCCATTACCTACCATATCATCCACCTTTTTAATCTCTTCCTCCAGCTTCGCGATCTTTTTATCCATCTCACTAAAATTCTCCTTATGCCACCTTCCCAAAGGGCCCGTTAAGGCCTTCAATTTCTTTGTAAACTCCAATTCCCCTAAACTTCGCCATTCCTCCTTGACCATTCTGAGAAAGCCTTCATGTGTAAACCAAGAATCAAGACTTCGAAAAGGCCTGGGCCCTCCCCTCATCCTTTTATCTTCCACAATGATCGGACAGTGATCTGACAGGCCCCGAGGTCCGCCCCTTAACCGGGTCTCAGGGAACTTCTCCAACCATTCTACACTAACCATAGCTCTATCAATCCGGCTACATGAACGGCCACGGAACCACGTAAACTTGCGGTCCGTAAGTGGCAGATCCACAAGGTGCATGTCTTGGATCCAACTCCTGAAATCATCTGCAGACAGAGGCAAACTAACAGTACCTTTCCGTTCTTCCACATTCACAATCTCATTAAAATCTCCCATGAAGCAGCAAGGAACCTGACATAGGCCGGCAATGTAACTTAACTCCTCCCACACATGACTCTTCTCTTCCCTACTATGCGCACCATAGACTAAGAAAAAAGCACAATGAAAATTATTCTTCAGCAAAATACCTTCCACGCATAACCATCTCTCTCCCTTATAACAGTTATTCAGTTTAAAAAATATTTCATCCCATATCAATAAAAGACCACCAGATGCACCGTCTGAGCCTACATATTCCCACCCTGCCCCACTATCTCCCCAAATTCTCCCCACGTCAAACCTCGTCATAACCTGTTGTTTAGTCTCAATCAAGCCTACCATACTCAATTTATGTTTATTTTTTAATTCCTTCACCATTCTCATTTTTCCGTCACCCCTTAACCCCCTAACATTCCAAGAGCTGAAATTCATTTAGCACTGATTTTACACACCTGTTTTTTAGTTTTGGGCCTGCACCGTCTCATCTTTGCCTTCTGTTTTGCCACTTTCCTCTTACGTGCTAGTTCTTCATTCTGTGCCTGAAGGATGGCCATTATGTCGTCTTCTTCATCGCATAACACAGCTCCTGATTCCCTGGCCAGTTCCCAAGTTAATTTGTTCTCTAAAATCTGGTCCTCTAGGCACTAAGAGTCATTGCCCCCATCATCTTGCTCACCATCAGGCTGCTCTTGTCTTGTGCCTCCAGTACTTTCCACTGACCTGCCATTAGAACCACCTCTATCATCTCGGTTCCCACCATTCACACGATCTGCACATGCTTCAACCACTTGGTCCCCGCATCCCAACGTCGCACCACAAACTGGGTCCTGGGCCGCATGTAACTCTCCTTCCACCTCAACCTCATGCCCCTTCCCATCGGCAGCTGCGTCAACCACCATCTGTATCGCACCGCCACTTGTTCCCTGGCCCACGTCCTGTTCGAACGGGATGCCCTTCCCAGTGGCGCTACCGGCCCCGACAGCCTCTCCATCTCCAGCGATCTCATCGCTTCTGTGCAGGTGCCTTTCCGGAGCTGCTGCCCGCCGGTTCCCCCTATCGGCATCTCCCAGCCCGCGCTCGTCAAGCCCCCCGAAAGAGGTCCCGTCAACAAGATCCGTCAGGCGCTGCGCAGGAGGAAGGAGAAGCAGCAAGTCCCCTTTCCCAACCGGGTCTAGTCCGGAATTGGAGGAAGGCCAGCCCAATTTCGATCCACCAACTACTGCAACGGAGCCCCCCTCCCCATCCGGATCATGCCCAGCACCCGTTGAAGCCCAGCCCATTTGGCTTCCAAGTTCCATTTGAAAGGAGTATTTCCTCCTTAGCCCAGCCTTCTTTAGGAACACCTTCTTTTTTTTATTTTCCTTAATAGTGGTCCTTGTCAGCCCATTAGACTTTTCCAGCCCATTATAGAACAAACCATACTCACATGTAACTGTTTTGGCCGAATCAGCCTCATTACTCGCACCGTTTTCACCATCAGAAACAACTATTCCTTGATTACAG
Source organism: Arachis ipaensis (assembly GCF_059453495.1). NCBI lineage: Eukaryota > Viridiplantae > Streptophyta > Magnoliopsida > Fabales > Fabaceae > Arachis > Arachis ipaensis. Next base: position 89,447,918 of record NC_142441.1, on the reverse strand, counting down.
TCATTAACCGAGTGATACGTTGCAGATTTTCCGTGATTTTGATTTGCACTGCATTTATTCCATTCATTCAAAATATCGCTAGAAATTACTAATCTGCCCTTATCCTCCTCCTCTCCCCGATGCACCACCATCATCAGCCCGTCATCTTGGTTGTCCATGTTTGGTGAATCTAGCTGCCGGCTCGGCCCTACACCCGTTCCGGAGGTTGGCTTGTTGATAACACTGTTCAAGATCTCACCGTTTATAGCATCATTATCAGTAAACGACCCCTGACACTGCCTGTCACGCACATCACAACCACCCTCCTTCACCAAGACGTCATAGCCACCTGAACCAACTGTAATATGAATCCTCTCTTGGATTACGTTCATGACACACGTGTCAATCAGGACCCAGCCTGACGTGAATGTGTTGCACAATTCTGTCTCCTTAGCACATGTAACAACTGCTCCCCACTGTCCTCCTATTAGTTTGAAAGTATCCGCAGACCACGCAGCCAGCGGAACACCGAAGCATTCCAGCCAAACCCTACGAGATTCACAACGCTCCGACTCATTCCACTTCCAAACCCTGTGAAAAGTTTGTAGAAGGAAATTCAAATTGAAGGTATATGCCTCATCCGCACTCATAACACTATCAAAGGTCAGGAGCGCTTTGCAAGCTCCCATTTCCCGAACGCGGACCACAGAAGGTAGGAAAATTGCCAACATTTTCCTCAACGAGTTGAAGTTAATAGGCTCCAATGTTGCACCCACAAGGCTTCTCTGCAGCCATTCCAAGTTTCCTGGCACCATTGCAACTTCCACGTTTTTTGTATCACTTTTACATAGCGTGCTCCTTACCGTTTCCTTTGGTGGTAATTCATTCGCATTCGACAATTGGCGCTCGGTATCTTCTTCCCTCATTGGCTCTGGTTTCGATCGGTGGTGCTGATCGTCTTCAACCCGTCCCTTTTTGACATATGTGGTGTCAGAAGTTCTTCTGTATTTTGCCTCCTGTACCATTATAACCTTCCCTCGTAGTCTCATTCGATTCATTTCTGTCATGGCTTTCAACGCCCCTCCTCTCGTCGTGTACCGTATAAACGCAAACATATAGATGTCACCATTCTTATATTTCCGGGATAGGTAAATATCGTTGATGCGACCAGTCCAGTTAAACAAATGAAACAGCTCCCTCTTTGAGATATCTTTTGGAAGATTATCCACAAAAATGGAGAAAGACTCATGTTCCAACCGTCGATACTCTTCCCTGTTCCAAACCCGTGGATCCTTGTCAACTACGTGAACCCTACCCGTCCCTGTGTTTCCCCCCCTTGCTAACGCTCGCTCTCGCTCTCTCATCTCTCTGGTAACTACGTGAAACTACTTACCTTTCTATGAAAAAGGTGGTTTACATACGGGATAAAAGAAGAAATGATAAAATATATTTTTTACTTTTAAAATTTATTAAAAATTTTAAAAATATTTTTAAATTTTATTTTAGTTTTATTTTAAAAATTTTTAATTTACGTAAAATATATTATTGGCAGCTAATTTTTTAAATAATTTAGGAACAACTCAGCAATATCACAATAATAACTTTTAACACAAATAAGCTAGACATAATTATCGTGTATTATTAGATTGGTTTTAAATTTTTTGAAAATTTAGCTGTGACGAATATATTTGTTACAAATTGAAATTTTTTGAGATAAATTAAAATAAAATAAAATTTAGAGATATTTTTAAAATTTTTAACAAATTTTAGAGACAATTTTTTTAAGAAAAAGTGTTCATTTCAAAAACATAGAAAAGCAAGATTGTGTTTGTTTATTCTCTTAAAATAATATTTTAAAACAATAATAAAGATATAAATATAGAATATATTACGTGCATATAATAAATCAGTTATTATATATTTATGTATAAATATTTTTATTATTTAACTTATATATATATAAATAATTAATGTGATTAATTTGATGACTAATAAAAATTTATATGTAATATAATCCTATAAATATAATAGTAAATTATAGACTAAAATATACATTTGAATATATTTAGTCGCTCGGACTAGTTAAGAGATAAAAATAGTGTTATTAAAAATTAATTTTAATCTTATCATTGTTAGTGATAAAAGTGTTCAAAATAAAAAAAATTAAATTAAAAAAGATAAGTATAATAAAATTTTTATGTTTTATGTTTAATATTTGCATTTTAATCTTCTAACAAAATACTAAATATACAAGTGTATATCATTATGTGTCATTATATTTGTCTAAAATTTGTAACTTACTAAATAAATAATAAATATATGTCACCGAGTATTTTTATATACATTAGACGTAAAAACAACAATCAAAAGAAGGACTTGGACAGAAAGAATAATATATACGTTTAAGTTTTTTTTAACAAAATTTAATTAAATTGATCTTATATAATAAAAATTAGTTATAACTAACATTATTTAAAATTTTATTATTTAATTTAGTTAGATTTGATTCATAAAAAAATTTAAATATATAATATTATTCGGACAAAAAAAATTAATGAATGGGTGATGCTATATTGTGAATACTGAAATTGAGTGAAGAATTGAGATTGTTTGTTTAGGATTTGGATTCTCTAAATTTTAAATTTTATTTTAGAAGTTAAAATATAATTTTTTATTATTTATTTTATATGTGGGACAAAAAAAAAATATGAAAAGAAAATATTCAAAAGCGAGAGGTTATATTTTTTTTAAGTAAAAATTCAAAATTTAAAGAATTTAAATTTATTTGTGTATATTTTATAATAAAAAAAATAAAAAAGTAAAAAACATCATGATTACTTTTCACTTTTTCAGTAACTTTACTCGTTAAAAAGAATAAATAAATTCCAGAATGATTAGGTATATATCTACGAATATCTAGTAAGAGCTTAATAGTTAATATTTAAGACATGGGTGGTCTGAATCTGATAATAATAAGATGGAAAATAATGAAAGAGCAGGGGGTTGGATGGGGCACGTATAGTATAGTATAGTAACGTTAATGGTGGTAAGAATCTCAGTCTTCTCTACTCTGACAATCAGAAAGGCTGGATGCATTGCATGTTCAGGGGCAGAGCCACAGAACTGATAGCTTGCTTTTCAAGTATGTATGTATATAAAACGTAGCAGAACGTTCCATCCATGCATAACCATACACAAATAACCCAACACACTAAAGCGCTATATTTATTTTATTTTTATTTTTCATATAATGTCTAAATGTGTTAATTAACATATTTTTACAAGTAAGTAATATTAAAAAAATCTAAATATACTAATAAAATGTGTGTGTTAACTAGATTTATTGACTAATATAGATAAAAGTTACTGGTCTCTGAAATTTTTTATTAATATTTATATCAACAATTTAAATACGTATAAAAAATTAGTTATAAATATTGAATATAATATTAATTGAAACTTTGTTTCAAAAATTAATAAAGATAATATCTATTAAAAGTATACTTTGTAAATATCAATAATAATAATTATATATAACAAAGTATGTGAAAGTGACAGTACGTTCATGAATACTGTTTAAAAGGCCAGATGATTCTATACTAGTATTTTTTTTAAAGCTGCCCCTAAATCTAGAAATACTATTATATATTTTGCAATATGATAATATTATTATTAGTAACTCGTTTGTTGAGTGAGGTACAAAAAATAATTGAGGCATGCAGTGGGTAAGGAAATCTCTTTTTTTTTTAAAAAAAAAAAAAAAGAAAATTAAATAAATAAAGCTGAAAAGAGAAATGTGCACGAGTGGGAGGGTGGCCATAAAGCCGCTGATCAGGTGCTGCAGCCTGCTATTCAAGGACTTGCAGGATGCTGACATGGCATTTATTAATCTCAGAGAACAGATGGATGCCTTGATTGTTAGTGGTAATTTTTTTTTGGTGGCTGATTGTTAGTGGTAATTATGTTTTGGGAAGTTTAATTTGGGGATTAACAAAAGCATCTCTAATTAACATTTGTTAAAGTAGACACAACTAAAGATGGAAATAGATCAGACTTGTGTTTGGTTTGATTTGACCTAATTTATTACAAATTACTTTCACATTCAAACTATTTTAAAAAACTAAATTTATTAATATGTGAGATTGAGACTCACAAACTAGTTTAATCTATTAAAATATAAATAAAAATTTAAAGATTAATATTTTTAAATAATATTTTATTTTTATACTATTAAAATTTAAAAATAAAATTTAATACTTGAAATTTAAAATGTTAATTAAAAATTCATTAAAAATGATAAATTTTATTAAGTATACAACATTACTCATAAATAAATATATAAATAACTTTTTATAATTATTAAATTTTTAAAAGTTGTTATATTTTATTATAAATTCCTTCACTGCGTTGTTTAAGAGCTTATCATCAAACTATGTGAAATTACTTTACATGCGTGAATGGTTTATATTTTACTGAAAAGTCGTTTAATTTAGGAATTAATTAACAATACCATGCATGTTAGGATATATTTGTGTATTAAAAATATTATTTATACATTAAAATTAATTATTAAAAAATTATGTAATGTATATTTTATATATTAATATATCTTATTGTTAGAGATAAGTGTATGTCCAACAAAATATTATTGTGAATTATTATTATTATTATTATTATTATTATTATTATTATAAGAATAAACTTTTATAATTTATGATAGTGTTCTTAATTAAAATTAGAAACGAATAATTATAATAGGGATCGTAATAATGAGATATACGTTTTATGAGTGACTTTTAATTTAAATTGTTCTTAATCGTAGAATCACTAAAAATGGGACATTAGTGATTCGGAGATATATATATATATAGCCTTCATTTGATGAAAATTAATAGATTTTATTTATTAAATTATATATATAAATGATATATATAGAGATATAACCATTGAACTGACTCACTCTAAGAATTCCTAATGGTTATAGTTACCGTATATTTGTCAATAGGATATTCTTATGATGAACATAATATTAGAATTTTCCTTTGACCTGCGACTATCATAGTAATTTGTAAGATCCAGAACTTTTGAAAAGTCTTATTATGATCAAGTCTCAAATCATATAGTTATTTATAGCCTTAATTTCAGAGATTATTTTATAAAGGATAATTAAGGCAAGTTTTGATTTATTGAACTTGAGATAAGTTATGATTATTATTCAATTTTATAATTATTGGATTATTTTCTATATTTAAAGTATATGGTTGATAGTTATGAAATAATAAGGATTTTATATGATTTAGATTAGATAAGTAATATTTTAAATATTATTACTGCTATTTTGGAAAATGAAGAAATTAAGTATATTATTTCTAATTTTTAGATTTGGGCATTTTATTGAAAATAATTTGTGAAATTGATGAGTAAATAGTATTTTCTATATATAATTAGTGTTGGATTTAATTTGGGTTTCAATTATTATATTATTCCTAATTTTATGTGAAATTACCCAATCACCCCTAACCCTAAGTTTCAAAATGAAACCCTAGCTCCCTCAAACCCACGCAGCCGCAGCTGCTGCCCCTCTCTACCCTAAACACACACAAAGTTTCCTTTTTCTCTGAAAGAACGAAAAAGAAAGAAGAATGGGGGTAAGGGGAAGGGGCCGCAGAATAAGGGAGAAGGAGAGGAAGACTCGCGCCGCCGTCTTGCTCAACGCTGTCGTCCCATCTTGTCGCGCCGTCGTGCCACGCCTTGAGGGCTGTCACGCAAGGGAAGAGAGAAGAGAGCGTGCCGCCGAGTCCTGCCATCGACCCACGTCTCGCCGTCACGCCACCGTCCCCGTGCCGCCGTCATTCAGTCCATCCGCGAGTCGCCGAACCAGGCTGAGAGAAAGGGAGACGCGCAAAGGAGAGAACAGATCTGAGGCCGAGCTGAGGTCCAACCACCCCGTCGGAGTCCTTCCGCGTCGCCGCCGTACGCGCCATGACCTCCAGCCGCGCCACTGCCAGTCGTACTTACTCTGCCGCCGTGAAGCCCAGCTGCTGTTGGGAACCTTGTCGCCGCTCATGGGGTGCGCCGGTAAGCCTCTGCCGCCGGAAAACGTCACTACTGCTGCGTCGCCAGAGTTCTGGCCACCAGAAAGACCTCGCTGCCGCAGTGGTTGTGGTCCACTGTATGGCCGCCGGAGAAAATCGCCTTGGCCGCTGAAACTACCGCCGGTAAGGGTCTTTGCAGTTGGTTCTCATTCCTTCCTGTTCCTGGGTCTTATGGTCATGACGTTGTTGTGCAGTCACGGTTATCGTGATCGGAAGTCGTCGCCGCTGCCGCTTGAGGTGGCTGCTGCCGAACCGGTTCAGCCGTTCCTCCTTCGGTTCGGTAAGCATTTTCGATTTTAAGGTCCTTTAGTTACTATTCTGTTATCATACGCCGAGATTTGTGGCATTAATTGCTATACGATTGAGTTTTGGTTGTTGTATGTTGCGATTAGAGTTGTTGAGATTGTTGCGAAAGTGGCTTGGAACCGAGGTTTTGGCTGCCGGGATTTTGATTGTTGATTTCGGGTCGAGGCGGAAAGGATTCTGTGACGCATTTGGGCTATGGTTTTGCGTTTTGAGGTAGGGGCGCTTTCCAAAAACTATATTTTATATATTGGAATTATTACATATGGATACTGATGTGAGTGAATGTGTATTTGGTGATTGTATCGGCCTTATGTATGGCTTGATTTGCCTTGGTTGGTTATGAACGTCTGTTGGTTGAATTGTTGTGTGGTTTTGTGAAACGAAATGCTTTTCAAGTTGATTCTTTTAAAGCTTTGAGATCGAGTTTAATTCGTTGGAAATTGATTTGAGTTGAATGGATTTTCTTAAGAATGTGAAAAATAGAATCAACTCTTGAATTCAGCCTGGCTTGCTTTAAATGATCTGGTTTTTGATGAATGATTATCACTGAACCGTTTCTTTGAAACCTTAGAAATGAGTTTATTCGGCTGATAACGATTATATTTTTGAAACGATTTTCTTAGAATATGGAATTGAGATGACTGTTGGGTTTAGCTTGCCTTGAACTGATTTTGGATTTTGGGCTGTTGAAAAGGATTGTGGACGATTTGTTGGGACCCGAACCGGGTGGCAAAGTCCAAGTTTTAGGGGAGGTGCTGCCGAAATTTCTATAAAATCCGAGTCTTTATTGAAATGTTGTCTGGAAAATGATGAGTTAAAGACTTCTACTATTTTATTTGAATTATCGAGAAAAGGATGATTCATGCTTTCGAAATGAATTAGTAAAGAGAAAATTGTTATTTAGTCTTGCTTCTTAAGAAAGGCATTGTATCTCTTCCAGAAGAAAGTTATTTAGATGAAACTTGTGTTTTAAAGCTGTTTGAATGTGAAAAGGGTTTATGCCTTTGAATTTGACTTGGGGGTTTCAATTAAAGAAGTTTCAATGACTTTGAAAGAACCTGAATGTCTATTGACAAGTTTCATTTTGAAATGTTTTGAGAAAGGTTTTAAGTACTCTTTGAATTCTGAATTTTTGCAAGACTAAAACAATTTTGAACAGTTGAAATGCTTTAGAATTCATCATGGGGATTTAAGCTGGTTTTGCCTAAGTAAAGAAAACGACTTAGAAAGAAGTAAATGATTTCATGACTCGGTTTGGCTTAGACCGTATTTTATTACTCAAATTGGAAAGCCAAGGTTTTAATGATTTTAAATGGATTTGGCGAAATGAGTTATGTTATTCTCCCCTAAAGACTTGGGAAAGAAACTTGTTATAAAAATCCCATTGTTGGATGGGTGATTTTGAATATCTCAAAGAGATTTTTAACTTGCCATGATTATAGAAGTTTTGGAAAGAGGGTGCCGAGAGTGGCATTGTTTTTAAAAGGGGAATTTACCTTGAGTAAAAGTGGCTTATGAGCCTGAGATGATTTGAGAAATGAGATCTTTAAAGCCATGGCTGAAAAGAGTTGAAATTTGATTTCAAAGTGAAATGACTTGAGAAAAGTGATTTATGGCTTAAATGCCGGTTTTATGAATTTGATAATTTTGAATGGTGGAAGTGCTGTTTTTATTATGGGTCGGAATGGCTATGTATGATTATGAATATTGGCTGGTTCTGGATTGAACCGTGAGCCGGAATGGCTGTGTATGATTATCAATATTGGCTGGTTATGGATTGAACCGTGAGCCGGATGGCTGAGATGGATGTTGATCCCTGGCTGAGAATGAATGCATATATGCTGAGATATTGATAATTGTGAATATTTGCACTTCCACTATCGGAGATGAGGATTTTCCTGGGAGGAAGCAGTGGCTAGCCACCACGTGCTCCAGGTTGAGACTCGAAGCTCTTTTGACCCTATGTCGTAAGTGTGGCCGGGCACTGTGAAAGCCCCGGATGAGCTCGCCCCCGTGAATATACACTAGTGAGGGTGTTGGATATGGATCATGATTATGATTAAGTTTATATTGAGTATAACTCAAGTTGGGGATGCGTGACAGAGGGACAGTCCAATGGTTAGCTACCAGGACTTGTCGGGTTGGCTTTATAACCGACAGATGATATCATCAGCCACTAGGGACAGGCATGCATCATATGCATCTATGTGACATTGTTTGGGTGTGCATATTATACTTGGTTTGCCTATGTGATTAATTGCTAATTGTTCTACTTGCAATAACTGTTTGTTTGTGCTTGCATCTTCCTATTTGTGTTTGCTACTGGGACTCTGTTGGACTGTGGTGATTGGTTGATGGTTGGATTGTTTGGGTCTAGGGCCGTGGTTGGAATGAGATGAACCGATGGTTGATTTTGGTTTTGTGTTTCTGGTTTAGAATAAAATATAAAAGGCTATTTTGTTTCAGCATAGATAAACCGTTTTGAAAGGCTTTTGAGTTTTTGAGAATTGAATGGTTCCTCTTTCAGAAAAGATTTCCGACTTTACTTTTATTGTAAATCGTTGTTTTTGAAAAGAGGCATAAGATGTTTATTAATCACTGGTACGGTTTATCTTCACGTATCCTATTATAGTAATTCCTAAAAATCCTCTACTGAGAACCCTTTCGAGGATGATGTTCTCACCCCCCTACATTTTTCCCCTTTCAGGATATGGGCGCAGAAGTTACGAAGAGTTTATTTAGTTGTTGTTATTGAGATGCTTTGTATTGTTTTAGTATATTTTTGTTCCCTCGCCTTTATCTTTATACTTTTGTAAGAGGGATAGGAATTGCATTGGATAATGAGTGTAATATTATGTATGTATATATATACATACATATATATATATATATATATATATATATATATATATATATATGTTGGTACTCTTTGTGAATTGAATTGTTGTAAGTGTATTGTATGTACGGATGTATGTTGTATGACGAAAGTATTTTGGGAGCGGTATTGTGGTTTAAAGTTTTAAACAGGCTCATATTTTAGTATTAAATAGTATAAGTGTCGTCGTAATGTCCAAGCTATCAGAGTTGCGCAGCCGGAAGCGTGAGCTTTAGTAGTTAGGGTGTTACATAATTGACAATGTATTTGTTATACTTTGATTCCGGACACCTAACACCCTACGGTGTTAGTTGAATGGACATTGGGTATGATTTAAATACTTGTAGAATTAATGATTAGTCAAAATGGAATCCATCAACTATGGTAATGAGTTTGAGCTCTACGATTATAATGAATGAAATAAACAATGCCTTGGCCAAGGGGTTTGAATGAATTAAGAAATGAGTTTCTTAAGTCATTCATAATTCATTATAATAATGGTTACAAGTTAGAGTTTGACAATCAAACCGTACTTTAAAAGTTAGCCAAGAGTTGAAAAGATGGAAGGAGTTGTATTTTTTTGTTCATCTTGGGTTCTTAGTAAAAATATTATTACTTTATACTATCGGGTCGTCAAGGAGCGTTGCTAGACGCCAACCTTGATTAGTAAATTTAGTATGACTAATTTACTACCCGCTTAATATTGAACCTATGGGGTCACACACTAACGAGTGTTCTAATCCTTGGTAAATAATCATTTAATTATTATTTTGATTAGATCAAATAAATAATTATATTAATTCAAATGGAATATTATTATATTCTTTGCTAGCACCATGAATATAATAATATGATAATTGAGAATATTAAATAATTAATTATTTATTCTATGATGAGTTTTAAATATGGATAAGATCCCAACTGATTCTTTTTCAAATTAAGTTGTAATTTGATTGACAAATCAATCACCAATCTCATACTATATATATGTGTATATGATAAAAGAAAGAACATACAAGTTTTTCTTTTACCTCCACATACACAAATATTTCAATTCTTAGTGAAGAATTGCTAGTGCAAGGAGTTGCAAGAAATTTCTCAGTTAAATCTATTGGTCAAGGAGTTGACAACAAGGATCAGTCTTGGTGTGGATACACATAATACCTTTGTACTATCGAAGGAGAAAGTTTTCATTCACTAGGGTACTCAGGTATTGACATCTAACCCATCTTATTTCAATAAAGTTTTAAACACAAAATAGATTAATAAGATTACTTTATTACTTTCGCTGCGTGTTATGAACACTAGTAATTTTACAATTATATTTTAATAATTAATTTTAATAACTAATTTTAATATACATCTAACATAATTATTTATATATTTATTTAGATTAAATTACATCCACTTGATTTCCTGTGATAAACAAAGTTGAATTTTTAAGAGCTTATTATTGTCAAACCTCAAGAAATTAACATGTATATTATTATATGGAGTACGAATTATTATTATTATTATTTCAACTTTAAATATGTTGATTTCTCAAAAACAGAACCACAAAATGATTATTTGATAAAAGAATCACATACTCAGTATGCATACACTACCATTGTTTTTTATGAATGATCAAATTAGATTGATTTTTTTTATTAGAAAACTCAGAGGTGTAGGTTTTTCTTTTCATTTTTAAACATTTCTAATTTCTTATTAAGTGAGAAATATTGTATTTTTTATTGATTAAATAAATTTAATTTGTTTATTTTATTATATTTTGATATGAATGATTGAGATTTAATAATAATAACTTGCTTATAAGATTAGTCATTATTAAATATTTAAAAAAAACAATTTCACTATATATTATTCAAGTATTTTTGTGAATATATAAAATCCAATCAAATTAATAAAATCTAACAAAAATCACCTACACATGATACAACGTGCATATAAGTTACATACTTCTTCTTTACTTGTTTCTTTTTCATTATGGTTCTTTTATTTCTACTAATGTTGCTGCATTTTCTTTCTTTTCTTTTGGTGGTTATTACAATATTTTTTATTTTTTCTTTTTTTTTTATTTTAAAAAGAAGATGTTAAATTTTGAAGAATTTATTAAAAAAATAACATTAAAACTTTTTATTCATGACATAGAAAATTTTTTTAATTTTGACATCAAATTTCTTAACCGTGAGTCTGTGACGTAGGTTCCTGTTAAAAAGATGAAAGAAGAAGAAGAAGAAGAGAAGGAGGAGTTTTGAATTATGGAGAATTTATCAGAAAAATAGCACCAATATCTTTTAATCGTAACATAGATTTTTTTTTTTTATTTTGACACTGAAATTTTTTAACCGTGACATAAAAAATTTTTAACAGCGAATTATGGAGAATTTATCAAAAAATAACACAAAAATCTTTTAATCGTGACATAAATTTTTTTTATTTTGATAAATTTTTTAAACGTGACATAGAAATTTTTTAACTGTATCATTTCCAACTAAATGATGTACTTTTCTTATCATTAAACTAGCTAAATGGTGTTGAATCCATGTAGTACGAATATTTCACTGAGTTATTGTGTTCATGTATTGAATACATTTCAGACACGACACTCATCTTACACTCATCCGTTACACGTGCCTTCTGTATCTAACCGTGTTTAATAGAAAATAAAAAATATTTCTCTGAACACATTTGTTCACATTTAAATACTATCAAGTGTCTGCGAATCCAGCCTCATTCTTAACATGTATTATTGAAATAAATTTAGAAATAATAGATTTTATTATTTATTAAAATATTATTTTAAATAATTTATATAATTAAAAAAGACACACTACAAGAAACATCGTTAAAATTGACGGCTAAATCGACGGCTAAGCCGTCGATAATATTAAAATTTGACGGCAAAATGGATGGTGGAGGTGGTCACTATTAAGCTTGTCGATTTTTCAAAATTCTAATAAAATCGACGGCTTGCCTAGCCATCGATAATAATTTAATAAAATCGACAGCTTTTCTATCTATAATATGAGTTTGAAAATTTTACCTTCTTACTAAAATCGACAACGTGACCATCGATATTAATATATAAAATAGACACCATTTTCGTCGATATTTGATTCAATAAAATCGACAATACTTTCGTCTATAATATGTTTAATAAAATCGACAACGCTGCCGTCGATATTTGATTCCATAAAATTGACACAGTTGCCGTCGATTTAATTATTTAGATACCGACAAATTCTATGTCTATATTTGGCTTTTTTTTTTGTCTATTTTAAACTTAAAAAACGACAACTTTGCCGTCGATTTTAATAGTTATATGTTTGAATTATTTTTTTCTATTTAAAAAATAGTAAACAATTAATGCAAATAAACTTTTAATATAGAAATAAAATAGAAAATAATTAATGCAAATAAACTTTTAAATATTAGATAATAAATTTACAAACTTATTAAAATAATAAATAATCCTCTAACATAAATACTCAAGACAAGACAAATAACTAAACTTAGACTTATATTCATTTAAATTAAATTGCAATCCACTAATAATACAAAATATTCAAAATAGAACAAAACATTTAGCTTTTCAAATTCTTTCTACATTTTTTCTTTTCCAATCACTGTAGCTGTCAGTATACATTATCATAACTACTC